>NC_134687.1:228592679-229239822 GCF_050947455.1 Rhinoderma darwinii
AGTGACCTTATTCAAGTTACGGTAGTCAATGCATGGCCTAAGACCACCATCCTTCTTCCCTACGAAGAAGAAGCCAGCACCTACCGGAGAAGTAGAGGGGCGAATGTAACCCTTGGCCAGGCATTCCTGGATATACTCTCTCATGGCTTCACGTTCGGGACAAGAGAAATTAAATATCCTACCCTTAGGGAGCTTAGCTCCTGGTACCAAATCGATAGCGCAATCGTATTCTCTATGAGGAGGTAACACTTTGGAGGCCTCCTTAGAGAACACATCAGCGAAGTCCTGAACAAACTCAGGTAGCGTGTTCACCTCCTCAGGGGGAGAAATAGAATTAACAGAAAAACATGACGTCAAGCATTCATTACCCCATTTGGTAAGATCCCCAGTATTCCAGTTGAACGTGGGATTATGCAACTGCAACCAGGGAAGGCCTAAAACCAAATCGGACGATAATCCCTGCATCAACAGTACAGAGCACTGCTCCAAATGCATGGAGCCAACAAGGAGTTCAAAAACAGGGGTATGCTGTGTAAAATAACCATTAGCAAGAGGAGTGGAGTCGATACCCACTACCGGGACAGGTTTAGGCAAATCAATCAAAGGCATAGCTAGAGACATAGCAAATTCCACTGACATGATATTAGCAGAAGACCCTGATCCACGAAGGCACTGCCGGTAGCAGACCTACCACCAAAAGAGACCTGAAAGGGAAGCAAGATTTTATTACGTTTCATATTTACGGGAAATACCTGTGCGCCCAAGTGACCTCCCCGATGATACCTTAGGCGCGGAAGTTTTCCGGCTGCTTATTCTTACGCCTAGGACAGGTGTTCACTTGATGCTTGTCATCCCCACAATAGAAGCAGAGACCATTCTTCCTGCGGAACTCTCTACGTTGTTGGGGGGACACGGAGGCCCCGAGTTGCATAGGTACCTCCGAGTCTTCCGTGGAAGGACGAAGCAACGGAACCTCGGGAGGCATCATAGGGGAGTCAGAGGAGAAAACACAAAAACGCTCAAGTTGTCGTTCCCTGAGACGTCGGTCAAGTCGTACCGCTAAAGCCATAACCTGGTCTAGGGAGTCAGAAGAGTGATAGCTAACTAGCAGGTCTTTCAGGGCGTTCGACAAACCCAACCTAAACTGGCACCTTAAGGCAGGGTCATTCCACCGAGAAGCTACGCACCACTTCCTAAAGTCAGAGCAATACTCCTTAACAGGTCTCTTACCCTGACGTAAGGTCACCAGCTGACTCTCGGCAAAGGCAGTCCTGTCAGTCTCGTCATAAATGAGTCCGAGAGCAGAAAAGAAAAGATCAACGGAGGAAAGTTCAGGGGCGTCCGGAGCCAAGGAGAAGGCCCATTCTTGGGGCCCTTCCTGGAGCCGGGACATAATTGTACCCACCCGCTGGCTCTCAGAACCTGAGGAGTGGGGCTTTAGGCGAAAATAGAGCCTACAACTCTCCCGAAAGGAGAGAAAAGTCTTCCGGTCCCCTGGGAACCGGTCAGGCAACTTGAGGTGGGGTTCAAGAGGTGAGGTGAGGGGCACTACCATGGTAGCATCAGGCTGGTTGACCCTCTGAGCCAGGGCCTGGACCTGTAGGGAGAGACCCTGCATTTGCTGAGCCAGGGTCTCAAGGGGGTCCATAGTAGTGTGAGGGATCAGGGTAGACTAGGTATATGGGCTTGTGATTATGTAATGCTGGGGGTAGGGAAACAGACAAGTGAGCCCTAATCTACCCGCCACTCTGTCCCTGCCTACTTGCAACGACCCGCCCTAGGCGACGGTGTACAACTGGGCGACGGTCCCTACGCTCAATAAGTGCACGACAGACAAACAGACAAGGGTACACAAAAGCAAGGGAAAAGGGGCAGTTGCCCACGGCAACACCGGGAGCAACAAGAGTGGTGAACGAGCCGAGTCAAACCAGGAGTGTACGAGGTACCAAACGCAGAGCAGGAGAGTAGTGAACAAGTCGAGTCAAACCAGGAGTGTACGAGGTACCAAACGCAGAGCAGGAGAGTAGTCAGCAAGCCAGGGTCAATATGAAGCTAGGTCAAATAGTTCAAGAAGCTGCAGCAGGGCCAGGAAACCAAACGAGAAGAATCACAAGCAAGGAGGAACTTGAAAGGCAGGTATAAATAGACAGAGGGCGGGAGCTAGCTCCGTCTGGCCAGGCTGTGATAGGCTCTCCCACTCCTAAGCCTGCCATCCTGAGTGGTGGAAGATGGAGTCAGTCTCACAGACATAGAAGCAGGTGCAGACTGATTACCTATGGGTGTTGACACAGAAGCTGTGCCTGGCAGATCCTTTACACAAGGATATGGAGTCTGTGGTCATCGTGGTCGATTCAAGGAGATGTGTGACAGCCTGAATTCGCTTTTGATGAATTATGGAGGTATAAAGACTATTGACATCCAGAGTTACTAAAGTACAAGTAGAATTAACCCTCGAAAGTTCCTTTATTTTTTGTAAAAAATGGCCTGTGTCTAGAATGAAGGATCGAGTTGTTTTAATTAGGGGAGTTAATACCTTTTCTAGAAAGATGGAAAGCGGCGAGAGTTTAGATTCAGTCGAAGCTACTATGGGTCTGCCAGGTGGGTTCTGTAAAGATTTATGGATCTTAGATAAAATATAAAAGACTGGAATTATCGGATGGGGGTTCTGTAAAAATTTGGATGTCTTATCGTCTAATGTGCCATGACCTATAAATTCCTCCAGAATGGCAGAAATTTTTGTACGAATCTTCACTGTCGGATCGCTAATGATTTTACTATATGTATTAAGGTCGGATAATTGTCTCTCTATCTCCAAAATGTAGTCTTTTTTGTCCCACACCACTATAGCTCTCCCCTTATCGGCTGGTTTAATAATAATTTCCTTATTATTGCTTAAAGATTTAAGGGCTTCAGACTCGGGCTTAGATAAATTGTTCTTGTGTGGGTACAGTCCCAATCTGTATTTAACTAAAAGACCTTGAGTATCTCTTTTAATTAACCTCTATAACATATGAACCATGCATTCTTGATGTAATCACAGGATAATGTAACATATTCCTACTGATTCAATTTAAGATCCTTAAATGCGGCGATCACAATCGACTGCCGCATCTAAGGAGTTAGTTGCCGAAATAAGCGGCGATGGGCCGCTGATTGGCAACTGGCAGTGCAGGGCAGACACTTTGCACAGTTTACCGTTGCTGCGGTGTACCGCCGCTGCGGTGTAGGGCAGCGCGGCGGTTAACTGTCAAAGCGCAGACGTAACTGCAATTCAAGGTGCGTGAAGTTACTGCACACATTCACGCGCATTAACGGCAGGGTGCGCGAAGAGGTTAAATATAATGCTCACCGGTATAATTCTGCAATTCTTACTTTGTGATAAGAAACGCGCAAGGGTGAGCAAGAGAAAAAAATATGTAGAGTCCTCAATAAAAGCAAAAGTCTTTAATGCTCACAAGAAAAATAGAAGAAAGCAAAACGGACAGAAAATGATCAAGACAACAGATTGAAGAAAAACAAGCTTACAAATAAAAGTTGCTGGAAGGTTGGAATAGATCTTCATAGGGGAGGGTCCAAGGTGTCGTCTGTGAGTGTGACCAGCTGTTTGCTTCCCCCAACGTCTCTCCACCATAGCTTTTGAACTGCTTATTTATTACAAAAGTCCATAGGACTACATTGAGTCGCCATTTTAACTTTCAATGTACTAATATGGTATGAGGGACCTGGTAAGAAGATGATCTCATGGTCTTAAACCACGTTATTCTCTATTACCTTATATCCTTTTCTTAGACCTGTCACAAATGACATGAGAAACACATGAAACTCTCAAATAGTTATATTAGTATATGTCAAAAATTATGTGTGAAATGGTTGTTCACAACACCATCATTTAATTTCTTATTATTTTATAAGGTTGAAAAAAGCTCTACGTAAGGGGTCGGCAATCTTCGGCACTCCAACTGTTGTAAAACTGTTGCCCTACTTAATTTGAACATTTTAAATAGGTATGGACACACTCCCCTTTCGGGTCAGATAAAAAGTAATATACTTCGCTGCATACCCTGCTGAAATGGACATTCCTCCTAGGACTTGCCACAGAGATGCCCCACAGAGTGCCTGCTATAGGTACCCCCTCAAATGTCTAAGACAGATGCCCCATACAGTGCCAGAGAAACACTAATACAGTGCCAGGCATACCCCCATACAATGTCAGAGATTCCACCAAACAGTGGCAGAGATGTCACAATACAATGCTTGAGCATTCCCATATAGCGCCTGAAATTTACTCATAAAAAGATATAAAAGCTGCAAACTGGATCAAAATGGGATGTTGATGTAATTTGCTATGAAGCTATACCTTTATAGTGCACCCTTCTGTCAACAGGTTAATAATATATAATGCTTGATTGGCATTAGTTTGGCATCAGTGTTTTAAAAACACCATTTCCCAACAATATATTTGACACAATATTTCAAATCAATGTATTTTTGTTTAAACGGCATTGGTTAAAATGTCAAAATATTTAATGGGTTTTAAAAAATGCCACTGGGCATGTGTATGGATTCGTTTCCAGGTAATTTTTCTTTTATATAATCCTCTATTTCTATTCTTAAACCGCTTTTTAGAGATTTTAACACTTGTTTATGTTTTCCATTAAGTTAGAGTGCTCAAATCTCTACATCGGCAAAGATAGATGTTCACATAATAGCATTCTGTGCCTCAGGATACGATTTAATAAAATTTGGAAATTCATGAAACATGAAATTCTGGGAAGGATATCTATAATAATTCATCATAAAAATCTACCCTCTGTTAATAGAGGCACAATAATACCACTAGGTAAAAAGCGACCTCTAAATCAATTGCTTTAAAAACAGTAAACTCTAAATAAAAGTGTGCCATTCAGGCTATTCTACTCTTCTCCCATCGGGGTCATCACATTTATATTGATGTAATATATCCACTCAGCCTTTATTATGGAGGTGGGCTACAATCTGCAGAAGCCAAATGCAATTGTCCTTTGGCATTATTTTGAAGAAATGTGTTCTACAGCTTTGGTTTTATTTGATTGTTATTGACTCCCTAAATTACTTCTATAGATTACTTCTTTTCATAAAACATTCTATTCACGAAAGACACGGTATTCATTACTTTATTACTACTAAAAAAAAAAGAAAACTCTTATTTTTATATAGCAACTTTACTAAACTATGCTGAGCAGTCCAGTCAAGTCTGCAGCGTATCCTGTGTGTGGGAACATAACCTAACAGAAAAACTTTTCTCTGTTGACCATTGCAACCAATTAATTTAATCAAATCAGTACCAGGCACCGTTTAGCCATTTTTACGAGGGGTTAGTTAAACGGCTATAACTTTTATTTATTGGGCTAGCGACGTGATTTTTGCGATGTTTTTCTTCAGGATCAATGCAGGTGTCTTTTCAAGTCATTTTTATACACATAATTTTAGCATTTCTAGCATTTTCGGCTTCTAGTTTGAAAAAAATAAATTTTACCTAATTTTTTTCTGGTAATAATACGGTTACCCTAAAGACGTTTTATTTGTGAGCATCTTTGCCTACCGTAAATTTTGATTTATTACATGTCTATTTTATGGTAATTGGGTCAGAACTAGTGCTACGACAAAGATTGGCATGGAAAATTGGAAGGATATTTTATGTCTAATTTTTATAATACTAAAGGGGTTTTCCCACGAGGGACGCTTATGACATATCCACAGGATATGCCATAAATGTCAGATAGATGGGGGTCCCACAACTATCTCTAGAACGGGGCCCCCTAAACCCCGTTCTACCTTCTGCTATCGCTGACTCCCGGCCACTTCCTGACTTTATGGTCGGGAGTTACGAAAACAGCGTGTTTCCGTATCTCCCATAGTAGGGAATAGCAGTTATATAAGCAGCGTAGCATGCGAGCTACGCTGTTTCCGTAACTACCGTTCAGTTCCATTGGACTTACGAAAACAGCGTAGCTCAGCTCCTCTGCATATGTCATAAATATCCCTCGTGGGAAAACCCCTTTAAGGCCTGTCCATCAAATGTCAGAAAAGGCCTTTGGAGGACTTTATTATTTCATTTTATACAACATACTGATGCCGGGCAGCATCAGGACATTGTATGCGACGCATCACTGATGACCTTATGGCCCTGACATTGCTCGGCGTTAAGGCCTTATATGAACCACACTGAGGTATGTATGTTTTTTTATTTTATTCTATTGGAATGGAATGGATGGCGCAGAGCCCGGCTGAAAAATGCAACACATTTGTTGCATTTTGCTCCAACTTTTCTTTTAAGGACTAGCGCATGAAACGCCAGTCTTAAAGTGTAACTAAACGTTCAACAAACTTCGGACATGTCATAGTGACATGTCAGAAGTTTAGATTGGTGGGGGTCCGAGCATGAAGACCCCCAACAATCGATAGAATGAAGCAGATGAAGCATTCGTGTGAGCATTCAGCTGCTTCGTTTCTGTTCGGCTTTTTCCGTAAATAAATGTATCGCAGTACGGGCTCATAGGCTTTGTATTGAGTCCGTACACCGATACATTTATTTCCGGAAAAAGCCGAACAGACACGAAGCAGCTGAGCGCTCACACCAGTGCTTCAGCTGCTTCGTTCTAGCGATTGGTGGGGGTCTCCGTGCTCGGACCCCCACCAATCCAAACTTCTGACATGTCACTATGACATGTCAGAAGTTTGCCGAACGTTTAGCTACACTTTAATAAATTGCCCCTTGAATCTTTTGCTACAAATATATACAATCAACCTGCTCATCTACACGTGCTATATAGCAAGCTGCCGCAGATTGGGCTGCATTTTATACGTGACAGGTTAAGCCTTGTTTTTTTCCATAGCGCCTATTAATAGCAAAGCTGTGACAAAAATGCATGTATTAAGATGTTTTGCCAATTGTTTTAGCATTGTAGAAATTATACAGTATTGTGAATTTCTAATTACTGTAGCTTATATAGCAGTTTGCCAAAATGAATAAAGACCATGCTGTTGTGCTCATTGCAAGTGCTGAACTGGGACTCAAAAGCAACCCCGACTTACAAATACTGCCATCCCTCCCAAATCGCACTGTGGTTTACTTTGCTTTATTTCGTCACGCTCTTCCCCACTCCCTTAAATATTTTAACTAGATCCCCAAACACAAGTAAGGAAACAAACAAACATCGAAACACCTAATTATATGGTCAGGGACAGGCGTACACTCGCTTTTTCAGTCATGAACAAGTGTACGACACGATTATTCAGGGCCGGCCGTAGGGGTGTGCGAGCGCACAGGGCGCTGCCCCCTCCAAGCATGTAGGGGCGCCACTGGGCTCTGCCACTACTCTGTTCTTAGTTACACACACACAGAGTAAATAACAGCCGAGGAGCAGAGGAGGAAGCTCCGCCCACAGCCCGTCCCGCACGAAGCCTGTGATCCTGTCAGCATGGATAGATGGTGAGTGTCTGTATACAGTATGTCTGTGTTTGTATGTGTATATGTTACAGTGTGTGTATGTGTTTATGTCTCTTTGAAAAAGTGTGTGTTCAATTTTAAAGTAGAACAGATAAAACAAAGATATCTGTGCTGCCTCCTATATACCCTGCTGCCCCTTATACACCCTGCTGCCCCTAATATACACTGCTGACCCTAATATACACTGCTGACCTGAATATACACTGCTGACCTGAATATACACTGCTGACCCTAATATACACGCCTCTGTGTGTGTGTGTGTGTGTGTGTGTGTGTGTGTGTGTGTGTGTGTGTGTGTGTGTGTGTGTGTGTTTATATGTGGCTGTGGATATAGTTATCATCTACTACATTATCTGTACTCAGAGAGTTATCACTGGGTTATCTGTGGTGTTACATAGGACTGCAGGCAATATCTACTACATTATCTGTACTCCGTTATTACTGTGTGTTATCTGTGGTGTTACATGGGGCTGCACATGAAATCTATGATATTATCTGTACTGTGTATATATGGATCTGTTTGTGAATGTGTTTTTCTGATTGTATATATGTGCCTTTTATGTATTTGTACATATTACAGATGTGTGTATGTATAATTGCCTTTATGTCTAAATATCTGTCTTTATGTATGTACAGTATATATATCCCAGCGTGTCTATATATGTGGTTAATTTTTGGTTTATGTAGGGGGCAGCAATAGAGAGTCCCACACAGGGCACCAGGCCGACCCTGCTACTATTCCACAAGCACCAATATAACCAATAACACGGAGACCATATAGTGGTCAGATACCAGTTCTACACTGGCAGTCTGCGGAGTATTATCACACAAGAAAATACAGCACCGATCAGATGCAGTCACAAGCAGAATACATCACTATTAAAGATGCCCAATCAGCTCTCCTGACAGATCTGTTTTAGTAAATACTTGTATTACCCATGAAAAAGCAGTTCTGGAACATATTCTTTTAGAACTATGAATTGTGCCATTCCTCTGTTATTTCAAGAAGCTGTGTCCCTACACACCCCGACAGTGTCCAATCATCACTGACAGTATCAGACTGTGTGGGGACACGTTCTATTGAGAGGGGGGGATGTTAACACTCAGTTAGGTAAACTAGGCCAGGGCTATACAGAGATTGGAGCTGTAGCTCCATAGTTATAATCAGTTAATGGCATTGCAAAAAAGTCACCATGTAGATCAGGTATTATTCATACATTTTCAAGAGGAATAACAGAGGAAAGTCAGAAACACAATTCTAAGTAACGATGCTCCAGAATTGGTAAGACATGTAAAACAAGTATTTACAGTACTATGACAGACATGTCAGGAGAGATGACAGATCCTATCTAAATCTAGTGACTTACAGGTGACATCTTATCGAATTTTAGACGTTCGCTTTTTTTTTTCTCCATCCGGCCCAGACTTCTATGACGACTTCTCCTGACCACCGCAGAATTTGCTGTCAAGACATCTTCTGCAACCATCCACGGTCTCTATAGCAACACAAATAAATTCAGATCCCAGACCAGACTCATATACTTACTATCCTCACTTCTTTGCTTACAGCAGCAGTGCCTAGATCTGTAGAGGAGCCCGGAGCGAGCAGGGTAAGTATAACTAACAAATAGGTAGAGCTTGGAATTCATTACTAAGAGATTACCTCTTACAAGGAGTTATTGTATTTGTTCCCCTTTGTATGAGCTATGGCGGGGTACGCTTTCCAAAAGAAGTCCTCGGTTTCTAAAAGAGGAAGGTGCGGCTTTAGTGCAGCAGAGTGTGACCTAGGTGTTAGCTCCCTTCTGGGGCGGTGATGGCGCCTAGTAGTGGTCTGTTTGTAGTCTTATCTGACCTGGTCTCGTTCCTCCAGTGCTACTTCTGCCCCCCCCCAAGTTGCATACAGCATATGGAGCTACTCTATTGACTCCTTCCCCTGTCTGCTCACTTCTCCTCTGCTCGTTCACCTCCTTTCCATTTGTTTAGTTTCTCCCGTCTCTCCTTTCCCCGCTCTTTACTATTGCCCCGCCTTCTCCTTCTGGTCCCGCTCGTTTCTTCCAGTTCCTGGCTACGCTAACATGCATTCTCACAGGCAGACCGCTCCCGGTGTCGTCCACAGAGGAAAGGCATCAGCTATTTGTTCCTTCTCCGCTGACTGCCCTCAGGCAGGTGCGAATCATTCTCCTGTGCCATTGCAGAAGAGAGTCTCCAGACCGCCTACAATATCATCAGGCCGTTATCTATTGGATTAATCCAATAGATAGTGGCCAATAAAAAAAAAAAAAAAAATGCTAAATTTGCAGACTGCTCATGGCAAAGCATTTAAAAAAATTAAAAAAAAACACAATAAAAGTGCCCCATCAGTAACTGTGCCCCCACAAAGTAATAATGCCCACATTGTGCCCCACAAAGTAACAATGCCCTCATTGTGCCCCCTGTAGATAGTGCCAATGTGTCTCCTGTTTATGGCGCCACACACACAGCCCCCTGTCAATGGCGCCACACACACAGCCCCGTGTCGATGGCGCCACACACACAGACCCGTGTCGATGGCGCCACACACAGCCCCTCATGTAGATAGTGCCACACAGCCACCCCTATTGTACATAGTGCCAATCAGCCACCCCTTGTACATCGTGCCGACAAGCCTCCCCCTTGTACATTGTGACGCACAGAACCTCTTGTAGATGGTGCCACACAGCCCCGCAAAAAAACAACAACATTGTACTCACCCAGCCCCGTTCCCACGATGAACAGAGCTGCTCCACAGCCTCGAGACGTCGAGAGGAGACCCTTATGTAGGCCGGCGTGATCCAGTGACGTCAAAACAATACTGGCCTGTGCAGGGATTCTCTCCCAGCGTCTTATAGGCTGCAGGCCTAACGTGGCCTGTAGCCTATTCTATTCAATTGTATCTGCATCCTGAGGACACATATACAATTGAATGTGGCACCAGGCAAGAGGGAGCCCGTGCCGCGGGCCCCATAGCAGCTGCTATGGTTGCTATAGTGCCACCACTGGGAAGGGGGCCCTGATAGGATGGTGGCCCTGGGCAATTGCCCAGTTTGCCCCCCCCCCCCTAACGCTGGCCCTGGTAACAAGTACCAAGACATTAGCAGCAGGTTCTTTAAGTACTGTAAGCTGCAGATTGGGCCATCCATGAATCGGACTTGTTTTTTTAGCACATCCCACAGATACACGATCAACTTGAAACCTGGGAAATTTGGAGGCCAAGTCAACACCTTTATGAAGGGGTGTACTTGGTCTGCAACAATGTTTCGGTAAATGTTAAGGATCAAATAACATCCACATGAATGCCAGGGCCCAATGTTTCCTAACAGAACATCGCCCAGAGCATCACACTGCCTCCACCGCCTTTCCTTCTTCCCATAGTGCATCCTGGTGTCATCTCTCCAGCAGGTAAGTGACACACATGCATACGTAAATATTATGTAAAAGAAAATGTGAATCATTAGAGCAGGCAACTTCCATTGCTCCATCATCCAGTTCTTATGCTCACATGCCTATTTTAGGCACTTTTGGCGATGGACAAGGGTCAGCATGGGCAGTCTGACCGGTCTGCAGCCCCAAATGTAGCAAATTTGCAATGCACTGTGTGTTCAGACACCATTTTTTTATATTTCTATCAATGTTAATCACTACTCCTGTCAGTGGTCTTTAACCCCTTAACGCACCTTGACGCAACTGTACGTCAAGGTGAGCAGTAAGTTTGCGCACCTTGACGTGCAGTTACGTCTGTGCTTTAACAGTTAACCTCCGCGCGGCGCTATACTGCAGCGGCGGTTAACTGTGCAGGGTGTCTGCCCTGCATTCCCCGTTGCCGATCAGCGGCCCATCGCCGCTGATTTCGGCAGTTAACCCCTTAATTGCGGCGTTCGATTTTGAACGCCACAATTAAGGTGTTTAGCGCCGATCGGCAGCCCCCACGTGAAATCACAGGGGCTGGCGATGGTACCCATGGCAACCGGACGCCGGACAATGGCTTCCGGGCTGCCATGTACAGAATCCTATGAGGACCAGCCGGAGGGTGGTCGTCGTAGGCTTCCTGTCAGTGTGACTGTGAAGTCACACTGACAGTTGGAATGCATTACACTACGTGTGTAGTGTAATGTATGCCAGCAGCGATCAGAGCTGCAAGTCTAAGTGTCCCCTAGTGGGACAAGTGAAAAAAGTAAAAAAAAAGAATAAAAATGTTTTAATAAGTCTTTTATTATAGGAAAAAAATGAGCATTTAAAAAAAAAGTACACATATTTGGTATCACTGCGTTCGTAACGACCCCAACTATAAAACTATAATATTATTTTTCCCGCACGGTGAACACCGCAAAAAAAATAAACGAAAAACAATGCCAGAATCACTATTTTTTGGTCACCACCCCTCCCAAAATATGCAATAAAAAGTGATCAAAAAGTCGCATGTACGCCAAAATAGTACCGATACAAACTACAACCCGTCCCGCAAAAAACAAGCCCATACACAGCTTTTTTGACTGAAAAATAAAAAAGTTACGGCTCTCAGAATATGGTGACACAAAAAATAATTTATTTTCTAAAAAAGTGATTTTATTGCGCAAACGCTGCAAAACATAAAAAAACCTATATACATATGGTATCGCCGTAATCGCACCAACCTGCAGAATAAAGTATAATGGTCATTTATAGCCCAGGGTAAACGCCGTCAAAAATAAATAAAAATCATTGTCAGAATTGATGGTTTTTGGTCACCTGGCTTGCCGAAAAAATTTCATAAAAAGTGATCAACAAAATCGCATGTACCCCAAAATGGTACCAATGAAAATTACAGATTGTCCCACAACAAATAAGCCCTCACGCAAAAAATAAAAAAAGAGACGGCTCCCAGATTATGGCGATGCAAAATGTGCAGAGCGTTCCAAAAGCGGATAGGATCGGGTGCAATTTATAAGTGCGACACTGGCCACATATCTGTGGATTATTATTTATTTACCCCATTATTATACCCTCATATTTTGCCTTGATGTACTCAGCCCAGCCTACATGTGCCCCCACAACATAAACTGAAATACCAGCAAAATGCCAGAGCTACTACCAAGCAAAATATGCGCTCCAAAAGCCAAATGGCGTCCCTCCTTTCTGAGCCCTACAGCGTGCCGAAACAGCCGTTTACGTCCACCGATATGGCATCGCCATACCCGGGAGAACCCGGTTAATATTTTATGTGGTATTTGTGGCACAAACCTGGCACAACATATAGTGCACTAAAATGGCACATCAGTGGAAAATTGTAATTTTCACTCTGCACCATCCGCTGCGCATTAAACCCTTTGCGCACCATGACTTAATAGCATGTCGTGGTGTGGGATATATGGAGCGTCTCACGCGCTGAGCCCGCGCCATACGCTGCGGGTGTCAGCTGTGTATTACAGCTGATATCCGGGACTAACGGACAGAAACAGCGATCACGCTGTTACAGGAGCCTGTAAAAATCACAATATACTGCAATACATTAGTATTGCAGTGTATTCTACCAGTGATCTAACGATCTAACGATTGCTGGTTCAAGTCTCCTAGGGGGACTAAAAATATGTAAAAACAAAAGTAAATAGTTATTATTAGTGGAAAAAATGTAATAAATATTTAAAGTCCAAAAAGAAACCCTTTTCACATTTTTTCTCTAAAGTAATGTAAGAAAATAAAAAAAATACACAAAATTGGTATCGCTGCGTCCGTAAAAGTCCAAGCTATTACAATATACCATTATTTAACTCACACGGTGAAGGCCGTGAAAAAGAAAGAATTTTAAACTTGCAAAATCTCAGTTTTTTGGTCACCTTGGCTCTACCAAAAAATGTAATAAAAAGTGCTCAAAGAGTCTTATGTACCAAAAAATGGTACCAATAAAAACTACAGCTCGTCCCGGAAAAAATAAGCCCTCACACCACTCTATTGACGGAAAAATAAAAAAGTTGTGGCTCTCGTAAAGTGGGGAGGAAAAACAAAAAAGAAAAAAGAAAAACATGGATCAGTTCGGAAAGGGTTAATTACTTTCTAATGAAAAAAACATTTATGACCACATGTGGGGTACTGCCATACTCGGGAGAAATTGCTTTACAAATGTTGGGTGGTATTTTCTCCTTTATCCTTTGTGAAATTGAAAAAATGCAACATTTTAGTGGAAATAATGTTGATATTAATTTTCACGGCCTAATTCTAATAAATTCTGCAAAAGACGTGTGGGGCCTAAATGCTCACTATACCCTTAGATAGATTCCTTAAGTGGTGTAGTTTCCCAAATGGGGTTACTTTTGGGGGGCTTCCACTGTTTCGGTCTCTCAGTGGCTTTGCAAATTCGACATGACACCCAAAAACTATTCCAGCTAAATTTGTGCTCCAAAAGCCAAATAGCGCTCCTTCCCTTCTAAGCCCCGGTGTGGGTCCAAACAGCAGTTTATTACCACATGTGGGGTATTTACGTAATCAGGAGAACTTGTTTTACAAATGTTGGGGTGCTTTTTCTCCTTTATTCCTTGTAAAAATTAAAAATGTCTAAGTTCTTACAGAAAAAAAGTAGATTTTTACCTTTACAGACTAATTCCAATGAATTCAGCACTTTACCCCTAGAAAAATTCCTTGAGGGGTGTATTTTCCAAAATGGGGTCACTATTGGGGGGTTTCCACGGTTTTCATCCCTCCAGTGCATTGCAAACGCGACACGGCACTGAAAACTATTCCAGCAAAATCAGAAATCCAAAATCCAAATGGTGCTCCTTCTCTTCTGAGGCCTGCTGTGGGTCCAAACAGCAGTTTTTTACCACATATGGTGTATTGCTATAATCGGAAGAAATTGCTTTACATATGTTGGGGTGTTTTCTACTTTATTCCTTGTAAAAAAAATTTTTTTACAAAAAAAGTAGATTTTCATCTTCATATACTAATTCAAATAAATTTAGCAAAAAAACTGTGGGTTCAAAATGCTAACTATAGCCATAGATAAATTCCTTGAGGGGTATAGTTTCCAAAATGGGGACACATTTGGGGGGTCTTTACTGTTTTGGTACCACAAGACCTATTCAAACCTGACATGGTGCCTAAAATATATTCTAAAAAAAGGAGTCCCCAAAATCCACTAGGTGCTCCTTTGCTTCGGAGGCCTGTGTTTCAGTCCATTACCGCACTAGGACCACATGTGGGATATTTCTAAAAACTGCAGAATCTGGGCAATAAATATTGAGTTGCATTTCTTGGGTAAAACCTTCAGTGGTACAGAAAAAATTTATTACAAGTGAATTTTCGAAGAAAAAAAATGAAATTTGTAAATTTCACCTCTGCTTTGCTTTAATTCCTGTGAAACGCCTAAAGGGTTAAAACACTTTCTGAATGCTGTTTTGAATACTTTGATGGGTGAAGTTTTCAAAATGAGGTGACTTTCTAATATATAGGGCCCTCAAAGCCACTTCAGAACTGAACTGGTCCTTGAAAAAATAGCCTTTTGAAATTTTCTTGAAAATGCGAGAAATTGCAGCTAAAGTTCTAAGCCTTGTAACGTCCTAGAAAAATAAAAGCACGTTCAAAAAACTATGCAAACATAAAGTAGACATATAGGAAATGTTAACTAGTAAATATTTTGTGTGGTATTACTATCTGTTCTACAAGCAGATACATTATAATTTAGAAAAATGCAGATTTTTGCAAATTTTCTCAAAATGTTGGTGTTTTTGACAAATAAATATTGAATTTAACGACAAATTTTTTTCAGTATCATAAAGTACAACATGTCACGAGAAAACAATCTCAGAATCGCTTGGATAGGTAAAAGCATTCCGGAGTTATTACCACATAAAGTGACACATGTCAGATTTGCAAAAATCGGCTGTGTCCACAAGGCCAAAACAGGCTTAGACACTAAGGGGTTAAGGTTATGGCTAAACGGTGTCTATGTTAGTGATTAACTTATACACATTAACATTTTGATGAAAATGGAAAAAGTGAGGACTCTTGCCTGCGCCAAACACGGATACAGCACTATATCCAGTAGATGCTTAGCAAGTAAAAAATAGATTTGGTCAAACTATAAATTGAAGATTTACACTGCAAAAAAATGAACACTTTAGCAAGAATATTAAAAAGCTTCTCACATACTAAGCAAACACTCAATGCTTCGCCTCTGAAGAACTGGTTAGGACTATGACTAGTCAGCAAAACGATACATGAAGTTACCGCAGCAGGTGAATGCTATGAGTCCTACCAACACATGGGACATTGCACAACTGTACACAACCGGTGCATGGATTCCATCAGAACTACATTTCCCAAAAAATAAGGGGCTTTCCTATCTTGGATATCCGCAGGTTATGCGATAGATGTCTGATAGATTCGGGTCCCACCTCTATCTCTAGAACGGGACCCCTAAACCCCATTCGACCTTACTTGGCTCCCATTGCCTTCCAGCCACTTCCTGGGTGGTCGGGAGTTATGGAAACAGCGGAGTTTGCTGAGCTACGCTGTTTCCATAACTCCCATAGAGGTAGAAGGGAGTCACGGAAACGGCGTAGCACGGCCAGCTATGCTGTTTCCGGAACTCGGGAGTACAGAGTTGTTCACCATGCTACTCTGTTTCCATAACTCCTATTCACTTTTATGAGAGTTACAGAAACAGCGTAGCTCAGCGACTTGAACTTGTGATCTTTTGATTGATTTTATAATACATTGCAATACTCCAGTATTGAATAGAAAATAACTCTGCACTCCAATAATGTTATGCTCTAATGTTTTATTATGTAGGCAACATACATGTGACGGTCCATTCCCTCACTTCGGACCTTTATCAGACATGATCGCCACAGAATGTATGGATCCAAGAATTCGTAAGCTATCGGCGCTACAGAATATCGATTATTACTGCTTGGAACATGCATGACAAAGGTCCGAAGTGTTATGACAGAAACATCACATATATATTGGATTGTCTAGATAATCAAACATTGAAGCATAACATGATTGCAGTGCAGAGTTCTTTTCTATGCATCTATGGGGTGGGGACCCTACGCAAGCACCCACCATCAACTGAGTGCCATCGATCCTGCTGCAATACTCCAATATTGCAATGTATAATGCCTGTCAGGGCCAGTCTTAGTTTTATGTGGGCCCTTGGGCGATAGAGTCACAGTGGCCCCCTTTTGCCTCAACTCCTTTTATCCACCCAGTGTACTATATAATTAATGGCACCAGTGACACTAAGTAAACACAAGTAAAGTTTTTTCACCATATTTTTGCTGCATTTTTTCAGTATTTTCTTTAAAAAAAAATTACATACTGTAAATATATTTTTCTGAGGTGTTCACCAAAGAGCGTCCAAAAAACATGCCGTGTGAACATACCTTAATGAGGAGAGATGTAGATAAATTCTGCAAAGTTTGCAATTTAACACTTTTACTGTTGGACATTTGGGTGCTGTATTTTTTTGTATAGCCAGAAGTTCTTCTTTGTTTTTGCCTTGTTTTTGTGAGACAAGCTTCCGCGACAAAGGTCGCATTTTATGACCGTACCACTTTTAACCCTTGTTGCCAAGGGCGTATCTCATACATCCAGGCAGGGAACCATTTCAGTAGCCAAGGATGTACAGTATCTGATTCCAACCTTGCCACAAAGGGCTCGAGCTCCTCCTAGTTTGTGGCAAAAACTGCCATCTCAGTCAGGGGCATAGCCAGCAAATGATATTTGTGCTATTGTCTGACTTTTTGGTATATTTACACTGCCGTTCAAAAGCTTGGGGTCACCCAGATAATTTTGTGTTTTCCATGAAAACTCACACTTATATTTATCAAATGAGTTGCAAAATGACTAGAAAATATAGTCAAGACATTGACAAGGTTAGAAATAATGATTTTTATTTGAAATAATAATTTTCTCCTTCAAATTTTGCTTTCGTCAAGGAATGCTCCATTTGCAGCAATTACAGCATTGCAGACCTTTGGCATTCTAGCTGTTAATTTGCTGAGGTAATCGGGAGAAATTTCACCCCATGATTCCAGAAGGCCCTCCCACAAGTTGGATTGGCTTGATGGGCACTTCTTGCGTACCATACGGTCAAGCTGCTCCCACAACAGCTCTATGGGGTTGAGATCTGGTGACTGCGCTGGCCACTCCATTACAGATAGAATACCAGCTGCCTGCTTCTTCCCTAAATAGTTCTTGCATAATTTGGAGGTGTGCTTTGGGTCATTGTCCTGTTGTAGGATGAAATTGGCTCCAATCAAGCGCTGTCCACAGGGTATGGGATGGCGTTGCAAAATGGTGTGATAGCCTTCCTTATTCAAAATCCCTTTTACCTTGTACAAATCTCCCACTTTACCAGCACCAAAGCAACCCCAGACCATCACATTACCTCCACCATGCTTGACAGATGGCGTCAGGCACTCTTCTGGCATCTTTTCAGTTGTTCTGCATCTCACAAATGTTCTTCTGTGTGATCCAAACACCTCAAACTTCGATTCGTCTGTCCATAATACTTTTTTTTAATCTTCCTCTGACCAATGTCTGTGTGCTTTTGCCCATATTAATCTTTTCCTTTTATTAGCCAGTCTCAGATATGGCTTTTTCTTTGCCACTCTGCCCTGAAGGCCAGCATCCCGGAGTTGCCTCTTCACTGTAGACGTTGACACTGGCGTTTTGTGGGTACTATTTAATGAAGCTGCCAGTTGAGGACCTGTGAGGCGTTTATTTCTCAAACTAGAAACTCTAATGTACTTGTCTTGTTGTTCATTTGTGCAGCGGGGCCTCCCACTTCTCTTTCTACTCTGGTTAGAGCCTGTGTGTGCTGTCCTCTGAAGGGAGTAGTACACACCGTTGTAGGAAATCTTCAGTTTCTTGGCAATTTCTCGCATGGAATAGCCTTCATTTCTAAGAACAAGAATAGACTGTCGAGTTTCACATGAAAGCGCTCTTTTTCTAGCCATTTTGAGAGTTTAATCGAACCCACAAATGTAATGCTCCAGATTCTCAACTAGCTCAAAGGAAGGTCAGTTTTATAGCTCCTCTAAACAGCAAAACTGTTTACAGCGGTGCTAACATAATTGCACAAGGGTTTTCAAGTGTTTTCTAATCATACATTAGCCTTCTAACACAGTTAGCAAACACAATGTACCATTAGAACACTGGAGTGATGGTTGCTGGAAATGGGCCTCTATACACCTATGCAGATATTGCATTAAAAACAAGACGTTTGCAGCTAGAATAGTCATTTAGCACATTAACAATGTATATGTAACGGCAGGAAGGAGGTGAAGGGAACAAGTGAGCCCTAATCTACCCACCGCCCTGTCCCTGCCTACTTGCAACGACCCGCCCTAGGCGACGGGGTACAACTTGGCGGCGGTCCCTACGCTGTCTAAGTGCAAGGGAGTACAAACAGGGAACACGCAAGGGAATACAGTAGCCCACGGAACGCCGCGAGGAAACGGAGCGGTGAATGAGCCAGTCAGGATCAGGAAGTAGTGGAGTATACAAACGGGAGCACGGAGCAGAAGCAAGCCAGGGGCAGAGCTACGCAGGATAAACGGAACTGAAGCAAGGCAGAAGCACGGCAGAAGCAGGCTGGAGCAAGCAGCAGTGGGGCCAGGAATCCAAGAAGAATAACAAGCAAGGAGGAAGAGAAAACGGCAGGTATAAATGGACAGGGGGCGGAGCTAACTCTGACTGACCAGGCCGCGATAGGCTCTCCCACTCCTGAGCCTGCCACCCTGATTGGTGGGAGCAGGTGTCAGTCTCAGAGGTCTGGCCTCAGGTGTCGACTGATTAATCCTGGGAGTATACCCAGACGTAGTGCCTGGCAGATCCTTTACAGTATAGAGTGTATTTCTGATTAATTTAATGTTATCTTCATAGAAAAAAACTGTGCTTTTCTTTCAAAAATAAGGAAATTTCTAAGTGACCCTAAACTTTTGAACGGTAGTGTATATGGTTTATTATTACTGCTATTTAATCATTGTCTGGTATTGGTATATTCATTCTAATATATATTTATATATATATATATATATATATATATATATATATATATATATACACATTCTCTGATGCTTCTATATTCTTGACATTGTATTATGGGTGGGTGCTGCAGTAGGTCCATCCACATACTGAATTTAGCACCAAATCCTCTGACCACTTCTCTAGCTTTACCCGTTACATGCCACATTCATTGCGACACTGATTTCCACTATTTGCCATAAACATTTCCAACTAGTATAAAAAAACGCATCAGAATCAGTGCCAAAAAAACGACCCAAATCGCCCCCCATTGATTTTAAACTGAGGCAGACGGCTTTTGGCCGCTGGCGTAAAAAAAAAAAAAAAGCATCATTTTCTTTCTCCTAGCAGGCTAGACTAAGTGTATACATCGCATAATTGCATAAGTGTGTTCATAACTGCAAACTACTGGATAGGACTATTACTATCTTCAGTTTGTTTATTTTAGAAAATCTATAGGGTGTGAGGGTACACTCACTTTTTCGGGTACAACCACACATAGCGTAGACACTGCAAAATATCCAATGAGATTTTGAGTGTGGAAATTCCACAGTGTATTATAGTACCAGAAAAGTGAATGAGATTTCTTTAAAAAACCTCATTCAAAAGCTGTAGAAACAAGATTAATTAAAAAAAAAATCATCAGAAAACCGGTGTGGGAATTGACCTGCGGTGCGGATGTTCAGTCTGCCGCATGACAATTTCTCTTGATGCAGTTTTTCAACACAGAAAATCTGGTCGCAAATTTCTTCTGTATTTACGCTACATGTGGACATACCTTTCAACCCGTTCGTGACCGTCAATACGCCTTTTCACGGCAGCCACTAATGGGCTTTATTCTGATGCATATGCATTTTCACGGCGCTGCATCCTAATAAAACAGAGCAGGGAGCCGTTAAATCTCCCTGCTCTCAGCTGCCAGATGTAGCTGAGGGCTGGGGGCATCCCTGCTCAAACGTGTGAGATCGATATAAGTCTCGATCTCACCCGTTTAACCCCTCAGATGCGGCGCTCAATAGCGAGCGCCGCATCTGAGCTGTTTTGGAGAGAGAGAGAGAGAGGGAGCTCCCTCTCATCCCACTGACACCCGGCGAGAAGATCTACGAGTGTCTGTGTCTCCGAAGGCAGCCAGGGGCCTAATAAAGGCCCCCAGGTCAGCCTGTAGTGAATGCCTGCTAAGTCATGCCGGACAGGCAGTAATATACTGCAATACAAAAGTATTGTTGCAGTGTATTATAAAAGCGATCGGAGAATCGTATATTAAAGTCCCATAGTGGGACTAGTAAAAAAGTTAAAAAAAAAAGTTTATTAAAAAAAAAAAAATGTGAAAAAAAAATAAAAATGAAAAACCCACTTTTTCCCCTTACAAACTGCTTTACTATTAAAAAACCAAAATAAAGTAAAAAAGTTACACATATTTGGTATTGCCGCGTCCATAACAACCCTGACTATAAGGGTATGTGTACATACACTAATTACGGACGTAATTCGGGCGTTTTTGCCCCGAATTACGTCCGAAAAAAGCGCCTCGATAGCGTTGACAAACATCTGCCCATTGAAAGCAATGGGCTGACGTTTGTCTGTTCACACGAGGCGTATATTTACGCGCCGCTGTCAAATGACGGTGCGTAAATAGACGCCTGCGTCAAAGAAGTGACCTGTCACTTCTTGGGGCGTAATTGGAGCCGTTATTCATTGACTCCAATGATTAGCAGCGCCAATTACGTCCATAATGGACGCGTTGTTCAAGCGCCTGCACATGCCGTTACGGCTGAAATTACGGGGATGTTTCCGCCTGAAAACATCCCCGTAATTTCAGCCATTACGGACGCTGTCGTGTGAACATACCCTAAAGCTATTACATTATTTAACCCGCACGGTGAACGCCGTAAAAAATAAAATAAAAAACATTGGAAAAATTGCTGTTTTCTGTGAATCCTGACTTAAAGAGGCTCTGTCACCAGATTTTCAAATCCCTATCTCGTATTGCAGCAGATCGGCGCTGCAATGTAGATTACAGTAACGTGTTTTTTTTCAAAAACAAGCATTTTTGGCCAAGTTATGAGTATTTTTATATTTATGCAAATGAGCCTTTCTTAAGTACAACTGGGCGTGTTTAACAGGTTCCCGACCGCTGGCCGTAAATATACGGCCAGCGGTCAGGGTCTCTAAAGTCCGGCGTATAGTATATATACGGCCGCACTTCAGAGACTGTGCACGCGCGATCGCGTGCACACAGCTCTATGCCCTGGCTGTTGCTAACAGCCATGGGCACTGGGCAGAATGTCAGGGGTCAATCTTTTGGCCCCTGAACATGTGATCGCTGTGACAACCAATCACAGCGATCACATGCATTTCTGCATAGAAAACAGTGTGCACGCGATCGCGTGCACACAGCCCTGTGCCCTCGCTGTTACCAACAGCTCTGGGCACTGGGCAGAGTATCAGGGACCAATCTGATGGTCCCTGAACATGTGGTCGCTGTGACAACCAATCACAGCGATCACATGCATTCCTGCTTATAAAACAGTGTGCACGCGATCGCGTGCACACAGCCCTGTGCCCTCGCTGTTACCAACAGCTCTGGGCACTGGGCAGAGTATCAGGGACCAATCTGATGGTCCCTGAACATGTGGTCGCTGTGACAACCAATCACAGCGATCACATGCATTCCTGCTTATAAAACAGTGTGCACGCGATCGCGTGCACACAGCCCTGTGCCCTCGCTGTTACCAACAGCTCTGGGCACTGGGCAGAGTATCAGGGACCAATCTGATGGTCCCTGAACATGTGGTCGCTGTGAAAACCTATCACAGCGACCACATTTGTTTTATTTTGACTTTTCTGGCAGTAAATCTCCTGCCTCTTTTCTTCTCCTCAAACATTGTTTCAGTTTGAGGAGAAGAAGAGACTCGGGAGAATTGCTGCCAGAAGATTACAGTCACAGTTACAAAAAAATACAGTTACACTCTAAAACATTCTCTGTATAGATAGATTTCTATCTATCTATACAATCTATCTATCCATCTATCTTTTTTTCTATCTATCTACCTTTCTTTCTTTTATTCTATTAGAATAGGCAGGTAGGGAGTATATAATTATATATATATCCACATATATATAATATATATAGCAATAGCGGTTTATTTTTTTGTTAGCGGTAGTGTAGATATATATAGCAGTTAGTTTGTGTGTTTTATAAAAAAAAAAAAAAAAAATTTGTTTAGTTAGTGTTAGTGTTAGTTACGTTATGGCGAGGAAGTTGTTTAGCGCCGAGGAGGCATACGCCATGCTGTGGTCTGAGTCGGAGACCGCATCAGAGATGGCGTCCGAGATGGAACCTGTTTTAGGTAGTGACGATGACAGCGTCACTTCAGGTTCATCTTCAGGGGACGTTGTCCCTGATGCAGTCGAAACTGCAGAACATGAAAGCGCAGGGCCAAGTAGCGCTGTAGCACGGGAGAACCTGGTCCCTCCAGTCCAGGCTCTTGTATGGGCACCTGCCCCATCTTTTGGGCCTAGAATCCACGGATTTACGGCCACTCCTGGCATAACCGTGGACAATACAAATTTTGTCCAAATGGATTACTTCCATTTATTTATAACGGACGACATCCTAAATCAGATTGTCCACGAAACAAATTTATATGCCACGCAATATATAAGGCAGAAACCTTCATCCACCCATGCCAGAGATTGGACACCCACCAATTTGCAGGAATTAAAAAAATTTTTGGGGCTCACCCTAAATATGGGTATTGTCAAAAAGCCCTCCATTTGGTCTTACTGGTCAACAAGACCCGCCCAAGCCACCCCAGTATATTCTGCAGTAATGCCCAGGTCTCGTTATGAGACAATAATGAGGTTCCTCCACTTCAATGACAACGCACAGGCCCCCCTAAGTACCGATGCAAACCGGGATCGGTTGTTCAAAATAAGACCGCTAATAAATTCCCTGAATAATTTATTTCTGCAACTCTACACCCCTGAGCAGAATGTAAGTGTGGACGAATCCCTCCTCAACTTTCATGGCAGACTTAGCTTTCGCCAATATCTACCTTCCAAAAGGGCAAGATATGGCGTTAAGCTCTACAAATTGTGTGAAAGCGGGTCAGGATATACCACCGCCTTCAGGATTTATGAAGGGCGGGACCGCACAATAAATGTTCCTGGATGCGCCCCTGATCTTTCCACCAGCAGTAAGATTGTGTGGGAGATAATGCAGCCTCTGCTTCACAAAGGGTACCACCTGTACTGTGATAATTTTTATTCGAGTGTGCCCCTGTTTAGGCATTTGCATGCTGCAAGGACTGGGGCATGTGGTACCATGCGCAAAAACCGAATTGGTTTTCCACAGCAATTAGTGGGGAAGCGCATGGTAAAGGGGGACTCCTGTGCTTATGCATCTGAAGAATTGCTGGCGGTCAAGTTCAGGGATCGCAAAGATGTGTATGTACTAAGCACGATTCATACCGCAGGAACAGTGGCAGTGAGGGAAAGGGGGGCAACATCGGACAAGCACAAACCAGTGAGCGTGTCCGAATATAACAAGTACATGGGGGGGGTGGATTTAAGCGACCAGGTTTTACAGCCCTATTTAGTAAAACGCAAAACTAAAACCTGGTACAAAAAGGTGGCCATTTATTTGTTACAGGTGGCCATCCACAATTCATTTGTGCTGTATAAAAAAAACAGAGGCAGAGACACATACCTGGATTTCCAGGAAAAAATTATTGAAGGCCTCATTTTTGATGTTCAGGACACCCGAGAATGCCCCCAGTCTGAGGATGTCACGCGACTGACTGAAAGACACTTCATCAGTCGGATTCCCCCAACAGCAACCAGAAGCAACCCCCAGAAAAGTCTGCAGAAAAGACGGGCACCGCAAAGATTCCCGATATTTCTGTCCCTCATGTCCCTCGCAACCAGGCCTGTGCATTGAGCCATGTTTTAAAAAATACCACACTGTTCTGAATTATTAGATTTTAGTTAATTTGTTGAAAATATATTTGCCCTACATTACGTTTTTATTTTTGCCATGATTTTACTCCAAGGGTGAGGGAGGGAATGGGTGGGGGGTGGATGTCATGTTTGCATATTCTCTAAAGTTCATCTGCTGGAGAGCTCCATTTGCATTAACCTGCAATTTCTTATTTTAGAAAACCCCAAAAAATAAATTCCCATTATACCCCTAGATGTATATTTTGGGATTTCTGCTTATATTTTGCAGATATTTTGGAAGTGTTATAGAAACTCTGTTGAGTTTTGTAAAACCAGCTTTGAAAAAAAGCGATATGTGAAATAATCTTCTTCTATCCTCCGCCCTCCTACATCTCTATGTGATAAATAAGGCCACATATTTGGTACCCCCGTGCACGGGAGAAGTGGAAGAATGTGAAAGGAGATTAATTTTGACCGTGGTCTATGCTGTGTGTGAAAAATGCTAGCATAAACTGACGCATTTGCTAAAAAATTGCTAATTTTATTTTGATCCATCTTATTCAAGAAACTTTCAGAAGAAAACTGGACTGTCTAAAAATATGATAAACCCCTTGAAGAAAACCTTGTGGGGTCTACTTGTGTGAATGAAGTCATTTATGGGGTGTTTCTAATCTTTCAGCAGCATTAGGCCCCCCAGAAAACAGTATGCGGCTATAAAATCAAGTGCAGAATTCCTGGACCGAAAAGGCCAAAAAGCCTCTTTTTATGCCAAGCCCTGGCACATGCCCATGAATAAAGCACACATATTTGGTATCCCCATGCACGGGAGAAGAGGAAGAATGTGAAATGCGATGAATTTTGTCCGTGGTCCATTTTGTGTGTGAAAAAGCTAGCATAAACTGACGCATTTGTTAAAAAAAAAAGCTAATTTTATTTTGTTCCATCTTATTCAAGAAACTTTCAGAAGAAAACTGGACTGTCTAAAAATATGATAAACCCCTTGAAGGAAACCTTGTGGGGTCTACTTGTGTGAATGAAGTCATTTATGGGGTGTTTCTAATGTTTCAGCAGCATTAGGCCCCCCAGAAAACAGTACGCTGCTATAAAATCAAATGCAGAATTCCTGGACCAAAAAGCCTCCTTTTATGCCAAGCCCTGGCACATGCCCGCACAGTAAATAAGGCACACATATTTGGTATCCCCATGCACGGGAGAAGTGGAAGAACGTGAAAGGAGATGAATTTTGGCCGTGGTCTATACCGTGTGTGACAAATACTAGCCTAAACTGACGCATTTGCTAAAAAAGTGCTGATTTTATTTTGTTCCATCTTATTCAAGAAACTTTCAGAAGAAAACTGGACTTGCTAAAAATATGATAAACCCCTTGAAGGAAACCTTGTGGGGTCTACTTGTGTGAATGAAGTCATTCATGGGGTGTTTCTAATGTTTCAGCAGCATTAGGCCCCCCAGGAAACAGTATGCGGCTATAAAATCAAATGCAGAATTCCTGGACCGAAAAGGCCAAAAAGCCTCCTTTTATGCCAAGCCCTGGCACATGCCCGCACAGCGAATAAGGCACACATATTTGGTATCCCCATGCACGGGAGAAGTGGAAGAACGTGAAAGGAGATGAATTTTGGCCGTGGTCTATACCGTGTGTGAAAAATACTAGCCTAAACTGACGCATTTGCTAAAAAAGTGCTGATTTTATTTTGTTCCATCTTATTCAAGAAACTTTCAGAAGAAAACTGGACTTGCTAAAAATATGATAAACCCCTTGAAGGAAACCTTGTGGGGTCTACTTGTGTGAATGAAGTCATTCATGGGGTGTTTCTAATGTTTCAGCAGCATTAGGCCCCCCAGGAAACAGTATGCGGCTATAAAATCAAATGCAGAATTCCTGGACCGAAAAGGCCAAAAAGCCTCCTTTTATGCCAAGCCCTGGCACATGCCCGCACAGCGAATAAGGCACACATATTTGGTATCCCCATGCACGGGAGAAGTGGAAGAACGTGAAAGGAGATGAATTTTGGCCGTGGTCTATACCGTGTGTGAAAAATACTAGCCTAAACTGACGCATTTGCTAAAAAAGTGCTGATTTTATTTTGTTCCATCTTATTCAAGAAACTTTCAGAAGAAAACTGGACTTGCTAAAAATATGATAAACCCCTTGAAGGAAACCTTGTGGGGTCTACTTGTGTGAATGAAGTAATTTATGGGGTGATTCTAATCTTTCAGCAGCATTAGGCCCCCCAGAAAACAGTATGCGGCTCTAAAATCAAATGCAAAATTCCTGGACCGAAAAGGCCAAAAAGCCTCCTTTTATGCCAAGCCCTGGCACATGCCCGCACAGCGAATAAGGCACACATATTTGGTATCCCCATGCACGGGAGAAGTGGAAGAACGTGAAAGGAGATGAATTTTGGCCGTGGTCTATACCGTGTGTGACAAATACTAGCCTAAACTGACGCATTTGCTAAAAAAGTGCTGATTTTATTTTGGTCCATCTTATTCAAGAAACTTTCAGAAGAAAACTGGACTTGCTAAAAATATGATAAACCCCTTGAAGGAAACCTTGTGGGGTCTACTTGTGTGAATGAAGTCATTTATGGGGTGTTTCTAATGTTTCAGCAGCATTAGGCCCCCCAGAAAACAGTATGCGGCTCTAAAATCAAATGCAAAATTCCTGGACCGAAAAGGCCAAAAAGCCTCCTTTTATGCCAAGCCCTGGCACATGCCCGCACAGCGAATAAGGCACACATATTTGGTATCCCCATGCACGGGAGAAGTGGAAGAACGTGAAAGGAGATGAATTTTGGCCGTGGTCTATACCGTGTGTGAAAAATACTAGCCTAAACTGACGCATTTGCTAAAAAAGTGCTGATTTTATTTTGTTCCATCTTATTCAAGAAACTTTCAGAAGAAAACTGGACTTGCTAAAAATATGATAAACCCCTTGAAGGAAACCTTGTGGGGTCTACTTGTGTGAATGAAGTCATTTATGGGGTGTTTCTAATGTTTCAGCAGCATTAAGACCCCCAGAAAACAGTATACGGCTCTAAAATCAAATGCAAAATTCCTGGACCGAAAAGGCCAAAAAGCCTCCTTTTATGCCAAGCCCTGGCACATGCCCGCACAGCGAATAAGGCACACATATTTGGTATCCCCATGCACGGGAGAAGTGGAAGAACGTGAAAGGAGATGAATTTTGGCCGTGGTCTATACCGTGTGTGAAAAATACTAGCCTAAACTGACGCATTTGCTAAAAAAGTGCTGATTTTATTTTGTTCCATCTTATTCAAGAAACTTTCAGAAGAAAACTGGACTTGCTAAAAATATGATAAACCCCTTGAAGGAAACCTTGTGGGGTCTACTTGTGTGAATGAAGTCATTTATGGGGTGTTTCTAATGTTTCAGCAGCATTAAGACCCCCAGAAAACAGTATACGGCTATAAAATCAAATGCAAAATTCCTGGACCGAAAAGGCCAAAAAGCCTCCTTTTATGCCAAGCCCTGGTACATGCCCGCACAGCGAATAAGGCACACATATTTGGTATCCCCATGCACGGGAGAAGTGGAAGAACGTGAAAGGAGATGAATTTTGGCCGTGGTCCATACCGTGTGTGAAAAATGCTAGCATAAACTGGCGCAATTGCTAAATTCTTGCATTTTTTTCCAATTTTGCCCACTTTAGAGAAAAAAATAAAAATGATATATACTGACAAATGCCACTAAAACAAAGCCCTATCTGTCCTTTAAAAAGAGTGTAAAATTCAAAGATGAACTTTATTCACCTGCAGAGTTATAGTCATCTAAAGAAGAACATAGCAAAATTGTGAAATTTGCTCTGGTCATTTAGCTGTAAAACAGCCTAGTCCTTAACCGGTTAAAGTTAAGTCCAAGTGGGCGTGTATTGTGTGTGTACATCTGGGCGTTTTTACTTGTTTTACTAGCTGGGCGTTGTGAATAGAAGTGTATGATGCTGACGAATCAGCATCATCCACTTCTCTTCGTCAACACCCAGCTTCTGGCAGTTCAGACACACAGCGTGTCCTCGAGAGATCACACTGTGACGTCACTTCCTGCCCCAGGTCCTGCATCGTGTCGGACGAGCGAGGACACATCAGCACCAGGCGACAGAGGCTACAGTTGATTCTGCAGCAGCATCGGCGTTTGCAGGTAAGTCGATGTAGCCTCTGTTGCCTGGTGCCGATGTGTCCTCGCTCGTCCGACACGATGCAAGACCTGGGGCAGGAAGTGACGTCACAGCGTGATCTCTCGAGAACACGCTGTGTGTCGGTGCACTGCCAGAAGCTGGGTGTTAACGAAGAGAAGTGGATGATGCTGATTCGTCAACATCAGTGCCGCATCTACCATGAGGCAATGTGAGCCGACAGCCTCAGGCGGCGCAGACCAGCTGAAAGTGGGGGGCGGCATTT
Organism: Rhinoderma darwinii; assembly: GCF_050947455.1. NCBI lineage: Eukaryota > Metazoa > Chordata > Amphibia > Anura > Rhinodermatidae > Rhinoderma > Rhinoderma darwinii. Next base: position 228,621,570 of record NC_134687.1, read on the forward strand.
TGAGCCAGAGACTGACTGGACCGGGGGAGGGGGATTATTTTACTTAGCAGACGTGCCCGTCTGTGAGAACACTCCTGCTCCTCTCTGACGCTGTATGAAGCACACGCCACCAGAGAGGAGCAGGTCTGCAGGAGGAGCGGTCGTCTCCTCAAACAAGTGACCAAACGAATGAGGTGAGACTGCTGTGCAAACAAACTACGTCCTCTCCCTCGCTCTCCCTTTCGTCTGAAGCAGTCGGTGCAGAGAAGAGGGGGAGGGGAGAGTTCACAGCCTCAGCGCCTGCTCAGAGGAAGCTCCGTGTCTAGTCCTCCCCTGTGTCACTCTCCTGTGTCCCCCTCCTGTGTCCCCCTCCTGTGTCCCCCTTCTCTCCTGTGTCAGTCTTCTGTGTCTCCTCTGCCCCCCCTCTCCTCTGCCCCCTCCTCTCGTGTGCTGTGTCCCCCTATTTGTCTAACAGACCAGCTACTTCTGCAGCTGGTTATATCTGCTGTCCTGCGATGCCCCTGCTGCTTCAAGAGACTGCATGAGAGATCCCACATAGAAGGTAAGTGTGTGTATGAGTGTGTAAATGTTTGTTTGTTTGTTTGTTTGTGTGTGTGTATATATATATATATATATGATTCTCGTCTATATATGAGACTGTCTGCATTAGAGATCCTACATAGAAGGTAAGTGTGTGTAGGAGTGTGTAAATGTGTGTTATATATATATATATATATATATGTATATGTACATATAATCTGTGTGTATGTGGATATATATGATTCTCGTGTACATATGATACTGTAAGGTCATTCACACATTGTAGTTTTGCAGCAATAATTTAGAAACTGTTTTTGCTGTGCTTTTGTGTAAATAGTGGGAAAACTGATGTGTAGAGTATATAGTGTATATACTGGTATTGTGTGTATAGACTGTGTAGCAGTATTGTGCGTAGTGTATGTTGCAATATAATAGGCAGTGGCGTAGCTGTAGGGGTCGCAGCGGTCGCAATTGCGACCGGGCCCCGAAGCCAGGGGGCCCGCAGCCCCCCGCACCACATCAATAAAAAGTTACTATAGTAACTCGAGCCGCGGGCCCCTGTTACTATAGTAACTGACAGTACTTACCCTCCTGGTTCCGGAGCGCAGTGGAGGTCCTGACGTCAAGCGCTGTGCGCAGCACATGACGTCACAGCGCTATTCACCGCACACAACATCGTGATCCTGGATAGCGTTAGGACAGATCTTCCTCTGCGGCTGAAGAGGAGAGTAAGATTAATATCCCTGTCTGCTGAAGCTGTTTTGAAGGGGCCGCAGTGTTTGTACGAGAGCTGCTTCCCCTTCATTCCGGTCACTTCATTCCGGTCACATTGTGAATTGGTGTCGGCGATTCACAGTGTGAGCGAGTAAGGGAAATGAAGGGGAAGCAGCTCTTGTACAAGTGCTGCGGCCCCTTCAAAACTGCTGATTGGCGGGTCCCGGGAGACGGACAACGACACATCAGCTATTGATGGCCTATCCTGAGGATAGGCCATCAATGTTTAGGGACTGGACAAGTCCTTTAAGCCTACGATGTAGCAGGCTTAGAGGGCCCATGAGACAGGATCACAGATTGTGTGATGCTGTCTGCTGGGCCCTGTATCTAAGCCAATCACAAGGTAGGCTTAGATACATGGCCCATGTGTGATCCTGTCTGATGGGCCCTGTATTACTGTATAAGATTACTGTCTGCCTGACCCTGTATATAAGCCTACCTTGTGGTAGGCTTAGATACAGGGTCCCACAGACAGTATCACACATGGGCCCTGTATCTAAGCCTAACACGTGTTACTAATCGTTTTTTGTGTGTTTTCTTACACAAGATTTTAGATTCCAGGACCACTTCGATGACGGCTGTTTTTATTATCAATAAAATGGTTAATGAGGGTTGTGTGGTTTATTTTTATTTCAATAAAATATTTTTTCTATGTCTTTGTGTTTTTTTTTAAACTTTATTACTACCGCCTTAGTAATGGCCGCCGGCTGATTGACAGCGTCCATTGCTAAGGCGGGGCTTAGTGTTAGCCGGTGCAGAGGCGAACACTAACCCTCTTTATTACCCCGGTACCCACCGCCACCAGGGGTGCTGGGAAGAGCCGGGTACGATCCAGTACCTGACCATCTGTAGTGATGGTCGGGCAACGGGGCGGCCGCAGGCTGTGGAAGGCCTTATACAGTGGCCCTTCCCACCCTGGTAATGCTAGGCTGCTGCTGCTTTATTGTATCTGGCTGGTTATGAAAAATGGGGGGGACCCCACGTCATTTAAAAAAAAAAAAAATACAAAATAATTGGAAAGAACGATGTGGGGTCCCCCCTAATTTTCATAACCAGCCAGATACAACACAGCAGCAGCAAGCAGCATTACCAGGGTGGTAGGGGACACTGTTTTTGGCCTTCCCCAGCCTAATACTACCAGCCTGCGGCCGCCCCGGTGTCTGGCCGTCACTGCAGGTGGTCGGGGACTGGTTCGTACCCGGTTCTTCCCAGTACCCCTGGTGGCGGTGGGTACTGGGGTAATAATGGGGGTTAGTGTTAGCCTCTGCACCTGCTAACATTAAAGAGGCTCTGTCACCAGATTCTCAAATCCCTATCTCCTATTGCATGGGATCGGCGCTGCAATGTAGATAACAGTAACGTTTTTTTTTTTAAAAACGTTCATTTTTGGCCAAGTTATGAGCTATTTTATATATATATGCAAATGAGCTTTGAAATGGACAACTTGGCGTGTTTTTTTTCGTTATGTCCAACTGGGCGTGTATTGTGTTTTTAACTGGCCGTGTTTATGTGTATGACGCTGACCAATCAGTGACCAGTCAGCGTCATACACTCCTCAACATCCTCTCCTGAAATATTCTGTGCTGCTGTGAACTCTGCTCTTACCATTACGTAGCTCTCAGTCTGTTTCCTCCACTCCTGTCCTCAATAACACCTTCACATGATTGGCAAGTCACCACCCCGCACAAGATTCTTTAAATATTTTCCATACTTCAAACAGCACTTTGAGGCTGAGTTTTTTGCAGGAGGAAAATTCTGCCTGAAAATTCAGTTAGGGTATGTGCACACACACTAATTACGTCCGTAATTGACGGACGTATTTCGGCCGCAAGTACCGGACCGAACACAGTGCAGGGAGCCGGGCTCCTAGCATCATACTTATGTACGATGCTAGGAGTCCCTGCCTCGCTGCAGGACAACTGTCCCGTACTGTAATCATGTTTTCAGTACGGGACAGTAGTTCCACGGGGAGGCAGGGACTCCTAGAGTCGTACCTAAGTATGATGCTAGGAGCCCGGCTCCCTGCACTGTGTTCGGTCCGGGACTTGCGGCCGAAATACGTCCGTCAAATACGGACGTAATTAGTGTGTGTGCACATACCCTTAGAGATTTTGAGGCAGATTTTGTCCCTTCCTGCAAGTCGTTTGCCGCGTTTCTCGCTGCGTTTTTCGCTTGCGCCCATTGAGTGCTACGGGCAAAAAACTCAGCGATGTCAATGGGAGGTCAGAGGCGTAAACGCGTGAAGATAGGGCATGTCCCTTCTTTCTCGGGAGGCATTTTCGGCTGGTTTTTGACGAGTTTTGCGGAGCGGTTTCCGCGCCAAAAAAACTCGTCAAAATACTCCATGTGAACAGGGCCTAACAAATAAACATCAAATGTTTTCCTATTTAAAAAATGTATATGTTGCGTGTCTGTGTAAAGCTAGTAATTTGAAAACGCCGATAAATTTTGGGGGGGGGGGGGCCTTTTTATAGTTCGCCTCAGGCAGCAGAGGGGCTAGGTTCACCCCTGGTCAGCATCATATACTTCTATTCACAATGCCCAGCTAGTAAAACAAGTAAACACACCCAGATGTTACACACACAATACACGCCCACTTGGACTTCACTTTAAACACGCCAGTTGTACTTAAGAAAGGCTCATTTGCATAAATATAAAAATGCTCATAACTTGGCCAAAAATGCTTGTTTTTGAAAAAAAAAAACGTTACTGTTATCCACATTGCAGCGCCGATCTGCTGCAATACGAGATAGGGGTTTGAAAATCTGGTGACAGAGCCTCTTTAAAAAAAATGTAATAAAAAGTCGCATGGTACCAACAAAAAGTCGTCCCGCAAAAAAAAGCCCTCATACAACTGCATTGGCGGAACAATAAAAAACGTTACGGCTCTTCAAATATGGAGACACAAAAACAAATAATTTTGAAAAAAAAAGCGTTTTTACTGTGTAAAAATAGTAAAACATACCCAATCTATACAAATTTGGTATCGTTGCAATCGTAACAACCCGCTGAATAAAGTAATTGTGTTATTTATACTACACGGTAAACGACGTAGATTTAGGACGCAAAAAAGTGTGGCAAAATTTCTAGTTTTTTCAATGCCCCCACAAAAAAAAGTTAATAAAAGTTAATCAATAAATAATACGTACCTCAAAATGGTGCTATTAAAAAATACAACTTGTCCCGCAAAAAACAAGAGCTATGTCGACGCAAAAATGAAGTTATAGCTCTTGGAATGCGACGATGGAAAAACGTAAAAAATACCTTGGTCATTAAGGTTTAAAATAGGCTGGTCATTAAGGGGTTAAAGGTAATCACTGCAAATTGTTAAAAAAATAATAATTTCAGCTTAACACCAGAATTTAGCTCTTTTCAGTTTTGGTGGTTATGTGAAGATATGTGCATGTTAACATACTGTAGGCATAAGTGGAATGTATAAACTCTGTACATCTTGTGCTTTTATTTTTGTACGTCTAATTTTCCGATTGGGTCAGACTTTTAATTCGGCCGGATTTACACGAGCGTGTGCGTTTTGCGCGCGCAAAAGGTACTTAACAGCTCTGTGTGTCAGCCGCGTATGATGCGTGGCTGCGTGATTTTCACGCAGCCGCCGTCATTATGACACTGCATGTTTGTAAACAGAAAAGCACGTGGTGTTTTTCTGTTTTCATTCATACTTTTTACTGCTGTTGCGCGAAACACGCGCGTCACACGGAAGTGCTTCAATGGGTGCGTGATTTGCGAACAACGCACAAATATCGGACAGGTCGTGAGTTTTACGCAGCGGACAGACACTGTGTGAAACTCAAGGACAGTCTGCACGGCCCCATAGACTAACATAGGTTCGTGCGAGGCGTGTGAAAATTACGCGCGTTTCACGGACGTATATCACGTTTGTCTAAATAAGCCCTTACAAACATGAATTTGTATGCATTTTTTGTACGTAGAAATTATACTTTCACGCAAAACTACATGCATGCGTGTATAAAGTGCTAAGTGGCATTTTGAGAATGTGCTAGATGTCTACTTTCAGAAAATATATGGGTATGGGGGTTTAGTATTATTATTTTATAATGCAGGTTTTAATTGCACATATATAAAAGTGTAATAAGTGTGTGTACATGTATTGTTGTGGCTTCCAATGGTTCAAAGTGTCCCAAAATCCCTAGCAGCAAAAGAGTTAAAGGGCTGGGTTCCCACATAGCATAAATATGATTTATAAAATCTCATGCCCACACTGCAGAAAAAAAACCGCAGTGAAAACATTAATAAATTGACCTGCGGAGCGCATTTTAAATCTACGGCATGTCAATTTATGCTGCGTTTTAGTTGCTTTTCTGTTGCAGGTTTTCCTGATTTAATTCAATGGGGATGTAAACCCACAACAAATAGTAAAATTTCTGTTTACAAACATCCAAACGGAGTGTCATAATGATGGCGGCCACGCATCATAATAAGGGCACAATATTTTGGTCATTCTCAAAGTATAGCATTGGGGTGCAGTCACACGCGGCCGATTTTGTTGCACAAATTTCTGCGACTGAAAATCAGTTCCATTCATCTGAATGTGGTTATTTCTGCAGCAGGTGCATGGATTTCTGCAACCGCCAGTCAGATGAATAGGACTTATTTCTGCAAAAAAATCTGCTGGGTGTGACTGCACCCTTACTTGAAATTGCCTCCAGTCGAAAAAGCATATAAAAATATTTGTGGCACTTCTCCATAGAAACATGAACTTCATTGCTACAGAAATTGTCTGCCTCCTAACTATATTATTATCTAATATTTTATTATATATTATCTCCCACCATGTATATCATGATGTATTGCTATTTGGTGTGTGTACATTTATGTATTCACATGTGGTTTTTTTTGTACAATAAAGCTTCTGCGCCCATCTTTATCTCGTACAAGTGCTGGGAGCAATGCCTTAGGTGTCTTCCCACGTTTCAACTTGGTTTTCAGAGGTATTCTACCTACTACACTTTTGTCTTTTTTTTTACACAAAAGTATTAAACATTGCATATGGTTTTCAGAGTAAATGGCGTGATCTAAAAACTGGAGAAAAATCCACTATAAGGATCCAGGCATTTAACTGAAAGAACTGCAGCTACAGCCGGACATAATCCAGTGCGAGTTTTCCTAGGGCCTACTGTCTCATTGCTGTACCAGATGTTGTGACTTCATCTAGCAAGCTGTGAGCTGGATTCCTGTGAGTGAATGGGACTCAGGGTATAAACAATTCCACTCCCCCAGTCTGGGAAAGAAGGCGTCCAGCCATAGTTTACATCAAGCTGTGCTGAGCCATAGAGGAAGTAGAGGCTGCAGGAAGGCTGCCTAGTAATGGAAGCTTGCCTGCTCTTGTCACCTCCTTCACTCTCTCCTTTTCTGTATTTACAGCTACCCAAGTTTTGCTGCGGAAGAATCTTGCAGAGACTGTGACGCATTGTTGGTGTGATGCTTGGGTATCAGACGTGTCTTTTGCTCCATGTTTACCTCACAAGGTAGAGTTTGTAAATGATGTCCCTTGATGTGTCAGTATTGCGGAGTAGACGGTCAGGGCTGCTTCATACAGCTGCGATGAATGGTCCCTCACCGTATAATAGTTAAGTAACTGCTGCCATTATATGAGTTCACGGTTTTATTTATGATGACTTTCGGTAAATGATACTGAGGTATATTTATCAATACAATCATGCCATTTTTCTGACTTAATTGCATTGAAAAGAATGGAGCTTAAACTGAGTGTTTTAAAAAAAAATACATTTATAAGTATTGGTCTGCATGTTGCAACCTGGCGTAGCTCAGTAAGTTGCGCCAAATTCCTCATTCAGTGTGTCACAGATTTATCAACCAGGCGCAGGCCCTCTTCTTCGTCTTAAAACAGCATCTAGTAGGACCTGGCGTGGTTTTCTTAGGGCTTGTCCACACGTGGCGGAACTGCTGCGTATTTTCCATCCGGAATTGTGGACGGAAAATACGCAGCAGAATACAGTAGAGGAGAAGTGGGTGAGATTTAACCAAGCTCATCCACACGCTGCGTAAAATGTCAGAGCAGAAATTAACCTGCGGTGCGTATTTTTCGTACCGCAGTATGTCAATTCGTGCTTCGGAAAGTGGAACTGAATTGCTGCGTTTTTCAGAGGAGATGATACCATCTCCCAGCATTGTGAAAAGTGCAGCAATATACGCACAATTTTCCGTCTAAAAAAAAACGCAAGAAATGGTGCGTTTCTCTGCAGCAATTCCGTTATGTGTGACCAAGCCCTTACACTTTTCTAACTGGCATAAATCTTTGAAAAAAAGTGTAGCACTCTGCACAATGGTGATGCCCCAGCTGCTTTTACTTTCGCCACTTTCATATGTGGTGCAGGGCCCTCATGAACATGGCACAAATGCCATATTTTCAATGTACTTACGTCCGTTTGTTTTCAATACACTAACAAATCTGCCTCAATGTATTGTTTGTGGCTTGACATTATACTTCATGTGTACTTCCAACGATACCCTAAGGGCTTATTCAGACGAATGTATAATACGAAAATCACGCAGCCATGCATCATATGCTGCTGAGGCCGGATTCACACGAGCGTGTGCGTTTTGCTTGCGCAAAAGGTACATAACCGCTCTGTGTGTCAGCACCATATGATGCGCGGCTGCGTGATTTTCACGCAGCCGCCATCATTATGACACTCAGTTTTTATGTTTGTAAACCGAAAAGCATGTGGTGCTTTTATGTCTTCATTCATAGTTTTGACTACTGTAGCGCTTTTCATGCGCGGCACACGGAAGTGCGTCTGTGTGCCGTACGCGCTTTTCATGCACCAATTGACTTCAATGGGTGTGTGATGCACGAAAAACGTACAAATATAGGACATGTCGTGAGTTTTACGTAGCGGACATACGCTGTGTAAAAATCACTGACAGTCTGAACGGCCCCATTGACTAACATAGGTCCGTGCGACACGCGTGAAAATCTTGCACGGATGTATTATACGTTCGTCCGAATAAGCCCCGACACACAGAGCTTTTATGGACGTTTAGCACGCGCAAAACGCTGCATTTTTTGCGTGCGCAAGACGCACACGCTCGTGTGAATCTAGCCTTATTGTCAAGATGCAGTTAAATTTGGTTGCATGCAAGTCGAGGTAAAATTGCGGGAGGACCTCAAGATGTCTCTATTGTAAATCTGGTCAAGTCAGACTTTTTGCAATATGTGCTTGTGACCTTCTTTCACATAAGGAAATGAGCTTGCAATGTAGTAATGCTACATAAGGCCGAGTACACATTGCGTTTTGGCCCTTCGTTTAGCATGTGCGTCAGGAAAGTTCTCTTGGTGTCCGCCGTGCTAACGGAGACCAAAAGAGTCAGGTTCGTCAGTATACCCCCTTTTTTTTTACGCTATTCCATGCTGACGGATCCCCAAAATGAAAGTATACCGTGCGGAATGTTTTCTTTTTTACATGGAAACCTATGTGTGACAGGTGCCACTTTACGTTAAATGTATAGGTCAGGAAGCTTCCGACATCGCTTTCCATATATGGACAGTGATGTCAAGAGCTTACTAATGCCGGAATCCCTGGGTAGAGCACTGGAAGCACTCTGCTCGCGGACTTTGGCCCTGGGGATGCTCCTGACATCACTGTCCATATACAGTATATACTTTTAACGTCGGGGCTTCTCCAGAGCCGCAGATCGCTGTCCATATATGTGAAGTGAAGCAGTGACGTTTCAGTTAGCGCTCTGCCCAGGGCGTTCAGGCAAAGTATTCCACTGTATGTCTATACAGTAAGACAGAGTGCAGCCTTCCGTTGAAGCGGTGTCGGGAGTCCTCCTGAAGTATATCTCCCACGAAAGGCACAAAGCGTGATTTGAGCTAGGCACATTGTGTGCCGATATAACTGTAGCAGGTTACACCACCACCTAAGAAACACATTCAATGAAGATGTAAACTGAAAAACAAAAGTTTGGAATCTTATCATGCTGTCCTATGCAGCGGTAGCTACAAGTCCGTATTCCTAGTAGCCAGAAAAGGCAAAAAAACATTTTGCGCTGTTAGGAGCGCTATTAGAATATGCTGGACTGATAGTTATACTTATGAGCTATATTTATGATGGGAGTGCTCCGCAACTCGGGACCAGTCATACAAGGTTGCAATATTTTAACCCGTTTATGCACAGCGCTGTAAATGTATGACACAGGTATTAGTACTTTAACATACTGCACAACACAGGATTAGGGCTATGTGAAAAAAGCATCTTCTATAAATGAGGTAGACCTACCAACATCCAAGTAACTACATTCTACATGTAAAATATGCAGCTTTTTCAGAGTGTTATGGCTAGATTGATCTAATGAAAGCGTTTTTCAAGCAACAGTCTCTCACAAACTATACTAGTAAGGGCCTGTTCACGTTGTTTTTCACTTCCCAAAGGTATATGTCGGGAGTACCGATGTATACCACTGACAGAAGACACAGACGTATCCCACTGTATAGGCATACAGTGGGATAAGTCACTCGAAATCCCGAGGCACATCGCTACTTTAAGCGTTGAGCCCGGGGAAGCCCCTGACGTCCCTGTCCATGTATGGACTGTGATGTCAGGGGCAGGGGCATAACTAGGAAAGACTGGGCCCCATAGCAAACTTTTGACTGGAGCCCCCCCTCCCCTGGGTGTCACACAACCCCCCCCCTTGTAGATAGTGCCTTTTTTACAGCCCCCCTGTAGATAACGCCATACAGCCCCCCCTCTGTAGATAGCGCCATACATCCCCCTGTAGATAATGCCATGCCCCCCCCCCCCTGTAGAGAACGCCATACAGCCCCCCCCTGTAGAGAACGCCATACAGCCCCCCCTGTAGAGAACGCCATACAGCCCCCCCTGTAGGGAACGCCATACACCCCCCCCCTGTAGGGAACGCCATACAGCTCCCCCCCCCTGTAGGGAACGCCATACAGCTCCCCCCCTGTAGGGAACGCCATACAGCTCCCCCCCTGTAGGGAACGCCATACAGCTCCCCCCCTGTAGGGAACGCCATACAGCTCCCCCCCTGTAGGGAACGCCATACAGCCACCCCCCCCCCCTGTAGGGAACGCCATACAGCGTGTCCCCCCCCCCCCCCTGTAGGGAACGCCATACAGCGTCCCCCCTCCCAAAAAAATGCGACCTACAGTGTGTCCTACAAAATACATGTATCCCCTCTCCACAGGATAGGGGATACATGTGTGATCGCTGGCAGCAATAGGGAGAACGGGGGACTGAAAGTCTCCTGAACTTCTCCATGACAAACCTCTGACTTCTGGCGTCTGCGCAGCTCAATAAAAATGAAAGGAGCGCTGGTCACGCATGCGCACAAGCGGGACCGGCGCTCCATTCATTTCTACGGAGCTGCCGACACAGACCCCGGAAGTCTGAGGTTTGTGATGGAGAACTTCAGGGGACTTTCAGTCCCCCGTTCTCCCTATCAATGCCAGCGATCACACATGTATCCCCTGTCCTGTGGAGAGGGGATACATGTCCTGTGGAGAGGGGATACATGTCTTTTGCTCTATTTTGCGCCTTCAGGACCAGACACCGTTTAGCCATTTTTAGCACGTGTTAGTTAAATGGCTCTAACTTTTTTATTTGTTGTGCTAACGACGTTATTTTTGCGACGTTTTTTTCCGTAGACAATGCAGGTTTCATTTTTTATCGTTTTTATACACACCTTTTTTGCTATTTTAGAATTTTTCTTCATAAAGTTTGAAAATAATAGTAAAAAAATAAGCTTTTTTACATTTCAGCTATTTTTTTTTTTTTTTTGGTAATAACATAGTTTTACCCTAAAATAGACCTTTTATTTGTGATCGCCATTGTCTACCGTAAATTTTTATATATTACATGTCTATATTAGGGTAATTGGGTCAGCGCTAGCGTTACAACAATGATTGGCGGGGGGGGGGGGGGGACGTTTTTTTTTTGGAGTGGGTATTTTATGTGTATTTATTATTTAAATTTTCTTTGCACTTTACTTTATTATTTTTTTATTACTATGGTCTGTCCCTCAAAGGTCAAAGAAGACCTTTGGGGAACTTTATATATTTTCTTTCTTTTACACCATGTTCTGCACTGTAACTGGAGCTGCACAGCAGCCCCAGTTACAGGGGAAATCAGCCCTCTCATAGTGACGATTGTCACTAATAGGGCTGTGCTGGGTCTAGTAAGACCCAGCAGCAGTCTGCCACTAACGGCACCCGGCGATCATGTGACCAGTCACATGATCACCGGGAGGAATAGAGACAGCGGCGCTGCTGCTGTCTCTATTCCTGTACACAGTGCGCATTCAGCGCTGTGTACAAGTGATCAGAGAAGACAGAAGCAGCAAAAGCTGCTTCTATCCTCTCCTCAGGGTCCCCGGCAGTCACTGACAGCCGGAGACCCGACATTCAGCTGCCCGATCGCTCGGGCAGCAAGTTAAAACCAGAGCCGTAGAAAGTCTATGGCTCGGGTTTTAATGACCCTGACCGCTGGCCGTAAAAATAACAGCCAGCGTTCGGGAACCAGTTAATGGCAGAGCGGGGAGATGCCTCCCTGCTCTGCCGTAGTGTTCAGTGGCGTCCCGCTGTAGCAGCCATAGCGGCTGCTAGCGGAGCCTCCGGCCATGGCGGGGGCCCGTGCCGGCGGGCGACACGGGCCCCCTCATGCCGCGGGCCCCGTAGCAGCCGCTACTGCTGCTACGGCGGTAGTTACGCCACTGGTCAGGGGCTTTCAACTATGGAGTCCCTGGCCAGAACATCGCAAGCGCTGTCCTGTCTCTGTGTATGGACAGTGATGTTGGGGGGGGGGGGGGCTTTGAGATGCTGGAAACTCTGGCCAGAGCGTCGGCGATGCTCTGGCCGGGGATTCTGCTGCTGCAGCACCCCCCAAAGTCACTGTACAGGTATGTCAGGGGCTTCTCCAATCCCAGAGTGCTCGGCCGGATCGCTACCGATGCTTTGGGTGGGGAGTCTGTATTTGAAAGCCCCTGACATCACTGTCCATACATGGACAGTGATATCAGGGGCTTCCTTGGGGCACGAATTCCCGGGCCGAGTGCTACCTGATGCTCTCCCAGGGATTCCGGCCCTGGGAAAGCTCCCCAAAGTATAAGTTTAACGTATACCTGTGATGCATGTCATAGTGGCATCCGTCACACACAAGCTTCCATGTAAAAAAAATAAAAAGTATACCGTGCGGTATAAGTTTTTTGCGGGGTCCTTCAGGATGGAGTAGCGTAGCATACTACGTTGTGCCATCCTCCAAAAAAAAAAAAAAGGTATACCGACATATACCAGCCCAACGGAGGCCAAAAGGTTCACTCTTTTGGACTCTATGGATGCATTTAGTGTGTACGTAAGGAGCTTTCCCAATGTGCGCACTAAACTTAGAGTCAAAACGTGATGTGAATAGGGCCTAAGTCATTTATATTACTCTGCTTTTTGTTTTCTAGAACTTGTACTAAGCCTTTCAACACCGTACAATGTGCAATCTGCTGCATATAGCAGCACGTTCCCATAAACTCCTTTTGAAGACTATTTCTTGAACATGAGCAGTAAAAAATGTTTAGAATCTGGGGAGTCAAGTTTTGGGTCTCATGCCTTGCTATAGCATTATTTTTCCTCTTGGTGACACTTCAGGTAAGAAAAAAATGTTGTATATTTATGATTTTCCAGAGCCCTAAGGAAATTGAAACGCTTTGCTTGTGTTATTAATCCACCTGATACTTTTACGTCTTGTGTTGGTGGCCACATGTTCATGGTTCCCCTTTTATTAAAATGATTGAGTGTTTTACGCAAACCTATGAATGCTCTGTAGCTTGTTAAAGAGAATTTCCACACAATAAAAATGGCCATATATTGGTAAGTTTTAGGTGAACTATAAGCTTTGCGATCACTCAAAGGCGGGGTTCCCATGGGTCGGATACATTGCGTATAAACTGTGCAGCGTATCTGACCAGGAACCCGCAGTACCGTCCGTCGGTAAAATTGCGTTTTTTTTTTTTGTTTTTTTTAAACTGAATTTCCGCTGAGAAAAAAAAACGCTCATACTTACCCCCTTCATCTACTCTGCGCGTATTCCGGCCTCCTACGATGACGTTGCAGGCCATGTGACATTGCAGCCTGTAAATGGGCGGCAGCGGTCACATGGGATGAAACGTCATCCAAGGAGGCCGGTCTGCAGGAAGAAGGCGAGTATTCTGGGTAAGTATGATTTATTTTTTCCTGAGTTGCGATTTTTGCAGCATAATCGCTGTGATTCCGCTACACTTGGCTTTCTGTTGCGGGTTTTGCATCCCCATTGAATTCAATGGGGAAAACCCATAACGGAAAATCAACAAAAACACAGCATAAGTTGACGTGCTGTGGAATTAAATTCCACATTGCAGGTCAATATATTAACGTTTAGGCTGCATCTTATTTCCGCAGCGTGGGCATGAGATTTTCTAAATTTCATCCACTTTGCTGCTACTGTAAATGCTGCGGAATTTCCACACACAATTCCATTGCAGTACAACCGCAGCGTTTACACTATGTGGAAACCTGACCTTAGGGTGTGTAAACATCAGCATCACCCTTAGGGGGGATTCACACGAGCGTGTATTCGGTCCGTGCGGGCCGCGTGGTTTTCACGCGGCACGCATGGACCAATACATGTCTATGGGGCAGTACAGACAGTCCGTGCTTTTTGCGCAGCGTTTGTCTGCTGCGCAAAAAGCGCGACAGGTTCAATAACTCTGCGTATTTCGCGCATCACGCACCCATTGAAGTCAATGGGTGCGTGAAAACCATGCAGGTTGCACGGAAGCACTTCCGTGTGAACCGACTGAAACAGCGCACCAGCTGTCAAAAGGATGAATGTAAACAGAAAAGCACCACGTGCTTTTCTGTTTCGGAACATCCAAACGGAGTGTCTTTGCGATGAGCGAAGCCGGACAAGCGAACCGAACTTCACCGGGTTCGGCCGAACTCGTTTTGGCCGAACCCGGCAAAAAAATTATCGGTACGCGACGTCAGGAGATAGTCACTGTCCATGGTGCTGAAAGAGTTAAACTGTTTCAGCACCATGGACAGTGACTTCCGATCCCAATATACATGAACCTGTAGAAAAAAAAACGAAGTTCTGACTTACCGTTAACTCCCGGCTTCTTCCTCCAGTCTGACCTCCCGGGATGACAATTCAGTCCAAGTGACAGCTCCAGCCAATCACAGGCCAAGCACAGGCTGCAGCGGTCTCATGGACTGGCGCGTCATCCAGGGAGGTGGGGCCCGATGTAGAGAGGCGCGTCACCAAGGACGCGTCGCCAAGGCAACGGCCGGGAAGTTCTCGGTAAGTACAAACTTTTTTTCTTTTTTTTTCAACAGGTTTTGCGATATTGTGTTCGGCATTCACTGTCGAGGGTGCTGAAAGAGTTAGCTCTTTTAGCACCTTGGACAGTGACGGGCGTCGACTAGCCTCATCTCTATGATGGCGGCTGCGCGAAAATCACGCAGCCGCGCATCAGACACGGATGACAGACGCAGCTGTCAAATGTTTTTTGCGCGCGCAAAAACGCAACGTCCGTCTGTATCTCCCCTTATGTTCATGGCTTCCGTTAGACCTTGAACTCCTGAACGGAAAGGCAAACTGAAACCATGGCTTCCGTATGCATTACCACTGACTTTCAATGGTAATGCTTCCGTTGCAAAGGGTTTCCGTTCCGCGAGGTTTCAGGTTTTTTTTAGCGGAAACAATAGTGCAGTCGATTACGCTGCTTATTGTTCCCGTTAAAAAAAACAAACTGAAAACCTTACGGAACGTAAACAAACGGAGACCATTTTCAATCGAAGCATTACCATTGAAATCAATGGTAGTGCAAACGGAAGCTATGGTTTCCGTTTGCCTCTTCGTTCATGGGGTCCTCCTACGGAAAGATCTAACGGAACCCTTAGGCCCTGTTCACACTTTTTTTTTTTTTACGTCGAAACGGTGTCTGAAACTGCGCCAAAAAGCGTCCGAAAATGCCTCCCATTGATTTCAATGGGAGGTGGAGGCGTTTTTTTCCCGCAAGCAGAAAAAAATGCAGGGAAAAAGTGTCATACCCTCTTTTCATTTTTTTCCGTCTCTGACCTCCCATTGACATCAAGGGGAGGCAGAGCAAGCTGTTTTTCGCAGCGTTTTCTGCCCGTGGCCGAAAAACACAGCAGTGCAGGCAGGTCAAAATCTGATTAAATTTTGAGGCAGATTTTTCTGCCTGCAAAAAAAACTGTGTGAACAGGCCCTTAAATGGAAGTATGATGCTGATGTGAACAGGCCATAACTGTTTGTTTACTAAGACTTTTTTTTTTTTTTACGGTCGTACATATAATACAACTCTGTAATTGCGGACCGCAATAGTAGACTACGGTATTCATTCCGTCAAAACTACAGAACCCTTGCACAACGGAGACAAACTGAAATCATTGGCATCGGATCAGTCACCATTGAAATCAATGGTGATGGAAATGGAAACCTTTGGCTTTAGTTTGTCAGTCAGGGCTCTGTTCCGACGGAAAGCTCAGATTGAACGTCGGAACGGAGCCCTGACGCAGATGTGAACATAGCCTTAAATGTATAGCGTGTGATACTAAGCTTTAAACCAGTAAATGTAAATTATTGTAAACGTATGATGTGGGTGTGAAGCTTCCTCCTTTTTTTTAATGATCTCTTAGGTGGCCTATTATGTAAAAAAATACATATAAATATTATATCAAAACGACCAGATAAAAAACAGCAAGCCATTCTAGTATTTTGTTTTAGTGAATTTGTTATATTTGTACCTAACAAAACTAAAAAAAACAAATAATCGTTAAAGTATAACCAAGAACAGCCCAAAACGAAAGTGTCTGGTAATTTAGAACGAAGTGTCCATGGCTCCATTAATAATTGCAGTTGTGATGCTAATGTGTAGAGAGCTAACCAATATGGGCCTAAATCGGATGTGGTACTGACTGGAAGTGGAAATATGTATAACGTACATAATGGCATTCATATATATTTTTTCCCCCAGGTCATAGTTGAACTGGGTAATTTTGAAAAACAGAAAGTAAGCTCACTTGTACAGGATACTAACCAACAGAAGCAATCCAGCCTATTACTGAATGGATTACATGAATCCATCTTCTACAGAAAGTTAAAACATGAAGTGGGCACCTATCCCATTATGCTTTGGTGGTCACCATTGACTGGTGAGAATGGACGGCTGGGTCAATGTGGAGGAGAGACCTGCTTTTTCACTATAAACAGGACATACCTTCAGAATCCCATGACAACAGCTATCCTGTTTTATGGTATGGTTATTTTATTTCATAATCTAACCAATATTGTTGGTCATTTAAATATAATGTATTCACTTTTATTCTTCAAAATTTTTGCAATCTGTGTGCTTTAGGGAGGATTTACACGAACGTGTAATACGTTCGTGCAACGCGGGTGCTTTTCACGCGCGTCGCACGGACCTATATTAGTCTATGGGGCCGTGCAGACTGTCAGTGATTTTTGCGCAGCGTGTGTCCGCTGCGTAAAACTCACGACAGGTCCTATATTTCTGCATTTTTCACGCATCACGCACCGATTGAAGTCAATGGGTGCGTGAAGATCACGCATGCCACACGGAGGCACCTCCGTGGGACGTGCGTGATTCGCGCAACAGCAGGCAAACTATATGATTGCAAACAGAAAAGCACCACGTGCTTTTCTGTTTACAAACATCCAAACAGTGTCATAATGATGGCGGCTGCCGAAAAGCACGCAGCCGCGCACCATATGATCATGACACACGGAGCTGTTAAGTGCCTTTTGCGCACGCAAAACGCCGCATTTTTGAGTGCGCATAATGCACACGCTCGTGTAAATCCGCCCTTAAGTAAATGTTCTCCTACGTCAAAAGGCTGAAAACCCATCCTGATCATGTCCTGCTGACACAGGTTCAGGGTCTGTTACTGAAGGTGCACCTGTGTGGCAGCCGAACATGATCAGGGCAGGTTAATAGCATCTGGAAGTTGACAGAAATGTCCATATTCACTGACCACAAAAATTATTAAGCACAAAGTACACTTCTCAATGTGGAAATTGCAACACCAAGAAGGAAAAGTTGTGGAAATTACAGAATCGATAGACATGTTAGTTATATAAAAATGAAAACAAAGTATTCCAAACATTTTGATTTATTCAGTATGAGCGCCATTCGCAGAAATAAACACACTAACCTTGGCATTCTATCATTGAGGTTATGACTGCTTGTCTAAGGAATGTTATGTCACCCTGAAGGCACTTGGGCATGCAAATGATTAAGATTAGCTGCTGGCAGCTCCCTTTGCAATTGCCGACCAATGATGTCCCAGATGTGCTCAATGGGAGAGTACTCCGGTGACACTACAGGCCATAGTAGCATGTTTAGGCCACACAGGCTGCTCACAGTAGCACGAGTAACATGCGGCCTGGCGTTGTCCTGTTGAAAATCTGCTTCTGGGACACTTTGGGGAAATGGCCATACCACTGATTCCATGACTAAATTTCTGTAACGCCGAGCTGTTGGTGTATCTAAAGTGAAGACTGGAGGTGCCCGGCTACGGTACTTTATGCCATCCCCACACAATCCCGGGAATAGGACCAGTGTGACTTTCCCTTGTGAATGCCTATTCATGGAGTTGCCCACGTGGTCTCCAGACTATCTTCGACTATCACTGCGTTCGAGACAAAAGCAGGACACTTTTCTGAAGAGGATAGACCTCCATTGCTGTGCACCATAATGGCCTTTGAGAGCAGTGGCGTGTGGTCAATGGAACACCTGTAGTGCCTCGTAGCCCAATGTCATGCAAAAGCCTTCTGATGGTTTGTGTCGACACTGGTTGCCACCCTAGGCTTGTGATGTTCCGTCCAATTTCACTTGCAGTACAGAATGGATCACTACGCGCCATTCTTGCAATCAGACAATCTGTCTGTGCAGAAGTTCGCCTCCACGCACCTCATGCTGTAATTTTCTATTCGTTGTTTTTCTCCCAATCTCCGGGGCACACAACGTTGAACAGTGCTGACATCTCGGCCTAGGTGCATAGAGATATGCCAGTGTGATAAACCAAGGTCTCTCGTTTCAAGGATTTTGTCCCTCTCTGTTTGTGATAACTGGCACACTGTGCGATGCCTCTTGTTCGCTAATCATCCAACACCACTTAATCCGATTTATTATTTCATTTTTTTTTTAAGGTTTCATGTGGCTAAAAAAACTTTGCTTACAGTCTGGCTTTTATGCCCCCCCCCCCCCCCACATGCCACAGATTGGAGCTAGGTGATCGAAAATTTGACCATTTGCAGATATTAGTGACACCGGCTACTTCCTCAATTTGCATAACCTTACAGGTTGCCCTTCTTGGTGTTGCAATTTCAATGTTAAGGTGTGTATATTGGAAAGTTGCAGATATAGCAACTTTGAAGACTAGTGGCATTGCCTAGGAATTGCAATAGTAAATACTCAGTCCATCAGTATTTTACTCTCATTTGGCATGGCTTGGATTTTCAACATTGCTTTTATACTCTGTGTGCCAGGAACTTCTGCTTCATCCAATACACCAGTGTTCCAGGCGTGGAACACCGAATTTCATCATGATAATCTATTCCTAAAGAGATCACTTATTGGAGAACCTGGTTCACATATTACCTTGTAGTACTGTTCAATAGTGAATTGCAGTAGCAGGTAAACAGTTTTTTTTTTTTTTTTTGTTTTTTTTCTTGACCATTTTAGGCACGGATTTCAACATAAACAGCTTGCCTTTGCCACGGAAGCCGGACCACGAATGGGCTTTGTTTCATGAAGAATCTCCAAAGAACAACTACAAACTATTTCATCCACCAACGATTACTTTGTTTAACCACACAGCTACATTTAGCCGACATTCTCACTTGCCCTTGACAAGCCAGTATTTGGAGGATCTTCAGACCCTTATGTCACTTGAGTACTTTGTGTCTCTACAAAAAAAGAATGTTCTTAGAAGGAAGCTTGCTCCTATAGTGTATGTGCAGTCTGACTGTGATCCTCCATCAGACCGCGACACATATGTTCAAGAACTAATGAAATACGTCCCTGTAGATTCCTATGGAGAATGCCTTCATAATAGAGATTTGCCTCCACAAGTCAATAACTCCTCTTTTATGGATGACACCCAGTTTTATCGTATACTTTCTCAGTATAAGTTTATACTGGCGTTTGAAAACGCAGTTTGTGAAGATTACATAACTGAGAAACTATGGAGGCCTTTGAAGCTGGGATGTGTTCCCATATATTATGGTGCCCCTAATATTGAAGACTGGCTCCCCAGCAATAAAAGTGTGATAATCGTGGGCAAATTTTCTCATCCTCGAGAACTTGCCCAATACATTAAACAGCTAGACAGAAATGACAGTTTGTATATGGAGTACTTACAGTGGAAAGTGCAAGGTCCTATCCGCAACGATCACTTGATCCATGCAATCAAAGATAGAACGTGGGGTGTACAAGATGTAACACAGAACAATTATATTGATGCTTTTGAGTGCATGGTATGCAGAAGAGTATGGGCTAATATAAGACTACAAACAAAGGTATGTGTAAGATAACTGAATAATTCACGACATATAAAAAGGATGCATTAAAAGATGTACATGATCCAGTGCGGATCCAGTAATTTCCATATAGTACTTATGAGCTATGTGGGTTTATTAATCTCTCGTAGCCAAGAATCTGTAAAGCGACATCTTAACCCCTTGAGGAAGCAGCCTGTTTTGGCCTTGTGGCACACAACTTTGGAATGCTTTTACCTATCCAAGCAATTCTAAGATTGTTTTCTCGTGACATATTGTACATTTGTTAGTGAAAAAATTTGGTAGATTTTAAATTCAATATTTATTTGTGAAAAAACACCTTTTAGAGTAAATTTTCAAAAATTTGCTTTTTTCGAAATTTAAATGTATCTGCTTGTAAAACAGACAGTAATACCACACAAAATAGTTACAAGTTAACATTTCCCATATGTCTACTTTAATGTTTGAGTTGTTTTTTGAACGTCCTCTTATTTTTATAGGATGTTACAAGGCTTCGAGCTTTAGCAGCAATTTCTCAAATTTTCAAGCAAATTTCAAAAGGCAATTTTTTTCAGGGAACAGTTCTGTTGTGAAGTGGCTTTGAGGGGCTTATATTAGAAAGTGCACCCCTTAACACTCAGCGACATACTATTCCGTCATGCTGACCGCCCCATTCGCGCTCAGTGACAGAATAGTACTTCGCGGGAGTAACGGCCATTTCGGCCATGTTCCCGACACATGCAGGAGCTGTGACAACTGCTGTCTTGTACAGCGGTTGCCGCAGCTCCTATAGCGGGGACCCATCGCTGTGTCCCTGCTGATTAACCCCTTAAAAGTCGCGTTCCATAGCGATCGCTGCTTTTTAGGGGTTAAGCTACCATCGCCGGCCTGCTACACGATAGCGGATGGCGATGGTGACTATGGCAACCGGACACCTAGCAATGGCATCCGGCTATGCCATCGACTGAAGCCTAGTGGGTCCTGACAAAGTCAGGACCCACTATGCTTGCGGTTAGTGAGTAGCTGACCGCTCTAATACACTGCACTACGAACGATCAGGGCCTCCTGTTCTCCAGTCCCCTAGTGGGACAAAGTAATAAAGTAAAAAAAGATGTGTAAAAATAAGAAAATAAAAGTAAAAATCCCTCTTTTTCCCTTATCAGTCCTTTTATTATTAATAAAAATATATAAACAAACTATACATAATTGGTATCGCCGCGTCCGTAACGGCCTGAACTACAAAATTATTTCATTATTTATCCCGCGCGGTGAACGCCGTAAAAGAAAATAATAAACCGTACCAGAATCACAATTGTTTAGTCACTTGACCTCCCAAAAAATGGAATAAAACGAGATCAAAAAGTCACGTACCTAAAAATGGTAATAATCGAAACTACAGTTACTTACGCAAAAAATAAGTCCCCGCACGGCTTTCTTCGTGGTAAAATAAAAAAGTTCTGGCTCTTAGAATAAGGTAACACAAAAAGTAAATGATTTTTTACAAAACGTATTTTATTATGCAAACGCCATAAGACATAAAAAAACTATAAACATCTAGTATCGCCGTAATTGTATCGCCCCGCAGAATAAAGTGAATGTCATTTATAGCCTACGGTGAATGCTGTCGAAAAAATAGAATAAAAAAACAATAGTAGAATTGCTGTTTTTTAGTCACCACGCCACTTAAAAATAGAATAAAAACTGATCAAAATGTTGCATGCACCCCATGAAAACTGCAATGAATTCCTCAAGTTGTCTAGTTTCCAATATGGGGTCACTTTTTGGGGGTTTCCACTGTTTTGGCACCACAAGACCTCTTCAAACCGGACATGGTGCCTAATAAAAAGGAGGCCTCAAAATCTTCTAAGTGCTCCTTTGCTTCTGAGGCCACTGCTTCAGTCCATTACCTCACTAGGGCCACATGTGGGATATTTCTCAAAACTGCAGAATCTGGGCAATAAATATTAAGTTGCGTTTCTCTGGTAAAACCTTGTGTTCTAGAAAAAATTTTTTATAAAAAGGATTTTCTGACAAAAAAAATTAAATATGTAAATTTCACCTCTACTTTGCTCTAAATTCCCGTGAAACACCTAAAGGGTTAATGAACTTTCTAAATGCTGTTGTGGATACTTTGAGGGGTCTAGTTTCTAAAATGGGGTGTTTTTATAGGGGTATCTAATATATATGCCCCTCAAAGCAACTTCAGAACTGAACTGGAACCGAATTATGTATTTTTGCCGAAACTCATTTGTAATAAAAAAAAATATTCTGTAACACAGAAGGTTTTACAAGAGAAATGTAACTCCATATTTATTGCCCAGTTTCTGACGTTTTTAGAAATATCCCACATGTGGCCCAAGTGTGCTAATGGACTTAACCCCTTCCCGTTCTTGGACGTACTATTAGGTCATGGCAGCTGTATCGTTCGCGCTCCATGACCTAATAGTACGTCTCGGGAGTAACGGCCGTTTCGGCCTTCCTCCCGACACATACAAGAGCTGTGACAGCTGCTGTCTCGTACAGCAGCTGTCACAGCTCCTACAGCGGGGACCGATCGCTGTGTCCCCGCTGATTAACCCCTTAAAAGCCGCGTTCTATAGAGAGCGCGGCTTTTTAGGGGTTAAGCTGCCATCACCGGCCTGCTACGCGATAGCGGCCGGCGATGGTGACTATGGCAACTGGACACCAAACAATGGCGTCCGGCTATGCCATAGACGGAAGCCTAGTGGGTCCTGACAACGTCAGGACCCACTATGCTTGCTGTCAGTGAGTAGCTGACAGTTCTAATACACTGCACTAAGCATGTAGTGCAGTGTATTAGAATTGCGATCAGGGCCTCCTGCCCTCAAGTCCCCTAGTGGGACAAAGTAATAAAGTAAAAAAGATGTGTAAAAAATAAGAAAATAAAAGTATTAAAAGCAAAAATCCCCCTTTTTTACCTTATCAGTCATTTATTATTAATAAAAATATATAAACAAACTATACATAATTGGTATCGCCGCGTCCGTAACGGCCTGAACTACAAAATTATTTCGTTATTTATCCCGCACGGTGAACGCCGTAAAAGAAAATAATAATAAACCGTACCACAATCACAATTGTTTGGTCACTTCACCTCCCAAAAAATGGAATAAAAAGAGATCAAAAAGTCGCATGTACCGAAAAATGGTACTGTTCGAAACTACAGTTCGTTACGCAAAAAATAATTCCTCGCACGGCTTTATTGATTGAAAAATAAAAACGTTCTGGCTCTTAGAATAAGGTAACACAAAAAGTGAATGATTGTTTACAAAATGTATTTTATTGTGCAAACGCCATAAGACATAAAAAAAAACTATAAACATATGGTATCGCCGTAATCGTATCGCCCCGAAGAATAAAGTGAATGTCATTTATAGCGCACGGTGAACGCTGTAAAAAAAAAAAGAATAAAAAAACAATAGTAGAATTGCTGTTTTTTTAGTCACCACGCCACCTAAAAATAGAATAAAAACTGATCAAAAAGTCGCATGCACCCCAAGAAAACTACAATGGATTCCTCAAGGGGTCTAGTTTCCAAATTGGGGTCACTTTTGGGGGGTTCCCAATGTTTTGGCACCACAAGACCTCTTCAAACCGGACATAGTGCCTAATAAAAAGGAGGCCTCAAAATCCTCTAGGTGCTCCGTTGCTTCTGAGGCCGGTGCTTCAGTCCATTACCTCACTAGGGCCACATGTGGGATATTTCTCAAAATTGCAGAATCTGGGCAATCCGTATTAAGTTGCGTTTCTCTGATAAATCCTTTTGTGTTATAAAAAAAATGGTATAAAGAGGATTTTCTGACAAAAACAAAAATTTTAATTTCACCTCTACTTTGCTCTAAATTTCTGTGAAACACCTAAAGGGTTCATAAACTTTCTAAATGCTGTTGTGAATACTTTGAGGGGTCTAGTTTCTAAAATGGGGTGTTTGATAGGGGTTTCTAATATATGGGCCCCTCAAAGCAACTTCAGAACTGAACTGGAACCTAAAAAAATAAATAAATGAGCCAATACTTCGCTTCTTACATTATACTGATAATGAGCCGTGCCCACCCCGAGATGACCCCAGTTTTGACCGTTTGTATAAACGGAGATCCCTATTAGACCATTCCAGTGCCCGGTTTTCCCAAGCATACACCCCCGAGAAGTGTATTTCTATTGATGAGTCCCTGGTACATTTTAAAGGGAGGGTTCAATTCCGTGAGTACATGCCGGGTAAGAGGGCAAGGTATGGCGTGAAGATGTATAAGCTGCGAGGGTGCATCAGGGTATGCCTACAGGTTTAGGATATATGAAGGAAAGGTCACCCCCAAACCAAACTGCATCCTGGACTACAATAGGTACATGGGAGGGATGGACTTGCAAGATCAAATCCTGAAGCCCTACAGCGCCATGGGGTGTGGTATAAGAAGCTGGCCGTGCACATCATACAGATGGCTTTGTACAATGCGTACGTGCTACGTCGATGTGCAGGCCAGACGGGAACTTTCCTGGAATTTCAAGAGGTGATTATCAAGAACCTAATCTTTAGGGACCAAGAAGGGGGGGCACCCAGTACTTCTGGAAGCGGGGCCACACGCATCGTACCAGGGCGGCAACACTTTCCAGGAGAAGTTCCCCAAACTGGCAAGAAGGGAAAAAGTCAAAAGAGGTGCAAAGTCTGCTATAAGAGGGCGATAAGGGATGACACAATATATCAATGTGACACGTGTCCCGAATAACCAGAGCTCTGTATGAAAGTGTTTTAAAATTGATCATACATCCCTTGGTTTATAATTTACCCCAATTTTACTTACCCCTTTGAGCCCTGCTGTGTGCCCAGGCAGCTGATAACAGCCACATGTAGGGTATTGCCATACCCGGGAGAACCCACATTACAGTTTATGGGGTGTAGGTCTCCGGTCAAAATGCTCACTACACCTCTAGATGAATGCCTTAAGGGTGTAGTTTTTAAAACGGGGTCACTTCTTGCGGGTTTTAACTGCACTGGTACCTCAGGTGCTTCTGCATACATGACTTCGCACTAGAAAATCCCCAGTAGGCCAAATGGTGAACCTTTCCTTCTGAGCCCTCCCATGGGCCCAAACGGCAGTTTATCACAACAAATGGGGTATTGCGGCACTCAGAACAAATTGCGCAACAGAATGGGGTATTTTGTTTCTTGTGAAAATAAGAAATTTTCAGCCAAAACTACATATTATTTGAAAAAAATAATTTTGTTTTCATTCCCAGCCCAATTCAAATAAGTTATGTGAAAAAACTATGGGGTCAAAATGGTCACAACACCCATAAATGAATTCCTTGAGGGGTGTAGTTTCCAAAATGGGGTCATTTGTGGTTGGTTTCTATTGCTTTGATACCTCTGGGGCTCTGCAAATGCGACATGGCACCCGAAAACCAATCCAGCAAAATCTGGACTCCAAAGAACACACAGCGCTCCTTTCCTTCTGAGCCCTCCCATGGGCCCAAACGGCAGTTTATCACCACAAATTGGGTATTGCCGCACTCAGGACAAATTGGGCAACAAAATTGAGTATTTTATTTCTTGTGAAAATAAGAAATTTTGATCACAAATGACATTTTATTGGAAAAAAAATGTTTTTAATTCACAGCCCAATTCAAATACGTGCTGTGAAAAAACTGTGCGGTCAAAATGGTAACAACAACCATAAATGAATTCCTTGAGGGGTGTAGTTTCCAAAATGGGGTCACTATTGGGGGATTCCTACTGTTTTGGCACCTCAACACCTCTTCAAACCTGGCATGCTGCCTAAGATATATTCTAATAAAAAAAGAGGACTCAAAATGCACTAGGTGCTTCTTTGCTTCTAGGGCTTGTGTTTTAGTCCACGAGTGCAGTAGGGCCACATGTGGGACATTTCTAAAAACTGCAGAATCTGGACAATACATATTTAGTAGTGTTTCTCTGGTAAAACCTTCTGTGTTACAGAAAAAAAAAATGAATCAAATTGAAATTCAGCAAGAAAAATGAAATTTGCAAATTTCACCTCCACTTTGCTTTAATTCCTGTGAAATGCCTGAAGGGTTAAACTTTCTAAATGCTGTTTTGAATACTTTGAGGGGTCTAGTTTTTAAAATGGGGTGTTTTATGAGGGTTTCTAATACATAGGCCCCACAAAGCCACTTCAGAACTCAAGAGGTACCTTAAAAAAAAGGCTTTTGAAATTTTCTTAAAAATATGAGAAATTGCTGTTTATGTTCTAAGCCTTGTAACGTCCAAGAAAACTAAAATGTTCAAAAAACGATGCCAATCTAAAGTAGACCTATGGGAAATGTGAACTAGTAACTATTTTGGGTGGTATAACCGTCTGTTTTACAAGCAGATGCATTTAAATTCTGAAAAATGCAATTTTTTCAAAATTTTCTCTACATTTTGCAATTTTTCACCAATAAACACTGAATATATCGACTAAATTTTACCACGAACATGAAGCCCAATGTGTCACGAGAAAACAATCTCAGAATCGCTTGGGTAGGTTTAAGCATTCCGATGTTATTACCACATAAATTGAAATATGTCAGATTTGAAAAATGGGCTCTGAGCCTTAAGGCCCAAACTAGGCTGCGTCCTTAAGGGGTTAAACAAATTGCCTCGGAAGCGAAGAAGCACCCAGTGGATTTTGGGGCCTCCCCCTTTTTTTAAAGGATATATTTTAGGTACCATGTCAGGATTGAACAGGTCTTGTGTAGCCAAAGCAGTGGAAACTCCCCAAAAATTCCCCTCAAGGAATTTTTCTAGGGGTATAGTCATTTTGGCCCACTGGGTTTTTGCAGAGTTTAGTGGAATTAGACCGGGAAAATTAATATCTACATTTTTTTTCTGAAAAAACATAGAATTTTTTACAAGGAATAAAGGAGAAAAATAACCAACATTTGCAAAGCTATTTCTCCGTAGTATGGGAATACCCCATATGTGGTCATAAATGTGTTCATTAGAAATTAATTAACTCTTTTTTGGGACTGATCAATTTTTTGGATTTTTTTTTTATTTTTTTTGCTTTTTCAGCTTTGTTTTTCAATCCTTGCCTTCAAACAGCTATAATTTTTTTTCAATAGGGTGGTGTGAGTTCTTATTTTTTGTGGGAGGAGTTGTAGATATATTGACACCATTTAACGTGCCATATCATGTATTTGGGGAACTAAAAAAAAAATCTTTGCAGGCTGAAATTTGAAAAAACTGATTCGTCCATTTTTTTATATTTTTTTTTTGGGTTTCGTTTTTACGGCATTCACCGTGCGGTAAAAATGACAACTTGTATTCAGCGTCTCAATAAGATTATGGCGATACCAAATTGATATAGGATTTTTTTAAATATATTTTACTACTTTCACAAAGAAAACTATTTGTTAAAAAAAAATTGTTTTTGTTACACCAATCTGAGAGAGCCATAATTTATATATTTTTTGGTCGATTTGAACAGTGTGAGGACTTGTTTCTTTGAGGGACGAGCTGTAGTTTTATATTAGTACCATTATTTTATTTTATTTTTTTGGTACATTCAACTGTTTGATCACTTATGACATTTTCTTTTAGACGTTTAACATTCTTTTTTTTTTTTTTTTTTTTTTTTACGGCGCTCACCGTGAGTTAAATGGTATATTGTAATTGTTCGGACTCTTACGAACACAGCGATACTAACTTTGTTTATTTATATTTTACATTACTTTAGAAGAAAATTGGTGAAAAGGTGTGGTTTTTTTTGTGTTTTTTTTCCTACACATTTATTATCCCCAAGGGGACTTGAACCAGCGATAGTTAGATCGCTGGTACAGTACACCTCAATACTAATGTATTACAGTATATTGTTACCCTTACAGAAGCCTGTAAAGATATGTTCACACAACCTCTTTTCAGATGTAATGGAGGCATTTTACGCCTCGAATTACGCCTGAAAAGACGGCTCCAATACGTCGGCAAACATCTGCCCATTGCTTGCAATGGGTCTTGCGATGTTCTGTGCAGACGAGCTGTCATATTACGCGTCGCTGTCAAAATACGGCACGTAAAATGACGGCTCGTCAAAAGAAGTGCAGGACACTTCTTGGGACGTTTTTGAAGCCGTTTTCTCAGACTATTGAAAAAAAGCTCCAAAAAACGGCAGCGAAAATCGCGAGTGGCTTAAACGTCTGAAAATCAGGAGCTGTTTTCCCTTGAAAACGGCTCCGTATCTTCAGACGTTTTTGCCTCAGCGTGTGAACGCACCTTTCGAGTCATAACTTCTTATTTTTCAGTCAAAAAAGCTGTGTAAGGATTTTTTTTGTTTTTTTTTTACGGGACGGGTTGGAGTTTTTATCGGTACTATTTAGGGGTACATGAAAAATAACAATATAGTTGGGGTCGTTATGAATGCGGTGATGCCAAATGTGTGTGTTTTTGTTTCCTATAATAAAAACCTTCAAATAGGAAAAATAAAGTTTCACTTTTTTTTTTATACTTTTGTCACACGAAGGGACTCGAAGACCTGCAGCACTGATCACTGCTAGAAAACATTACATGCGGTGTAGTGTATTCTATCAGTGTGACATAACTCATAGGCTTCCGTACGTGGTAGTCTGAAGGCCATTGTCTGGCCTCTGGTTGCCATGACCACCATCGGCAACCCCTACGTGCTGGCTGCTACAAACCCCATAAATGCGGCGATCATTTAAGGGGTTAATTGCCAAAATCAGCGGCGATGGACTGCTGGCCGGCAAGAGTGGAGGGTGTTATGTCATGTGACTGCGCTGTGACCCGCCAATTCCCACAGTTTCTGCTGTGTGGACCGGAAGTCCCTTTTTTACTATTCATTCCTTTGGGAGGCTCAATGTGGGTCTCATAGGAATGCATACTGAAAGGGATTTGCGGTCCTCACAGCAGACGCTGTAGGTATCTGCCTGTCACGTGACATAACGACAGTCTGGATTGTTTTGAAACCAAGTGCCTGGTAAGGCTGGGTTCACACGTGGCGGAATTTCACTTAAATTCCGCTGCGGACACTCCGCAGCGTTAATCCGCAGCGGAGCCGTTTCTCCATTGCCTTCCACTTCTATTTAGAAGTGTTCGTTTAGACGAGGCGTAAAATTCCGCTGCGGAGCATAGGCTGCGGAGCGGAATTTGGTGTCCGCAGCATGCTCTGTCTGTTGCGGAGCAGTGGCGGACTCATGGCGGAATTTCTCCATTGACTTCAATGGAGATTCTAAATTCCGCAATGAAGTCCGCAGCTGTCATGCACATGTTATGTGTGCTGCGGATGCGTTTTGCTTTTTTAACTTGACATTTCTTCATTCTGGCTGGACCTATGTATTTCTAGGTCTACAGCCAGACTGAGGAAGTCAATGGGGCTCCCGTAATGACGGGAGCGTTGCTAGGAGACGTCAGTAAATAGTCACTGTCCAGGGTGCTGAAAGAGTTAAGCGATCGGCAGTAACTGTTTCTGCACCCGGGACAGTGACTACCGATCCCAATATACAGCTACCTGTAAAAAAAATTGAAGTTCATACTTACCGAGAACTCCCTGCTTCTGTCTCCAGTCCGGCCTCCCAGGATGACGTTTCAGTCTAAGTGACGGCTGCAGCCAATCACAGGCCAATAACAGGCTGCAGCGGTCACATGGACTGGCGCGTCATCCAGGGAGGTCGGGCTGGATGCCGAAGGAGGGACGCGTCACCAAGACAACGGCCGGTAAGTATGAATTTCTTTGACTTTCACAAGGGAAAGTGCTGTCCCTTCTCTCTATCCTGCACTGATAGGGAGAAGGGAAGTACTTTTACCGCAGTCCGCAGCAGCTAGTCCGCATCAATTTACTGCACATTTTGGGCAGATCCGCAGCAGAATCTGCAACGCAGATTCTGTGCGGCATTGATGCGGACAGTTGCGGAGGAAATCCGCCACGTGTGGTCATGCCCTAAGAGTATAACCAGTCCTACCTTTTAGCAAGTGTATTTTACAAACTAGCGCCACGATAAAATAATTCAACAGAGTGTTCCTTTTAAAGACACTGTTCACATTAGCGGTTTTGGATTGTACCTAAAGTTTTACAGAAATGTGTAGACCATTATATCTGTTGATGTTCCCATTAAAGTGGTTTTCCAGTTCCTATAAATAGATGGCCTATCCTCAGGATAGACCATCAATAGCTGATAACTCAAGTCTGCTTCCTCTTCATTCTGGTCACTGCTCGTAACGTTAAACTCCAACACAGCAGTAGCAGCGATTCACAGTATTACAACCTTCTCCCATTGAAGTGAGTGGGAGAGGGCTGTAATACTGTGAGCCGCTGCTACTTCGTTGTCGGTGATTTATAGTAGGAGCAGTGACCGGAGTGAAGGGGAAGCAGCGCTCGTAAGAGCGCTGTGGCCTCTTCATAACAGCTGATCAGCAGGGGTCTCAGCAGTTGGACCCCGAGCAATCAGCTATTGATGGTCTATCCTGAGGCTAGGCCATCAGTTTTTAGGGACTGGGGAACCCCTTTAATATCAAAGGACTTTGTGTTATCAGTTAGCCTCAGAATATCCTAGTCTACAACACTTTTGTCTTCAGTAAAGAAAACGGAAATCTGATGGCGAACTATTGAAGTCGGTGAGATCCATTGGGGTTATTTTTCGATCCGTTAAAAACTAGGCTTTTATAAATCCATCAGAGATTTAAGCTTTAATGCCAGTGAGAAAAAATATTTAAGACTTCTAAAAATCAATTCAGCAGTCATGAAATATAGCTGTGATCTAATGTAGCACAATGAAAGGCATCCAATACTGAAGAAAACTAAACTGCAGATAGTCATTACCTATAGGTAGTGACTTACATATAATTTTTTAGACCGATACTGGACATGACCTCAAGAGTGCGCTGTAAACTTATAGACTATAAATCAAGTTCAAAGTTCTGGGTCTGCCTGACTAGATTAAGTAGTAGAGATCAAAATAAAAATGGCAAATGTTTAATTTCTTAGTATTGTTGGTTGGTCTTTTGATTTACTAATAACTTGTTTTACAGGGTTTGCAAACCAAGTGGTGGAAAGCCGATTGGAAACACTTGTCTTGTCCAGCCCCGGAACCATTTTCATTTCTTTCTGGACGTTCATCTAAGACTAGTATGAGGGAACTGTGGAGACCCAGTTTTGAACAGTCTAAAAAAGAAGCTGAAGCCCTCAGACTTCTTGTCGCCAGGAACAGGAATTTTACATCTCAAGAATTTTGGAATCTTGTTTTCAGACATTAGGTTGTGTGACGTGAAAGAGTACTTGAAATGGGAAGCATTGCTGGTTGGTATTCTAGAAGTGGTCTAGAAACATGCAAATTAGGATATCAAGATTGAAATTCATACCAACATTCTAAAGTCTTTAATATTTCACTAACCTGTGGGCGGAATATATAAATTCCAACTTGTTCTTAGATATTGTTAATAAGCACTGCACATCATTCTTCTCTAACAATAGGATCCCTCTTTAGAATATTAATAACATCTAGTATGTACTGTAATGTTCTAATTTTGATGGTTTTCCTGAATTTTACAACGTTGGGTTGCCCCTGGGACACCTACCGATCGTCAGAATAAAGGAGCATCTTCACTGCAATACCCAAAACACAATGTCCATTTAAGTGAATAAGGTTGAGTTGCAGTACCAAACACAGCTGCATGGACATGTGTGTTGCTGTGCAGATCAAAAATTGATGTCCTTTTTTCTGAATGGTTGGGAATAGTGTGTTCCCTGGTATTTCAGGCATATTACGATTCTAAAATGCGGCTGCCTTAGTCATCTGAATGCTGCCTTACTGGGCACATTTGCCTTTCAAAAGTGTAGGGAACTAAGAACTCCAATACCAGCTTTACCATATAGTGTTACAATGTAAGAATCTTTGAGGAGATTTCCTGGGCCCATTTTTTTTTTCCATTCGTTTATTTATTTTAATGCAGCGTAGCAATATAGTCCCTGTTGAGATTCTTCGGTACTCTGTTTAGTGGTAGAACTCCTGAAGAACACAGTCAAGGGTGCAGACTTTAAAAAGCATTGGACAGTTTCCGGACTGGAACTGGTAATTGGATTCCCTACATTTTTAGGGCCCTAAAAACCAGGATAATAACTTGGCAGAAGATAGCCTCGCACTGACTAATTATAATTACTACTAAATTCTGTTAGGAGAAAGATGCAGTGTAAACTTTTTTATGGAGCTCTGTTAATTGCCAAGTGCCCAATGCATTTAGAATGGTAAATGAAAATGACTAATATTCGTAGCCTCCATGTTTAAAGTAGGGAATGTTCCTTACCAGTCGATAATACTTTACGACAATTTACCAAGTTTAGTGTTAAATAGTTTTGTGTTCTAAACTAAATTGTAACTGGGGGTGGCAGCCAGGTTGAAGGGCTCACTTATATGCCATGTGTATGCACTGCAGAAGTAGATGCAAAATTGACAGAAGCAAACAGCCTTGAAAAGTGTCTTGTGCGCATGGAGCAGCTAGTAAGTGGGTCAGATATTGTGGAGAGACTGTTTAGAGTTGCACAGGCAGAAAGCTGTGTTAATGTAGTGGAAAGGAGTAAAAAAAAGGATGAGCAGTGCTCTTGTTAAATTCCAAAAATTGGTCAAGTTGACTGAAGATGTTGGGAAATAACCTATTTGTACATTCAGGAACAAACCTATTGCTGTTTACTGATAAACAGAAACAATTAGTTTGATGTGAAACCAAGTATCAACTTGGTGCATTGACTTATAATATCACAGGTCTCGCCTATAAATGAAGGTCAATTAACACTCGGATTAATAGAAATATGAAAAAACTTTATTTGACATAAATATACACAAAGTAAATGATAAAAATAGGACCATGCTATGCAAAGAAGTGTCCTGCAGTTAGAAGCAACATGGGGGGACAGAATATAACATATCATATGATACAAAGATCAAGGCAGTGTAATAAACAAATATATTCACCGAGAGTAAAGCTGTAGCTGTATTACTGCCCAGAATCAATGTATGTAGACATAATATCAATGAAAGGCCATGTATATGACCAAAAGTCAGCTTACCCATGTATATATGCTCCTGCAACTGCAGAGACACCAATCCCGACGTGCGTTTCGGCAAGAATGCCTTCGTCCGGGGGTG
Source organism: Rhinoderma darwinii (assembly GCF_050947455.1). Lineage (NCBI taxonomy): Eukaryota > Metazoa > Chordata > Amphibia > Anura > Rhinodermatidae > Rhinoderma > Rhinoderma darwinii. The sequence goes on from NC_134687.1 coordinate 228,654,578, forward strand.
GCGTCTCCAGCGGAACAGGGTATTTAAGGAACTGCGATCCAATGGAAAGGTTAAGGCACATAAGGAGGAATAATCACTGAGATCAGCCACTATAGAGCGGCATGCGTGAGGTACAGAGCAGACCCGTGACGCACTTCCGGCGCTGCGTCATCAAGGAGGTCGGAGCAGGAGCGCACGTGGCACACGTGCTCCGCCCCTCCAGATGAAGACCCAGAAACGAAAGACGCCCGAGACACTCCCCCCTGACGTAAGCGCTGGGCTGGTCAACTGCAAAATGCAGTATGTGTCTACACTCCGCCCTCCATAGGATACATACGGCTCCTAATAAGATGTGAATAGAGAAAAATAGAAGACGAAGCACCAATAGGATGTCGGCATATAAGGACAGAGAAGGTAAGTATTGAAAATAGTAGAAATCGCAATGGAGCACAATACAGTATCGTATATATTAGCTAATAGATCCATATATACAACAAAATATTTTCTGTATATTATTTACAACTATAATAGCAAATATAGACGATGATACCCACAAAAAAGGGGGGGGGAAACGTTTCTGCCAAATTTTATGTTTGTTACGGAAAAAATATATATATATATTGAAGAGAAATAAAGACAGAAAAATGTCAAAGATGCGTAATGTGAAAAACCGCAAGACAAAAATAGAGAGTGAATATGTGTGAAAGTAAAAGATAAAAGTAATGTAGAGAGCGCAAAAAGTAATGTGTAAAAGGTGAATGAAGGTGAACATTGTACATGAATACAGTAAATGCAATAAATATACATTATAAGCAGACATACTAATTAAAGAAATAATGAGTGATGGTGTGAATAAAAGTGAAGGTGAGAGATAACTAAGACATATATATATATATGAAAATATATATAAAGTTACTTGGTGAAATTATAAGTATATGTGTCGACATGTTAATGAACACGAGTAGTAATATAACGCAGTGTTGAAAATGTGCATAGGAGTGTAGGTATATTATGATAACCAAATGTGATGTGTGTAAAAGACAAATTATTGAACACTATTATAACAACAAATATTAGTGCATTATAATACAGGAAATACCAATGTAACAGCTAACACTTAATCCAAAATAAGTCAGATACTGCATACAATATTTAAACAGATAGTAGTTATAGAGAATAAATATATTTATATAGAGAGAATATATATAATTGTTCTTTGTTGCTCATCTTCCAAAAGATTATATTCTAGTGTCCGCCTCCATCTTTCCAAACAGAGTAGATATCTATGGTGCTTCATCAACCCGTCTATCTAGATGTTAAAGATGCATAGAATGTACATTAAAACATAGAATTAAAAACAGATAAATGTAGCAATTAAAAATGGAACCGCTGGGGATACGATAGGTCAGAGAAACGGCGCAAAACTGAGAACTTCATTTAAACCTCGTGGACATAGGGTGTTGAGAGTCCAAATCCATTTTGACTCGCATTGCGCCAATTTTTGGCCAATGTCTCCCATTCGAATACCCGCTTTAATACAGTCAATGCCCCTGACTCTTAGATCCTTGGGATTACACGCATGGTGTGTTTTAAAATGACGAGCTATGGGTTTCAGTTTGAGTTGGTCTATAGAGTCAACAGTCTCTGCTCCAGCAATGTCACGCATGTGTTCCCTAACTCTTACTTTTAACTCTCTGGACGTTAAGCCAATATATATTTTTGGACAGGGACATGTTGCATAATATATGACCGCTCTTGTGGAGCAATTGATGTGGTGAGTGATTTTGTATGTTTGCTCACCTTTTGCGTCCTCAAATGTAGTGGCTCTGTCAATATTCGGACATGCGATGCAATGTCCACATGGGTGATCTTTGTATCATATGATATGTTATGATATTCTGTCCCCCAATGTTGCTTCTAACTGCAGGACACTTCTTTGCATAGCATGGTCCTATTTTTATCATTTACGTTGTGTATATTTATGTCAAAGTTTTTTTCATATTTCTATTAATCTGCATGTTAATTGAAGATGTTGGGAGTAAGAGAGCGGCCATTATGGACATGACTGCTCTCCTTGCGTAAACCGCCTTTCTAGCAGAAATGGAGGTAGAAAAGCAGGTAGACTGATCGCCAGGAAACCCTCAACTGAATGGTTTGCGGTCTCCCTGGCGCTAAGGTTAATGTGGTAGACCAGGTGGAGGGATTACTGGGAGAGACTGGGTCTGACCCAATTGCCTTAGTCCATGTTAGAACTAGTGTCCGAATATATGATAGGCTGTAGATCCTAAAGAGTGCGTTTAGCGAATTTGGTAAGGAATTGAAGGGAAGATTTTCAAAGGTTGTGTTCTCTGGAATATTGCCAGTGCCATGTGCAACATAGGCAAAGTAAAGGGAGCTAAATGCTTGGGTCTAGGTATGAGAAGAGTGGGTTTTGTGTTCCAGAGCACTGAGCTGAGCTTACATTGGGGTACAAACTTTTTGTTAATGATAAATTGCATCCAAATGGAACGGGGCTTCTGTGCTAGGGTAGGGGTTTTCTTTGATGGTCCGAGGAGTTCTTAAACTAGATCAGAGGGACTGAGTTGATGTGGTTGGTATATGGTGGACTAAATAAGTCACTCAAAGATTGGAGAGTATCAAGGAGATGGGTAAGGTATAACAGCTGATAAGGGCAGTGGTGGTGCAGATGTACATAATGATCTTACCTTATCACCTTATTTTTATTATTTCATTAAAATGTATTCAGAATTTTTTTACATTTTTGTACATATTTGGGGCAGCCATCTTGTGATATTTACCTTACAGCAAAAAAAAAGAAATACTATTTGACTTATATGGGAGAGTGTTGTGGGCATGCTCTGTGACATGCAAAGTTTTAAGCAGTCTGCAGAGGGCAGGATTTCAATGAAAGGTATCTCTACAAAACAGGAAGTGTCCTCCTATTGTAAGAGTTAAGTGGTCACTGTAAAACTGCAATATTTCAGATGTTTTTTTTTTTTTCCTTTTTTAAAATGCTGTCGATCAGTAGCATAGAAAATTAACCCCTTCCCGCTTTGGCCACTTTTGGCCTTTGTGACAGAGCCTTATCTTTAAAATCTGACAGGTTTCACTTTATGTGGTAATAACTTCGGAATGCTTTTACCTATCCAAGCATTTTCGTTTTTTCTAATTTAAATGTATATGCTTGTATGACAGGCAGTTATACCACACAGAATTGTTACTAACTAATATCCCCCCATATGTCTACTTTAGATTGGCATCGTTTTTTTTGAACATCCCTTTTATTTTTCTAGGACGCTACAAGGCTTAGAACTTTAGCAACAATTTCTCACATTTTCAAAAGGCTATTTTTACAGGGGCCAGCTCAGTTGTGAAGTGGTTTTTAGGGCCTTGTATATTAGAAATCCCTAAAGTCACCAAATTTTAAAAACTTCACCCCTTTAAAGTATTCAAAACATTTTTTAGAAAGTTTCTTAACCGTTTCACAGGAATTTAAGCAAAGTAGAGGTGAAATTTCCTCAACATTTTTTTTTGTAACAAAGTTTTACCAGAGAAATGCAACTCAATATTTATTGCCCAGATTCTGCAGTTTTTAGAAATATCCCACATGTGGTTCTAGTTTGCTACTGGACTGAAACACAGGCCTCAGAAGCAAAGAAGCACCTAGTGGATTTTTGGCCTCCTTTTTATTAGAAAATATTTTAGGCACTATGTCAGGTTTGAAGGGCTCTTGCGGTGCCAAAACACTGGAAATCCCCCAAAAGTGACCCCATTTGTGAAACTATACCCCTAGATATATTCCTTAAGGGGTCTAGTGGGCATTTTGACCCCTCAGGTTTATTGCAGAAATTATTGGAACTAGGCCTTGAAAATGAAAATCTACATTCTTTCAAAGAAAATGTAGGTTTCGCAAATTATTTTTTTTTCTCATTTCCACAAGGACTAAAGGAGAAAAAGCACCACAACATTTGTAAAGAAAATTCTGCCGAGTAAAACAATACCCCATATGTGGTCATAAATGGCTGTTTGGACACACGGCAGGGCTTACAAGGGAAAGAGCACCATTTGGCTTTTGGAGCTCAAATTTAGCAGGAATTGTTTGCGGAGGCAATGTCGCATTTGTAAAGCCCCTGAAGGACCAAAACAGAGAAAACGCCCAAAAAGTGACTCTCTGTTTAGGAAACTACACCCCTTGAGGAATTAATCTACGAGTGTAGTAAGCATTTTGACCCCACATGGGTTTCATAGAATTTATTAGAATTGGGCAGTGAAAATAAAAACAATCCTTTTTTTCTTCAATAAATTGAACTAAAGCTACATCTTTTCATTTTCTCAACAAATAAAGGAAAAAAAAAACATTTGTAAAGCAACTTCTCTGAAGTACAGAAATACCCCATATATGGTCATAAACCACTGTTTGGGCACACGGCAAGGACCAGAAGATCAGATGCGCCATTTGGCTTTTGGAGTACAGATTTTGCTGGATTGGTTTCTGGGCGCGATGTGGCATTTGCAAAGCCCCTGTGGGACCAAAACAGTGGAAACCCCCCAGAAGTGACCACACTTTGGAAACTACACCCCTCAAGGTATTCACCTAGGGGTGTAGTGAGCATGTTAACCCCGCAGGCGTTTTGCAGAAATTAGCGTCCACTCGATATTGCAGAGTGAAAATTGGATTTTTTTCATACATATGCCAATATGTGGTGCCCTGCTTGTGCCACCATAACAAGACCACTCTCTTGTTATTATGCTGTGTTTCCCGGTTTTATAAACACCCTACATGTTGCCCTAATCTTTTGCCTGGACTATCGACAGGGCTCCGGAGTGAAAGAGTACCACGCGAAGTGGAGGCCTAATTTGGAAACTTACACAGTATTGGTTCACAATTGCAGAGGCTCTTATGTGAAATAATAAAAGAAACCCCTGAGAAGTGACCCGATTTTGGAATCTACACCCCTCAAGGCATTTATTAAGGGGTGTAGTGAGCATTTTCACCCACAGGTCTTTTCCATGAATGATTACGCTGCGGCTGGGGCAAAGTAAAAAATTTAATTTTTCCCTAGATGTAATATTTCAGTGGGAAATATGTCATGCCCAGCTTGTGCCACTGAAGACACACACCCCAAAAATTGTTAAAAGGGTTCTCCCGGGTATGGTGATTCGATATATATATGGAAATAAACTGGTTTTTGGGCACACCGTAGGGCTCAGAAGGAAAGGAGCGCCATTTGGCTTTTGGAGCGCGGATTTGCTCGGTAGTAGATTTGTTTGCGTATTACTGGTATTTCAGTTCCATAGATGTGTGTTATGCTGTGAAGCAATCCTTTCTGCACAGGCCAGTATCGCACTGATAAATGGTGTCCTTACTTATCCCCTTTTGGTCCACACTCTGCACCTTTGCAGTTTGGGGAATTTTACTGGGAAAGTGTTGTCCTGATGTAACATGGGCACCCTCGCTTCCAACAGATATGTTTGGGCCCTCCCCTTCATGGTTCTCTAATTTTAGGGCCTTGAGAAATCTCCTCTTGAAACAGAAGAAATGTTCCCCTCAGGTCTGCTCAACTGCGTATTATTTTTTTTATTTCTTGACATATTGGAGCCTTCACCAATTTAATTTTTTCATAGACGAAGGCCAGATTCACACGAGCGTGTGCGTTTTGTCTCGGCAGCATATGATGGGTGGCTGCGTGATTTTCGCGCAACCGCCATGATTATGACACTCTGTGTTTTTGTTTGTAAACAGAAAAGCACGTGGTGCTTTTCTGTTTTCATTCATAGATTTGCCTACTGTAGCGCGCATCACGCGCAGCATACGGAAGTGCGTCCGTGTGCCGTGCGCGGTTTTCATGCACCCATTGACTTCAATGGGTGCGTGATACGCAAAAAACGGGCAAATATAGGACATGTCGTGAGTTTTACACAGCGGACATACGCTGTGTGAAAATCACTGACATTATGAACGGCCCCATTGACTAACATAGGTCCGTGCGACGCGCGTGAAAATCACGCGCGTTGCACGGACGTATTATACGTTCGTCTGAATAAGCCCTTAGTGGAATGAGGGCTGTTTTTTTGTGGGACGAGCTATAGTTATTATTTGTACCATTTTGGGGTACATGCGACTTCTTGATCACTTTCTTTTTTTTTTTTTTTTTTTCTCAGAGGCAAGGTGACCAAAAAACAGCAATTCTGGCATAGATATGTTTTTTTTGTGTTTTTTTTTTTTTTTGTTTTTTTTTATATATATAGTGTTCACCACGCGACATAAATTACATGTTAACTTTATTCTGCGGGTCAGTACAATTCCCGTTATACCAAATCTATAACACTATGTTTTACAACTTTTTGCACAATAAAATGACCGTTTTTTTGGACTATAAGGCCTTATTTACAAGAGCGTGTGCGTTTTGCGCATGCAAAAAAATGTGGCGTTTTGCGTGCGCAAAGGGCACTTAACAGCTCCGTGTGTCATCACCATATGATGCGCGGCTGCGTGCTTTTCGCGCAGCCGCCATCATTATGACAGTCCGTTTGGATGTTTGTAAACTGAAAAGCACGTGGTGCTTTTCTGTTTTCATTCATCCTTTTCATTGCTGTTGCGCGAATCACGCTGTTCGCACGGAAGTGCTTCCGTATGACATGCGTGGTTTTCACGCACCCATTGACTTGAATAGGTGCGTGATGCGCGAACAGCGCACAAATATAGAACATGTCGTGAGTTTTTTGCAACAGACTCAAAATTCACGGACTATCTGCACGGCTCCATAGACTATTATAGGTCCGTACGACACGCGTGAAAATCACGCGCGTTGCACGGACGAATAACACGCTCGTGTAAACAAGCCCTAAGACTCAGTTTTTTTTAGCAAGAATTGATCCCTGTGTCTTATAGACCGCTTCATTACTTAACCCCTTCCCGACCCATGACCTCTGGCACATCATGGAGCGGTGGGGGGGGATGTTGTATGGAGCAGGTGTCCTGGCCGTTTAAAGGGGTTGTGCCATAAAACACATGTATCCCCTATCCACAGGATAGGGGATACATGTGTGATCGGTAAGGAGAACGGGGGACCGTAAGTCGCCAAGAGCACTGCATGAGGAGCTTTGACTTCTGCGTCCGGAAGCTTCATAAAGATCAATGTGATTCTTCTGCGCATGCGCGAGCAGCTCTCCATTGATTTCTTTGGAGCTGCGGAACAGATAAGCCGGACACACAACCCTGAAGTCCAGGCTTCTCATGTAGCTCTTTAGGTGACTTTTGGTCCCAGCGGTCGGACCCCCTTGGATCTCACATGTAGCCCCTATCCTGTGGATAGGGGCTACATGTGTTTTTATGGCAAACCCCTTTAACTAGTTAAATGCCGCGGTCAATAGCAACCGTGGCATTTATAGGGGTTTTTCTATGAAGAACATTTAGGACATCCACAGCATATGTCAGATGTCAGATAGGTGCGGGTCCCAGAGGTGGGACCTGCATCTATCTCTAGAATGGGGGCCCCCTAGACCCCGTTCTAGCTTTCTGTTCTCTCCCGGCCCCTTGATTACATGTGGAGTTACTGAAACAGCGTTACTCGCTGAGCTACACTGTTTCCGTAACTCCCATAGAACTGAACAGTAGTTACGGAAACAGCGTAGTTCGCATCCTACTCCGCTTCCGTAACTGCCATTCACTACTATGGGAGTTGGGGAAACCGCGCAGCTCAGCGCGTTACTCTGTTTCAGCAACTCCACATTCAACCGAGTGGCCACTGGTTCAACTCCCCTAGGAGAACTAATAAAATGTGTATATAAAAAAAAAAAAAAAAGTTAGGTACATTTTCAGGAGTGTAAAAAAAATTAAATCTGAAAAGTAAAAAAAAATCATTTTCCTGTCTCTTGTTTTTTCCCCCCACCCCAAGCACAATGTAAAAAATAAAATAAATTGGTATCGCTGCGTCAGTAAAAGTCCGATCTATTACAATATACCATTATTTAACTCGCACGGTAAGTTTTTAAAAATTGAAAACATCAAAATAGTTTTTTTGGTCATCTTAGCGATTGATCCAAAAAAAATTGTATGTACCAAAAAATGGTGCCAATAAAAGTACAGCTAGTCCAGCAAAAAATAAGCCCTCACACCGCTCAATCGATGAAAAAAAAAATTAAAAAAAAATGTATGGCTCTCAGAATGCGGTGAAACAATAAATTATTTTAACTATTTTTTTTCCTATTTTCTGTTGTCTAAAGCCTGGGTGCGTCTTATGGTCAGGTGCGTCTTAGTCTGAAAAATATGGTACTTTTGTAAAAATAAAAAATTCTGTCGCCATGTTGTGAGAACCATAACTTTTACATTTTTTTCGTGACGGAGCTGAATGAGGGCTTGTTTTTTGCGAGACGAGCTATAGTTTTTATAGGTACCATTTTTGGATACATGCGACTTTTTGAATACTTTTTATTTAAATTTTTCGAAGACAGAGTGACCAAAAAAACAGTAATTCTGGCAGTATTTTTCAGTTTGTTTTTTTACGGCGTTCAATCCGCGGGTCAAATTACATTTTTACAGTTCAGGTCGTTACGGACTCGGCGATACCAAATATGTATGATTTTGTTTTTTCAATAATAAATGACTTGATAAGGTAGAGAGGGCGATTTGTACTTTTCTACTTGAAACTTTATTTTATTTTTTACAACTTTTTATTTTTACACTTCTCTTTAGTCCCACTAGGGGACTTGAAGGTCCAACTGTTTGATTGATGTTCTAATACATTGCACTACCTATGTAGTGCAATGTATTAGAACTGTCAGTTGATCACTGACCGCAAGCCGATCAGGATCTGCCTCCGGTCCAGGCCTAATCTGCTTCCGCTATGGCAGACAGGATGACTCCAGTTGCCATACTGTAGGGCTGCCGACTTGCTACAAACCATTAAGATGCAGCGATCGCTTTAGATCGCTGCATCTAAGGTGTTAATGGAAGGAATTGGAGCTAGCTCTGGTTTCTGCCGTTACAGCAGGGTGTCTGCTGGAACATACAGCAGACACCCACTGCTGATGACGCCGGCTCAGCTTCTGAGCCGACGCCATCTTGCCGATGCTACCGGAAGTCTTTTAGGCCCCGACTCAGAGAGGGGCATAGAGGGCTTCCGTTTCTGGCAGACCTAAAAACCCCTCACATGCTGTGATCTGTATTGAACGCAGGACCTGAGGGGTTAATCGGCCGGATCGGATGCTAGCTCCGGTCCTGGCAGTTACATCAGGTTGCCAGCTGTAATATACAGCTGGCACCTGGAGGTGATGGCGCGGGCTCAGCTCCTGTGCCCGCACTATCACCGCGATGTAATGGTACTGCGTTTTGTGGGAAGCCCTGCCCGACAGCACCGTATATATGCTATAATTTTTTATTCAGTGGGTCATTACAATTACGACGATACCAAATTTATATAGACTTTATTATGTTTTACTAATTTTACAAGCGAAAAAAAAAATTTTTTTAAAACATATTTATATATTTTGTGTCGCCACATCTTGAAAGCCATAGCGGTTTTTATTTTTCCGTCGATTGAGCGGTGTGAGGGCTTAGTTTTTTGCGGGGCAAACTTTAGTTTCTATTAGTACCATTTTGGGGTACATGCAACTTTTTATTCCATTTTTTGCGGGAGGTAAGTTAAACAAAAAACTGCGATTGCGTCAGTTTCACTTTTTCTGCTTTTACGGAGTTCACCTTGCGGGTTAAATGTTATATTGTAATAGTTTGGACTTCTACGGATGAGATGATACTAATTTGTGTTTTTTTTTTTTTTTTTAATATTGCTTTAGGGGGAAAATAGTAAAAGGGCATTTTAAATATTTGTATTTTTGTACAGAAGTTCAAATTTTTTTTTTTTTAATAGCAGTACAAAGATGGCAGACCTAGGGGCTTTCATTAGAGGCTGCGATGGCGTGTCAGAGGAGGCCGTCCCCCTCTTTCTAACAACTTAGATGCCTCGTTCGCTATTGACGGCATCATCTAAGAGGTTAAACGAGCGGGATCCCACTCGTTACATTGAAGTGTCGGCTGTATTATAGAGCTGACACACGCGTAGTACGGAGCAGGCACAACCTGGCATAAATATGGACTATTTACTAATATACTTGTAAGTTCTGTGCGGTTTTCTGACCGTGTGAAGCCACAACGCCCTTGTTAGAAAAACCTTGTCTCCTGACCACATGCTGCAGATGGAGGGGCATGTGACAATCTTAAAACGCACTGCGCCTGTGCTAGTTTTCTGGATGTCTAGGACCTGGGCAAGCGCAGATGAAAGCTTGGTATGAAGCCTAATACGCGTGCATTTATGCGCCCCATATTACGGTCAGACCATGGATCTGATGATCTGAGCTAGCAGTATCAAAGATCTGTTATTGCATCTGAGGGATTTTTACTGCCCCTTTTACTTCAGGGCCGGTCACCAGCTGCCGCGTGGCAAGATTTCAGGAGCCGGTGTATTCCTCGAGCAGCTGGGAGCCTTGTGAATGCTCCCAGACCTGCTATAGCAAGATTGCTATTGAGACCTGGCAGTGGCAGGTCTCAATAGCAATGCACTAAGTTTGCCATAGACTGCAATATTGTGATATTGCAGTCTATGGCATAAGCAATTTAATGATTGCAGGTTCAAGCCCCTTAGGGTATGTGCACACGATGAGAGGCTTTTACGTCTGAAATGACAGACTATTTTCAGGAGAAAACAGCTGCCTCGTTTCAGCCATAATTGCTCCTCCTCGCATTTTGCGAGGTTTCTCTGACAGACGTAAATTTTGAGCTGTGCTTCATTGAGTTCAATGAAGAACGGCTCAAATTACGTCTGAAAGAAGTGTCCTGCACTTCTTTTGACGAGGCTGTATTTTTACGCGTCGTCGTTTGACAGCTGTCAAACGACGACGCGTAAATGACATGACTTGCCTAAGTAGAGTCGTGTGTTAATGAGCCTTTACTTATCCCTTCTTTTTCCTCCTCCCCCACCTTGAGAAAAGACACGTGACACCGAGGTTGGATGTGAAATGGCCACAGCAGCCGTTTATTAATTTCACAATTTTGTAAAATGCAATTTAAAATCCAAAACATTCGGATAACTAATTAGGAATCCAACCAGAGAATTCCTCCTAATAATGCACATGACCCAACATGGGTCATAATCATAAATAACATTTAACGTTAACATTAACCCGAGCAGGGGAAGTCCTTGAAGCCATTTTTAGATAATCATTTTATACCTCGAGTTAGCCATCTGCACCACCACCAAGACATTACCTCCAGCCGTAAACCAGCTCGGAAGCACCGCTCACCTCTGCAGATGGCCCCAACCACCAGAAGTCCACCTCAAAGGGATAACACCCTAGGAAGCCTTCCACCATGTACCTTTTTTGGGGGACGCATACCCCCGATGCGACCCCCCCACCATTTCGTACTGACCGACCTCAAGGACTCCCCCCGCCAGCTGCTATGACACCTGGACCTACTCCGAAAGAAAATAAAACAACATGTTAGATAAGAAATACAGTAAACGATGATTATAGACAAACTCACATGAACCACAAGGGATAACCAAACAAAGGGCGGGAGGGTGGGAGCTCTAAACTTTCCTTGCTCCTTCTCCCGCTGCTTCCGGCTCACTGCCGAAAACAGGGGACGTTACTAGGTTTCCCGCTAACTCCTCCCTACCTCTCATCTACCTCCCCCTACCTCTCCTATCTAGTTAAACCTTTCCCTCCTATGTCCAGTCATGTCGGCTTCCCCTGAAGCCCTGCGGGCTGCGTCCAGCCTCTTCTGGTTGTCTGCACAGTACGTCGGCAAACCCATTCAAATGAATGGGCAGATGTTTGCGACGTATTGTAGCCTTATTTTCAGACGTAAAACGAGGCATTATACGCCTTGTTTACGTCTGAAAATAGGTCGTGTGAACCCAGCCTTATACATAGAGGCTGTATTGTTCTGTCTCCAATTTCATCAGTTTATTTGAAATGATGGATGAGATTGGCCTGCAAGCATGTTCGTTCCGTAAAGGACGGAACGTATTTCGGCCGCAATTCCCGGACTGAACACAGTGCAGGGAGCCGGGCTCCTAGCATCATAGTTATGTACGATGCCAGGAGTCCCTGCCTCGCTGCGGGACAACTGTCCCGTACTGAAATCATGTTTTCAGTACGGGACAATAGTTCCACGGAGAGGCAGGGACTCATAGCATCGTACATAACTATGATGCTAGGAGCCCGGCTCCCTGCACTGTGTTTGGTCTGGGAATTGCGGGCGAAATACGTTCCGCCCTTTACGGGCCGAACATGCTTGTGTGAATCCAGCCTTACGGAGTCCAAAACGTTTTGTACGATATCTTTAACCCCTTACCGTCGTAAACAACTTTCAGATTTTAACTTTCGTTTTTTCCTCCCCACCTTCAAAAGCCATAACGTCTTTATTTTTCCGTCGTAGTACTATGAGGGCTTGATTTTTGCAGGACGAGTTGTAGTTATTCGTAGCACCTTTATCACATTTATTTTGCCATATAATGTACTAGGAAATGGGAAAAAAAATATTTGTGGGGTAGAAAATTTAAAAACAGCGCTTCCTCCCATGGTTTTTTGCACGCCGTTTTTACGGCATTCACTGTGCAATTAAAACATGTTAACTTTATTATGTGGGTCAATACGATTATGGCGATGCCAAATATATATAGTTTTTTTCTATATTTTACTACTTAGTGTAAAAAAGAAAATTAATTTATTTTGTGTCGCCAAATTCCGAGAGCTATAACTTTTTTTATTTTTCCGTTGCTTTAAGTGGTATGAGCGCTTATTTTTTTGCGGGATAAGCTGTAGTTTTTAATAATACCATTTTGGTTTACATGCGACGGTTTGATCACTTTTTATTTCATTTTTTTGTAGGCGATTAGGTGACCAAAAAATAGAGATTCTGGCGTTTACAATATTTTTTTTTTTTTACGGCGTTCACCGTGCGGGTTAAATAATGATATATTGTAATAGTACAGACTTTTGTGGACGTGACGATACCAATTATGTTTATTTTTTTATTTATTTTTTACTATGCTCTAGGGGGAATTTTTTTTTTTTACTTTTTTAATTTTTATTTTTTTACTCAAAAAAAACCCAAGACTTTATTTAACTCCTTTTTTACTTTTTTTAATAGTCCCCCTAGGGGACTTCAACCAGCGATCGTTAGATCGCTTGCACGATATACTGCAATACTAATGTATTGCAGTATATCGTGATTCTGACAGGCATCTATTAAGCCCTGCCGGAAGCAGGGCTTAATAGATTCACAAAGATGGCGGACCTGGGGGCCTTCATTAGGCCCCCAGGCAGCCATCGCCCCCCCGTGATTTCGTTGCGGGGGGCGCGATGAGCTGTTAGAGGGGGGTCACCCCCTCTTTCTAACGATTTAAATGCTGCGGTCGCTATTGACCGCAGCATTTAACGAGTTAAACGAGCGGGATCGTTACTCTGAAGTTACTAATCGTATGGAGCGGTTTATCTCCGTGAGCACGCTCCATACTTCCCCTTCCCGGCTATGACGTAACTGTATGTCCTATGTTGGGAAGGGGTTAAAGGAAGAAAGTTTTTAATGTTTGAGTCTTGTCTACTGATGCTATTATAACACGTGCAAAGGGTATGGCCGCAGTCAGGGGCGTTGCTAGGGTCTTAAAAGATCAGGTGCAAAATCCCACACCCCCGAAAAATAAAATAAATTTTTACATATATATCGGAGATGGCAGATCTATAAGACTAAGGGTATGTTCACACACACTAATTACGGACGTAATTCGGGCGTTTTTGCCCCGAATTACGTCCGACAAATGCGGCTTGAAAGCGTTGACAAACATCTGCCCATTGAAAGCAATGGGCTGACGTTAGTCTGTTCACACGAGGCGTATATTTACGCGCCGCTGTCAAATGACGGCGCGTAAATAGACGCCCGTGTCACAGAAGTGACCTGTGACTTCTTGGGGCGTAATTGGAGCTGTTATTCATTGACTCCAATGAAAAGCAGCGCCAATTACGTCCGTAATGGACGTGGCGTTCAAGCGCCTGCACATGCCGTTACTGCTGAAATTATGGGGATGTTTTCTCCTGAAAACATCCCCGTAATTTCAGCCGTTACGGACGCTGCCGTGTGAACATACCCTAAGGCTCCTATTGCTACACCGCTGGATAGAATTGGATGCGTTGTCTGAGCATCATAGATGATAGGCTTAGATACAGGGCCCCATCAGACAGTATAATATGGGATAGGCTTAGATACATGGCCCCAGCAGACAGTATCACACATGATAGGCTTAGGGCTCATTCAGACAAGAGTGATTCTCGTCAGCGGTCTGTACGTTGAAACAAAGCACAGCACACGGCCCCATTGATATCAATGGGGCGATTTACACATGTGTGACTTTTCACTCAGCGAGTGTCTGTTGCGTGAAACTCACTGCATGTCCTATATTGGTGTGTTTTCACGCACCTAGTCGCCCATTGCAGTCAATGGGTGGGTGAAAACCACGGATAACATCCGTGTGATGTCCGTGTTTCACGCATCAATTACACTGGAAAATAAAAAAAGGTCTTGCAAATATGTGAAAAACACATGCCACACGCGAAGCACACTGATGCAACAACACAACCCCCACGTAAATTTATCACGCTCGTGTGAAGGTAGCCTTCGATAGAGGCCCCCAGCAGTAAGTATCCTTGTACTAAACCTCAGGGTCAAAATTGGCATTTCTGGGGCCCCAAGCAAAGTTATGTCTTGCGGCTCTAATCAAAGACACTTGTAAAGCTTTCCCCACACAATGCCCCCTGTTTATAGTGTCATAACCCCCCTGTATGGTTCCACACACAGTCCCCCTGCCATACATCCCCCTTGTAGACCGTGCCATGCAATCCCCTGTACGTAGTCCCCCATATCCTTCTTGTTTCAGCAGACCATATTATACAAGATAGGCTTAGATACATGGCCCCAGAAGACTGTATCATACATGATAGACTTCTATACAGACCCCCAGCAGTAAGTATCCTTGTGCGAACATGTGTTCACACCCCGTGTTCACCCCCCCCCCCAAAAAAAAAGTGTAATGTATGTATGTGTATATAATGTATGCATGTATGTATGTGTTGTGACAACTTGGGGGACAACTTAGCCCACAGGATCCCCATCTCCAGGGTGAGATGGTTGGCACACATAGAAAGTTCACTCCAACATGTTGAATAAGGGTTTAAACCAGCCGCAGCCAGCTTTATTGTCTTCAACACAGCAAGCAATGTAACAACAAAACCGTAAAAAGTAAACCCTAGGATGTCCAACCTCTAACTAATACATTCAGTGTCCCTTACTAAGAGATACTTAGCCTTGTGCCCAGTACCTCATAATATACACACCTTTACCATACGTGGCGGTGACTCACAGCCTAGCATGCCACTCTTCGCCAGACAGAGCCCTGTGTGAATAGCACCCACCTGATTTAAAGAGCCGTCCCAGGTGAAGCCTAAGGCCTTATTCACACGAATGTGTTATACGTCCGTGCAACGTGCGTGATTTTCACGCGCGTCGCACTTACCTATGTTAGTGAATGGGGCCGTTCAGACTGTCAGTGAATTTCACGCAGTGTATGTCTGCTGCGTAAAACTCACGACATGTCCTATATTTGGCCGTGTGTCGCGCAGCACGCACCCATTGAAGTCAATGGGTGCGTGCAAATCGTGCACAGCACACGGAAGCACTTCCGGGTGCTGCGCATGATGCGCACTACAGTAGTAAAAATAATTAATGAAAATAGAAAACCACCACGTGCTTTTCTGTTTGTCAACATAAAACCAGAGTGTCATAATGATGCCGGCTGCGCGAAAATCACGCAGCCGCGCACCATATGCTGATGCCACACGGACCTTTCGGGCGCGCAAAACCCAGCATTTTTTGCGTGCGCAAAACGGAAACGTCCATGTGAATAAGGCCTAAGGGTATGCTCACACGACAACGCAAAAAACTCCTCCATTACGTCTGAAAATAGGTCGTGTGCACATACCCTAACTAGGCTCATCAGAGAGCCCAAGACACGGACTGTCTGTATGGAGTGGAAGCTGCCCTTCTCCTTCGCACTCCAGCAACCCAGGCCCTATTCTGGGTTTTAGGCCTTATTCAGACGAACGGGAAATACGTCCGTGCAACGCGCGTGATTTTCACGCGCGTCGCACAGACCTATATTAGTCTATGGGGCCGTGCAGACATGTGCGTGATTTTTACTCAGCGTGAGTCCGCTGAAAAAAAGTCACGACATGTCCGTTCTTTGGGCGTTTTTCGCGCATCACGCACCCATTGAAGTCAATGGGTGGGTGGGTGCGTGAAAACCACGCATGTCACACGGAAGCACTTCCGTGCGAACAGTGTGATTCGCGCAACAGCTGTCAATAGGATGAATGAAAACAGAAAAGCACCACGTGCTTTTCTGTTTACAAACATCCAAACGGAGTGCCATAATGATGGCGGCTGCGCGAAAAGCACGCAGCCGTGCATTATATGCTGAGGCCACACGGAGCTGTTAAGTGCCTTTTGCGCAGGCAAAACGCCATGCTCGTGTGAATCCAGCCTTACACCCAAGCAACAGCAGAGAAAACCCTCTCTGCTGTACATGCTCCCTGGTTGCTTGAAACCCGACCTGTCCAGTAGCTGCACTGCTACATATCCCCCCCCCTTTGATAAAGGCCGTAGGACTTAGCACTTTGCACCCTCCCCCCCCCCCCAGGGTCAAAGCCAGGGGCGTAGCTAAAGGTTCATGGGCCCCGATGCAAAAATTCTTACTGGGCCCCCCCCCCGCAAACTTCTCATGGCCGACGGTCCGCAGCTTTCAGCTGCATCGCTGGGTCTCCTAAGTGACCCAACAATGCAGCACTAGCAGCCGGGGCGTCACTAAGGCTGGGTTCACACACCCTATTTATGGACGTAATTTGGGCGTTTTAGCATTGAATTACGTCCGAAAATGCGGCTCAAAAGCGTTGGCAAACATCTGCCCATTCATTTGAATGGGTCTTACGATGTTCTGTGCCAAAGGCGGCGCGTAAAAAAGACGCCCGCGTCAAAGAAGTGCCTGTCACTTCTTCAGACGTAAATGGAGCCGTTTTCCATGGACTCCATGGAAAAACAGCTCCAATTACGTCCGTAATGGACGCAGCGAAAGACGCCTGCACATGCCATTACGGCTGAAATTACGGTGCTGTTTTCTCCTGAAAACAGCACCGTAATTTCAGCCGTAACAGAGGCTTCTGTGTGAACATACCCTCAGGGCTTAAAATGTCAGGGGAAATAGCCCCAATACATATGTGTCCGCCCAAAAAAAATGTGTGTATATGAGACAGCATAGCATATCTATAGCACTACGACCCTATAAACTATGGATAGGATTAGATACAGTGGCTCAGCAGACAGTATCACACATGATTGGATTAGAAACAGGGCTCAGCTCGCTGACATTGCGGCTCCAGCGCTGGACCCAGGATAGGTAAGAATAATAATTTTGCTTCTTTATGTGTGAGGGTATGTTCACACGGCGGGGGTCCGTAACGGCTGAAATTACGGGGATGTTTCAGCCTGAAAACATCCCCGTAATTTCAGCCGTACCGGCATGTGCAGGCGCTTGAACGCCGCGTCAATTACGGCCGTAATTAGCGCTGCTATTCATTGGAGTCAATGAATAGCGGCTCCAATTACGGCCAAAGAAGTGACAGGTCACTTCTTCTACGCGGGCGTCTATTTACGCGCCGTCATTTGACAGCGGCGCGTAAATATACGCCTCGTGTGAACAGACAAACGTCTGCCCATTGCTTTCAATGGGCAGATGTTTGTCAGCGCTATTGAGGCGCTATTTTCGGGCGTAATTCGGGGCAAAAACGCCCGAATTACGTCCGTAAATAGGCCGTGTGAACATACCCTTACTGATTATTTTTGTGTGTTTGTGTTTTTTTTACAGGTTCGGTTGTTGGACTTCGGATTCGAGGACTTCAATGATGGCGTTTTTTTTATTCTCAATAAAATGGTTAATGAGGGTTGTGTTTTTTTATTTCAATAAAATATTTTTTCTATGTGCTTGTATCTTTTTAAACTTTATTATCACCGCCTTAGTAATGGCCGCTGGCTGATTGACAACCTCCATTACTAAGGCGGGGCTTAATATTAGCAGGTGCAGAGGCTAACACTAACCCCGATTATTACCCCGATACCCACCGCCACCAGGAGTACTGGGAAGAGCCGGGTACGAACCAGTACCCGACCATCTGTAGTGACGGGCAGGCACCGGGGTGGCCGCAGGCTGGTATTAGGCTGGGGAAGGCCAAAAACAGTGGCCTTTCCCACCCTTGTAATGCTGCCTGCTGCTGCTGTGTTGCATCTGGCTGGTTATGAAAATTGGGGGGGACCCCACATGGTTCTTTACAATTATTTTGTATTTTTTTTTTTTAAATGACGTGGGGTCCCCCCCATTTTTCATAACCAGCCAGATACAATAAAGCAGCAGCAGCCTAGCATCACCAGGGTGGGAAGGGCCACTGTTTTTGGCCTTTCCCCTCCTGATAATACCAGCCTGCGGCCACCCCAGTGGCCGACCATCACTACAGATGGTCAGGTGCTGGATCGTACCCGGCTCTTCCCAGCACCCCTGGTGGTGGTGGGTACCGGGGTAATAAAGGGGGTTAGTGTTAGCCTCTGCACCGGCTAACACTAAGTCCCGCCTTAGCAATGGACGTCGTCAATCAGTCGGCGGCCATTACTAAGGCGGTAGTAATATAGTTTAAAAAAAACCACAAAGACATAGAAAAAATATTTTATTGAAATAAAAAAAAAACCCACACAGCCCTCATTAACCATTTTATTGATAATAAAAAAAAAGCTGTCATCGAAGTAGTCCTGGAATCCGCCGTAGTCCAACGACCGAACCTGTAAGAAAACACACAAAAAATGATTAGTAACACGTGTTAGGCTTAGATACAGGACCCATGTGTGATACTGTCTGTGGGACCCTGTATCTAAGCCTACCACAAGGTAGGCTTAGATACAGGGTCCAGCAGACAGTAATCTTATACAGTATAAGATTACTGTGTGCTGGGGCCCTGTATTTAAACCTACAGTGTGGTAGGCTTATATACAGGGCCCAGCAGACAGGATCACACATGGGCCATGTATCTAAGCCTACCATGTGATTGGCTTAGATACAGGGCCCAGCAGACAGCGTCACACAATCTGTGATCCTGTCTCATGGGCCCCCTAAGCCTGCTACATCGTAGGCTTAGGGGTTGTGCAGTCCCTAAACATTAATGGCCTATCCTCAGGATAGGCCATCAATAGCTGATGTGTCTCCCGGGACCCGCAAATCAGCTGTTTTGAAGGGGCCGCAGCACTCGTACGAGAGCTGCTTCCCCTTCATTTCACTACTCGCTCACACTGTGAATCGCCGACACGGATTCACAGTGTGACCGGAATGAAGTGACAGGAATGAAGGGGAGCAGCTCTCGTACGAGTGCTGCGGCCCCTTCAAAACAGCTGATTGGCGGGTCCCGGGAGTTGGACCCCGCCAGTCAGGGCTAGACTTACCTTCTTCTTCGGCCGCGGCGGGAGTTCTGTCGTCTCGATGCTGTGCGTGGCGCATAGCGTTGTGACTTCATGCGCTTCGCACAGCGCTTGACGTCAGGACCTCCGCTGTGATCTGGAACCAGGAAGGTAAGTAAAGTCTGTTACTATAGTAACAGGGGCCCACTTTTCATTGATGTGGTGCGGGGGGCCGTGGGCCCCCCTGGCTTCGGGGCCCGGTCGCAATTGCGACCGCTGCGACCCCTATAGCTACGCCAGTGGTCAAAGCTCCTATGTTAGGATACAATTACACTTAGGCCTCATTTACACGAGCGTGTTATTCGTCCTTGCGACGCGCGTGATTTTCATGCGTGTCGTAAGGACCTATAATAGTCTATGGGGCCGTGCAGACAGTCCGTGAATTTTGTGCAACGTGAGTCCGTTGCAAAAAAACTCACGACATGTTCTATATTTGTGCGCTGTTGAAGTCAATGGGTGCGTGAAAACAACGCATGTCACACGGAAGCACTTCAGTGCGAACAGCATGATTCGCGCAACAGCAGTGAAAACGATGAATGAAAACAGAAAAGCGCCACGTGCTTTTCTGTTTACAAACATCCAAACGAAGTGTCATAATGATGGCGGCTGCGCGAAAAGCACGCAGCCGCGCATCATATGCTGAGGCCACACGGAGCTGTTAAGTGCCTTTTGCGCACACAAAACGCAGCGTTTTTTGCGTGCGCAAAACGCACACGCTCGTGTAAACCAGGCCTTAGGATCACCCCTACAGTAACAGACCTTTGATAATCACCCATGGGTGTATTAGACAGGTGTTCCAGCAACTCTTCTATGTTGGCATGCATAGCATCCTCATCCTTTGTAAGCACTACTAGCTTTTGATTATCACAGCTGTATTTACGTGTGTTGTGCCCTACATTCAGGGACTCGTCCGCATCCATGAAGTGGCTTTGTGTGTCACCCCTGGGTTCAGACACTGGCTCATAGAGTTCAGTGACACATCTCATGAGTTGTGGTATACACCGGATCATCTACCTAACCACTTTCAGACGCTATACCCCCCTCCATCTTGGAGTTTTGTGTCTCCGCATTTAAATGCTCAGACTGTCCATCCAGAGAGAATTTTTCACCGCACTGACCAGACATCTCCGGGTTACTTCTATCAGACCCGGTAGTGGTCATCTCTGCAGCAGTGTTAGGGCCCGCATCCTGCTTAGTGGTACCGCTTATTGCCCTTAGCAACCTGTCTTGTGTCACATGCAACTCCCATGGCTAAAGCACACACTGTATCAGTATCCATTGAACAAGCCTGGAAGACCACCTCTATGGCTCCCCTCACCTCCGGGGAAAGTGTGGGCACTACATGGGTCTCAATGTCTACATGAGAGAGACCTGCATGGGGAGGAACTTCTAAGGGTGAAGCAGTAACCCTTCTCACACTATACATGGCAGTAGTGTCCTCGTTGATACCATTGACAGCTTCATCCTCTGGGGGAATATTTTCATGTACATCTGGTTCAATACTGGGCGGTTCATTAGTGACCGAGGCGACAGCCACCAGCGCATACACCTCACTGACTCCACCGTCCAGGAACTCATGTGCGTCACTTAGGGCTACATTCACACTGGTGTGGTCGCTCAAATAAAAAGGTAGATCACTGCTGCTGGATTCAGTGGACTCTGATGTGACTCCAACCCCGTTCTCAGACCTGCAGAGCTTATCACCACTCCACTCACACATCACAGCAGTAAGCCCATTGTCATCCATAGCAGCAGCATAAAGCTGGTTGCCATTAGGAACAGTGCA
Source organism: Rhinoderma darwinii (assembly GCF_050947455.1). NCBI lineage: Eukaryota > Metazoa > Chordata > Amphibia > Anura > Rhinodermatidae > Rhinoderma > Rhinoderma darwinii. The sequence continues at coordinate 228,675,946 of NC_134687.1, forward strand.
CACATCACATGCAACAGTCTTGTTATTGTGAACCCTGACCTCTAGTGGAACACTTGAGCTAATCCCCTCTTTTGCCTTGGCTGCGGTTTCTTCACCCGCCTGTTCAAACACTGCATTCCCCTGCTCAGGCTGTGTGACATACTCATGGCTTAAAGACATGTTAGGCACAATTTTTGACATTTCACTAGTGTCATGACATAAACGCTGTGCATCAAATACATGTGCAGCATTTTTAGCAGGCATTCCATGAATCACATTTTTAGCATTTGACATCATTACTACTGGTGCATTTTCCCTTATTGGCAGTGGAGCAGCACACCCTGCAGAGGACTTTTCCCTGTAATAGCTACAATACTTATCAGAGATATTGCCTTTCTCCTACAACTGCCAAAAATGAGGAAAGTCCCTTCCCAGCACAAACTCCTCATCAAGTTCCTGACATTTTATGTCTGTGCTGCACAGTCCCAAAATCAGTTCCAAAGTCGATCAGAACAGTCTCACCCAACTCAGGATCCTTCTTCACGAACAGCAAATGTCCGGATGCACCCTCGAGACCTCTTGGCTAAGATCCAGACTGACCAGTAGTGGAATCCCGCCAACCAGCACTTCACATGTTTTCTCTTGCGATTTCTCTGGCCTCCTGACCTGAGAACAATCAGGTGCGCATCCATCTGCTTGATGGCATCTCCAACAGCGCTCCTTCTGCCGAACAACAGCTGCCACATGCTGTCGAGGTTGGTTGTTCCAGGTTGTCGAGGTTGGTTGTTTAGCAACCACATCTGGGCGATTAACCACACTTGGCTTTTTAACAGCTGCCCAACATTGCTTAGGAACACTTTCTATTCACATAGTAATCCGCTCGCAAACATCTCCACCATCCGGGTGGTCCTTAGCAACAGTACTCAGTTTGATAGGGCCCCCCAGAGCAGTATTGCTTGGGGGACACATGATGGCATAGGGGCATTCATGTTACGATTTTATTGCTGGTTCATTTAATTATTATATTTTGTTAGGTGGTTTGGTTTGGTCCCCCCCCTTCTTTTCCCTTATATCTTGCAGTTGGTACTTACCTACCTTTTCCAGAAGATTCTGATATTCTGCCCAGCACCAGGTTACTGTCGCTGATTGGTTGTCTAATTACCGGGGAGATTCTTGGAAGCTTCTATTCTTCTGCCCAGCACCTGGACTTCGTCGCTGATTGGCCGTTCAGTCTGAAGGCGGGAAGATTTTGCTTTTAAAAACCCAGCTTTCCCGCTGTTTCTGTCAGTTCCAGATTTCCTAGGACCAGCGTCCCCACCCTCCCTCCCAATTTGTTTAATTTCTGCTTGTCGCAATGTCTTATTAGTGGGGTTTTTTGTCTCCCAGCTATTGCTGGGTGGACTGAGTTTTAAACTGGTTTATTATTATTATTGTGATTTTTAATTTATAATGGTTTTAATTATTTATTTGGTTCAAGTATTTATCTTATTGATTCAAGTATCAATATCTTTTGGTAACCGTTAATAAAAATATGGCGGCCTTTTTTATCCACATATTTTTGTCTGGTGTCTTTAATTCTGTTATATTAATGTATGAATTTGGGCGTGGTGCCATCATGTATCACAGGTATGCATGCTCTGTGCTCTTCTCTGCAAACTCTTTGTAACACCTCAGTACCCGGCATCAATGCAGCTGGCATTGAAAAGCATCCACTTGGCCTGGAAGGCTGTGTATCCATGGACAACACTTGTGCCCTTAAAGCCTCTCGATCTGCTTCTAAGGGTATATTCACACGAGGGAATTACGTCCGTAATTGACGGACGTATTTCGGCCGCAAGTACCGGACCGAACACAGTGCAGGGAGCCGGGCTCCTAGCATCATACTTATGTACGACGCTAGGAGTCCCTGCCTCGCTGCAGGACAACTGTCCCGTACTGGAAACATGATTACTGGAAGCACCTATGTTAGTCAATGGGGCCATTCAGATAGTCCGTGATTTTCACGCAGCGTGTGTCCGCTGCGTAAAACTCACGACATGTCCTATATTTTTGCATTTTTCGCGCACCACGCACCCATTGAAGTCAATGGGTGCGTGAAAATCACGCGCAGCACATGGAAGCACTTCCGTGTGACGCTCGTGATTCGCGCAACAGGAGTTAAAACTGTGAATGAAAACAGAAAAGCAACACGTGCGATTCTGTTTACAAACATGCAAACAGTGTCATAATGATGGCGGCTGCGCGAACTTGGGGGACAACTTGCTGCTGACACACGGAGCTGTTATGGACCTTTTGCGCGTGCAAAACGCCGCGTATGAATCTGGCCTAAGTGTAAGGGTATGTTCACATGCAGTAGCAAAATACGTCTGAAATTACGGAGCTGTTTTCGCCTGAAAATAGCTCCTGATTTTCAGATGTTTTTTAACAACTCGCGTTTTTTGCAGCATATTTTACGGACATTATTGGAGTTGTTTTACAATGGAGTCAATGAAAAACGGCTCCAAAAACGTCCCAAGAAGTGTCCTGCACTTCTTTTCCGTGGGCGTCTTTTTACGCGCCGTATTTTGACAGTGACACGTAAAATGACACCTTGTGGGAACAGAACATCGTAAAACCCATTGAAATCAATGGGCAGATGTTTGTAGGCGTAATGGAGCCGTTTTTTCAGGACATAATCATGATCTGGCAAACACAGCCACTAGTTTGAGGACACAGTAAAGATGCTGATTTTATATATATATATATATATATATATATATATATATATATACATATATACACAGTGGATATAAAAGGTCTACACACCCCTGTTAAAAATGCCAGTTTTTGTCATGTTACAAAATAGTAAGATTAATCATTTCAGAACTTTTTCCACTTTTAATGTGACCAGTGATCTGTACAATTTCATTAAAAAACAAACTGAAATAATTTATAGGGGAAAAATAAAAAAACTACAATAATGTGGTTGCATTAGTGTGAACATCCTCTTATAATTGAGGATGTGGTTGTGTTCAGAAATAGCCGATCACATTTAAGCTCATGTTAACCCCTTCCCAAAATATGATATACAGTTACGTCATAGCCAGGTATGCGAAGTATGGAGCAGGCTCACGGAGTCAATAGTCCTGATAAACTATTAGCCCATGTGTGCCCTGGACTATAAGAGGGGTTCAGCCCCTTGCTTCTATGCCTGAGCGTTGTTGTCGTACCCTAATTTTGTCTATGCGATGGTCTCCTAGTGTGTTGCTGTTCCTGTTAGGGTATGTTCACACGCACTAATTACGGACGTAATTCGGGCGTTTTTGCCCCGAATTACGTCCGAAAATAGCGCCTCAATAGCGTTGACAAACATCTGCCCATTGAAAGCAATGGGCAAACGTTTGTCTGTTCACACGAGGCGTATATTTACGCGCCACTGTCAAATGACGGCGCGTAAATAGACGCCCGCGTCAAAGAAGTGACCTGTCACTTCTTTGGCCGTAATTGGAGCCGTTAATCATTGACGCCAATGAATAGCAGCGCCAATTACGTCCGTAATGGACGCGGCATTCAAGCGCCTGCACATGCCGTTACGGCTGAAATTACGGGGATGTTTTCAGGCGGAAACATCCCCGGAATTTCAGCCGTTCCGGACGCTGCCGTGTGAACATACCCTAACCTGTATCCGTGCTAACCTGGTCGTGTGCCGTGCTTAGCCAGAGTTGTGCTGTGCTGTATACCACGCCTGTCCTGCTTCACCACGCCTCACGTCTGCCTGCTGCCTAGTCCCAGCCGAGCCTGCCTTGCTACTGTCCGAGCTGCCACAGGTACCCTATACGAACTATAAACTTTAACCTGCGCCCTGTTGGCCAGCTGCCATACCGCCAAGGCGGTAAGGCCCAGTGGGTCCGCGAACCCTACGTGACAAGCATTATTGGCTGTTTTTCTGCAGCTGAAACTGGGGCTTTAGTCAAGGTGGAGGGAATTATGAACACAGTGGCATAACTACCGCTGTAGCAGCAGTAGCGGCCGCTACGGGGCCCTCGGTATGAGGGGGCCCGTGTCGCCCGCCGGCACGGGCCCCCACCATGGCCGGAGGCTCCGCTAGCAGCCGCTATGGCTGCTACAGCGGGACGCCACTGAACACTACGGCAGAGCAGGGAGGTATCTCCCCGCTCTGCCATTAACTGGTTCCCGACCGCTGGCTGTATTTTTACGGCCAGCGGTCAGGGTCCTTAAAACCCGAGCCATAGACTTTCTACGGCTCGGGTTTTAACTTGCTGCCCGCGCGATCGGGCAGCTGAATGTCGGGTCTCCGGCTGTCAGTGACTGCCGAGGACCCTGAGGAGAGGATAGAAGCAGCTTTCGCTGCTTCTGTCTTCTCTGATCACTTGTACACAGCGCTGAATGTGCGCTGTGTACAGGAATAGAGACAGCAGCAGCGGCGCTGTCTCTATTCCTCCCGGTGATCATGTGACCGGTCACATGATCGCCGGGTGCTGTTAGTGGCAGGCTGCTGCTGGGTCTTATTAGACCCAGCACAGCCCTATTAGTGACAATCGTCACTATGAGAGGGCTGATTTCCCCTGTAACTGGGGCTGCTGTGCAGCTCCAGTTACAGTGGAAAAACATGGTGTAAAAGAAAGAAAAAATATATATAAAGTTCCCCAAAGGTCTTCTTTGACCTTTGGGGGACAGACTATAGTAATAAAAAAATAATAAAGTAAAGTGCAAAAAAAATGTAAATAATAAATACACATAAAATACCCACCCCCAAAAAAAACGTTCCCCCCCCCGCCAATCATTGTTGTAACGCTAGCGCTGACCCAATTACCCTAATATAGACATGTAATATATAAAAATTTACGGTAGACAATGATGATCACAAATAAAAGGTCTATTTTAGGGTAAAACTATGTTATTACCCAAAAAAAATAGCTGAAACGTAAAAAAGCTTATTTTTTTACTATTATTTTCAAACTTTATGAATAAAAATTCTAAAATAGCAAAAAAGGTGTGTATAAAAATGATAAAAAAAGAAACCTGCATTATCTAGGGAAAAAAACATCGCAAAAATCACGTCGTTAGCCCAACAAATAAAAAAGTTATAGCCATTTAACTAACACGTGCTAAAAATGGCTAAACGGTGTCTGGTCCTGAAGGCGCAAAATAGAGCAAAAGACATGTATCCCCTCTCCACAGGATAGGGGATACATGTGTGATCGCTGGCAGGGATAGGGAGAACGGGGGACTGAAAGTCCCCTGAAGTTCTCCATCACAAACCTCGGACTTCCGGGGTCTGTGTCGGCAGCTCCGTAGAAATGAATGGAGCGCCGGTCGTGCTTGTGCGCATGCGTGACCAGCGCTCCTTTCATTTTTATTGAGCTGCGCAGACACCGGAAGTCAGAGGTTTGTCATGGAGAAGTTCAGTGCCACGTTCTCCCTATCGCTGCCAGCGATCACTCATGTATCCCCTATCCTGTGGAGATCCTGTGGAGAGGGGATACATGTATTTTGTAGGACACACTGTAGGTCGAATTTTTTTTGGGAGGGGGGATGCTGTATGGCGTTCCCTACAGGGGGGGGGAACGCTGTATGGCGTTCCCTACAGGGGGGGTGTAGCTGTATGGCGTTCCCTACAGGGGGGGAGCTGTATGGCGTTCCCTACAGGGGGGCTGTATGGCCTTCTCTACAGGGGGGGCTGTATGGCGTTCTCTGCAGGGGGGCTGTATGGCGTTCTCTACAGGGGGATGTATGGCGCTATCTACAGAGGGGGGGCTGTATGGCGTTATCTACAGGGGGGGCTGTAAAAAAGACACTATCTACAAGGGGGTGGGGTTGTGTGACACCCAGGGGAGGGGGGGCCCCAGTCAAAAGTTTGCTATGGGGCCCAGTCTTTCCTAGTTACGCCCCTGTATGAACAGTTCCAAATATCAGTCAATATTGGCACAAAACCTGCAGGCCCCTGCTAAAAAGCTGCAGATGAAGAGGAATTGCACCTTTCAGCACGACAACAACCCAAAGCACACCTCCATATCAGCAAAAGAATGGCTCCACCAGAAGAAGATCAAAGTTTTGGAATGGCCCAGCCAGAGTCCAGACCTAAATCCCTTTGAAAATCTGTGGGGTGACCTGAAGAGGGCTGTACACAGGAGATGCCCTCGCAGATTCGGAGCGTTTTACCAAGGAAGAGAGGGCAACAATTGCCAAGTCAAGATGTGCCATGCTGATATATTTCTACCCAAAAAGACTGAATGCTGTCATAAAGTCAAAGGGTCATTCAACAAAGCATTAGTTTAAGGCCTTATTCACACGAACGTGTTAAACGTCCGTGCAACGCGCATGATTTTCACGTGCGTCGCACGGACCTATGTTAGTGAATGGGGCCGTTCAGACTGTCAGTGAATTTCATGCAGCGTATGTGCGCTGCGTAAATATCACGACATGTCCGATATTTGGCCATGTTTCGTGCAGCATGCACCCATTGAAGTTAATGGGTGCGTGCAAATCGCGCAAGGCACATGGAAGCACTTCCGGGTGCCGCGCATGATGCGCGCTACAGTAGTAAAAAGAATGAATGAAAACAGAAAAGCGCCACGTACTTTTCTGTTTGTCAACATAAAACCAGAGTGTCATAATGATGTCATAATCACGCAGCCACGCACCCACACACCATATGCTGATGCCACACGGACCTTTTGCGCGTGCCTAAGGCTGGGTTCACAGAGTTTTTTGCAGGCGGAAAATCTGCCTCAAAATTCCGATTGGAATTTTGAGGCAGATTTTGCTCTGCCTGCACGCCGATTTTCGCTGTGCTTTTCGCCACTGAGTGCCGCGGCAAAAAACGCAGCGGAATACGCTTTCTCTGCCTCCTATTGATGTCAATGGGAGGTCAGAGGCATAAACGCCCGAAGATAGGGCATGTCCCCTCTTTTTCCTGCGAGACGGTTTTTCCACTCTCGCCCGACCCTGGGTTTCGCCCTTCCGGCTTCCTCTGGACATGCCCCAGAGGAAGCCGGAAGGGCGAAACCCAGGGTCAGGCGAGAGTGTTTGGCGTGCCGCCTAGAAATTTTAACGATTTTTACTTACCTTGATGCTTTTATTTCTTGTTACTTCTGTGAGTATGGATTGAACTTGGCGTGGAGCAATCTTTTTTCAGAGGGTGTTGCACTATGTGTCTTCCTTTTTCCATCTATTAGAGACATAAGATCCCTTTCCTACCAGGAGTTCTTTGAATGTGGAGAGAGACGATAAGGAGCTTGGTGGAACTACAAGGATAAGAATTACCATCCACACCCTCATTGGATTGCGGACTGTCCACTGCATTTTTCTGGGAGAGAGTCCATACTGATTGATATTGGACTGTTACCAGTGCCGTCTGAGCGGTAAACTTCACTGTACTTTATATATGTTATTTAGGGTATTTGTTGGATCATACCCAATTTAGTTTTGCCTGCTCCGGTCTGAGAGAGATTTTGTGGGTATTTGAGCCAAGAGAAACCACCATTATATTTGTATAAAAGATTTTAGTTTGTTTTTCAATACAATTGTACAGACTATAGGTGACATTAACCCCTTAAGGACACAGCCTGTTTTGGCCTTAAGGAGACAGCCAATTTTTTCAAATCTGACGTGTCACTTTATGTGGTAATAACTCTGGAATGCTTTTATGTATCCAAACGATTCTGAGATTGTTTTCTCATGACACAATGTACTTTATGTTAGTGGTAAAATTTGGTCGATATACACTACCATTCAAAAGTTTGGGGTCACCCAGACAATTTTGTGTTTTCCATGAAAACTCACACTTATATTTATCAAATGAGTTGCAAAATGACTAGAAAATATAGTCAAGACATTGAAAAGGTTAGAAATAATGGTTTTTATTTCAAATAATAATTTTATCCTTCAAACTTTGCTTTCGTCAAAGAATGCTCCATTTGCGGCAATTACAGCATAGCAGACCTTTGGCATTCTAGCTGTTAATTTGCTGAGGTAATCGGGAGAAATTTCACCCCATGCTTCCAGAAGGCCCTCCCACAAGTTGGATTGGCTTGATGGGCACTTCTTGCGTACCATACGGTCAAGCTGCTCCCACAACAGCTCTATGGGGTTGAGATCTGGTGACTGTGCTGGCCACTCCATTAAAGATAGAATACCAGCTGCCTGCTTCTTCCCTAAATAGTTCTTGCATAATTTGGAGGTGTGCTTTGGGTCATTGTCCTGTTGTAGGATGAAATTGGCTCCAATCAAGCGCTGTCCACAGGGTATGGCATGGCGTTGCAAAATGGAGTGATAGCCTTCCTTATTCAAAATCCCTTTTACTTTGTACAAATCTCCCACTTTACCAGCACCAAAGCAACCCAGACCATGACATTACCTCCACCATGCTTGACAGATGGCGTCAGGCACTCTTCCAGCATCTTTTCAGTTTTTCTGCGTCTCAGAAATGTTCTTCTGTGTGATCCAAACACCTCAAACTTCGATTCGTCTGTCCATAACACTTTTTTCCAATCTTCCTCTGTCTAATGTCTGTGTACTTTTGCCCATATTAATCTTTTCCTTTTATTAGCCAGTCTCAGATATGGCTTTTTCTTTGCCACTCTGCCCTGAAGGCCAGCTTCCCGGAGTCGCCTCTTCACTGTAGACGTTGACACTGGCGTTTTGCGGGTACTATTTAATGAAGCTGCCAGTTGAGGACCTGAGAGGCGTCTATTTCTCAAACTAGAGACTCTAATGTACTTGTCTTGTTGCTCAGTTGTGCAGCGGGGCCTCCCACTTCTCTTTCTACTCTGGTTAGAGCCTGTTTGTGCTGTCCTCTGAAGGGAGTAGTACACACTGTTGTAGGAAATCTTCAGTTTCTTGGCAATTTCTCGCATGGAATAGCATTCATTTCTAAGAAAAAGAATAGACTGTCGAGTTTCACATGAAAGCTCTCTTTTTCCTGCCATTTTGAGAGTTTAATCGAACCCACAAATATAATGCTCCAGATTCTCAACTAGCTCAAAGGAAGGTCAGTTTTATAGCTCCTCTAAACAGCAAAACTGTTTACAGCGGTGCTAACATAATTGCACAAGGGTTTTCAAGTGTTTTCTAATCATCCATTAGCCTTCTAACACAGTTAGCAAACACAATATACCATTAGAACACTGGAGTGATGGTTGCTGGAAATGGGCCTCTATACACCTTTGTAGATATTGCATTAAAAACCAGACATTTGCAGCTAGAATAGTCATTTAGCACATTAACAATGTATAGCGTGTATTTCTGATTAATTTAATGTTATCTTCGTTGAAAAAAACTGCGCTTTTCTTGCAAAAATAAGGAAATTTCTAAGTGAACCTAAACTTTTGAACGGTAGTGTATTCAGTGTTTATTTGTGGAAAAAACACAAAATTCAGAGAAAATTTGAAAAATTTGCATTTTTCTAAATTTAAATGTATTTGCTTGTAAGATACATAGTAATACCACCCAAAATAGTTACTAGTTAACATTTCCCATATGTCTACTTTATGTTTGCATAATTTTTTAAAAGTATTTTTATTTTTCTAAGACGTTACAAGGCTTAGAACTTTAGCAGCAATTTCTCATATTTTCAAGAAAATTTCAAAAGGCCATTTTTTCAGAGACCAGTTCAGTTCTGAAGTGGCTTTGAGCGCCTTATATATTAGAAAGTCCCCATATATCACCCCATTTTAAAAACGAGAGCCCTCAAAGCATTTAAAACCGCATTCAGAAAGTGTTTTAACTCTTTAGGCGTTTCACAGAAATTAAAGCAAAGTAGAGGGGAAATTTACAATTTTTATTTTTTTTGAAGAAGGAGACTGTGTGCTCTGAAAGCTTGCATATAGAACTTTTATGGTTAGCCAATAAAGGTATCATACCTACTATACTTTTGTCTTTTTTGACACAAAAGTATTTAACATTGCATTTTTTTGGGCAAAATTCATTGTTAATAAATTTTTCTCTTTAAGGGTATGTGCACACACACTAATTACGTCCATAATTGACGGACGTATTTCGGCCGCAAGTAGTGGACCGAACACAGTGCAGGGAGCCGGGCTCCTAGCATCATACTTATGTACGATGCTACGAGTCCCTGCCTCTCCGTGGAACTACTGTCCCGTACTGAAAACATGATTACAGTACGGGACAGTTGTTCTGCAGAGAGGCAGGGACTCCTAGCATCGTATATAACTATGATGCTAGGAGCCCGCCTCCCTGCACTGTGTTCGGTCCGGGACTTGCGGCCGAAATACGTCCATCAATTACGGACGTAATTAGTGTGTGTGCACATACCCTAACACAGAAGGTTTACCAGAGAAACGCAACTTAATATTAATTGCCCAGATTCTGCAGTTTTTAGAAATATCCCACATGAGGCCCTAGTGTGCTAATGGACTGAAACACAGGCCTCAGAAGCAAAGGTGCACCTAGTGGATTTTGGGGCCGCCTGTTTTAGAATATATTTTAGACACCATGTCAAGTTTGAAGAGGTCTTGTGGTGCCAAAACAGTGGAAATCCCCCAAAAGTTACCCCATTTTGGAAACTACACCCCTCAAGAAATTTATCTAGAGGTATAGTTAGCATTTTGACACCACAGTTTCTTTACTAAACTTGTTGGAATTAGTCTGTAAAAATTAAAATCTACTTTTTTAAAAAAAAAAATCGTGGATATTTTAAATTTTTACAAGGAATAAATGAGAAAAAGCACCCCAACATTTGTAAAGCATCTTCTCCTGATTACGGCAATGCCTCATATGTGGTAATAAACTGCTGTTTGGACCCACGGCAGGGCTCACAAGGGAAGGAGCACCATTTTCGATTTTGGAGAGCAGATTTTGCTGGAATAGTTTTCAGTGCCATGTCGTGTTTGCCCTGGAGGGAACAAAACCGTAGAAATCCCCCCAAAAGTGACCCATTTTTGAAACTACACGCCTCAAGGAATATTTCTAAGGGAATAGTTAGCATTTTGACCCCACACTTTTTTTTGCAGAATTTATGGGAATTATGCCGTGAAATTGAAAATCTAAATTTTTTCTAATAAAATGTAGTTTTAGCTCAGATTTTTTCATTTTTACAATAGATAAGGGAGAAAAAGCAACCCAACATTTGTAAAGAAAACGCTTCTGAGCACAGCAATACCCCATATGTGGTAATAAACTGATGTTTGGACACACGGCGGGGCTTAGAAAGGACGGAGCCATTTGCCTTTTGGAGCTCAAGTTTTTCTGGAATGGTTTACGGCGCCATGTCACATTTGCAAAGCCACTGAGGAGCCAAAATAGGGCAAACCCCGCAAAAGTGACCCCATTTGGGAAACTACACCCCTCGTGGAATTTATCTAGTGGTATAGTGAGCATTTTGACCCTATTTTTTTTTTGCTGAATTTATTGGAATTAGGCCGTGAAAATGAAAATCTACATTCTTTCCACAAAAATGTTGAATTGTTTTCATTTTCACAAGGAATAAAGGAGAAAAAGCACCCCAACAATTGTAAAGCAATTTCTCCCGAGTACGGCAATACCCCATATGTGGTAATAAACTGCTGCTTGGACACACGGCAGGAATCATAATGGCCGGAGTGCTACTTGGCATGTAGATTTTCGTTGATTGTTTTTTTGGGCGCCATGTCGCATTTGCACAGTCCCTGAGGTACCAGTACAGTAGAAACACCTGAGAAGTGACTCCATTTTGGAAACTATACCCCTCAGGGTAATCATCTAGGGGTGTAGTGAACATTTTGATCCCCCAGGTGTTTCATAGATTGTATTAGAATGAGGCAGTGAAAATGAAAAATTATTTTTTTTCCCAAAAATATGTCGTTTTGCACCCAATTTTTTTCCCACAAGGGGTAATAGGAGAAAAAACAACACACAATTTGTTACCCAATTTCTCCCGAGTACGGCAATACTTTAGAGCGCGGATTTTGCTGGACTGGTGTACGGGCGCCATGTCGCATTTGCAGAGCTCCCTTAAAACCCTGAGAAGTGACCCCATTTTGTAAACTACACCCCTCAAGGCATTTTATTAAGGGGTGTAATGAGCATTTTGACCACACAGGTATTTTTTTTTTTAGAAATTAATGTTCAGTGGATGGTGCAAAGTGAAAATTGCAAATTTCCACAGGTATATGCCATCTTAGTGCACAATATGTTGTGCCCAGTTCGTGCCACTGAAGACAAATACCTCAACATGTTAAGCGGGTTCTCCCGGGTATGGCGATGCCATATATGTGGATGTAAACTGATGTTTGGGCACGCTGCAGGGCTCAGAAGGGAGGAAGAGCCATTTGGCTTTTGGAGCACAGATTTTGGCTTAGGCCTCATGCACACGAACGTAAAAACGACCGTAATGTATGGAACATGTCCTATTTCAGGCCGTAATTACGGCACGGGCAGGCCCATAGAAGTCTATGGGGCTCCCGTAATTACGGGTGGCTACGTGTGTGCACCTTTAATTATGGGAGCATTGCTAGGCGACATCAGGGGATAGTCACTGTCCAGGGTGCTGAAAGAGTTAACTGATCGGCAGTAACTCTTTCAGCACCCGGGACAGTGACTACCGGTGGAGTTAATAGTATTAAAAGTTAACTTACCCAGAACTCCCTGCTTCTTCCTCCAGTCTGGCCTCCCGGGATGACGTTTCATCCCATGTGACCGCTGCAGCCAATCACAGGCCAATCACAGGTTGCAGCGGTCACATGGACTGCCGCGTCATCTAGGGAGGTCGGACTGGATGTCAAAAGAGGGACGCAACGGTACGTATGAACTTCTTTTACTTTCAATCGCTGCGGAAACTGTGCCCGAAAGGGCTGCCCCTTCTCTCTATCCATCACTGATAGAGAGAAGGGGCTGCCGATTAGTGCAGAGAAAACGGGTCCGTAAATACGTATGGCATACTGGTGACAACGGACCCATATTTACGGGCACGGGCCTGTAAATACTGGTGGAATACGGGTCGAATACGTGTGACAAAGGAGCCGTATTTACGCCAGTATTTACGGGAGGAAAAAAATACGTTCGTGTGCATGAGGCCTAAGTGGTAGTTTTGTTTGGGGTTTTGCTGGTATTTCAGTTTATGATGTGGGGGTATATGTAAGCTGTGCGGCGTACATCAGGGCATAAGAGGGTATAATAATGGGGTAAATAAATAATATTTCATAGATATGTGGCCGGTGTCGCACTGATGAATGGTGCCAGATGTTATCCACTTTTGGACACTCTGCACATTTTGCATCGCCATATTCTGAGAGCCAGAACTTCTTTATTTTTTGTCCACTGGAGCTGTCTGAGAGCTTATTTGTTGCGGGACAATCTGTAGATTTCATTGGTACAATTTTGGGGTACTTGCGATTTTTTTGATCACGTTTATTTCATTTTTGGGCAAGCGGGGTGACGCTCGTGGTTTCCCCCCTTGTCTGTCGAAGACATAGTTTAAGTAAACTGCCTTCAAAAACGCGTCAAGCATTTTCTGCCTGCAAAAAAAACTCTGTGTGAACAGCGCCTAAGAATGTCAAGCATAGCAGGAAATAACATTACACTACCAGAAGAGATTTACCTTTTAACCCCGTCAGGACCAAGCTCATTTTGGCCTTCAGGGCCAGTCCCATTTTTTCAAATCTGACGTGTAACTTTATGTAGTAATAACTCTGGAATGCTTTTACCTATCCAAGCGATTCTGAGATTGTACTTTGTCAGGGAAAAAGTTTGGTTATTCATTGCTTATTTTGTGAAAAACGCCAAAATTTGGAGAGAATTTGCAAAATTTAGCATTTTTCTAAATTTAAATGTATTTGCCTATAAGATAGATCATAATATCATCCAAAATAGTTACTAATTAACATTTCCCATATGTCTATTTTATGTTGGCATCGTTTTTTGAACGTCCTTGTTATTTTTCTAGGACGTTATGAGGCTTATAAGTTTAGCAGCAATTTCACATTTTCATGAAAATTTCAAAAGGCTTTTTTTATAGGGTTCATTTTTGAGGGGCCTATATTTTGGGATACTCCCATAAATCACCCCATTTTAAAAACTGCACCCCTCAAAGTATTCAAAACCGCATTTAGAACGTTTTTTTTTTTAGTCCTTTAGGCGTTTCACAGGAATTGAAGCAGTGCAGGTGAAATTTACAGAGTGTAAAACAGAAAAACACAACTCAATATTTATTGTCCAGATTATGCAGTTTTTAGAAATATCCCACATGTGGCCCTAGTGTACTAATGGTTTGAAACACAGGTCTCAGTAGTGAAGGAGCACCTAGTGGATTTTGGGGCCTCCTTTTTATTAGAATACATTTTAGGTACCTTGTCAGGTTAGAAGAGGTCTTGTGGTACCAAAACAAAGGAAACACCCCAAAAGTTACCCCATTTTGGAAACTACACCCCACAAGGAATTTATCTAGGGGTGTAGTGACCCCACAGGTGTACCCTAGATTTTATTAGAATTGGGCAGTGAAAATGAAAAATTATATTTTTTCCAATAAGATGTAGCTTTAGCTAAAACATTTTCATTTTCTTAACATATAATGGAGAAAAAGCACCCCAACATTTGTGAAGCAACTTCTTCAGAGTAGGGAAATACCCCATATGTCATCATAAAATGCTGTTTGGACACATGGCAGGGCTCAGAAGGGAAGGAGCTCCATTTGGCTTTTGGAGGGCAGATTGTGCTGTATTGGTTTCTCGGCACCATGTCGCTTTTGCAAAGCCCCTAAGGTACCAGTACAGTAGAAACTCCCCATAAGTGGGGTGTAGTGAGCATTTTGACCCCACAGGTATTTCATAGATTTTATTAGACTTGGGCAGTGAAAATGTAAAATTTTTATTTTTTCCAAAAAGACATAGCTTTAGCTTCAATTTTTTCATTCTCTTAACATATAAAGAAGAAAAAGCCCACCAAGATTTGTAAAGCAACTTCTTCAGAGTAGGAAAATACCCTATATGTGGTGATTGACTGCTGTCTCGGCACACGGTGGGGCTCAGAAGGGGAGAAGCACCATTTGTCTTTTGGAGCGCAGATTTTTGTAAATTGATTCCTGGGTTGCCAGTACCAGTACAGTGAAAACCCCTGAAGGGTGACTCCATTTGGTAAACTACACCCCTTGATGAATTAATTTAGGGATATAGTGAGCATTTTTTTTTATTTTCATGTCCCATTTTTTTTCATTAAGATGTAGTACTAGCTCAAAATTTTTCATTTTCACAAGGACTATAGGAAAAAAGCACCGCAACATTTATAAAGCATTTTCTCCCGAGTACAGCAGTACTCCATAAGTGATCGCAAAATGCTGTTTGGACACACGGCAGGACTTAGAAGGGAAGGAGCGACATTTGGCTTTTTGAGCACATATTTTGGAGAATTGGTTTGTGGGAGCCATGTCGCATTTGCAGATCTTCCTGAGGTACCAGTACAGTACAAATTCCCCAGATGTGACCCCATTTTTGAGACTTTACCCCTCAAGGAATTAAATTAGAGGTGTAGTGAGCATTTTGACCCCACAGGTGTTCTATAAATTTTATTGGAATTGGGCCGTGAATATTTAAAAAGTTTTAGCTTAAAATTACTGCACATTAGACAGTTAGCCTCTGGCAGGACTTAATAGGCTTCCGTACATGGCCGGCCAGGAAGTCATTGCTAGGTTTTCTAGTTGCCATAGCAACCATCAGCAGCCCGCGGTCGCTCGCGGGGTGGGGCAATGGGGTACAGAGGGAGCCCCCTACCTCTGTCAACCACTTAAATGCAGCGGTTGCTATTAACAGCTCCTGTGCCCGCTTCATCTACAGGACGTTAAGGTGCGCCCATTTTCAGTAACGCACAGCTAAAAAGATCGTAAAAACGAACCAATTGTGCAAAGGGGTTAATAATTCTGCATGAAGGAAATTACAATAAAGTATTAGAATATGTTGATGGCATTGAGTTATTTTTCACTTTCTACAATATTGGCCGTTGCCACCAAGTGTCAACTGTAATATAAAGCTGACACCCACTCTGGATGGTGCAGTATAATGTATAACATGTGCTATTTATATTTTTGCAGGGTCCCGTTGGATAGAGTAGTGTAGTTTAATATGACATTCCATACCTCAACAAAAATAAAAAAAAGTCTACCAAGGTATACCAGCCTGATGGAGCCCAAGAGGACACACTTCTGACCGTCATCAGTTTAATGGGGCTTTCCTAGTGTACACCCTAGACATAGTGAAATACATTACTTAAATAGGGCCTTAATACAGAGGAATCCTCTGTTTAGGACACTTATCTCTTAGCCATAGTGGAGAAAGTCTAAAAAGAGAGTCTCTCACTCTGGAGGTACTGCCCTGCATTACACAAACAACCCATTGATTTGAACTTATTGCCAGATTCCCCAACAGATTACAGCTGATTGCTGGGGGTCCTAACAGGGGGACGTTTTATGCTTTTTGTCAAGGGACCATTTTAACAAATAGGGATTCTCTATAGCAGACTACCCTCTTGGTCCTTGAGGTGTAAAGCCAAAAAATATAATTTTATTATTTTTTAGTAAAATGTATTTGTGCCACCAGATGTCACTGTCGTTTAGGTAGATTTATACGGCAACATATCCCTTCCTGTAATTTTATTAGTTATAAAGCAAAATACAAAGTAAACATCCTACATACTGCACATGCACTATGTTTGTCTGTGACCTATTGTCTGCATGTAGAGACGAGTGGGGCAAAAACTTTTAGAATATAATTATGGCCGGTTTGTCTAGTAATGGTAGTAGGATGGTAGTAAGATAATATGACTATTGTTATACTATGGAAATCATGGCTTATCTTGTACATGTTGCAGAATATATTTAAAGCACATTTCTTATGTTCTGCCATAAATATGAATTACAGTAAGTGTTAAAATTGTAATTAATATTCACTACACTGCACAGAATTTCACAATGAACGATCATTAATATTTTGCAATAGTAAATTTGCATTCTGCGCACATTGCAAGTACACTTAGTAAACTGTTATTTTACCACATTGGATTCTTATTGCTAAAGGCTGTACTACTCCCCAGTGTAGAAGGAAATTTACAGCAATTAAATGAATGTTGGGGGTATTGGACGAACTTCAAAGATGAAGATTTATATCAAATGGGAGTTTAGAAAGGACAATCAAAGTAGGCTATCAACTACTTGGCTCCACAATATATGATCAGTGCTTGTGTATGTAGAATTTACTACCATATTATACTGGGGGCACACATTTCTAGAGTCTTGCTTGATTTATTATCTATTTCGCAAACTTACTGCACATTAGAATTTTTCATGAAAGATATTTATTACATAGAAATGCTAGCATTAACTCTCCCCTAAAAACACAATCAGAACATGAGAATGATCAAGAATCTGATGTTCATTTTCTTATTTGTATATCGTTGGTTTTCTAAGATGGCAAAAAACGCCTAAAAGTCGCAATTTTCAAACTGCCGTGGAAAGATTTAAAAATTCCCCCAGTGTGTATTGAATGGCTTTTATAAAATTTTATTAGGGGACACACACACACACCAATTCCACCATGTTTTTTGGGGTTCATTTTTACAGCGTTCCCAGTATAAATAACATGACAAATTGATATAGTGTTTTTCTATGTTTTACTACTTTTGTACAATAAAAAAAAGCATTTGTTTCATTGGCACCATTTTGGGATGCATTTTTTTTTCCCCATTGTTTTTTTTTTTCTAATGGCGCTCACCGTGCAGGTTAAATAATGTGATCATTTTATAGTTGGGGTCGGTATAGATGTGGGGATACCAATTATTCTGCAATACTTATGTATTATGCCTCTGTCTTTCCGCCCTGTCACTGGGGTTAAAAAACTGATATTTTGCAATATGTACAAAAATAAAAAACCTAAAGGCTCTCTTTGTTATTTTTAGGATGTTAGTAGATGCTGCAGAAGCTTTTTCCTGCCTTAAAAAAAAAAGAAATCCTATTTTTTTAGAAACAACACCACACTTGTCAATGGGCTGTCTGGTATTGTAGATCAATTCCATTCACTCAAGCCCTGCATTGTGTACATGATACTATTATAATCCCTACAAAAGTTTAGTAGTCTCTCTGACAAAGGCGACCTAGAGCAGGAACCTCTCCCTAAATCTAGAAGTCCTATGTATTCGTTCCTACATGCTTTCTCAAACTATTGACTCTACAGGGTTGTTTTTATGACATGACCATGTGATTACAGAGCTCGCCCCATTTCGAACCCTTATTGCTTAACCTTCCCATCAATACTGTCCACCCCCTTTCTTGCTTCCAGGCCTTTTTCCCCTCCTCCCATGTCACTCTCCCCTCCCCCAGTGAGACACACGAGACAGTGGGTTGGAAATTTTCGGCCACAGCAGCCATTTTATTAACAAATTTACATGAACATAAAACATTCCTTTATAAATAACATTACTAGGAAAGGGGAAGTCCTTGGAGCTCCAAAACTTTGGCGCCTAACTGCCCCCTGTATAGCTACTTACCCCCAGCCGTCCCCTACAGGCTCAGAGGCACCTTTCTGCTCCGCAGTTGGCTTGCCAAGTATGTAAAACCACTCCCCGGGACACCACCCAGCAGGAGTCCAAAATACGCCCATCTCCATGAGCAATTATGTATTTGTTAGGGACCATACCTCTGATGAATCCCCTACTTCAAATTACCACCAACTCCAAGGACCCCCCAATCCGCCACATGAGCATACTTAGACCACCTTTAAGTATGCGAGCCCCCACCATCCATCATCGCCCGCTCGATTCCTTCCTGAATCCGCAAGGCCCATAGGTCAATGCCCACCGCATTGAGATGCACTCCATCACCTAGCCAATACTTCCCTTGGCCATCCTCGAAATCGTAGTGCCGCACAAAAAATCCCCCGTTTTTTACCACAAAGCTGGAAACCGCCCGATTGACTTTCACCCGGGCCTTGTTCACACGCTCTACCGAACGCGCATTTCTCCATACACTACGCGGCACTATTTCCGACCAAATCACCTTCGGAAAACAGGACCAAAGCCAGAGAAGGTCATACTTCACATCCCGAATTAATTCTCTAAACGGGCGAGTACCTAAGTCGTTTCCCCCTA
This sequence comes from Rhinoderma darwinii, assembly GCF_050947455.1. Taxonomy (NCBI): domain Eukaryota; kingdom Metazoa; phylum Chordata; class Amphibia; order Anura; family Rhinodermatidae; genus Rhinoderma; species Rhinoderma darwinii. The sequence goes on from NC_134687.1 coordinate 228,694,993, forward strand.
CATGAAGGACCAACAAATCAGGAACCCGATCCAACTGCGCATACCGATGGAAATCCGTCAAAACTCGACTCCACACCATACCGCGCGTGCCCAGCCACCGTATCACCACCGCCGACCTTTGGAACCCCAGTTGCCGCCCATCTGGCCGCACATCCGCCCTTAACGCCCCCCAGTGCACATATGAGTGCCCAAGAATCCACACCAGTGCCGGTGTACCATCTGAAATAAAAGAATAACAACGATAACACCAACCAAAAACAGCACGTTGATACGAGAAAACAAATCACATAAAGTGGAGACGCACGTAGGACTTATACCTCCCCGACTCCCAACGACCTATGCGCTTCACCACATCAGGCCCCAACCCCCATGACGCAGCCTCCGTGGCTGCTCCTATACGAAAGGAGTGTGGTGAATAAATACCTTTATCCAAACCCAACACCTGCAAACATCTACAGAAGACAGCTGTAAACTGGCACCTTGACAAGAAAGCCCCATCCGTATGACATAACAGAGGCCCCCCCCTACACCCTCGCAGCGCGACGTACCGCTCATAGCATTTCATCGGGCACAACCCCGCCCTTGCCACCGCCCCCAGAACCACTCGTTTACCTTTTCCACTTTGATCCGATTTCGACCGCCTTACCCAGAATTCCACTCTCCCCCTTCCTCCTGTTACATCTTCCGCTTGCAAACCCCCCGCTCTCTTCTTACTAGGGGAAATTAACTCGCCCACTCTTAAAGCCCCAAAAAACGCCCATGAAAAAGCCAACTGAAACAATGCTACCTCATAGCCTGAGAAACACACCTTCCCCAACGCTTCACCTAACTGCTCCAAAAGCGCGAAAGAAACCGGGCGACGGCCGTCCGGCCGCCCCGCCCCCTTTTTCCGAAACCCCTTCAACGCCTGGACAATCAAGAAATCTTTCGTCACGTCCCCCAACCCCCTTAGTTTAAAACCAAAGGCCAAAGCTGACACGAAACGATTAATTTTAGACACCGACCAGCCTTCCACTGAGACCCATCCCAAAAACCCCAACAAAGCTACCACTTGTTCCTCCATCGACCCGCCTCCGGGCGAACCTGTTAACCACGACACCCAGTCCCTCCACGCCGCGTCGTACGCCAACCATGTACCAGGCGCTAGAGAAGACTTGATCAAACCTCGTGCTGCTCTTAAACCACGTCCCAAAGCCATCCCGGGAACACGACCCCTTCCAGAACCGCCTCCGGTGCCAGCAGACGAAACCGCTCCCACTGTAGGCGAGAGAGAGAATCCGCGATGTCATTCTGTACCCCCGGAACATGAACCGCAACAATCCACGCATTGAGTTCCAAACAACGCAACACCAGCCGCCGTAACAACCTCACCACCGGGGGTGAAGAAGCCGTTACATTATTGATTGCCAACACCACCCCCATATTATCACAGTGGAACCGCACCTTGCTATTACGGAAACGCTCCCCCCAAATCTGCACCGCCACCACAATTGGGAATAGTTCCAGAAGTACAAGATTACGAACCCGTCCCAACGACACCCATTCCTCCGGCCACTGGCCCACGCACCACTGTCCTCCACAATAAATACCGAAACCCACACTACCTGCAGCATCGGTAAACAATTCCCATTGCACATTATCCACCACCGGCGAGATCAACAACGATTTTCCATTATACAAATTCAAAAACTCTCTCCATACTGCCAAGTCATCCCGATGCTCCCGCGTCAACCGCACAAAATGATGTGGGGCTCTAACCCCCCCCCGTTGCTGACGCCAACCTCCTGCAAAAAACTCTGCCCATGAGCATTATCCGACAAGCAAAATTAAGTTTTCCTAACAACGACTGCAACTCCCGCAGCTGAATCTTATGAAGCCGACCCGCCCTGCTCACTTCCAAATGCAACGCTTCCAGCTTGTCCTTAGGAAGTCGACACTCCAATGCCACCGAATCCAGGGTAATGCCGAGAAAAACTATACAAGTACTGGGACCCACGGTCTTCTCTGGAGATAACGGAACCCCAAATCGCTGAGCGACCCACTGTATTGCCCCCAGCAAATTGGCGCACACCTCCGAACCCGCTGGGCCCACACACAGGAAGTCATCTAGATAATGTATGACCGACTCTAACCCTGCCACTTCCCGAATTACCCACTCTAGGAACGAACTAAACGCCTCGAAGTACGCGCAAGATACTGGACAACCCATTGGGAGACACCGATCCATATAATAAGCCCCCTCCCAGTAACACCCTAACAGGAGCCGGAAAGCCGATTCCATATCGGTCTTTGCCATAAGGGCCCCCGCCCCGTACCGCCGCACCCACTGAACTGCCGCGTCAAACGACGTATACCGCCATGCGCCCTAACCCCACTTCTTTACGCAACTTGTCTGACACTACCTCCGGATACTCCATTGCCGACTTTAAATTCCGTAGGGAAAGGGGGACCGCATGAACCGGGGAAGGGATCACAAAACCAAACTGAAAACCACGCAACAACAACTCGCCTTTCTCCCTGTCCGGGAACCTATTTAGGTACGGCTCCATCTCTTCCCACCTCACCGGCGTCAGCCCCATGACCCCCACCACTTCCCCCTTTTCCCTTCCCTTTTTTGAAACACTTGGCAGACCCGTGTGAAGTCCCGCCACAAGAGGAGCAAGAGTGCTTAAACTTACAACCCGCCCCAAACTTGCATTGACCGTCGTTAAACTGCCAGCGCAAGCCCGCCCTTCCTCCTGTCCCTCCCCCCGATTGCCCCGATTGTCCTGAGGGGCCGGCAACCCCAGCCCCCCCACCTTGAAAGGACTGCCTGAACTTAGCCGGGGCCATTACTTTTAACCAAAGCCCAATGTCTTTATTATCCCATCTAATGTTGGGACGAACCGCTTTCCTCTGACGAAACTGTTCGTCATACCGCAGCCAAGTCTGACCCCCATACGAGCGATGCGCCTCACCGATCGCATCCATGTACCCGAAAAGGGCGGAGCAATTCTCCGGGGCCTTTTCCCCTATAACACTGGCCAGTATGGCAAAGGCCTGCAACCAATTCACAAACGTCTGCGGGATTAAACGATATCGACGCTTCTCTTCCTCCTCCTTTTTACTTTCCCACCTTTTACCCTTGTCTAAATTAAACTTTTCCAGAGGAAGAAGCGAAAAAATGTATACGTACTCATCCCTCCAAATTTTTTCTTTCACTTCAGTCTTCAAATGCGACTCCAACAACCCCTCAAAACAAACGTACACCTCACCTTTAGCTTTATCATCTAACCTCACCCTATCCACATCCTTATCCTTATCACTCGCAACCGTCACTCCCCCGCCTCCACCTCTGATACCGTCCTCGGGGGTTGCACCGATTCACCACCCCCCCCCGCTGCCGGAACCCACGCCTCAATCGGGGATGCAGCAGGCAACCTACCCTCCTCACAACGCGCTAGCAACACCTTTACACAGCCAAGCAATTCCTGCACATCTCCCCCCCCCCTCTCCCAACAGACAACAACCCACTATTTTCAACATTCCTAACTGCCTCCCCTTGGGAACCCTCCCCAAACCCCGGGGATCTAAATAACGCTGGAAATGTATGTAATGGTGACATCGACTCACCAGACTGCATGGGCGCTGATTTCCCACCAGCCGGGGCGACGGGACCTCCTTGACGATCATCCTCCATTTTCGCCCACCTCCGGACATCTGGGGCCTGAAGCCGCACCGCAGGCTCTGCAGCCGTGCACACCATCCTGAACCGCATAAGTGTCGCCAGATGTCAAGAGCCGTTCCGGCCTCCGCTCTCTCTCCACCGCTGCCCCCTCCCTCCGTCTCTGCAGCACCACCGATTGTAGCCTGCGTGACCGTCCGGGGACATCTTCCTGCTGACAGGCGGGCCGCCCGACTGGAGCATCGCCAGAACGGCCCGCCGCAAATCCTCGTGGTGCTGACCTGGAGACGGGAGGCTGTCCCACTGGCCTGGGACCCTGCCCTCCACTCTCCGGAGGGCCTGACCGGCGACCGGGATTCCTCTTGGACCGGGACCTCCGCCCCCTAGTGGTGGAAGCGGAAACCCGGCCCGGAGCGTCCCTCGAGGGGCTCCCAAGCCTGCGTCGAGCCCTAGGCAATTCGTCCGGGCTAAGGCGTTCTGGCGGCCGCTCCCGCCGCGACCGCCGGAGGGGGGATGTCATCACCTCAGGCGCTGCCTGCGTCCCGGTCGCACTCGAACCCGCTGCCTCCTCCAGCCCTGCCGACAACTCCGTCCCTGATGCCACCGGACCCGTCCTCCCGAGCTCCTCCTCAAGCCAGGCCATGCCCCGTTCCGCCACAGCCTGCCGCACTTGCTCCATCAGGGCCTGCATCGTTCTCAAGGTCAGTACAAGTCTTACTGCTTTCCTGGGGCGTGAATGGCGCGAAACTGTCTCTCACCCTTCCTATATTCCCTCTGTCCACCACGCCCCCTCCCCTCCACCTTCCTCCCCCTCCTTCCCTTGAACTTTTCACCTCATTCCTTCTCCCCTGCAACCCTGGTCATGTTTGCCTCCCCCAATCATTGCATGATGTGTCCGGCTATTTCTGGACGGAGCTGAGAAATGAAGTACATGCAGTGGCGGATTAAGTAGACCATAGACTCTGGGTTTTTATTCAAACTTGGGCCCCCCTTTTCCACTGCCGCCCTGCCGCGCCGTAACTATTGTCAACACTACCTTTTTGTGCAAGCATTAACAAATGGGTGTGACGATTCTCTTTGTCAAAAGGCTGTGTCCCTACAAACTGACAGTCTCCAACCATTACTGACAGTATCACACTGTGCAGGAAAACATCCTCCTGACAAGGGGAATTGTCTACCAGTCCTGGATTGCACAAAGACTTTTTGTGAAATACAAGGATTTCCTATAATAAACATGTCAGGAGACAGATTCTCTATAAATCTAGTGACTCACAGGTGACGACTTCTCAGATTCTAGTAGATTTTTTTCCGTACTAAGCCAAAACAGTGAACCTGTGATTGCTGCTAATGATCCTGACAGCGCAAATATTTCTCCAGAGCAACGGGGCATAGATTCTTCTGCAGCATTCTGCATTCAAGGTCAGTACAATGCATTACCCATTTGTCATCCTTACCTTTCTCCACATACCACATTGCACCAGAACCCTGCACCTCAGCAAGCTCATTACACAGACGCCCAGGTGCAATCCAATATGCTAGCAAGTCACCAGACTCCTGGCAACCACATAGTTCCAGTTCCATGTGTAGCTAAACCTATGGACTTTAAACTATCTCCTGGATTGAACGCCCGTGCAGACCCGTATTTCCCTATGTCTCTTAGCCAGAACACCGCAAATAATATCGCAAATGATCAGCACTACTCAGCCAGCAATACTCTGCCCAAAGTCAGAGAGAACTGACATGACAGAGTTTGCAAGATACATGGTTCGCCGCGAACTTACTAAAACCGGCCTCACAAGGTTTGACGACCAGCCTGAGAACTACAGGGGCTGGAAATGTGCCTTCAGAACCGTTATTAGTGACATTGGCATTACTGCTGCTGAAGAACTAGATCTGCTGATCAGGTGGCTCGGTCCACAGTCTACAGAACGTGTCAAGAGATTGAGATCTGTTCACATCGAGAATCCAACTGCAGGCCTCATCGCTGCTTGGGAGAGACTGGAACAAAGCTTTGGCAGTCCTGAAGCCATAGAGAATGCTCTGTTAAAACGGCTGCAAGGTTTTCCAAAAATATCTGGCAAAGACAATGAAAAATTCCAAGAGCTCAGCGACCTACTCTTAGGGCTCCAGCTGGCCAAGGCAGACCCACACCTACCTGGCCTCAGTTACCTAGACACAGCTCGTGGGGTAAACCCAATAGTTTCCAAGCTGCCGTACAATATTCAAGAAAGGTGGACTACACTTGGGTCGAGATACAAAAAAGAAAAGCAAGTCTCCTTTCCTCCATTTTCTTACTTCTGTGAATTTATCAGGAACATTGCAGAATCCAAGAATGACCCAAGCTTTACCTCCAGTGAGTCCAGTGGTCCTGGTTCACCCCATCCTAAGTACGACAGCCCACGTTCTAACTATAGAAACCACAGAGGTCCAGTGTCAGTGAAAAAGACTGATGTCCTTCCCACACCCTCATCAGCTCCAGAGAAGTACAACCAAGGTGAAAAGATTGAAAATCCTAATCGCCTATGTCCTATTCATAAGAAGCCACATCCTCTCAAGAGATGCATTGGCTTCAGAAAGAAACCGCTCCAGGAACGCAAAGAGCTTCTAAAGAAATTTAGGGTATGTTACAGATGTTGTGCGTCTACTGAACTTTCGCTAAAGACTGTAAAACTACTATTAAATGCATAGAGTGCGGCTGTGAGGACCATGTGCAAGTGCTCCATCCATCTCATTTCAGTCCTGCACCACCTGCACATTCCACTCCTGCGATAAATCATGGTGGGGAGAATGCAGAGCAAGCAGCAAATCTTCCTACTGTATCTTCTTCATGCACAGAAGTCTGCGGAGACGACCTTTGCGACAAGTCCTGCGCAAAGATATGTCTAGTCAACGTATACCCCAAGGGTCAACCGGAAAGGGCCGTAAAGGTGTATACCATCCTGGACGATCAGAGCAACCGTTCACTCGCAAGATCAGAACTCTTTGACCTGTTCAACTTAAAAGGAGATGCTTACCCTTACACCCTGGGTACTTGTAGTGGCATTACAGAGGTCTCCGGAAGAAGAGCCAGTGGACTTATAGTGGCTTCTCTCAACAATCAGGAGATACCCTTACCCACACTTGTTGAGTGCAACCAGATACCATCCAACAAAGATGAGATTCCTACGTCAGAGGCTGCTCTTCATCACACTCATCTAAGGGCTATAGCGAAAGAAATACCAGCCCTTGACAAGAGTGCAGAGATCCTACTTCTGCTCGGTAGAGACATTCTCAGGGTACATAAGGTACGCCAGCAAATCAACGGACCACATGATGCTCCGTTTGCCCAACGCCTTGATTTAGGTTGGGTTATCATAGGCGACGTCTGTATAGACAAGATGAAGAAGCCTACCAAGATTTCCTCATTTAAAACTCACATTTTGCCAAATGGTCGCAACACTTATTTTCAGCCATGCCCACACCATTACTGGGTGAAAGAGAAGCTGAGCAAAAGTAAGTGGCAGCTTGACCACCAAGATAATATGAACACATTCCTGTCCTGGGATGACAGTCTTGGATCAACAGTGTTCAATTCTACAAGTGAAGACAATAAGTTGGCACTTGCAAGAGAGGATAAAGAATTTCTCAAGGTTATGGACAAAGAATTTGCTCAGGATGAGTCTAACAGCTGGGTAGCACCTTTGCCTTTCCGTTCCCCAAGACCAAAATTACCAAACAATCTACAGCAAGCAGTTTCGAGATTTTGCTCTTTAAAACGCACCCTAAAGAGGAAACCAGAGATGGAAAAACATTTTGTAGACTTCATGCAAAATATATTTGATAGAGATCATGCAGAACCTGCACCACCACTAAAGGAAGGAGAAGAATGCTGGTACCTTCCATCCTTTGGCGTGTATCACCCTCGCAAGCCTAATCAAATCAGAGTGGTGTTTGATTCCAGCGCTCAGTATGAAGGCGTTTCTCTAAACAACCTGCTCCTCACTGGGCCTAACCTAAACAACAACCTCATAGGAGTACTCATCCGCTTCAGACAAGAACCTGTTGCAGTAATGGCTGACATCCAGCAAATGTTCCACTGCTTCATTGTCAAGGAAGACAACAGGAACTACCTCAGGTTTCTATGGCACAAAGACAATGATGTCAACAACAAGGTCACAGATTACCGGATGAAGGTACATGTCTTCGGCAACAGCCCCTCTCCTGCTGTAGCAATCTATGGATTGAGAAAGACAGCCCAGGAAGGTGAGAAGGGGTATGGATCTGATGCTCGTCAATTTGTTGAGAAGAACTTCTATGTAGATGATGGACTTAAATCCTTACCCACAAGTGAAGAGGCAATCGATCTCCTCACCAGAACGCAGGCAATGCTGTCTGTAGCAAATCTCAGACTTCACAAGATTATCTCTAACAGCCAGAAGGTAATGAAAGCGTTCCCCTCTGAAAATCATGCAACCAACTTGAAAGACCTCGATCTTGGTTCTGATGTTCCTCCTATAAAAAGAAGCCTAGGTTTGCTGTGGGACATTAAGCAAGACACATTCACCTTCCAAGTGTCAGCCAGTGACAAACCTTTTACCAAGCGAGGAGTTTTATCTGTTGTGAACAGCATCTATGATCCTCTTGGCTTCATAGCCCCCGTCACCATTCAAGGCAAGAAATTGCTGAGACAGTTTACCACTGAGAACATAGGCTGGGATACTTCTCTGCCTATTGAGAAACAACAAAGGTGGAAGATATGGAAGGAGTCTCTGAAAATATTAGAACAACTCCAAGTCTCACGTTGTTATGTTCCCAGCTCTCTTTCAGCTGCCATCAGAAGAGAAATACACATTTTCTCTGATGCGTCTATCGAAGCCATAGCCGCAGTAGCCTATCTGATAATCCCAGGAACCAACAAGCCTCACTGTGGATTTGTCCTGGGTAAGGCCAAACTAACCCCAAAACCCGCACACTCTGTGCCAAGACTTGAGCTTTGTGCAGCTGTGCTAGCAGTAGAGATTGCTGAAGTTATTAAAAACGAAATGGACATTGCAATTGATTCATTTGCTTTCTACACAGATAGTAAAGTTGTGCTTGGTTATATATACAACCAAACAAAACAATTCTATGTATATGTCAGCAACAGAGTAGAACGCATTAGAAGTTTTTCTACTCCTGGGCAGTGGCAGTACATCTCCACTGACCTTAACCCAGCTGATCGTGGAACAAGACCTGAACCGGCAGCAGGCCTATGTGACATGTGATTGTCACCTCCAAGATTCTTGTATGAGGATCCCTGTTTAATTCCTACCAACACCACCTATGAGATGGTGGATCCCGAGTCTGACAAGGAAATCAGGCCTACAAATACCACGCTCTTCACTTCTGTAATTCCAAAATTGAAGCTGAAGTCACATCGCTTTGAGCGCTTCTAAAATTGGTCATCTATTGTGCGAGCTGTTGCTCACCTAATTCATATCGCTCACTGCTTTGCTAAGGACACATCAGAGTGTCATGGCTGGCATATCTGTAAAGAACACCCTACTGTCGCAGACATCGAACATGCTGAAGAAGTCATTACCCGTTGTGTGCAACAAGAAGTATACAGTCAGGAGATTGACAATATTACAAAGGGTATCAATCTTTCCAAGAGCAGTGCACTCTTTGAACTGAATCCAGTGCTTGATCATCACAAATTGCTGAGAGTGGGCGGCCGTATAGTGAGATCTGATCTAAGTAGCAAGGAACAAAATCCTTTCATTATACCAGGTCGGCATCATATTGCTACACTATTGGTCCGACACCATCATGAAAGAGTGCAGCACCAAGGCAGACAGTTTACGGAAGGTGCCATCAGGTCAGTCGGCTTGTGGATCGTAGGGATGAAGAGATGCATCTCCTCCGTGCTCCATAAATGTGTCAAGTGTCATAAGTTAAGAGGAAGACACCATCAACAACAAATGGCAAATCTCCCAGCAGACCGACTAAGTACGGAACCGCCCTTTACTTATGTTGGGGTGGATGTCTTTGGCCCATGGTCAGTTGTTACACGAACGACCCGTGGTGGAGTCGCAAACAGCAAACGGTGGGCTGTGCTGTTTACATGTCTCAGCATCCGAGCAGTACACATCGAAGTGATTGAGTCTATGGATTCTTCTTGCTTCATCAATGCCCTCCGAAGATTCTTCTCTATCCGAGGACCCGTCAAGCAACTGAGGTCTGACTGCGGCACTAACTTCGTGGGAGCCAGCATAGAACTGCAGTTAGACAATTTCTTGTGTAACAATGGGTGCACATGGGTGTTTAACCCTCCACATTCGTCTCACATGGGAGGATCATGGGAACGCATGATTGGAATTGCACGCAAAATCCTTGACTCCATGTTGCTGGATCACAAGTCTTTGCTTACTCATGAGATCTTGATCACCTTTCTTGCAGAGGTGTCCGCCATAATCAATGCAAGGCCACTAGTCCCAGTATCCTCGGACCCTGATTCCCCAGTTATTCTTACCCCAGCTACGCTTCTTACCCAGAAGATCGGGACTGCTGCAATCCCTCCGGGAATCTTTGACCACAGCGACATTTACCGACGCCAATGGAAACAGGTACAATACCTGTCCAACGTGTTCTGGCACCGCTGGAAGACAGAGTATTTGCACATACTTCAAAGCCGTCACAAATGGCAGACGTCGAGACCTAACCTCCAGGAAGGTGACCTTGTTCTTCTAAAGGATAAGGAAGCCCATTGCAATGAATGGCCAATGGGTCTTGTTACCAAGGTTATGCCTAGTGATGATGGAAAGACTCGAAAGGTAGAGGTCAAGGTGACCAAAGGAGGCTCAGTGCGAGTTTTCTTCCGCCCAATCACTGAACTAGTGCTTCTTCTTCCAAAGAAAGAAGGCACATAAAGGACACAGCCCCCAGCTGGCTGCAAGCTGTGTTATATTTGGAACACCTTACCATTTGGAATATACAGTGGGTTGCAGCCAGGGCCGCACCTGCCATTAGGCGAGGTGAGGCAGTGGCCTCAGGCGGCGCCACCGAGCTAAAAACGGGGGGCGGCATATTGTGGCAGGGCCAGGGGGGATGCATGGGGAAGGCAGGGGAGAGTACTTTACCTAGCAGACGTGCAGCACGATAGGCGCATGTCTGCTAGTACACTCCCCCTCTGTGACGCTGCACGCGCCGCGAGAGAGGAGCATAGGGAACCTGGAGGACTGCGGGAGGAGCGGCCGAACGCTCTCTCCTGAAGAAAAGCAGCTGGTAAGTAATGAGTTGAGGACAGGAGGCTGAGTCGTTGATAAAGACTAGAGCGGCAGAGTGCCAATTACTGCGCTCAGCCTCCTGCCCTCACTAATTTAAAAAGTGATGGGCTGCTACCATACTGACAAGAGGGGGGCATCTGACTGACTGCATTGGGCAGCCTTAGAGGTGTGCGACATGGTGCTGCATCCTCCCACCATGTAGGGGGCGCAACTGTGCAGGCCGTGCTTTGGACTCTATATTCTCTGCTCCTCGTTACACACACTGAGGAAGCAGAGGAAGCAAGTGCAGAGCCGAGGAGGAAGCTCCGCCCACAGTCCGACCTGCAAGAAACCCGTGCAGCTGGAGAGATGGTAAGTGTGTGTGTGTGTGTATATATATGTGTTTGTGCGTGTGTTTGTGTGTGTGTATATATGTGTCTCTATATGTATACATGCTTTGTGTGTGTGTGTGTGTGTGTGTGTGTGTGTGTGTTTGTGTATATATGTGTCTGTATATGCATACATGCCTTGTGTCTGTCTGTCTGTATGTGTGTGTGTGTGTGTGTATATGTGTCTGTATATGTATTCATGCCTTGGGTCCGTCTATGTGTGTATATATATGTGTTGGTATGTGTATACATGCCTTGTGTCTGTGTGTGTGTGTGTGTGTGTGTGTGTGTGTGTCTGTATATGTATACATGCATTCTGTCTGTGTATATGTGTGTGTGTATATGTGTCTGTATATGTATACATGCATTCTGTCTGTCTGTATATGTGTGTGTGTGTGTGTGTGTGTGTGTATATATATGTGTCTGTATATGTTAACATGCTTTATGTCTGTCTGTCTGTCTGTGTGTGTGTGTGTGTGTGTGTGTGTGTGTGTAAATAAATATATATATATATATATATATATATATATATATATATATATATATATGTGTATATTTGCCTGTATTTGTAGAGGGCAGCAATAGAGTCCCCCGCACAGTGCGCCATCCAACCTAAGGCTGGCCGGTAATATGATTTAAAAAAAAACAAAGACCTAAGAAAACATTTTTTATTGAAATATAAACTCCCCCGCACAACCCTCTTTCACCATTTTATAAAAAAAAAAACGTACATTATCGAAGTAGTCCAACTAATCTATGACGTTAGGCTGGGTTCAAACGACCTATTTTCAGGCGTAAACGAGGCGTATTATGCCTCGATTTACGCCTGAAAATACGGCTCCAATACGTCGGCAAACATCTGCCCATTCATTTGAATGGGTTTGCCGACGTACTGTGCAGACGACCTGTAATTTACGCGTCGTCGTTTAACAGCTGTCAAGCGACGACGCATAAAATGACTGCCTCGTCAAAGAAGTGCAGGACACTTCTTTGGACGTTTTTGGAGCCGTTTTCTCATAGACTCCAATGAAAACAGCTCCAAAAACGGACGTAAAAAACGCAGCGAAAAACGCGAGTTGCTTAAAAAACGTCTGAAAATCAGGGGCTGTTTTCCCTTGAAAACAGCTCCGTATTTTCAGACGTTTTTGGTCACTACGTGTGCACATACTCTTAGTCTATATGGTCCAGCCGAATATAGCAAAAAAATAAAAGTTAGCAGTATTACAAATATAAAACCCCTGCGCCACAATAGAAACTAGAGGTCAAGGAAAAATAATTTCCCTTCATGTAACTCTGCTTCTTGTCAACTGAAAAGTTAGCCGCCAGAGGGAAAAAATGTTTCCCCATTGTGGAGTACAAGAAAGTCTAATTCCCAGGTGGGGCTTTCTTGTACTCATCGGGGAAACATTTTTACTTCTGACAGATGATTTTTCCGTTAACAGGTGACAGAGTTCAATAGGGGTGGTGTTAGGGGGAGGAGGGGCGAAAATATGGTCTGTTCACAGTTTGTGTTTTTTCCACCCCTGCCCTAGATCTCAATCCTATATCCGCCCCTGTGTGCAGAATATCACAAGTTCACAACAGAGCTTGCAGCGGAGAAGCGCACGCCCCTGCGGACCATGATACAGAGAGCGCGTCTAACGAGTGAGTATGGCAACTCTGCACCTCTCCTCAGCCTCCACATGTTATTGGATAAGAGGAGGAGGAGAAGGGCGGACTGTGGCTGATAACATTCACTACTGGTATATATTTATATCTGCAGTATATTCACTGCTGCTATATATGGATCTGTGTGGTATATACACTGCGGGTACATATTTATTTATAGGTTGTGCACAGTTTATTTTTTGCTTTGCTACTGTTCCATATGCCTTTTTTTCTAAATATACATTTTTGCCCCTTGCAGTTAAAGGGGTTGTTCCAAGATTAAATAAATGTTATCCCCTGTCTACAGCACAGGACATAACATGCTGATCGGTGGGGGTCCAACTACTGGGACCCCCACTGATAACTGGAACGGTGGTCCCTTGTACCCCTGAGTAACTGGAGCGGCAGGGTGTATGCTTGACCTGCAGCGTCATTAACTCAGGGGTACGAGGGACCCCCACTGATCAGCATGTTATCTCCTATCCTGTAGAGAGGGGATAACATTTAATCTTGGGACAACCCCTTTAAGACCTGAACATGCAGTGAATAGTTTTCAGATTATATTACTGGCTCGATGATTACATTCATTCCTAGTCTGGTCTGTGCAGTTTCGGTTTACAAATATTACGGATTGGTAGTACAGATCTAACAGACGTGGACAGAAAGCAAGTGCCGCATGTGTTACTATACTGACTGTAAAGTGCAGCGTGCGTTACTATACTGACTGTAAAGAGCAGCATGTGTTACTATACTGATTGTAAAGAGCAACATGTGTTACTATACTAACTGTAAAGTGCCGCATGTGTTACTATACTGACTGTAAAGTGCCGCATGTGTTACTATACTGACTGTAAAGAGCAGCATGTGTTACTATACTGACTGTAAAGAGCAGCATGTGTTACTATACTGACTGTAAAGTGCAGCGTGCGTTACTATACTGACTGTAAAGAGCAGCATGTGTTACTATACTGACTGTAAAGAGCAGCATGTGTTACTATACTGACTGTAAAGTGCAGCGTGCGTTACTATACTGACTGTAAAGAGCAGCATGTGTTACTATACTGACTGTAAAGTGCAGCGTGCGTTACTATACTGACTGTAAAGTGCAGCAGGCGTTACTATACTGACTGTAAAGTGCAGCATGTGTTACTATACTGACTGTAAAGAGCAGCATGTGTTACTATACTGACTGTAAAGTGCCGCATGCGTTACTATACTGACTGTAAAGTGCAGCGTGCGTTACTATACTGACTGTAAAGTGCAGCGTGCGTTACTATACTGACTGTAAAGTGCAGCGTGCGTTACTATACTGACTGTAAAGTGCAGCGTGCGTTACTATACTGACTGTAAAGTGCAGCGTGCGTTACTATACTGACTGTAAAGTGCAGCGTGCGTTACCTTTACTGACTGTAAAGAGCAGCATGTGTTACTATACTGACTGTAAAGTGCAGCGTGCGTTACTATACTGACTGTAAAGTGCAGCGTGCGTTACTATACTGACTGTAAAGTGCAGCGTGCGTTACTATACTGACTGTAAAGAGCAGCATGTGTTACTATACTGACTGTAAAGTGCAGCGTGAGTTACTATACTGACTGTAAAGTGCCGCGTGTGTTACTATACTGACTGTAAAGTGCCGCGTGCGTTACTATACTGACTGTAAAGTGCCGCGTGCGTTATTATACTGACTGTAAAGTGCAGCGTGCGTTACTATACTGACTGTAAAGAGCAGCATGTGTTACTATACTGACTGTAAAGAGCAGCATGTGTTACTATACTGACTGTAAAGTGCCGCATCTGTTACTATACTGACTGTAAAGTGCCGCATGTGTTACTATACTGACTGTAAAGAGCAGCATGTGTTACTATACTGACTGTAAAGAGCAGCATGTGTTACTATACTGACTGTAAAGAGCAGCATGTGTTACTATACTGACTGTAAAGTGCAGCGTGCGTTACTATACTGACTGTAAAGAGCAGCATGTGTTACTATACTGACTGTAAAGTGCAGCGTGCGTTACTATACTGACTGTAAAGAGCAGCATGTGTTACTATACTGACTGTAAAGTGCAGCGTGCGTTACTATACTGACTGTAAAGTGCAGCAGGCGTTACTATACTGATTGTAAAGTGCAGCATGTGTTACTATACTGACTGTAAAGAGCAGCATGTGTTACTATACTGACTGTAAAGTGCCGCATGCGTTACTATACTGACTGTAAAGTGCAGCGTGCGTTACTATACTGACTGTAAAGAGCAGCATGTGTTACTATACTGATTGTAAAGAGCAACATGTGTTACTATACTGACTGTAAAGTGCAGCGTGCGTTGCTATACTGACTGTAAAGTGCAGCGTGCGTTACTATACTGACTGTAAAGAGCAGCATGTGTTACTATACTGATTGTAAAGAGCAACATGTGTTACTATACTGACTGTAAAGTGCAGCGTGCGTTGCTATACTGACTGTAAAGTGCAGCGTGCGTTACTATACTGACTGTAAAGAGCAGCATGTGTTACTATACTGACTGTAAAGTGCCGTATGTGTTACTATACTGACTGTAAAGAGCAGCATGTGTTACTATACTGACTGTAAAGAGCAGCATGTGTTACTATACTGACTGTAAAGAGCAGCATGTGTTACTATACTGACTGTAAAGTGCAGCGTGCGTTACTATACTGACTGTAAAGAGCAGCGTGTGTTACTATACTGACTGTAAAGAGCAGCATGTGTTACTATACTGACTGTAAAGTGCCGTATGTGTTACTATACTGACTGTAAAGAGCAGCATGTGTTACTATACTGACTGTAAAGAGCAGCATGTGTTACTATACTGACTGTAAAGTGCAGCGTGCGTTACTATACTGACTGTAAAGTGCCGCATGTGTTACTATACTGACTGTAAAGAGCAGCATGTGTTACTATACTGACTGTAAAGTGCCGCATGTGTTACTATACTGACTGTAAAGTGCAGCGTGCGTTACTATACTGACTGTAAAGTGCAGCGTGCGTTACTATACTGACTGTAAAGTGCCGCATGTGTTACTATACTGACTGTAAAGAGCAGCATGTGTTACTATACTGACTGTAAAGAGCAGCATGTGTTACTATACTGACTGTAAAGTGCCGCATGTGTTACTATACTGACTGTAAAGTGCAGCATGTGTTACTATACTGACTGTAAAGTGCAGCGTGCGTTACTATACTGACTGTAAAGAGCAGCATGTGTTACTATACTGACTGTAAAGAGCAGCATGTGTTACTTTACTGACTGTAAAGTGCAGCGTGTGTTACTATACTGACTGTAAAGTGCAGCGTGTGTTACTATACTGACTAAAGAGCAGCATGTGTTACTATACTGACTGTAAAGTGCAGCGTGCGTTACTATACTGACTGTAAAGTGCAGCGTGCGTTACTATACTGACTGTAAAGAGCCATTAAAGGAGCCCTGACACAAGTTTGAACACTGACATTGTTCTTTCATTTTCGTGTTTGAATTTTGGATACACGTTGCCCTGGTCATTTTACTAGTATTTATAGCTGGGGCAATATAGGGATATTTACTACACAATTGCCTGTAGCATTATGAGACCTTGCAGTTTATAACAATGATGTTCAATAAGGGCCTGTTCACATCACCGTTCGATTCCGTTCCGTCGGAAAACCGGAAACCAGCCGGAATGGTGACGAACGGAAGCCATTAGCGATGTTTCCATCAACATTGAGATCAATGGTGACTGAAACGGAAGCTGTGCTGTCACTTTCACTTTCCGTTGCGGGGTTCACCCGACAGGACCTCGGAACGGAAGCGAACGGTGATGTGAACAGGCCCTAATGTATTTTTTTGTTCACACAGCTTTAATTTTTTTGTTTCGTTTTACAAGTTGTTTCTTACTTACAATTTATTTTTATATATTTTTTCTGTGTGGAGGGGGGCGCCATTTCCATTTTCGCCTCAGGCAGCAGAAAAGCTAGAATCTGCCCTGCCTGCAGCCTATAGTATTCAGTTGTATCTGAGTCCTGATGATGCGTATAAGGCCTTCACTCTGCCCCTCAAGATGGCACACCCTGGTTACAGTCAATTGAAATCCACTTTGAGACAAAGGCACTCCCCTGTTCCTTCACTGGATAATAAGTGACAAGCTAAGCAGCTCATTGTCAGGAGGGATTGTATAGACCACACTAAAGGGAGGGTCCCATACATGCCATGTTGACTAAATTAAATAATTGCTTATTTTACCCAGATCACATTGTGTATTACTCAGTCACATTGTGTATTACAGTCCAGTGCTGCATTAACAGGCTGCGGGCTTCAGAGCTGAAAATCTCTCAGGGTATGTTCACACGATGAGAGACATTTACGTGTGAAAAGACAGACTGTTAACAGCTGCCTCGTTTCACGCGTAAATGCTCCTCCTCGCATTTTGCGAGCCGTCTGAGACGCTCGTAAATCTTGAGCTGTGCTTCATTGAGTTCAATGAAGAACAGCTCAAATTAAGTGGCAAAGAAGTGTCCTGCACTTCTTTGCCGAGGCAGTCCATTTACGCGTCGTCGTTTGACAGCTGTCAAACGACGACGCGTAAATTACAGGTCGTCTGCACAATACGTCGGCAAACCCATTCAAATGAATGGGCAGATGTTTGCCGACGTATTGGAGCCCTATTTTCAGACATAAAACGAGGCATAATACGCCTCGTTTACGTCTGAAAATAGGTCGTGTGAACCCAGCCTCAGTCTTCCTTCCTTTCCACTGATTTGCTCTTTTATAGAATTTTATAGAATCTTTTATAGAATTGCTCTGGCAATTTGGATTCTGGGAAGTATCATCTTTACACTAGGGACTGTACAGTAATTTAATGTAGGAAAAACGAAATGCTCACATAAGTTTATATGGTATTGAAGCTCAGCTTCATTCACTTAAAGTTTTTTTTAAGTGTAGCTGTCAATCGTAGCTTTCCTGCAGCTGTGACCATACAATCACCAGAGACAGTTATAGATACTCACAATTACAATACTAATGTAGTCACTTTGCATCTTATGGAGGCAATTCTGTGCTCCACTTTTTTAGGTCAGATTTAAGGCCGGGTTCCCACATGTCGGGTACACAGCGTATACAATCTAGAACTCCCAGCAAATTCCGTCAAAAGAACCGCACCACGTTGTGGTGCAGTTTTTCAGGCAGGATTTCCGCTGCGGAAAGAAGCACTTGAATAAACAAAAAAAAGTTCATAGTTACACTTGGGGCATAGTCATGACGACGCATCCCTCTGTTGTCCATGCAGTCCGGCTTCTTGGGATGATGCTGCAGCCCATGTGACCACTGCAGCCTGTGATTGGCTGCAGCAGTCAGATGGGATGAAACGTCATCCCAGGAGGCCAACCTGGAAGAACAACAGAAGAAAGGGTCGCTATGACAATGCCTGGGTAGGAAGTATAAGTTTTCTATTCATTTTAATAGAATAAAAAAAGCTTGTCTTGCAATTTTTGCAGCGGAATTGCAGCATTACCGCCGCAAAAGTCGCAACACTTGGCTATTTGTATTTTGAATTTCAATGGGGAAACCCGCAACACAAAAGCAACGAAAAAGCAGCATAAATCGACATGCTGCGGATTTAAAATCTGCACCGCTGGTCATTTTATGAAAGTTTTCACTGCGTTCTTTTTTCCGCAGTGTGTGTATGAGATTTTCCAAATCTCATTCACTTTGCTGCTACTGCAAATGCTGCGGAATTTCCACACAGAATTCCATTTACGCTACATGAGAACCCTTCCTATTAATATCCGCCTTTTTTTAAGATTTCTCTCACACCAGTTTAAAGTCCCACAGTAACTGCATTGTGTCATTACTATAAACCTGGACCAACGATAATTGCAGACACTGAAGCGCCTAGGGAGAGTGTCAGGGACTGCAAGGGGTTAAGAAAGGATGGAACGGTTTAAAATAATGCCCAGGACCGGGATTGGTGAACAAGGGGTGAGAGGGGCGTGGTTAAGAAGATATAAGGCAGGGGGTTGGGGCAGAAAGCCCTCTTACCTTCAAGCTGCAGTGGAAGAAACACCTTTGCTGTTGCTGTGAGGTTTCGGAGCGTAATCTTTCAGGACGATGGCGGAAGATCTATTGCGGAAGGTGGCACAGCGGGTAGCGTTGGAGGGGCCTGCCTGGCTGGAATCCCTGCTGGCGGAGGGAGAGAATCGAGGATCAGAGCGTGGTTTGGAACAGCCGGGAGCGGCTACCCGAGGTAGGCCGCAGCGCGTTATACGCCCCCCGGTCGTTTGAGCCCTAGCCCCGTTGCTGTGCGGGGCGCAGTGACTGCTGCACCGTCGTGCGGTGGTCCCAGCATGTCCCCTAGGCCTATGTCGACTGGCGCTTCGTCGGTCGACATAGTGCCGCCCTCCCCCCCGTCCACTCGTCGCGCTGGCGTCACTCCCCATGGCGGTAAGAGGGCTGCTGTTAAACCGGCACAGGCACGGTACAACCTGCCTCGAGCTGCTGGTGCGGGCACGGAGGCAGCGGCCGAGTTCCGGGACAGTGGGGTGAGTATGGCGGGCCCAGGTGACTGGTCCGACATGGTCGCTTACCATGCGGCATGTTCACGGGAGCTGGGACTTGCTTCCGGTTCCTGTGAGCAGCCGGGGTCGGCGCCATCTTTCCCCGTTCTGTTCTCTGTGCAGCCGGAAATGGCTGTGGGGAGAACAGAGGCGGGACGTCCTGGCCGGCGCAGGTCGACCAGGAAACAAGATGGCGGCGCCCATGAAAAGAAGATGGCGGCGGGTTCGGGGAAGCGAGCAGTGAGTACTCAGCCCAGCCCTGGGGCGGGGGCTTCTGCTGTGCCGGCTGCTTCTCCACCCCGGTCTCCCCCGGTCCCCTGTCAGGAGGGGTCAATCCCGGGGGGGGAGTGTGCTAGGGAGGATAGGGTCGAGGGAGTGGCGGGCCCGGTTTGCCCTTCTCCTGCCTTGTCTCATTTTTCTCCTGCAGGTCCAGTGAGGGAGCGTTCCAGGCGAGGGAGGAAACGCCGGGCTGGAAGACATCACCGTCACGGCCATCACAGACGTCGCAGATCAGGTGGCGCTAAGAGGCGTGGTCGGTGGTCTTCCTCGTCCTCCAGCGATGGATTCTCCTCCTCGTCAGCAACAACGACATCCGCCTCATCAGGATCGAGGAGGAAGGCTTCGCGGAGATCGTCACGGCCGCAGAGACACAGTCGACGACGGGAGGTGCGGCGCTTGTCGGTGGATCGTGAGCAGCTGTCCCAGGTTGTCCCTCCCGCCGGGCTGGTGGAGGAGGTTCAGGCCGTGGTTCCAGTGCCGCGGCAAGTGGCTGAAGGACCCTCTGGAGTCGGTGGGACCTCTGGGAGCGGTGAGTCGGCCTGCGGTGACGCATGGCTTAATAAAACGAATGCATCGGGTGCGGATCTGATTTCTGTTTTAAAAGCCGTGGTGGCTGGTTTAAATGTAAATGAGGGAACGTCGTTTCCCTCGGTGCCACCAGAGGGGGCTAAGCTCCCGTCTGAGAGAGAAAATGCTTTAGCTAGTTTGACGTTTCGAGATTCATTGTTTTGTGGGGTCGCACCTCTCGGGACTCATTTGTCAGCTGAGATCAAGGACAAGATTTGGAGGAATGAATTTGTGGATATTTGGTCCTTGGTCTCGGTGGAGCAGGTGACTGTCGATAAGGAGCGGGTCTTTGAGAGAGGTGCAGATAGGAAAGCTAAAGTCGCTAAAACGTTTGGCAACTGGGTACAGTGTTATGCTACACTGGCTCATGTTATTTGCCAGCGCTATGCCTGGAAGAAGCCGGAAGTACCGGCGAAACGCGCGTCGGGTGTTCTTTTAAATACCACTGTCAATGTTGGATGCTTAATATTGCTCCGTACTGCCTACCAGCAGTTCTATTCACCATCTACCCTGCAGAATATCTGCTTTAGTTAGGGACAATGGCCTGCCGAGGCTGCACGCTGGGCAACTGACTTAGTTTGCTCTGCACAGGGGAAAAGGAGCCTAGCTGTGTCTGAGTAAAGTCCGTACACAGACAGCTGATAGCGGCTCTCCTTCCCCCAGCCCTCACCACGTGTGTGTGAATGACTTGGCAGCTCAACTTACATAATAAAGAAACTGTGCTTCAGTATACCAACTGCCTGACAGGCAGAGTACTCACCCTTGCAAGGCACTGGAGCTAGTTATTCAGGCACACTGCCTGTGTGGCCGCCCGTCCGGGAGCACGGCCGATCTGTTACTCCCCCTTGCAGAGCTGTCACAGCATAGCAGTTTCAACTCTGCTATGCCGAGATACACATACATGATAACACACAAGCTGTGATTCGCAAGTCATTGACTGCCTGACAGGGCAGAGTATTTGCTGATACATCATTCACAGGTCACTATCTAGGCAATTCAACAGTGCTGTCACTTGTTGTGGCTTGTTCCTTTCCTACTCCTGTGTAGTTGCTGGCACGCAGCAGTTTCTACTCTGCTGTGTTGTCTGCTCACACAGGATATTTGTGCACGCAATCTATGCAGTTATATGCATGTACATGGAACCCATTGCAGCAAGATTGATGTAGGGGTTTCCCCATCGCTGGGCTTTATCTACAGCCCGTTGGAGGAACCTTATTAATAATTTTTTGCTTGCAATTGACTGTTTTCTCACCAACACTGAGAGGTCAGTCGTCTATATAAATCAATATACTACTATAGAATTGGAGCAATGTAATTTAGACATAATTTGTCATATTTTGCCAATCTAGGGGACTTTGGCACAACGTAAATTACATCCAACATTGTTTTTAATAACAATTTAACAATAAAGTATTTTTTATTTTTTATATCTATGAAACACACTACTTTTCCTACTCCCCCTGTTCCTTCAATCATACATTGACAATCGGTGGTGTACACCTAGTGTGAGTTACTCCGACATATATTATATATAAATTGTACGGGGGTAATACCCATCCAAATATATATGGGTACAGTGTTATGCTACACTGGCTCATGTTATTTGCCAGCGCTATCCCGGGAAAGGGGCTGAGTTGTTTGTTTATTTTGACACAATTTTCAGCGCCCACAGGCTGCACGGTGGTGCGGCCTGGTGGCGTTATGATGAAGAATTTCGGCGTCGTTTGGCTTTGTCGCCCGATATTAGTTGGGCGACGAAGGCAACGGACGTGCAGCTCATCTTAGCGCAAGGGAGCAGGCAACAACGACCCTTTCCCAGTGCGGCCGCGGCGCCAGGCCCCGCCCCTGGAGCTGCGGCCGCTAGGCTTACGGGGGCCTGTTGGCTCTACAACAAGGGCCACTGTCGGTTCTTTGCCACGTGCAAATTCCGACATGAATGCTCTATCTGTGGGGGCGCTCATTCGGCGCTCCGGTGTTTCCGGAGAGGTAAGCAGCCGGTCAAGGCACCTCCTTCCGGCGCAGCGGAGAACGCCGGTGAACGTTCTCGAGATGGTCCCATGGTTAGAGCGATACCACAGGAGGCGGGAAGCAGAGGTGCTCACTAGCGGATTTTCTTTTGGTTTTGAGATTCCTTTTGAATATTCTGCAACATTGTCATTGGCTGACAATTTGAAGTCGATCAATGAGAATGTTGGCATTGCGCGTCTAAAATTGGCAAAAGAAGTGGAATTAGGGAGAATGGCAGGTCCATTCTGCGAGCCGCCGTATCCGAATCTGCGAGTTTCCCCCCTTGGCTTAGTTCCAAAGAAGGAGCGGGGGAAGTTTAGGCTGATTCATCACCTTTCCTTTCCCCCGCGGCGGTTCTGTTAACGATGGGATTTCCAGGGCGGAGGCGGCGGTTTCGTATACGTCTTTCGATGTTGCAGTAAGGCCGGTACAGGCGGCTGGTCAGGGCGTGTTGTTAGCCAAGTCTGATATTGAAGCGGCCTTTCGTTTGCTGCCGGTTCATCCGGAGTGTTTTCACCTGCTGGGTTGTTGTTTAGATAATGGTTTTTATGTTGATATGTGCCTTCCCATGGGTTGTTCAATATCGTGCAGTTACTTTGAAATGTTTGCGTCATTTCTGGAATGGGTAGTTAGTTTGGAGTCTGGTTGTGATTCGGTCATTCATTATCTGGATGATTTTCTTCTTGTAGGCCCTGGGGGCTCTGGGTTGTGCAGCACGTTGCTGCGGGTGTTTCGACAGGTGATGTCGCGTTTTGATGTACCTATTTCTGAAGACAAGACGGAAGGCCCCGTAACTGTGTTGTCATTTTTGGGTATCGAAATAGATACCGAGCAGATGATTTTTCGCTTGCCTGATGAAAAATTGGCAAGGCTGGTGTCGCAAGTTGACCAGGTCATGGGGTCTAAGAAAGTGACGTTGAAACAGTTACAGTCGTTATTGGGACTGCTGGTGTTTGCTTGTCGGATAATTCCAATGGGTCGTGTTTTTTCTCGGCGTTTGTCTTTAGCCACTAGGGGTATATTGAAACCGAATCATTTCATCCGGGTAACTTCCTGGATGAAGAAGGATTTGTTTGTCTGGCATTCTTTTTTGAGTACGTTTAATGGGAGGTCGGTGTGTCAGGACGCGGAGTTGTCTAATATAGACTTGGAATTGTTTACGGATGCAGCTGGAAGCGATGGTTTTGGAGCAATTTTGGGCCGAAGTTGGTGTAGGTCCCCTTGGCCCTTACATTGGGGTGAGTTAGGATTGTTACGTAATCTGACGTTATTAGAATTGTTTCCTATTATAGTTGCAGTAGAGTTGTGGGGTAGCGTGATGGTGAATAAGCGGATTGTATTTTGGACAGACAACATGGCGGTTGTGCATGCGGTGAATGGGTTGTCGTCTAGTTCATTGCCGGTATTAGCTTTATTACGACGGTTGGTTTTGAAGTGTTTAAGGTTGAATGTGTGGTTTCGTGCAAAACATGTTCCGAGAGTCCGTAATGTGATGGCTGATGCTTTGTCTCGTTCACAGATGTCCTGGTTTCGGGAATTGCACCCGGCAGCTTTGGCAGAAGGGGAGTCCCCCCCCCCTTCACTTATGGGCCCTGGTCGAGGACAACTTATGAGACTGTTGAGGGGTTCGGTGGTAACGGCGACTTGGAAGAGTCGTGGGATCGGTCGTGGGAGCGTGGGATCGTGGTTGGAGATTGCGGGGGATAACTTCCCATCACAGGATGGGTGTCACCTTGAGGTCACGTTGGCAAGTTTGGTACAATTACGTCAGGAGGGGGGCAGTGCGGCCACTGCAAACAAGTTTTTAGCAGGTGTGGCCTTTATGTTAAAGTTGTGGGGATGCAGAGATGTTACAAAAGAATTTGTTAGGCAGTCTTTAAAAGGGTGGAAAAAAGAGGTGTGTTCCAGGGACACGAGGCGTCCAGTATCCTTTTCTCTCCTGGGTCGGCTTCTAGCCGTTTTATGTTTTGTGTGCCGGGATGAATATGAGGTGTCTTTGTTTGGCGCGGCGTTTTCTTTGGCTTTCTTTGCCGCATTACGGGTCAGTGAGCTGGTTCCGCCCAGCGTGGGCGCAAGCGGTGGGCTTCTCGGATCTGATGTAGTGGCGTTGGGAGATTCTCTCCGGGTCTGCGTTCGGAGGTCAAAGACAGACACGGCAGGGAGGGGAGCTTGGTTGTCGATTGGGCGGATTGGGGGGCAGAATTGCCCGGTGAAATGGGTTCAGGAATTCGTGTTAGTCCGAGTGCCCGGGGCCCAATTCTTGATACATCAGGATGGTTCAGCAATGTCGCGTTTTCAATTTGAGGCGGTTTTTAAGGCCGGGTTGAAATACCTGGGTTTGCCACCAGGCGAGTTTGGTACGCATTCGTTTAGGATTGGGGCGGCAACTGAGGCGGATGCCTTGGGCTTGGATTCAGGGGCTATCATGCGTCTGGGTAGATGGCGTTCTAATAGCTATAAGTCGTATGTGCGACCTGATCTGGTTTTAAAGTGTGATTAAGCTCGGAGGTTCCCTGGTTAGCTCTCCCACCCACCCAACCCCCCCCCCCTTTTTTCCTTCCTCGTTTTTCTTGGGTATCGTGTTATGCTAATCCTGCATGTATCTTCATTTGACCGGAATGTAGCTTGATTTTTCCTTTGTTAGGGTCTCGGCGCCCCCAGGTGTGGATCTTGGGACATTCTTATGTACATTGGGCAGCGGTTCGTGCAGGACGGAGGCCGTTGGGTCCGAATTTGGGCCTCTCACAGGCTGACGTCCATTGGAGAGGTGTCCGGGGACTACGGTGGGTGCAGTTACTGCCAGAGGTAGTGGCAGTTACGAGGCACACATACGGACCTGTTGTCCTGATCATCCATGCTGGGGGGAATGATATCGGCCAAGTAAAAATGGCCGAGTTATTATCGTTTATACGGACTGATTTGGCGCGATTTCAGGACCTGTTCGCCCGTTGTGTTGTGGTTTGGTCCGAGATAGTGGCGCGCACGGTGTGGCGAGGAGCGAGGAACATGGCGGCATTGGAGAGAGTGCGCAGGCTGATTAATGTGCGGGTGTCGCGGTTCATTCGCTCTATAAGGGGAATTGGATTGCGGCACCAATCGCTGGAGGGGGATAATGCGGATTTGCTGGCGCCGGATGGAGTGCATCTAAATGATATCGGGCTTGATATCTTTTTATTGGACCTGTTGGATGGTGCTGAGAGAGGCCTGGCGTTGCTTGGTGGGGGTGGTCGGGGGACTGAGTAGGTGTCTCAGTTCCCCTTCTTGGCGGAAAGTACAGCAGAAGAAGACAAAGTTAGCACCCTACATGCCTGATGGAGACAGCGAGCATCGGCATTTCAGGAGAAGGAGAGAGAAAAATAAATATATATATGTCTTCATGCCGATGGTTGTAAATAATAATAAAGCTGTGGCCACTTCCACATTTCCATAAAGAAGGTGTTGGTGTGTTAATTTAAAGAAGGATGGTATATGGTCCTGGGGCAGGTAAGGTGGATAATGGGTCCTTGCAGTCATAGGAAGCGATCGTTGGTGTTCACATTTGCAAAATACAAGCACATCAGTTTGCTAACACATAACCACATGAATGTCAAACTGTTGTCAAAGAAATGTCGACAAATGTGAACATTTCCATTCATCGAGAGTGCTGCCTCTTTATTTGTCTACAGCAGTATTTAATAATTGTAATATTTTTTTTCAGGAAGAATTATAGATTTTCTAATAAATTGCATTGCCGTATTATGTGTTCGAAGATTGTCATGAGCAGCCATTGCCGACATACATCTATTCAATGTCTGGGTCTGTTTTTCAGGCGTGACCTTAAATCTATCTACTTTGTCTTCTGTGGGATAATACATTTATCTTCAGGTCAGAGTTTCCTCTGAGACAATTCTCTAGTAATACTATTTGCAGCAATGGATTGCAGTCTCTTTCATTAGAGTTATTATCATGAAATGATGCATTAGCTGCTCAGCTTAAAGATTCCTGTCTGAGTAAATAGATTAGACTCCATGGTGCCAGCTCTTATGATGAATTTCTACTATATAGATTTTATTTTAATACCCAGGTCTCTCCAGTGGGCTTTCTAAGCACAGACAGTGCACAACGCAGTCTGCAATGTGTTTTCGCTATTAAATGAACTTTAACATTTCTATTCTTTGCAATAAAAACACTGATTTGATGTTTGCAAAAAGTGTGTGATGAAAGGATTATTTCAAATGTTTTAGAACAAGCACTATGGGTCCATATCGAAAACAATTATATGTTGGATAAAATCATTCAATGGAGACATCTTTGAACCAAATACAATAATGTAAAAACCACAGCCTTAGTGTTCATGCACACGACCGTGCCCGTAATTACGACTCAGGCACGGACGGCTGCGGACATGTCCTATTTTTTACGGCAGGTTTCTACGGCATGGGCACCCTCCCGTAGACATACGGGAAGGTGTCCGTCTGCCATAGAAATGAATGGGCCAGTAATTACGGGCGATTTTACGGTCGTGTGCATGGGGTCTTACTACTACTGCTGCCTTATAGCAATAGGTTTCTCTGAATTCCACGAAGAAAGATTTCACAAGCGGCAGATTTGTTGCAGAAATTTCTGCCACTGTCCCATTCATCTGAATGGACCCTGCAGAAATTCATACACATGCTGCCAAAAAAAAACATTCAAATGAATGATACATTCAGAAATCTCTCCAACAAATCTGCCTCATGTGAATATACCCTAACAGAAAGATGCAACAAATTGCCCTTTACAGCTTTCTCTTGAACAGCTCCTCAAGAGCAGCTTATTTTATGTGGTCATTTATTTCATTGTCACTACACTACACCTTATTTTATGTACGTTATCAGCCATGAAAAGGCAAATGCTGTAAGAGTATATAGTAGACCTGGACCTCTCAGGCAATATAACGGACATCTGTATACAGTTATATTTCATATCCTATTACCTATTCATAAACTCTTGTAACACATTCTGTGTATATAGCTGGCTAACAAGGTTCCCTACTTTAGGTGAATTCTTTACATATTCCCTATTAGCCAGAGCAGAGATCCACCACAAAGTGTCTCCCTTGCCCTGGAGGAACGAACGTTTCAATGTATTAGGCTGGATTCACACGCAGCAAAACGCTGTGCTTTTTTGTTATTTTTTTTTTTTAGCAGCGTTTAATGCACTTTTTAGTGTGGCCAGATGTTACAGTAAAGTCTATAGTAAAATATCAAATACACTACCCACAACTGTGTTTCGGTTTGTGGTGTTTTTGAGACGATTTTATGGTCAGTGGCGTTTTTTTTCCAAATACAACATGCTCTGGGTACGGCATTCTTTAGCCATTTGTCCCATATGCTTCTTGGCAGGACGACAAAAACACCAGAAAAAAGCCTGTACAAAACGAGACCAAATGAAACACGGCACCAAAAATGTCACTGAAAACTAAAAGAAAATGCATGTAAGGCTGGGTTCACACACCCTATTTACAGACGTAATTCGGGCGTTTTAACCTCGAATTACGTCCAAAAATACGGCTCCAAAGCACCGGCAAACATCTGCCCATTCATTTGAATGGGTTTTACGATGTACTATGCTGACGGGCGCGTGCCCGCGTCAAAGAAGTGCATGGCACTTCTTGAGACATAATTGGAGCCGTTTTCCATTGACACAATGGAAAAACAGCTCCAATTATGTCCGTAATGGACGCAGCGAAAAACACCTGCACATACCATTCCGTCTGAAATTCCGGAGCTGTTTTCTCCTGAAAACAGCTCCGTAATTTCAGCCGTATCGGATGCTGCCGTGTGAACATACCCTTACATTTTAATCATGCTAGCATTTTTAGAAGCGTTTTTTGATGCTGTTAAAATTGCCTAACAAATTGTGTATGTGGCGGAGGCCTTAAACAAGCAAAAGTCTACAACTGTCAATCTTGGTACATCTCTTATAATATCTCAGGCACCTTAGGCCCATCATATTGATATGGTTACATCCCCATCTAAATTCCTTCTGATACTAAAGAAGCAAAGTTAACCTAAAATTAATTTGTTCTAATATCTCTTTAAAGCCTTATTCACACGAACGTGTCAGTTTTGCGTGTGCAAAAAACACTGCTTGTTGCGCGTGCAAAAGTTCAGTGTGACATGTGTATATGGCGCGTGGCTGTGTGATTTTTATGTGACGACACAGTAAAGAAGGAGGGGATTTTATGTTTCCCTTCTCTTCTTTACCAGCTGTAGCACGAATCACGCGAATCACCCGGAAGTGCTTCCGTGTGCCGTGCGCGATTTGTACGCACCCATTGACTTAAATGGGTGCATGCTGCGAGAAACACGGGCAAGTATAGGACATGTCGTGAGTTTTACGCAGCGCATATATACGCTGCGTGAAAATCACTGACAGTCTGAACGGCCCTATTCACTAACATAGGTCCGAGCGACGCGCGTGAAAATCACGCGCTTATAATGGACGTATAATACGTTAGTGTGAATAAGGCCTTAGGTTGTATTTTTTTAATTTTTTAAATATAATCCTTCTGTGAAAATTCATTGGGAGGAGCAACTGTCACGGACACAGGGTATGTGGAACCACTAGGCCGCTCCGCCGTAGCGGGGAGGCAGCTGACCAGGTCACAGTCTATGCGAAAGTCAATGGCAGACATTAACGCTTGGGTACCTGAAATAGTCCGGACGGTGGCTGTGGCTTCAGCACGGATGGAGGCTGGTGCGGCAGGTGGCGCCAGACATGGCGGGCAGTATCCGATGAAGCAGAAAACACTGGACGTGGCAGACGAGACTGGATGTGGCAAACGACAGTGGACGTGGCAAACGACACTGGACGTGGCAGAAGACACTGGACATGGCAGAAGACACGACTCCAACGCTGTTAGGCACAGGAACTGGAACAATACGGAATACAGGAACGGGTAACAGGGCACGGGTAACAGCTGGAACGGGGAAACACTAAGGGACCATTTGCGATACAGACTGGGATAGACTAACAACGCTCAGGCAAGGATCAGAAGGCCTGGGGCCTTCTTATAGACTAGGAAATCAGGGCAGTTGATGATGATGACGATCCTTTTGTGCGCGCGCTGGCCCTTTAAGGCCGTGCGCGAGCAAGCACGCGCACCTTACGGGACACAGCATGACGGAGCGTAAGTGAGCGCTGGCGTCTCCTAGGAAGGAGACAGGGACCAGCGCTCACGGATCCATAGCTGCGGGCGTCGGGGGGTGAGTAAACCCGACGGCCCGCGGCCATGGACGTTACAGTATTCCCCCTCTTACGCCCCCTCTTCTTGGGACCAGAGCGAGAGAGGAACTTTTTAATGAGAGCAAGAGCACTGAGGTTCTCTTCTGGCTACCAGGACCTCTCCTCAAGACCAAACCCTCTCCAGTCCACCAAATAGAAAGTCCTTCCTCTTACCCTCTTGCAGTCCAGTATCTCCTTTACCTCGAATACATCAGAGGGGCCGCTGGAAGCAACTGTGGAACTAGAAGTCTTGCTATAGTGGTTCAGGACCACTGGTTTCAGGAGGGACACATGGAAGGAGTTAGGGATTCTGAGGGTAGGAGGCAGCCGCAGTTTATAGGAGACAGGGTTGATCTGTTGCAGAATCTCGAAAGGACCAAGGAACCTGGGAGCGAACTTGTATGAGGGTACCTTCAAGCGAATGTTCAGAGAGGACAGGCAGACTTTAGTCCCCGGAAGATACTGAGGCGGCTCTCTTCTCTTTGTACCTGCCTTCCTGCGATCTACTGCCAGCAAAATAGAGGACCGGGTCTGTTGCCAGATTTGCAGGAAGCCCCCATATGCAGAGTCAGCAGCGGGTACCTGAGATGAAGTCGACACAGGAAGAGGGACTCTGGGATGTTGACTGTACATGATGTGAAACGGAGTGGAAGTGGTGGACTCACTTGTGTGGTTGTTGTATGAAAACTCAGCCCATGGAAGAAGCTGTACCCAGTTATCGTGCTGTGAAGAGATGAAGTGGCGGAGATAATTTTCCATGATCTGGTTGATCCTCTCAACTTGCCAATTGGATTGGGGGTGATAGGCAGAGGAAAAGTCCAAACTCACATCCAGGAGTTTACAGAGGGCTCTCCAGTACTTGGAGGTAAACTGAACCCCCCGGTCGGACACAATGTGATGAGGCAAGCCATGCAAGTGAAAGATGTGCTGAATGAAGAGACTCGCCAGACGAGGAGCAGAGGGTAGGCCGGTCAGCGGAATAAAATGTGCCATCTTAGAGAACCGGTCCACCACCACCCAGATGGTGTTGCATCCTGCTGAGGGAGGAAGGTCTGTGACGAAGTCCATTGCGATGTGCTGCCAGGGGGCACTGGGTTGAAGCAGGCCGGCAGGCTTGGAGTGAGTCACTTTGTTAGAGGCACACACCGTGCAAGCAGAGACAAAGTCCAGAACATCTTTAGGTAGCGTGGGCCACCAGAAGTGACGGGCAATCAGGTCTTGGGTTTTACGGACACCAGCGTGCCCAGCTAGTTTAGAACTGTGTCCCCAGCGGAGAATTCTTTTTCTGTCTGCCAACCGAACAAAAGTTCTCCCCGGAGGGATATTTCTAAGCTGCAGAGGATTAGCGGTGACAACGCAGGATGGGTCAAATGAT
Source organism: Rhinoderma darwinii (assembly GCF_050947455.1). Classification (NCBI taxonomy): domain Eukaryota; kingdom Metazoa; phylum Chordata; class Amphibia; order Anura; family Rhinodermatidae; genus Rhinoderma; species Rhinoderma darwinii. The sequence continues at coordinate 228,725,937 of NC_134687.1, forward strand.
CTGGACAGGGCATCGGCCCTCACATTCTTGTCAGCGGGACGGTAGTGGAGCAGAAATTGGAAATGGGTGAAGTACAGCGACCACCTGGCTTGACGAGGATTCAGTCTTTGAGCGGACTGAAGGTAGGAGAGGTTCTTGTGGTCGGTGAAGATCAGGATGGGGTGAGTTGCGCCTTCTAGAAGATGTCTCCACTCCTCCAGGACCAATTTGATAGCCAGTAGCTCCCGATCTCCAATGGAGTAATTGCGCTCAGAAGAAGAAAACAGTCTTGGGTAGTAGCCACATACCACTGCCTTTCCTTTGGAGCTCCTCTGAAACGGGAGTGCACGTGCACCAACAGAGGAGGCGTCCACTTCTAGTGAGAACTGCCGAGACACGTCAGGGTGATGGAGGATTGAAGCTGAAGTGAAGGCTTTCTTGAGGCTAATGAATGCGGACTCTGCCTCTGGAGTCCACACCTTGGCGTTCACACCCTTCTTGATAAGGGTAGAGATGGGAGCCGTCAGAGAAGAAAAGTTCGGAATAAACTGCTGGTAGAAATTGGCGAATCCCAGGAACCGTTGTATAACCATTAGGCCTTGAGGACGTGGCCATTCCAGGACAGACTTTAGTTTCTCAGGGTCCATCTTAAGGCCTTGATCCGAGATGACGTAGCCCAGGAAGGGCAAAGACCTTTTTTCAAAGGTGCACTTTTCCAACTTGGCATACAAGCGATTCTCTCTTAGTCGCAGAAGAACTTGACGAACATGCCTCTGATGGGTCATCAGATCTGGGGAGAAAATTAAAATATCATCGAGATAAACTACAACACACATATAGAGGAGATCTCGGAAGATATCATTAACAAACTCCTGAAATACTGCGGGAGCGTTACACAGTCCGAAGGGCATCACTAGGTATTTGTAGTGCCCATCGCGGGTGTTAAATGCCGTCTTCCATTCGTCACCCCGGCGAATCCGGATTAGATTATAAGCCCCCCACAGATCTAGCTTAAAAAAAATGTTGGCTCCTCGTATGCGATCGAAGAGCTCGGAAATAAGTGGCAACGGGTATTTGTTCTTGACCATGATCTGATTGAGACCACGGTAGTCAATGCAGGGTCGAAGAGATCCATCTCTCTTTTTAACGAAGAAGAAGCCTGCCCCGGCCGGGGAGGTAGATTTTCGAATAAAACCCCTCTCCAAGTTCTCTTTGATATAGGCTGACATCGATAAAGTCTCTGGCAAGGAGAGAGGATATACTCGTCCACGGGGAAGAGAAGCATTGGGAACCAATTCAATGGGACAGTCATAATTCCGATGTGGAGGCAACATCTCAGCCTCTCGCTTGCAGAAGACATCTGCAAAACTGGCATACTGACAGGGGAGATCGGAGAGTGACTGAGGCAGAGGGGGCATAACAGGACAAACTTGTGACAGGCAATGGCTATGGCATCTGGAACCCCATTGAAGAACCTCTCCAGAATTCCAGTCAAGAGTCGGGGCGTGTAGACGGAGCCATGGCAGACCCAGCAGGATAGGATTGATAGCCTTGGGTAGTACCAGGAAGGTGATCTGCTCTGAGTGAAGAGCTCCGACCCGTAGTGTCAACGGCTCTGTGATGAGCATGATCGGATCAGGCAATGGTAGACCATTCACAGAGGCAACAGCCAGGGGTCTCTCCAGACGGACTGTGGGTAGACTAAAACGATCCACTAGATCCTGCTGGATGAAAGTAGCAGCCGCTCCAGAGTCAAGAGAGGCGGAGGAAGGATGTGATGTCTCTCCGGTGACGACGGCCACAGGAATCGATAATTTGGAAGAGGTTTTAACATTTGGAGACGTTCCACCTAGAGTTGCCTCTCCAATCAACCCTAGTTACTGGAGTTTCCCGGTTTCTGTGGGCATTGGCGCACAAAATGACCCTTGAGGCTACAATACATACAAAGTCCAGAGGAGCGTCTGCGCTGCTTCTCCTGTTCATATAACCGGACTCTGTCTACCTGCATGGGTTCTTCAGGTAGTGCACTAGGAGTGGACAATAGTGGTCTCTGGACTGATGGTGCTGGTCTGTGGACCCGGCTCTCCTGTCGAACCTCTTGAGAGCGCTCCCGGATTCTCATATCAACCCGGGTGGCTAACAGGATGAGGGCATCCAAGGTAGAAGGAAGGTCGCGGGCTGCCAGTTCGTCCTTGATGTGAGAGGACAGTCCCTGCCAGAAGGTCGCCACCAGTGCCTCATTGTTCCATGCCAGCTCGGCTGCTAGGGTACGGAAGGAGATACCATACTCCCCTACTGTGGAGCCTTCTTGCTTGAGGGTCAACAGAGTGGCTGCGGCAGAGGATGTTCGACCCGGCTCCTCGAACACGGCACGAAAGGACTGCAGGAACAAGGCTAGGTCCGCGAATACAGGTTCTTGTTGCTCCAAGATTGGGTTCGCTAATGCGAGGGCCTTGCCAGCGAGGAGGGAGATAATAAATGCCACTTTGGCCTCCTCGGAGGGGAAGAGATGAGGCCGTAGCCTAAAATGCACCGTGCATTGATTGAGAAATCCTCTACATGCTCTGGGATCACCGTCGTAGCGAGGAGGAAGAGGCAGAGGAACTGTGGCTCCGGGACAAACAGGAGGAGCAACGGGCAGTGGCACAGCAACAGCTTCAGGAGGAAGAACCGGAGGTGGAACAGCGAGTAGATCCAGGCGGACCAGGATAGAATCACCGCCTCAAGGAGTTGATCCTGACATGTGCGTAGGTCATGTATCTCTGTCTGTATCTTCTGGACTGCGGTCTTCGGCTGGCCAGCGGGTTTCATGGCCTGAGCGTACTGTCACGGACACAGGGTATGTGGACCCACTAGGCCGCTCCGCCGTAGCGGGGAGGCAGCTGACCAGGTCACAGTCTATGCGAAAGTCAATGGCAGACAGTAACGCTTGGGTACCTGAAATAGTCCGGACGGTGGCTGTGGCTTCAGCACGGATGGAGGCTGGTGCGGCAGGTGGCGCCAGACGTGGCGGGCAGTATCCGATGAAGCAGAAGATACTGGACGTGGCAGAAGACACTGGACGTGGCAAACGACACTGGACGTGGCAGAAGACACTGGACGTGGCAAACGACACTGGTCATGGCAAACGACACTGGACGTGGCAGAAGACACTGGATGTGGCAGAAGACACGACTCCAACGCTGGTAGGCACAGGAACTGGAACAATACAGAATACAGGAACGGGTAACAGGGCACGGGTAACAGCTGGAACGGGGAAACACTAAGGGACCATTTGCGAGACAGACTGGGATAGACTAACAACGCTCAGGTAAGGATCAGAAGGCCTGGGGCCTTCTTATAGACCAGGAAATCAGGGCAGCTGATGATGATGACGATCCTTGTGTGTGCGCGCTGGCCTTTAAGGAGCGGAAGTGAGCGCTGGCGTCTCCTAGGAAGGAGACAGGGACCAGCGCTCACGGATCCATGGCTGCGGGCATCGGGGAGTGAGTAAACACGACGGCCCGCGGCCATGGACGTTACAGCAATGTTTATTTTTTTTATTTTGTCGTGTGTATTCATTTAAGAATAAAATGAAACATTGCTGTTTTTACATGTACTGACATCTGGTGGTCAAACAGGTTATTCCGCAAACTGGATCAAGCGGAAAAAGTAAAAAGAAACCCAAGCAACTCGGTTAACAACCAACAATACATTTGAATGTTATCACTTTATTATTACTTGAAGGTAGAGGATTAATGACAGGTCTATTGACAAAAAGAAGAGTGAAGACAGCTAACAACTGATAGGAGAAAGAGAACTGGAAAACACTAATGATGTCACTACCCATTTCAAATTCCGGCCCTTGTTGACTTGACTGTGAAGCTGGTCATACACATAAGACAGCTGAACACTTGTTAGGTTGAAAGCTTAAATGCACGGTCCGATCACTTGAGGGTGCATTTAAGCGTGCATGTGCACTGCCAAATAAAATCAAAATTAACTGCTGCCAGACACTAGTGCCACTAATCTACAGGGGAACAAAAGAGTTAGGCCTTATTCACACGACAGTGAAAAAAAATGTCCATTAAAAACTGATCAACTGTCAGTTTTTCATGGCCATTTTGCATCAGTGTGTCTCTAAATTGTCATCCATTTCCAGTCCATCTGCCCGTTTTTAATGGCTGTTTGACATCCATTTTGCATCAGTTTTTCATGGCCGTTAAAAAAACTGATGAATTTCATTAGTCAGGCTTTTTTTGTCCCAGCCCCCTGAAAACACCCAAAGGAAGGTCACATATTCACCTAGACACTATTTACAGCCTCCCTGTATATGATGCCACACCAGCCTCCCTGTAGATGCCACACCAGCCTCCATGTAGATGCCACACCAGCCTCCCTGTAGATGCCACACCAGCCTCCCGGTAGATGCCACACCAGCCTCCCTGTAGATGCCACACCAGCCTCCCTGTAGATGCCACACCAGCCTCCCTGTAGATGCCACACCAGCCTCCCAGTAGATGCCACACCAGACTCCCTGTACATGATGCCACACCAGCCTCTCTGTAAATGCCACACCAGCCTCCCTGTAGATGCCAAACCAGCCTCCCTGTAGATGCCACACCAGCCTCCCTGTACATGATGCCACACCAGCCTCCCTGTACATTATGCCACATACTCACGGGTGCAGCGCCGTCTCTTGTCTTCTTCACTTGTGGTCACTCGTCTGCACGGGATCTGGCAAGGCAGCGCGACGGGGCGATGACGTCATCGAGGCGCCTTCAAACCCGTGAAGACGAGTGACCACACCTGAAGAAGTGCCGCAACCGTGAGTATGCCAACGATAGCCAGCAAGGGAACTAGTAGTTCCCTTGACAATCCCCATGTAACAGATTTGTTTTTAACGGGTGTTACATGTATTGACAGCCGTTAAAAACTGATCCATTGACTTCTATGGGGGCCGTGTAAAGGCACCCATAGAATATCATTTCTCTGAAAACGGCCATGTGAAGGCCGTTAAAAGGACGGCCATCACACGGCCGTTTTTCACTGTCGTGTGAATAAGGGCTTAGCATGTTGAAATCCAAAATGTGGATCATTTGTTTTCCTCCAAAGCAGACAGTCAGGTTTTCTTACCATAAGGCTGGGTTCACACGACCATGTTACGGACCGAACACAGTGCAGGGAGCCTGGCTCCTAGCATCATAGTTATGTACGATGCTAGGAGTCCCTGCCTCTCCGTGGAACTGTCCCGTACTGAAAACATGATTACAGTACGGGACAGTTGTCCTGCAGCGAGGCAGGGACTCCTAGCGTCGTACATAACTATGATGCTAGGAGCCCGGCTCCCTGCACTGTGTTCGGTCGGGGAATTCCAGCCGAAATACGTTCCGTCCATTACGGACGTAACATGGTCGTGTGAACCCAGCCTAATTCAAATTCGATTGCTACCAACATTCAGAATTGGCAGAATTCGCTGACATTTATATTATGTGTATGGACATTTTAACCACCCAACAGTTTATCCTGAGCTATAATCGGGCTGCAGGAAAAGGACCCTGTAGTTTAGGCCTAAACACAGCTCAGGCAGTCTGACTGCGGAGGGAGAATGTTGGCCTCAAAACAAGACCAGGATAGCGACTTTACTTGTGTTCTAGCCGAAGCTAGAACAGGTTGAAATAAGAGCTGAATATACTGTACTTGCAGATCTCAATTCAGCCTGCGTAGAGAAGGGGAGGAGGACAGCGGGAGATGTGTAGGCAGCATGCCTGACAGGAGGGAATCTGTGATCCTTGTCCTGTCTCTGTATGGCTTTAGATTTTCCCAGGGGGTTGTCTTTAACCCGTTAGTGACCGGCCCATCGTGTTTCTACGTCGGTCACTAACGGGCCTTATTCCGATGCCATAGACTTTTTACGTCGCGGCATCGGAAAAAGTAAACAGAGCAGGGAGCTGTCAAATCTCCCTGCTCTCAGCTGCCAGAGGTAGCTGAGGGCTGGGAGCGTCCCTGCTCTGCCGTGTGAGATCGATATTAGTATAGATCTCACACGTTTAACCCCTCAGATGCGGTGCTCAATAGCGAGCACCGCATCTGAGTGGTTTTGGAGAGAGGGAGGGATCTCCCTCTCTCCCCCACCGACACACGGCGATACGATCTGTCTGTGTCTCCAATGGCAGCCGGGGGTCTAATAAAGGCCCCCAGGTCTGCCTGGAGTGAATGCCTGCTAGATCATGCCGCAGGCATGACCTAGCAGATGCCTGTCCGTGTTAAAAGGACAGGCAGTAATACACTGCAATACAAAAGTATTGCAGTGTATTATAATAGCGATCGCAAATCGCATATTATAGTCCCCTAATGGGACTAGTAAAAAAGTGAAAAAAAAGTTTAATAAAGTTAATTAACAAAAAAAATGTGTACAAACTGCTTTACTATTAAAAAAACAAAATAAAGTTAAAAAGTTACACATATTTGGTATTGCCGCATCCGTAACGACCCCGACTATAAATCTATTACATTATTTAACCCGCACGGTGAACGCCGTAAAAAAATTAATAAAAAACTATGGAAAAATTGCTGTTTTCTGTGAATACTGACTTTAAAAAAATGTGATAAAAAGTGATCAAAAAGTCGCATCTACTCCAAAATGGTACCAATAAAAACGACAAGTCGTCCCGCAAAAAAAAAGCCCTCATACAACCGCATCGGCGAAAAAATAAAAACGTTACGGCTCTTCAAATATGGAGACACAAAAACAAATAATTTAGAAAAAAAAGCGTTTTTACTGTGTAAAAGTAGTAAAACATAAAAAAACGATACAAATTTGGTATCGTTGCAATCGTAACAACCCGCTGAATAAAGTTATTGTGTTATTTATACCACACGGTAAACGGCGTAGATTTAGGACGCAAAAAAGAGTGGCGAAATTTCAGATTTTTTTCTATTCCCCCCCCAAAAAAACGTAATAAAAGTTAATCAATAAATAATATGTACCTAAAAATGGTGCTATTAAAATATACAACTTGTCCCGCAAAAAAACAAGACCTTATACAGCTATGTCGACGCAAAAATAAAAACGTTATAGCTCTTGGAATGCGACGATTGAAAAACGTAAAAAATAGCTTGGTCATTAAGGTCCAAAATAGGCTGGTCATTAAGGGGTTAAAAAAAACAAGCCCTGAAACAGCTCATGGCTCTTGGAATGCATTGACAAAAAAAGAATACAAAAATTGTTTTGGATAAAATGTGTTTTTATTGTGCAAAAATAGTAAAACATAAACTGTAAAAATTTGGTATCGACATAAACGTTACGACCCATAGAATAAAGCTAACATTCACATACACGTTTCTTATCATATAGTCCTCAAATTTGCTTGCCAATTAGCAAAACCTTCCAGAGCCCATGTAATATTGTCAGTGCAAACATACATAGTAGTGTCATACAGTGCCCATATTATAATATCAAACAGTATAACCTCATACGGCATTCTACCTTATGTTACAGCAAACTACATATAGACAGTTACCAAATAGTACTGTACTGTTATACAGTACATAAATAATACTGCCTTACAGGGCATACATGCAAGCAGATATTTAGAGTAAACTCCCCCACAAAATGGATCAGGAATATTGGATGTGTGCAAACAGGTAAATGTAATCAAGAAGTATTTGTTTACACATATTTATTGAACCTGGTCCACTTTTTTGGGGAGTTCAACATAAACATCTGCTTGCATGCTTGTACCTTGTGGAAGAATACCATTTATTAAAGACAGAGAAAGCTGTAAATTTCACCTTACTCTCAACAGTGTTGTGCCTATAACTAGCACAACAAATAAAAGTCTATGTACACATTTGAACGTTTTCTAACCACAGAGTTTTTTGCCACGGTTTTTGCTGTGGAAACCGCGGCAAAACACTTCCGAAATTCACTCCCATTGATTTCAATGGAAGGTGGAGGTGTTTTTTGCTCGCGGGAAAAAGAAGCGACGTGCCCTATCTTGAGGCGTTTTCCGCCTCAAAAACCCCATTGAAATCAATGAGAGACGCGTTTTTTTACCACGATTTTCGGCAAAAACGCTTGCGGTTATTCCACCTTTCTGTTGAAGAGACAGCTAAAGAAAAGCTACAAAAAAACTGCAAAAATCGCAGCAAAAAACGTGTGTGGTGCAAAACCACTTAAAAAAAACCGGAGCTGATTTTTTCAGGCTGAATTTTCTGCCTACAAATAACTCAGTGTGAACAGGGCATAATACTGAAGGTATTTTAAAGGGTAACTAAACGTTCAACAAACTTCTGAAGTCATAGTGACATGTCATAAGTTTTGATTGGTGGGGGTCTGAGCACTGAGACCCCCACCAATCGCTAAAACAAAGCTGCAGAAGTGCTTATGTGAGGGTAATTAAATATGCATAAGGTCCATATAAACGTAAAGGGAAAGCAGTTATGCACAAAAATACTGAGGCATATCAAAGGGATATATCATACCCATAATGGATGCAGGAAGAAACATTGCGAACGACCGCCCCAACGCACGTTTCAGTGCTAATGCCTTCGTCTGGGGCCTATACTAGCACTCTGCCCGGGACTCTGCTCTGGGGAAGACCCTGACAACACTGTCCATATATGGACAGTGATGTCAGGGAATTCCACAGAGTCCCGGAGCAGAGCCGATACTAGCGCTCCGCACAGGACTATGGGGAAGCCCCAGACATCGCTGTCAATATGAGGACAGCAATGTCAGGGGATTCCCCAGAGTCCCGGAGCAGAGCCTATACTAGCGCTCTGCCCGGAGACTTCAGCTCTGGGGTAGCCCCAGACATCGCTGTCCATATGTGGAGAGCGATGTCAGGGAATTCTACAGAGTCCCGGAGCAAAGCCTGTACTAGCGGTTCTGTGTGCCACGGGCCGCAAATGACTGCCCCAGGGGCCGCATGCGGGCCGCGTGCTTGAGACCCCTGCTTTAAACCATAATGACCACGCAATTTTTTACGTTTTTCCATCGTCGCATTTAAAATAGCTATAATTTATTTTTTTTCATTAACATAGCTATGTAAGGACTTGTTTTTTGTGGGACATGTTGTATTGTTAATAGCACTATTTTGGGGTACTTCTAATTTATTGATTACATTTTTTGGTGGGGTGAAAAAAAACCCTTACATTTTGGCACTCTTTTTTTGTGTCTTAAACTTACGCTGTTTACCATGTGGTATAAATAACATAATAAGTTTATTCAGCGAGTCGTTACGATTGCGGCAATACCAAATTTATATAGTTTTTTTATGTTTTACTACATTTACACAGTAAAAATACTTTTTTTTCTAAATTATTTGTTTTTGTGTCACCATATTTTAAGAGCCATAACTTTTTTATTTTTCTGTTGACATAGCTGGATGAGGGCTTTTTTTTGCAGGGCGACTTGTACATACGACTTTTTGATCACTTTTTATAAAAAAAATTTGAAGGCAGGATGAACAGAAAACATAAATTCTGTCATTGTTTGTTTTATTTTATTTTATTTTTTTACGGCGTTCACCGTGTGGGTTAAATAATGCAATTGTTTTATAGTTGGGCTCGTTACGAACACGGTAATACCAACTTTTTACTTTTTTTCATAATAAAGTATTTTGTAAGAGGAAAAAGTGGGTTATTTTTTTTTTTTTACTTGGGACTTTATTTATTACAAACTTTATTCAACTTTTTCAAAAATTTTTTTAGTCTCACTAGGGGACTTTACTGTACGATCTTTTGATCGTTTTTGTAATACATTGCAATACTTCTGTATTGCAGTGCATTATGCCTGTCAGTGTAAAACTGATAGGCATCTGTTAGGCCATGCCTCTGGCATGGCTACCAGGAATATACTAAAGGCAGACCTGGGGGCCTTTGTTAGGCCGCCAGGCTGCCATAGAAACCATCGCCACACTTGATTGCATCCTGGGGTGCCTGTGGGGTGAGAGAGGGAGCCCCCTCCCTCTAAAACCACTCAAATGCAGCGGTCCCTATTGACCGCCGCATCTGAGGGGTTAAACATAATCGGAGACCACTGCTACTGATCGATGCCCTGAACCCGGAAGCTGTAAGCTGTTGGCTTCAGGAGCACCCCGCCCGATGCGGGAAAACTTCTTCTGAAGTGCCTAATGCTGTATATTGCTTCTATACATTGTCCTGTAGAACAGTGATCCCCAACCACCGGGTCGCAGACCAATACCGGGCCGTGGATCATTTTGGTACTGGGACACGGTATCTGGTATCCGCCCTGGTGGCCGCATGAACTTCCGGGCGAAAAACCGCACCAAATTGTGGTGCAGTTTTTCACCCTAGGAATGTCCGCTGCGAAAACTGCTGACCATTCAGCTGGCATACTAGCAGGATGGCCTTCTGGAGACCGCTGCAGCCTGCGATTGGCTGCAGCGGTGGTCACATGGGATAAAGCGTCATCCCAGAAGGCCGGCCTGGAGGAAGAAACAGGCTTCTGAGTGTAGCGTCCATGGCCGCGGGCCGTCGGGTTTACTCTCCTCCCGACGCCCGCAGCCATGGATTTGTTAGCGCTGCTCCCCATTTCCTTCCTAGGAGACGCCAGCGCTCACTTCCGCTCCGGTCCGCTGTGTCCTCAATCATCATCATCAACTCACATGATTTCCTGGACTATAAGAAGGCCCCAGCCCTTCTGATCCTTGCCTGAGCGTTGTTAGTATATCCCAAGTCTGTCTTGCAAATGGTCCCTTAGTGCTTCCCGCTCCAGTTGTTACCCGTACCCTGTTACCTGTTCCTGTAACCCATGCTATGTTCTTGTTCCTGTGCCTACTAGTGTTGGAGTCGTCCTACTGCACCTGCTGTCGTTTGCCACGTCCAGTGTCTTCTTCCACGTCCAGTGTCTTCTGCCACATCTTGTACTGTCCGCCTCAAGATAGCCTTCACTTTAGCCTTGATCCTCCATCATCCTGACGTATCTCGGCAGTTCTCATTGGAGGTGGTCGCTTCCTCTATTGGTGGAGGTGCACTTCTGTTCCAGAGGAGCTCCAAAGAAAAGGCAGTAGTATGTGGCTATTACTCGAGACTTTTTTCTTCTGCAGAGCGCAATTGCTCTATTGGGGATCTGGAGCTACTGGCCATCAAATTGGCTCTGGAGGTGTGGAGACATCTTCTAGAGGGTGCAGAACCTTACCTATCTTCAGTCCGCTCAACGACTAAATCCCCGTCAAGCCAGGTGGTCGCTGTTCTTCACCCGTTTCCAATTTGTGCAGGTTAGAGACATCCCTCCGGGTAGGACTTGTTTGGTTGGCAGACATGAGAAGAATTCTCCGCTGGGGACACAGTTCTAAACTGGCTGGGCACACTGGTGTTCATAAAACCCGAGACCTGATTGCTCGTGTCTTCTGGTGGCCCACGCTACCTAAACATGTTCTGGACTTTGTCTCTTCTTGCAATTTGTGTTCTTCTAACAAAGCTACTCACTCCAAGCCTGCCGGCCTGCTTCAACCTCTGCCTGTACCCAATGCCCCCTGGCAGCACATTGCGATGGACTTTGTCACAGACCTTCCTCCCTCAGCAGGATGCAACACGGTCTGGATGTTGGTGGACCGGTTCTTGAAGATGGCAAATTTTATCCTGCTGACCGGCCTACCTTCTGCTCCCCGACTGGCAAGTCTCTTCATTCAGCACATCTTTCGCTTGCATGGCTTGCCCCTTCACATTGTGTCTGACCGGGGCATTCATTTTACCTCAAATTTCTGGAGAGCGCTCTGTAAACTCCTGGATGTGAGATTGGACTTTTCCTCAGCTTATCACCCCCAGTCCAATGGGCAAGTCGAGAGGATCAACCAGATCTTGGAGAATTATCTCCGCCACTTCATCTCTTTACAGCACGATAACTGGGTACAGCTTCTTCCATGGGCCGAGTTCTCGTACAACAACCACACAAGTGAGTCCACCACTTACACTGCGTTTTACATGGTGTACAGTCAACATCCTAGAGTCCCTCTTCCTGTGTCGACTACATTTCAGGTACCCGCTGCTAACTCTGCATTTGGGGACTTTCTGCAAATCTGGCAACAGACCTGATCCTCTATTTTTCTGGTAGTCGATCGCATGAAGTGAAAAGCCGGTACCAAAGTCTGGCTGTCCTCTCGGAACATTCGTTTGAATGTGCCTTCATACAAGTTTGCTCCCAGGTTCCTTGGTCCTTTTGAGATTCTGCAATAGATAAACCCTGTCTCCTATAAGCTGCGTCTGCCTCCTACCCTCAGTGTTCCCAACTCCTTTCATGTGTCCCTCCAGAAACCAGTGGTCCTCAACCACTACAGCAAGACTTCTAGTTCCACAGTTGCTCCCAGCGGTTCTTCTGATGTGTTCGAGGTAAGGGAGATCCTGAACTGCAAAAGGGTACGAGGAAGGACTTTCTATTTGGTGGACTGGAGAGGGTTTGGTCCATAAGAGGAGAGGTCCTGGGAGCCTGGAAGAGAACCTCAGTGCACCTGCTCTCATTAAGAAATTCCTCTCTCGCTCTGGCCCCAAGAAGAGGGGCGTAAGAGGGGGGATACTGTAGCGTCCATGGCCGCGGGCCGTCGGGTTTACTCTCCTCCCGACGCCCGCAGCCATGGATCTGTAAGCGCTGGTCCCCATCTCCTTCCTAGAAGACGCCAGTGCTCACTTACGCTCCGGTCCGCTGTGTTCCGTAGGGTGCGCACGCACGCTCGTGCCCGCTCTTAAAGGGCCAGTGCGCGCACATGAACACAATCATCATCATCAACTCACATGATTTCCTGGACTATAAGAAGGCCCCAGCCCTTCTGATCCTTGCCTGAGCGTTGTTAGTATATCCCAAGTCTGTCTTGCAAATGGTGCCTTAGTGCTTCCCGTTCCAGTTGTTACCCGTGCCCTGTTACCTGTTCCTGTATCCCATGCCGTGTTGTTGTTCCTGTGCCTAATAGTGTTTGAGCCGTGTCCTACTGCACCTGCTGTCGTTTGCCACGTCCAGTGTCTTCTGCCACGTCCAGTGTCTTATGCCACGTCCAGTGTCTTCTGCCACATCTTGTACTGTCCGCCGGATCTGGCGCAACCTGCTGCACCGACCTCCATCCGTGCTAAAGCCACAGCCACTGTCTGGACTAGTTCAGGTACCCGAGTGTTATGAACTGCTGTAGACATTTGTATAGACTGAGACCTGGTCAGATGCCTCTCTGCAATGGTGGAGCGGCCTAGGTCCACATATCCTGTGACTGTGACACTGAGTAAGTATAAGATTTTTTTTTCGAGTTATGTTTTTTGCGCTGGAATTGTTGTGATTCCGGCGCAATAAATGCAACAACTGCTATTTGTTGTGGGTTTTACCTCCCCATTGAATTCAATGGGGAAAACCCGCAACAAATGAGCAGCGTTTACTTAAATACAATTGATATACTGCGGAATAAAACTCTGCACCGCATCTCAACTTCTGAGCGGTTTTTCCACTCACTATATACGCAGCGTGAGGATGAGATTTGTACTATCTCATCCACTTTGCTGCTACTGTATTATGCTGCAGATCTTCTGCAATGAATTCCGTTACAAAAAAAATCGGCAGTATTTACGCAACATGTGAACTGACCCTAAACCCCTGCACCCCCGCCAGTCTGTGGAAAAATTGTCTTGCATGAAACTGGTCCTTGGTTAAAATAAAGGTTGGGGACCGCTGCTGTAGAAAATACAGTGCGTGGGAACACATTACAAAATTATTGACTATCATTGCTCTACCATTGCGCACGTGTATTCAATGAACTGTGAAGTGAGAGTGCATATTGTGCACAAGGCATGCTGCAGACAAATGTTTTGGATAGGAACAGCCAAGTAAAAGATCAATAGCGCATATACTGTGGAGTAAAACACTGACGGCTCTGGTGGCAAACCCTGGAGATTATTAATAAAGACATGACTTGCCTAAGTAGAGTCATGTGTTATTGAACATTTTATTTCCCCTTTTTCCACCCATTCACCCAAGAAAAAAGACACGTGACAACCGAGGTTGGATATGAAATGGCCACAGCAGCCGTTTATTAATTTACATTGTTTATAAAATGCAATTTAATCCGAAACATTCGGATAACTACTTAGGAAGTCAACCAGAGAATTCCTCCTATAATTCACATGACCCAACATGAGTCAGAATCAGTAAAACCAATCAACATTAACACTAAGTCCTTGAAGCCATTTTTCCGATATTTTTTACCTCGAGTTAGCCATCTGCAACCACCACCAACTATTTACCTCCAGCCGTAAACCAGCTCGGAGGCACCGCTCACCTCTGCAGATGGCTCCAACCACCAGAAGACCACTTCAAAGGGATAACACCCTATGAAGTCTTCAAATAATGTACCTTTTTGGGGGACGCATACCCCCGATGTGACCCCCCCCACCATTTCGTACTGACCAACCTCAAGGACTCCCCCCGCCACAGCGAAACAGGCCTTGACCACCTTAAGCCTGTGAGTTCCGCCAAACCACCACTGCCCTTTCAATTCCTTCTGCTAGTGCCAGGCTCCACAAATCAATCCCAACCTCGGTCAGATGCACTCCATCACTCCTCCAGTAATTCCCCTCTCCTGACTCCAAATCCCTGTGCCGCACACAAATGCCCCCATTCTTGGCCACAAAACGTGACACCGCTTTGTTAACCCTCTCCACAGACCGTGCCAGCCGCCAATGCTTCTTCGGAACTATGTCGGACCAAACTATCACTAGGCATGGATAAGATGCCCATAAACACAACATATCGTGTTTGATATCCCGCACCAACTCCCGAAAGGGGCGCACCCCAAAAAATTTCCCCCCACCACGTGCAATACCAGGACCTCCGGAACCCTATCCAGCTGAGAGTATGTCTGAAACTCGGTCAATACCCGGCTCCATAACATACCTCTGAATCCCAGCCAATGCAAAACCGCATCCTGCCGCGGAATGCGCAGCTGACGGCCATCAGGGCGGACGTCCGCCCGCAGGGCCCCCCAATGAACATAAGAGTGTCCTAACAACCACACCAGGCAAGGGCGCTGATCTGAAACGAAAAAAGGGTAAGCACACACGCATTTACCACCTCCAAACAAGCAAATAACAACACGACTCATAACAAATGAGGGCGCACGTAAGTCCAAAACCTGTTGGACTCCCAACGGCCAATGCGATGCACCACCTCGTCATCCAACCCCCAATGCCCAGCCTCAGTCGCTGCGCCAATCCGAAATGAGTGAGAAGAGTAATGAACAGACTCCGACCGCAGCTAAGTATTTTTTAAATACTGCGCCAAATTGATATCTGGACAAAAACGATCCATTTTCGTGACGTAGCAACGGCAACTCGGGCACCCCCACCCGTGGCTTGAAAGCATACAAGCGACTGGACACATCGCCGACCCCGGGAGGGCAAACAGAACTATGCGCTTCCCCCTTCCCATTTGGTCAGTTTTTGACCGCCGCAAAAACAACTCGAGTCTGTCCCCATATAGACCCACATCTTCCAGTCTCAATCCCCCTGCCCGCTCTGTACTAGGAGAAACCAACTCACCAATTCGAAGTGCTCCAAAGAACGCTAAGGAAAAAGCTAACTGAAACAACTCCACCTCAAAAGGCGAATGACAAACAGACGCTAGCGATAATCCCAAAGAACCGAGGAGAGTAAAAGACACGGGTCGCCTCTGATCTGCTTCGGCCCTGCCTCGACGCAAACCCTTCAAAGCTTGCCCTACCAAAAAATCCTTGGACACATCCCGTAGACCCCGCAATTTAAAACCAAAAGCCAAGGTAGAGACAAAACGATTAACCTTGGCCAGGGAAACACAGCCTCCCAAGCGCCCCCAACCAATACAATAGTGCCACCCACGCCTCCAACAAGCAGAATAAGCACTCCACATCACACTTGCCAACGACCTTTTCATCAACCTTTCTGCGGAACCGCTCCCGGTGCCATCTGACGGAATCGATACTAATTGCGAGCGAGAAAGAGCATCAGCAATACAATTGCGAACCCCCGGCACATGCACCGCAACCACCCACGCGTTCAAGGACAAGCACACCAGAACTAAGTGTCGCAACAATTGAACCACAGGAGGAGAAGATGCCGATATGTTATTAATGGCTAAGACCACCCACATGTTGTCGCAGTGGAAACTAACCTTTTTATCCCTGAGCCTATCCCCCCAAATGGTCACCGCAACCACGATAGGGAACAGCTCGATCAGGGCCAGATTCCGCGTAAGTCCACTGACCACCCAGCTAGCCGGCCAGTTCCTCGCACACCATTTACCTCCACCATATTGGCATAATCCGACAGGCAAAGTTCAACTTCCCCAGCAGAGACTGGAGATCGCGCAACGTGATCTTCTTCAAATGGCAAGCCCGCCGCACCTCCTGACCCAATGGCCTTAATTTATCCTCGGGAAATCTACACTCCATCGCCACTGAATCAATCTCGATTACTAAAAAACAAATGGTGGAGACAGGGTCCTCAGTCTTTCCAGGCGCTAGGGGAATCGCAAATTCCTTTGCAACTTTCTGCAAGGAATACAATAAATTACCGCAAATAGGCGAACCCCTAGGGCCGATGCACAAAAAATCATGAAGGTAATGTATCAAAGAATAAACCCCCGCTACGCCCTTCGTCACCCATTCCACGAAGCTACTAAATGCCTAGAAATATGCGCAAGAAAGGGAGCACCCCATAGGAAGACACCTATCCACATAAAACGCCCAGTTCCAGAAACAACCCAACAGCCGCTGGCTCTCTGGATGGACTGGCAGCAAACAAAAAGCCACCTCAATGTCGGTTTTTGCTAACAACGCGCCAGGCCCCTCCTCACGAACTAACACTACTGCCTTGTCAAAGGACGTGTAAACTACCGAGCATAAATCATGATCTATCCCATCATTCACCGACGACCCCCTGGGAACAGACAAATGCTGAATCAAACGAAATTTATGGTGCTCGCGCTTTGGCACAATTCCCAAGGGGGATACCACTAAATTCTCTATTGGCGGATCAACGAAGGGCCCCGCCATGCGACCCAACGAAACTTCCTTAAAAAGTTTTTCCGATACGACCTCCGAATGCAAGTAAGCCGACTTGAGATTGCACAGTGTAATGGGAGGAGGGGGAATAACAAAACCAAAACAAAGCCCCTCATAAATTAACTTGGCCGCAACCCTATTTGGGTATTCATTTAGATACGGGGCCATCTTTTCCACCCTCACCGGCGAAAACCCCTTGACCAGTTGAGGAGGACTGGTTACCTGACCACCTCCCTTTGCGCTTACACTTGGCAGCCCCGTGCGAGGATCCGTTACATTCCGAACACACGTGCTTGAATTTACATGTAGCTCCGAACTTACACTGGCCGTCATTGAATTGCCAGCAAAAACCAAGTTTTGACCCAGAACCCTGACTGACCTGGCTAGACTGACCTCCTTGGCCAACGCTCCCGGGAAAGGACTGCTTAACCGGAGCCGTCACCCTCAACCAAAGCGCAATATCCTTCTGGTCCCACCGAATCGCCGGCCGAACCGCCTTCCGCTGGCGAAATTGCTCATCGTACCGCAACCACGCCAGACCCCCATATACCCTATGAGCCTCTCTGATGGCATCAAAATAGCAAAATAACGCCGAGCAATTCTCAGGCGCCCTTTCTCCGATCACACTAGCCAAAATGGCAAAAGCTTGCAACCAATTGACGAACGTCTGCGGGATAAGCCTATACCGCCGACGTTCTTCTTCCTCCTTCTTACTATCATCCCGCTTGCCCTTATCCAAATTAAATTTTGCAAGTGGCAGAAGAGAAAAAATTTCCACGTACTCGTCTTTCCAAATCCGCTCGCGGACCTCCTGTTTAAGGTGGGCCCCTAAAGGACCCTTGAAACATACGTAAACCTCGCCACGAGCACGATCATCAAGCCGAATTCTATCCCCATCCTTCTCCGCCTCGGTTTTAACTGACACCACGACCACTTCCCTGGACACCCCCAAAACTTCCCCTACCATGGGACGCGACTGTAACACCCCAACATCACGAGGACCGCCCCAGACAACCGCCGGGGACCCCGCCGGAACTACAGGCGCCGCAGCCCTATCTAAGCGCCCGACTAACTCCCGCAAACAACCCACTAAATCCGATCAACCGTCGAGCCCGGCAACACCACTACTGACGGCCGATACCTCTGCGCTCGCTGCCCCACCTCCGACACCCGACATAAAAATTGCTGGATACGGCAAAGAAGGAGTTACGCACTCACCAGACTGCCCAGGCGCTGTGTTCCCGCCAGCCGGAAAATCCTGACCGCGCTGAGACTCGTCTAACTCTCCATCTTCCAGGTCTTCTCTCGCTGACGACTGGCAATCGCACTGACATCTCCGACACGGGGACCCCGGCATGCTGTCAGATGGGCCGGCAACCTGCCGCCCGACCGCAGGGACCCAGACTTCCGACTGGACCTGTTGCCTCATCGTCGCTGATGATCTAGGCGTCCTCCCTGAAGATCTCGAGGAAGCCAGCCCCATGGCCGGAACATCACCATGTGGGGCGGCCGTGGACTGCTCCCTGGATACGGCATCTGACGGAGGTGGCGTGACAGGGAGCCCGGCCTGCGACTCCCTGTGGACCGCCGAACCCCGTCGCAGCTGGGGATTCCTGCCAGGACGCAGGACCTGGGAGGAGGCGGCCTTCCCAGCTGCCTGGCCCGCAGCGTCCTTAGAAGGGCTCCCCCTGCGACGCCGGGCCCGCGGGACCACCTTTGGACTGAGACTTTCTGGCGGGCGAGACCGCCGGGAGCGGCGGGGGGGCTGTGCCTGAGCAACCGCTGCTCCCGACGACGCCCTCTGCTTCATCCTAGCAGGAGCAACGGGTATCGACTCCCCCCCGCTGCCATGTCACCAGCGCTAGAGAGGGGCCCGGGGGAGGGGAGCATGTCCGGCCTAGGAGCAGACCCGGATCGCCGAGCTCGGCGCGAAGACGGGCCAGCCTGCGGCATCCTGGCCAGCGCCACAACGGTCTCCTTCAGCCACCCCGGACCGTGAAACTCAGCTGTTGCCGGCAGCTGTTCCAGCATGCTGACAGCAGATGCCATGGCACAGGTAAGAGCAGGGGCAGTGGGAGCTTGTAATTTTTCTTGTTCTTCCTCCAGCTGCTTCTGGCTCAATGCCGAAAACAGCGGGAAGAACAGATACCATCCCCTAACTCCTCCCTTCCCCAACTCCTCCTTATACTCCCTCTCTTCCCTAAATAATTAACACTTTCCCTCCTATGTCAGTCATGGAGGCTTCCCCTTAAGCCCTCCGTGCTGCGCCCAGCCTCTTTTTTACCGGTTCTATTAAAATAAGGGATTTATATAACAGATGGAAGAAATAATAACAAAAATACAGATTAGCTATTATACTTTTATTTTAGAATCATTTATTATACCTGAAATACCATTTTAAGGCTGTATTCATACTTCTGATACATTCAATTTTGCCAGACTCCTGTAAATTCGGAAGCCATGACACCAGTATAGACAGAGCCTTATTCAGGTCAAGTGCTAAAAAAAATTGGCTGCATTCCTGCACATATGAGTGTCACAGTCTTGTCTTCCCAACTGAAATACTGCTGTCCAGCCTTCAGCGGCAGGTCCGGCACATATGTCCACACATTCTAGCAGCATGGTTGTCCCTAGTCGCCAAACCCACACCCAAAAACACACTCACAATCATCTTCTGTGCCACCCATCTTCCCGCCAACGTCATCGGGCCGCAGCCTGCATTTTCAGCCCGTTCTCCAATACAATGAGGAAGAATTTTTACGGTCGTGTGCATGGGGCCTTACTTGTACAATAGTTTAGCTTAGTTTTAGGCCCCATGCACACGACTGTATATTCATCTATCCGTAAATACTGTTCGTAAATATGAAAAATAAATAGGGAGGCTGCAAATGATGTCACCAACATGTTGCATAGCAACGCTTCCGTAAATACGGACGGTTTATGGATGCACATCCGTAGCCGTCCTTATTTACGGAAGCGCCCATAGGCTTCTATGGGAGAGTCCGTGCCGTAATTATGGACAAGAATAGGACAGGTTCAATAATTTTTTCAGCACGGACACCCATCAGTAAAAATACGGAAAGGTGACAGTGGCCAATAGAAATGAATGGGTCCGTAATTATGGATGGAAAATACGGTCGTTTGCATGGGGCTTTAGTCAGTGACAGAGAATCAGAATTACTCTGACTCCAGTCAGATTTCTTAACTCCTAGAACTACAAGGGCATGGTTAGAGAGTATGATATTATGATACAAATGATGATATTAACCCCTTCCCGACATTTGGCGTATAGCTACGTCATAGCAGGGTAGGGGAAGTATGGTGCGGGCTCACGGGCTGAACCCGCTCCATACAATGCGGGTGTCAGCTGTATGTTACAGCCGACACTTCACAAACACTTCACAAGCGCTCGAGCACGATCCCGCTCGTTTAACCCGTTAAATCATTAGAAAGATGGGGGGACCTCTAGCAGCTTATCGCACCCCGCCGCAATGCAATCGCGGGGTGGTGATGGTTGCTAAGGCAGCCTGGTGGCCTAATGAAGGCCCCCAGGACTGCCATCTTTGTGCTCCTATTAAGCCCTGCCTCTCCTATCCAGCTTATCCTGCAAAAAATAAGCCCTCACACCACTTAATCGACGGTAAAATAAAAAAGTTATGGCTCTCAGAATTTGGCGACACAAAATACATTTTATTTTTTACACTTAATTTTCTCCTTGTAAAAGTAGTAAAATATCGAAAAAACTATATGGATTTGGTATCGCCGTAATCGTACCCACAAAATAAAGTTGTTTTAATTGCACAGTTACATAGTTACGTAGTTTGTACGGTTGAAAAAAGACACATGTCCATCAAGTTCAACCAAGGGACAGGAAAGGGGAAGTAAAAAATTTCTACACATAGGAGCTAATATTTTTTTGTTCTAAGAAATTATCGAAGCCTTTTTTAAAGCCAGCTACTGTCCCTGCTGTGACCAGCTCCTGCGGTAGACTATTCCATAGATTCACAGTTCTCACAGTATAGAAGGCTTGCCGCCTCTGCAGGTTGAACCTTCTTTTTTTTCCAGACAGAGGGAGTGCCCCCTTGTTTTTTGAGGGGGTTTTACATGGAACAGGATTTCACCATATTTTACAGTGAATTCCGTAAAAACGAAGCACAAAAAACAATCGCTGTTTTTTTCATTTTCTACCCCACAAATATTTTTTTCCCGTTTATAGTACATTATATGGCTCAATAAATGGCGCCACGAAAAACTACAACTCGTCCCGCAAAAATCAAGCCCTCATAGGACTATATCAACGGAATACTGAAAAAGTTATGGCTTTTGGAAGTTGGGAAGGAAAAACGAAAATGAAAATCTGAATGTTGTTTACAACACTAAGGGGTTAAACAAAATCTCTTAAAGTTGCCCATTGGATACACTGAAGAGGATCAATAAAAAATAGCTTATATACTTCCCTTTTCTGGACCCTGGCTAATAACACTGTAAGGGGAGATTCACACGAGCGTTGCGTTTTTGCGCGCGCAAACAACGCGGCGTTTTGCGAGCGCAAAAACCATTTGACAGCTGCGTGTGTCATGCGTGTCTGATGCGCGGCTGCGTGATTTTCGCGCAGCCGGCATCATAGAGATGAGGCTTGTCGACGCCCGTCACTGTCCAAGGTGCTGAAAGAGCTAACTCTTTCTGCACCCTCGACAGTGAATGCCGAACACAACAGCGAAAAACCTGTAAAAAAAAAAGATAAAGTTCCTACTTACCGAGAACTTCCCGGCCGTTGCCTTGGTGACGCGTCCTTGGTGACGCGTCCTTGGTGACGCGCCTCTCTTGACATCGGGCCCCACCTCCCTGGATGACGCGGCAGTCCAAGTGACCGCTGCAGCCTGTGATTGGCTGCAGCCTGTGCTTGGCCTGTGATTGGCTGGAGCTGTCACTTGAACTGAAGTGTCATCCCGGGAGGTCGGACTGCAGGAAGGAGACAGGAGTAATCGGTAAGTTAGAACTTCGGTTTTTTTACAGGTTCATGTATTTTGGGATCGCAAGTCACTGTCCATGGTGCTGAAACAGTTTAACTCTTTCAGCACCATGCACAGTGAATCTCTCCCGACGTCGCGGACCGGAAATTTTTTTGCCGGGTTCGGCCAAAACGAGTTTGGCCGAACCCGGTGAAGTTTGCCTCGGTTGTCGGGGTTCGCTCCTCGCAAAGACACTCCGTTTGGATGCTTGGAAACAGAAAAGCACGTGGTGCTTTTCTGTTTTCATTCATCCTTTTCACTGCTGTTGCGCGAATCACGCTCGTCCCACGGAAGTGCTTCCGTGTGGTGCGCGTGATTTTCACGCACCCATTGACTTCAATGGGTGCGTGATGCGCGAAATACGCAGAGTTATTGAACCTGTCGCGCTTTTTGCGCAGCAGACAAACGCTGCGCAAAAAGCACGGACTGTCTGTACTGCCCCATAGACTTGTATTGGTCCATGCGTGCCGCGTGAAAACCACGCGGCCCGCACGGACCGAATACACGCTCGTGTGAATCCCCCCTAAGTGAAAGAATTAGGGTACAGGCGTTACAAAATGAACATAACGCTTCTCAAAAGAAAAAATATCTTTATATTCCATCATAATTGCCCCTTTAAAATGTATCATGATTTATATTCACTGTTACTCTACAGGGGGTAACATAATCAATTCAATCCATATCTAACATGTTCTCACTCACCATGATAATTAATTTGGAAAGAATTCTAGAAATGCTAAGTATCTTAAAAATCTTTCTGCATTTATAACTTTGCCAGGAAACCAGTAATGAAGAAAAAGTGAAGATTGGGACAAGCAACAGAATTAATTGATAGAAGCCAGCTGTTTATAACAAAGAATTTTAGAGCTGACTTCTTGCACAAGAAATTATAACATACTGTACTTGGCGGATAAGGTTTAATTAATAGTCTCTCCTGTAGATCTTACTTAATCTCTATTGTGTTGCAGGTTCAGATACAAGCTGTGTGGTCCCTAACATTGTTTTAAGTACTATTACATTTTTCCACTTGACCGAAAAGAAAAAGACAATAAAAAAAAAAAAAAAGATCATATCAATGTTATAGAAAAGAAAGTGTAATACAAGTGGGACATCCTTATACAGTAGCCAGGAATGGGTGTAAAGCACATTGTGTAGCCTTTCTGCGTGGCCCTTCCTTGGAAGAGAAATCACAATTCACAGTGTGTCTGTTCCATATGATCTCTTAGATTGCCCATTTTAGATAATAGTATCATAGATAGCACATGGTAAGTGGGGGTACCAGTTACAGTTACACTGGGGGTGCGATGGTAGCAGTCGCTCTCGAAACCTGGTGCCTAATGGGGTCAAAGGGATGCTCTGCCAGATAAGAGGACCCTATTCTGCATTGGAGCCCAGAAGTCTCAAGTTATGCCCCTGCCTCACCATGTGAAATGCCCCCCAACATTGCCCTAAGCTGTTATTGCTGGGAGAAGCAGTCAGCAAAAAGACCTTGAAGGTATCCTGTAAGGCTGTGTTCACATCTGCGTCAGGGCTCCGTTCCAAGGGTTTCCGTTTGTATAGCGTAGTACGCTTTGATTCCGTCAAAATGACGGAACTTCTGCACAACCCAGACAAACGGAAACCATTTGCACCGGAAAGTCGGAACAGAGCCCTGATGCAGATGTGAATGCAGCCTAATCCACATAATGCTGCCCTCATTGAGGACAGCATAATGTAGTGTCAGATATGTTGATTTCAGCAGTCTGTCACTTATGTGCTAATGTGAACACTTTTTTAGAACTTACATCCAGAGCCCAGGCAGCGCAGCCAGAGATGAATCCGGTGTATTCATGAGCTGTTGCTAGCTCCGCCCACTTTCTGCTGATGGACAGATGTCTCCCTATTACTATGCATAGGTGTAACACCCATGGCCACGCACCGTCGGGATTACTCACCCCCCGACGCCGCAGTCATGGATCTGTGAGCGCTGGCCCGCATCTCCTCCTCAGGAGATGCCAGCGCTCACTTCCGTTTTGTTCTGCTGTGTCCCGTAGGCCTTAAAGGGCCAGTGCGCGCATGAAGAAAATCAGTAATTAGCCCATACTCACCCTGGACTATAAGAAGGGCCCTGGCCCTTCCTTCATTGCCTGATCATTGTTGTGTTTACCCATGTTAGTCTTTGCAAATGGTCCCTTAGTGTTTTCCAGTTCCCAAGTGTTCCCGTACCTGCTATCTGTATCCTGTATCCCGTGCTACCTTGTTCCTGTGCCTTAGAGAGTTGGAGTCGTGTTGTGCCACCAATCTCGTCTGCTGGTTCTGGTGTCTGCTTCCAAGGTCCCATCCCAGACTAACCATCGCTACTGTCTGCACTATCACAGGTTCCCGTACTCACACTATAGACATTGACTTGGTATACTGTTTGGCCAGCTGCTATGCCGCTACGGCGGTATGACCCAGTGGGTCCACATACCCACAGAACGTGACAGTACGCTAAGGCCATGGACACTGCTGATCAACCCGAGACATTGACAACATCACAAGCCATGCAGGCGGATATGCTAGTCTGCCAATTACGTCAGGACCAACTCCTTAAGGTGGTGATCATCATTACTCATCGGCTGGATGCGCAAGCTGCAGTTATCACAGCATCCATTCCTGTTGCTCCGGCTGTTCCTCCTGTGACACCTCCTGTCAGTACAAGTGCTGATCCCCGATTCTCGCTGCCACTACCTCCTCGTTACAACGGAGACGCGGGTACCTTCAGGGGATTTCTATACCAGTGCCAGATCCACTTCACTTTACATGCCAGAGCAATCCCTTCTGATGGAGCAAGGATCACTTTCATTATCTCTTTTCTTACTGGCAAGGCCCTAGCATGGGCGAATCCTATTTGGGAACATCAAGGACCTGAGACCCGTGACTTCCAGGTGTTCCTATGGACATTTTGCACTGTATTTGAAGAGCCTGGCTGGGCCTGTACGCCATTCACTTCCGCACCCTGTCGGGAGAGCTGTCTTGGAACAACGAGGCCTTGGTGGCTACATTCTGGCAGGGACTGTCATCCAAGATCAAGGACGAACTTGCCGCTCGTGATCTGCCATCTACCCTTGATGACCTCATCTTACTTGCCACCCGGGTTGACATGAGGCTCCAGGAACGATCTCAAGAGGTTCGTCGGGAGAGAAGATTCCCTAGGCTGGCCCCCACTTTCCAGCTATCCTTGTTGCCCTTGCCAGTTGGCCCACCTGAGGGGCCTATGCAGGTGGATCGGCTTAAGTTATCCGTCCGGGAGAAACAACTCAGACACACTTCGGGACTTTGTCTGTATTGCGACCTCGGAGGCCATGTGGTGCGTCTGTGTCCTCAAAAGCCAAAGAAACTCCAATGCCTTGGATTGGTTGGGGAGACAACCCTAGGGGATACAGTGCTGGACAAAAAAATCTCCTCAAAACTGTCCATCCCCGTGACCATAGTGTCCGGCGAGGAAGAGCCACCGGGTCTCTGCCTATCTGGATCCGCAGCCAATTTTATCCAAAGAGACCTAGTGGTTCTCCTCCAGTTGCCCACAGTTCCTTGGAGACGTCTTTGGCTGTCGCCTCAGTGAACGGTCTGCCTCTGCCCGATCCAGTGGTATCTAAGACCAAACCTTTGAGGTTCCAAGTTGGAGCCCTTCACTCAGAGCTAATTTCTTTCCTTGTCCTGCCCAAGGCCATCAACGCTGTGCTGCTGGGTCTGCCTTGGCTTCGACTACATGCCCCAGTCCTGGACTGGAATTCCAAAGAGGTTCTGCAGTGGGGTCCCAAGTGTCTCAACCGCTATCTGGGACAGGTCCATCCAGCCCGATCTCTCCTACCTTGGTCCTTGGCAGGATTACCCCCTCACTACTCACAGTTTGTGGATGTCTTCAGCAAAAAGGAGGATGAGACGCTACCCCCACATCGGGCATATGACTGTCCCATTGAACTGGTTCCTGATGTGTCCCCTCCTCGTGGATGGGTATACCCTCTCTCCTTGCCTGAGACCCAGTCTATGTCCTCTTGTATCAAGGAGATTATGGAGAGGTGTTTTATGCAAAATTCCTCCTCCCCGGCCGGGGCCGGGTTCTTCTTTGTCAAAAAGAGGGACAGATCTCTTCAACCTTGCATCGACTACCAATCAATCAAATCACCGTCAAGAACAGATATCCATTGCCACTAATCTCTGAACTGTTTGACCGCATATGAAGAGCCAAGATTTTTTCTAAGCTAGACCATTGGGGGGCTTACAACTTAAACCGGAACCGCCAGGGTGACGAATGGAAGACGGCATTCAACACCCGAGACGGGCACTAGGAATACCTGGTAATGCCCTTCTGCCTGTGTAACGCTCCCGCGGTCTTCCAAGAGTTCGTCAATGACATCTTCCGAGATCTCCTCTATGTCTGTGTCGTGGTCTACCTTGATGACATCTTGATCTTTTCTCCAGACCTGAAGACCCATCAGAGACACGTCCGTCAAGTTCTGCTGAAATTAAGGGAGAATTGCCTATATGCAAAGCTGGAGAAATGCGTGTTTGAGAGAAATTCTCTACCCTTCCTGGGCTACATCATCTCGGATCAAGGCCCCAAGATGGATCCTGAGAAGGTAAAGTCGATCCTGGAATGGCCACATCCTCAAGGCTTAAGGTCCATACAGCGCTTATTGGGATTTGCCAACTTCTACCGGCAGTTCATCCCAAACTTCTCTTCACTGACAGCGCCCATCTCTACCCTCACCAAAAAGGGCATGAACGCCAAGCTGTGGACTCCAGAGGTAGAACCTGCATTTAATAGCCTGAAGAGTGCCTTCACTTCAGCCTCAACCCTCCATCATTCTGATGTGTCTCGACAGTTTTCGTTGGAGGTGGACACCTCCTCTGTTCGTGCAGGCACACTTCTGTTCCAGAGAGGTCCCAAAGCCAAGGCAGTCATATGTGGCTATTATTCTAAATTTTTCTCTTCCGCAGAGCGCAACTACTCGATTGGGGATCGGAAGTTATTGGCCATCAAGTTGGCTCTGGAGGAATGGAGACCTCTACTGGAGGGCGCAGCTCACCCCATCCTGATATTTACCGACCACAAGAACCTCACCTATCTCCAGTCGGCCCAACGGCTGAATCCCCGTCAAGCCAGGTGGTCTCTGTTCTTTGCCCGGTTCCAGTTTGAATTCCACTACCGCCCTGCCGACAAAAATGTGAGGGCCGATGCCTTGTCTAGGTCTTTCAAAACAGAGGACACCATGGAGTCTCCGCAAAACATCATTGATCCGTCCTGCATGGTCTCTGTCAATCCCCTGCAAGTTAGAGACATCCCTCCGGTGAGAACTTTTCTACGCCTGGCAGACAGAAGAAGAATTATTCGCTGGGGACACAGCTCAAAACTGGCGGTCATGCGGATGCCCGTAAAAGCCGAGACCTAATTGCTCATCATTTCTGGTAGTCCACGCTGCCCAAAGACACCATGGACTTTGTCTCATCCTGCACAGTGTGTGCGGCTAACAAGGTTGCTCACTCCAAGCCTGCTGGCCTGCTCCAACCGCTGCCTGTGGCCAGTGATCCCTGGCAACATATAACAATGGACTTTGTCACCGACCTGCCTCCCTCTGCTGGATGCAGTACAGTCTGGGTGATGGTGGAACGATTCTCGAAACTTGGCTCACTTTGTTCCGCTAACCGACCTACTCTCTACTTCTCGACTGGCCAACTTCTTCATCCAACACATCTTCCGCCGGCATGGCTTACCTCTGCATATCGTGTCTAAACGGGGGGTTCAGTTCACCTCGAAGTTCTGGAGAGCCGTCTGTAAACTCCTCGATGTAAAGTTGGACTTTTTCTCAGCCTACCATCCCTTGTCCAATGGTCAAGTTGAGAGAATCAATCAGATCATGGAGAACTATCTACGACACTTCATCTCAAGGCAGCATGATGACTGGGTGCAGCTTCTGCCTTGGGCCGAGTTCTCTTATAACAACCACACAAGCGAGTCCACTGCGGCCACACCATTCTTCATAGTTTACGGCCAACACCCACAAATTCTTCTCAAAGTGTAACGACACTTCATCTCCAGGCAGCATGATGACTGGGTGCAGCTTCTTCCTTGGGCTGAGTTCTCTTATAACAAGCACAAGAGCGAGTCCACTGCGGCCACACCATTCTTCATCATTTACAGCCAACACCTACGAATTCCTCTCACGGTGTCAGTTACTTCCCTGGTGCCCACAGCTGACTCTGCAGTCAGGGACTTCCTGCAGATCTGGCAGCAAACCCGATCCTCTATTCTGCTGGCAGTCGACCGCATGAAGCGAAAGGCAGACACAAGGAGACGAGAGCCTCCTCAGTTTCTTCCAGGTACCAAGGTCTGACTGTCCTCTAGGAATATCCGGCTGAGGGTGCCATCATAGAAGTTTGCCCCCAGGTTCCTCGGACCCTTCTAGCACATCAACTCTGTCTCCTACAAGCTTCGGCTGCCTCCCACCCTCAAGATCACCAACTCCTTTCATGTATCCCTCCTGAAGCCTGTGGTCCTAAACCGCTACACCAAGACTACTAGTCCTGCAGTTGCCCCCAGCGGTTCATCAGATACATTCGAGGTTAAGGAGATCTTGGACACCAAAAAAGTAGGACGAAGAACTTTTTTTTTTGTGGGTTGGAGGAGGTTTGGTCCAGAAGAGAGGTCCTGGGAGCCAGAGGAGAACCTCAATGCTCCTACCCTCGTGAAGACATTTCTCTCCCACTCTGGCCCCAAGAAGAGGGGGCATAAGACGGGGATACTGTAACGCCCATGGCAACGGACTGTCGGGATTACTCACCCCACGACAGCCGCAGCCATGGATCTGTGAGCGTGGCCCGCATTTCCTCCTCAGGAGACGCCAGTCACTTCTGCTTCGTTCTGCTGTGTCCCATAGGGTGCTAACGCGCATAAAGAAAATCAGTAACTAGCCCATACTCACCCTGGACTATAAGAGTGTTGTTGTGTTTACCCATGTTAGTATTTTCAAATGGTTACCTAGTGTTTTCCAGTTCCCAGTGTTCCCGTACCTGTATCCTGTATCCCATGATACCTTGTTCCTGTGCCTTAGAGAGTTGGAGTCGTGTTGCACCATCGATCTCATCTACTCTGTTAAACCACGTTTGGTGTCTGCTTCTAGGGTCCCATCCGAGCCTAACCATCGCTACTGTCTGAACTACCACATGTACCCATACTCGGACTATAGACATTGACTTCGTACGCTGTTTGGACAGCTGCTATCCCGCTACGGCAGTATGGCCCAGTGGGTCCACATACCCACAGAACGTGACAATAGGGAACATCTGCCAATCAGCAGAGAGTGGGTGGAGCTATCAACAGCTCATGAATACACTGGACTTATCTCTGCCAGCGCTGCCTGGCCTCTGAATGTAAGTTCTCAGGAAAGGGTTCACATTAGCACATAAGTGACCGATCGCTAAAATCAGTGTGTCTGTCGCTACATTATGCTGTCCCCATTGAGGGCAGCAAATAATAGTTCAAATACCATTTAGGCTAGGCTTCATGGTGACATCTGTTAACTGCAGCCATGCTGGCAATAACGTCCCTGCATCATAGGTAGCATGCAATGCTGCCACAGCAGTGGTTCAGTTCACATTTTGTCCTCATTTGTCCTGCCAGTGATGCCATGAGGTACAGGTATTGAAAGCAGGGCTGAAGTGTTCATCATTGTCGTGGTGCGGGGAGTGGACCCACTGGGCCATACCGCGTAGCGGGATAGCAGCTGGCCAAACAGGTATATACGCAAAGACTATAGTTCAGAAAGGGTACATGAGGCAATGTAGACAGTAGCGGTGGTTTCGGGCAAGATGAGGCTCTGGCAGTAGACAGACACCCGGCGGGGTGTGACAAGCAGATGCAGCGGAGAGCACAAAACGACTCCAACTCTAGAAGGCACCGAGGCACGGTAGAACAGGATACAGTGTACAGGCGGCAGGAACGAGAATCACTGGAAACTGGAAAACACCAGGAGACCGTTTGCATGGACAAACTAAGGCTAACACAACAACGTTCAGGCAATTATTGAGAGGGCAGAGCCCCTTTTATAGTCCAGAGGCATTGTGGGCTAATTGCAGATATTCTGCAAATGTGCACGTACTGGCCCTTTAAGGCCGAGCACGCGCGGGGGCGTGCACCCTGTGGGAGACAGTGTCTGGATCAGGAAGTTAGTGCCGGCATCTCCCAGGAGGGAGATGCCGCCGGGAATTCGCTCGTCCACGGCTGCGGCCGTCAGAGGGTCAGGACGACGTTTCGCGGACATAGACGTTACAGTATTCCCCCTCTTACGTGCCCTCTTCTTGGGACCAGAGCGGGTGAGAAACTTCTTCACGAGGGCAGGTTCATTGATGTTCTCCTCTGGTTCCCAAGACCTTTCCTCTGGACCAAATCCCCTCCAATCCACCAAATAAAACATTCTTCCTCCTACTCTCTTGGTGTCCAAGATCTCCCTCACCTCGAATGTCCCCGACGAACTGCTAGGAGCCACTGCGGAACTAGAAGTCTAAGGCTGGGTTCACACGACCTATTTTCAGACGTAATGGAGGAGTTTTACGCGTCTAATTACGTCTGAAAAAATGGCTCCAATACGTCGGCAAACATCTGCCCATTATTTTCAATGGGCTTTACAATGTACGATGCCGACGACCTGTCATTTTATGCGTCGCTATCAAAAGACGGCATGTAAAATTACAGCCTCATCAAAAGAAGTGCAGGACACTTCTTGGGGCGTAATTGGACCCATTTTTCATTGACTCCAATGAAGAACAACTCCAAATTACGTCTGTAAAAGACGCCCCGCAAAACGCGAGTACATGCAATTACGGCTGAAATTCAGGAGCTGTTTTCTCCTGAAAACAGCTCCGTAATTTCAGACGTAATTGCAGTTATCGTGTGCACATACCCTTAGAGTAGCGGTTCAGGATCACAGGCTTCAGCAGAGAAACGTGAAAGGAGTTTGGGATCTTGAGGGTGGGAGGCAGCCGAAGCTTGTAAGAGACAGGATTTATCTGCAGCAGAATCTCAAAGGGTGCGAGGAACCTGGGAGCAAACTTGCAAGATGGCACCCTCAGCCGGATATTCTTGGAAAACAGCCAGACCTTAGTGCCTGGAAGAAACTGAGGAGGATCTCATCTTCTTGTGTCTGCCTGAATAGAAGATCGGGTCTGCTGCCATATCTGCAAAAAGTCCCTGAAAGTAGAGTCAGCTGCAGGCACCTGGGACATAGAGAAAATAGAAAGAGGTATTTGTGAATGTTGGTCGTAGACAATGAAGAATGGGCTGGAGGTGGTGGACTCACTAGTATGGTTGTTGTAAGAGAACTCAGCCCAAGGAAGCAGCTGCACCCAGTCATCATGCTGCCTGGAGATAAAGTGCCGCAGATAGTTCTCCATTATCTGATTAATCCTCTCAACTTGACTATTGGACTGGGGATGGTAGGCTCAGGAAAAGTCCAACTTCACACAGAGGAGACCGCAGAGGGCTCTCCAGAACTTTGAGGTGAACTGAACCCCTCAATCCGAGACAATATGCAGAGGCAGGCCATGCAGACGGAAGATGTGTTGGATGAAGAGGCCGGCCAGTGAGGAAGCAGAAGGCAGACTAGTCAGTGGAACAAAATGAGCCATTTTGGAGAATCGATCCAACATCACCCAGACCGTACTGCATCCAGCAGAGAGAGGCAAGTCCATGACAAAGTCCATAGCAATGTGTCGCCAGGGGGCATCGGGCACAGGCAGTGGCTGGAGCAGACCAGCTGGTCTGAAGTGGGCAGCTTTATTTGCTGCGCACACCGTGCAGGAGGACACAAAATCGTGTGACGTCTTTGGGCAGCGTGGGCGTGACCAGAACTGACGGGCAATTAGGTCTCGGGTCTTACGGGCACCCGCGTGACCTGCCAGCTTGGAACTGTGTCCCCAGTGGAGAATTATTCCTCTGTCTGCCAGATGCACAAAGGTCCTCCCCGGGGGAATGGCTCTAACTTGCAGAGGGTTGACGCAGATGAGGCAGGAAGGGTCAATGATATTTTGTGGGGACTCCACAGTGTCTTCTGTCTTGAACGACCTAGACAAGGCATCGGCACTCACTCTCTTGTCGGCAGGGCGGTAGTGGAGCTCAAACTGGAACCGAGCGAAGAACAGCGACCACCTGGCCTGACGAGGATTCAGCTGTTGAGTTAGGTGAGGTTCTTGTGGTCCGTGAAGACGAGGATTGGATGAGCTGCGCCTTCTAATAGGTGTCTCTACTCCTGCAGAGCCAGCTTGATGGCATGTATCTCCCGATCCCCAATCAAGTAGTTGCGCTCTGCGGGAGAAAAAAGCTTAGAGTAGTAGCCACATACCACAGTCTTGCCTTTAGAGCCTCTCTGGAACAGAAGTGCGCCAGCACCAACGGAGGAAGCGTCCACCTCCAACGAAAACTGTAGGGACACATCAGGATGATGAAGGATTGAGGCTGACATGAAGGCCTGCTTTAAGCTCTTGAACACGGCCTCTGCTTCTGGAGTCCACACCTTGGTGTTCATGCCCTTTTTGGTGAGGGTAGAGATGGGAGCTGTCAGTGAGGAGAAGTTGGGGATGAACAGCCGGTAGAAGTTGGCGAATCCCAGGAAGCGCTGTACGGCCCTTAAGCCTTGAGGGCGTGGCCATTCTAAGACAGCCTTTACCTTTTCAGGATCCATTTTGAGGCCCTGATCGGAGATGATGTAGCCCAGGAAGGGTAGAGACTTTCTCTCGAACACGCACGTCTCCAGCTTGGCATATAACGGATTCTCCCTTAATCGACACAAAACTTGGCGGACATGTCTCTGATGAGTCGCTGAATCTGGAGAAAAATCTAAATGTCATCGAGATACAACACAACACAGACATAGAGGAGATCATGGAAGATGTCATTGCCGAACTCTTGAAAGACCGCGGGGGCGTTACACAGGCCGAAGGGTATAACAAGGTATTCATAGTGCCCATAATGTGAATTAAATGCGGTCTTCCATTCATCACCCTGACGAATCGGATTCGATTTTAGGCCCCCTGCAGGTCTAAATTGGAAAAAAAATGTGCTCCCCGTATGCGATCAAACAGTTCAGAGATTAAAGGCAATGGGTATCTGTTCTTTACCATGATCTGGTTGAGACCCCGGTAGTCAATGCAGGGTCGGAGGGATCCGTCTTTCTTTTTAACAAAGAAAAACCCGGCCCCGGCCGGGGATGAGGATTTGCGTATGAAGCCCCTCTCTAAATTCTCCTTGATATAGGCAGACATCGACTGGGTCTCAGGTAAGGAGAGAGGGTATACTCTACCGCGAGGAGGAGACGAATCAGGGACCAAGTCAATAGGACAATCATACGCTCGGTGTGGCGGCAACGTCTCTGCCTCCTTCTTGTTGAAGACATCTGAGAACTGAGAGTAGCAAGAGGGCAACCCTGCCAATGACTGATGCGGAGGAGACTGAAGTGGATGGATATGCCCCAGACAGCGGTTGAGGCACTTGGGACCCCACTGGAGAACCTCTCCAGAGTTCCAATCCAGGGTGTGTAGATGGAGCTAAGGCAAACCCAGCAGCACGGGGTGGACGGCCTTCGGTAGGACAAAAAAGGAGATGAGCTTAGAATGAAGGGCTTCCACTTGAAGCCTCAGCGGTTTGGTCACAGACAATATTGGGTCGGTCAGCGGCAGTCCATCTACTGAGGCAACGACTTCTTTAGAAGGGTAGTGGGAAGATAGGCAGAGGCCAGGTGGGTACTGTCGCTAGCGACAATAGTCACAGGGATAGATATCTTGGAGGAGAGTTTTCAGTCAAATGCTGTGTCGCCCAGGGTTGTCTCTCCAACCAATCCTAGGCATTGGAGCTTTTTGGATTCTGGGGACACAGACGCATGACATGGCCAGCAAGGCCGCAATATAGACAAAGTCCAGAAGAGCGCCTGCGCTGTTTCTCCTCGACAGATAGTCTAAGCCGATCTACTTGCATCGGGACCTCGGGTGGAGCAACAGACGAGGACAAGAGGGGTTGCTGGAAGTTGGCAGCCAACCTAGGAAGCCTTCTCTCTCGACGAACCTCTTGGGATCTTTCTCTGAGCCTCATATGAACCCGGGTAGCATGTAAAATTAGGTCGTCCAAGGTAGGTGGTAGATCACGAGCAGCCAGTTCGTCCTTGATCTCGGAAGACAGAAGGAAGCTACTAACGCCTCGTTGTTCCAGGACAGCTCTCCTGCCAGGGTCCGGAACTGGATGGTGTACTCGCCCACAGAGGTGTCCTCCTGGCGAAGGTTCAGTAGAGAGGTAGCTGCAGACGAGACTCGTGCAGGCTCCTCAAACACAGTGCGGAATAACCGCAGGAACCCCTGGAAGTCTCGGGTCCCCGTCATTCCCAGATAGGGTTTGCCCATGCCAGGGACTTGCCAGCGAGCAGAGAAACAATGAAGGCGATCCTGGAGCCATCCGAAGGAAATGTTCTGGCGTGCAGGGTGAAGTGGATATGTCACTGGTTGAGAAATCCCCTGCTTGCGCTTGCATCTCCGTTAAAAATGAGGTGGTAGTGGCAGCGAGAACAGGGGATCAGAACTGGTGCAGAAAGGAGGTGTAGCAGGAGGATCTGCCGGAGAAGGTGGAACAGGAGCAGAGGAGGAAGCAGCTAGCGCCCCTAGCTGTAGTGTCATGGAGTTTACTGCAACAAGGAGTTGATCCTGTTGTGTTCGCAGGTCCTGCAGGTCCGCTTGCATGGCTTGAGAAGGTGACAGGCCCTTTTATTGACCAGCAGGGTCCCTGGCCTGAGCGTACTGTCACGTCGCGGGGTGTGCACCCACTGGGCCATACTGCATAGCGGGATAGCAGCTGGCCAAACAGGTATATACGCACAGTCTATAGTTCAGAAAGGGTACCTGAGGCAATGTAGACAGCAGCGGGGGTTTCGGGCAAGATGAGGCTCCGGCAGTAGATAGACACCCATTGGGGTGCGACACAGTAGATGCAGCGGAGGGCACAACACGACTCCAACTCTAGAAGGCACAGAGGCACGGTAGCACGGGATACAGGGTACAGGCGGGAGGAACGGGAAACACTGGGAACTGGAAAACACTAGGAGACCATTTGCAAGGACAAACTAAGGGTAACACAACAACGCTCAGGCAATGATTGAGATGGCAGATCCCTTTTTATAGTCCAGACGCATTGTGGGCTAATTGCAGCTATTCTGCAAATGTGCGCGTACTGGCCCTTTAAGGCCGAGAACGCCCTGGCGCGCGCACCCTGCGGGAGACAGTGTCCGGGCCAGGAAGCGAGTGCCAGCATCTCCCAGGAGGGAGATGCTGCCAGGAACTCGCTCATCCATAGCCGCGGCCGTCAGAAGGTAAGTCAGGACGACGATCTGCAGCCATAGACGTTACAATCATGTCATAGTGACATTGCATTTTCCCGGTTTATATTCCATGTTGTCATGTACTATAGCCTTAATGTTAACTCTTGAAAGTGATGTTTTTGTCCCCTTCCAGGTATCCCCTAAATCCCCTAATAGGTATCCTATTAGTTCGAATTGGGAAATCTACTGTAATGACGGGGTAGGGAGACAGACAGGTGAGCCCTAATCTACCCGCCACTCAGTCCCTGCCTACTTGCACAACCCATCCTAGGCGACGGTGTACAACTGGGCGACGGTCCCTACGCTTAATATGTGCACGACAGACAAACAGACAAGGGAACACAGAAGCTAAGGGAAAAGGGGCAGTTGTCCACGGCAACACCATGAGCAACAAGTGTAGTGAACGAGCCGAGTCAAAAGAGGAGTGTACGAGGTACCAAACGCAGAGCAGGAGCGTAGTCAGTAAAGCCAGGGTCAATATGAAGCTGAGGTCAATAGTAATAGCTGGAACAGCAGAGTCAGGAAACAAGAGAGAATCACAGGCAAAGACAAGAAGCAAATCAAGGTATACATAGACCGAGGGCGGGAGCTAGCACCGTCTGGCCAGGCTGTGATAGGTTCTCCCACTCCTCAGCCTACCAGCCTAAGTGGTAGCAGATCGAGTCACTCTATCAGACCTAGGAGCAGATGCAGACTAATTAACCACGGGCGTCGACACAGAAGCAGATCCTTTACATCTACCCTATGACACAAGTGGTGGTAAACTTGCCAGGGTGTCCTTAAATGCAACTGTTTTGATAAATTACCAAACTACTTTATCCAAAAGTGTAATAACAGTGTATTAAATGGTATGTATTACAGCCTTACAAATTATTTGAAAAAACAGTGGTTGTCTGGTTTAGAAAACCCATTTTAAAATACTGTATAAGGGCATTTTGAGTTAATTTAAATCTCCTAATTTGTATATCTAAACTAGATACATTGACTTTTTCAGAAAAATAAGAAATATACTGAATTTCAGCTGCAAATAAAAATTTCATATAGTCTGTCATTTATTGTGCCTTTGACTGCTCCATTAAGTGCCAATATAATTACAAAATGGAAATGCATTAAATTAGAACCATCCCATAGTGTGCCAAGCAATTTCATTTATATCTCCATATAATAAGTGGTGTGATGGTTTCAGCAGTTATAAAGTGGAAGGATTAACAGTACCTCTCTGCAAATTTTGTTTCATTCTGAATCCACTCCAAGGCAAATTAGCATAATTTATTCTGAAGCGATATATCTTGATTATAGTCTGCAGTGCAGATAAAAGTTTTATTTATTTCAGAGCACATACATTTGTTGTGTCTCCATTCCAACATATCAGATATACACTGAAAACTGAACACAAATAAAATAGTGTTTTGCTCATTAGTTATTATTTGTAGTATAATGGTTTATTTTTAATCTATGGTCTATAAATAAGAATATCCGTAATATTAATTTTACAAATATATGAGTCTGCCGAAGAGAATACACAAATAATGTCTCACCGCTTATAAATGTAATGCAACAAATGATGAATTATTATTATAAATTATTATTTATTACCACTAATTTCAGTGACAGATATATAGAACAGAAACATGTAGGCACAAAACATGTAGAGTGGTTGTCTAGTTTAGAAAATGCATTTTCATTTACCCTATTAGGGAATTCTTACATAATAGACA
Source organism: Rhinoderma darwinii (assembly GCF_050947455.1). Classification (NCBI taxonomy): domain Eukaryota; kingdom Metazoa; phylum Chordata; class Amphibia; order Anura; family Rhinodermatidae; genus Rhinoderma; species Rhinoderma darwinii. The sequence goes on from NC_134687.1 coordinate 228,763,034, forward strand.
AATTATTTGTTCTGTTCTGTCAAAATGTAGAGTGTTTACAAAGAGCGTCTATCATTCTGGAAGACCTGTCCTGCATTACACAGGCAGCACATTGGTAGGAGTTGACACTAATGCTTAATGGATACTATGGACCTACGTTGGTGCTGCAGGGACAACCCATTTAACCCCTTCCCGCTGTGGTCACTTTTGACAGAGCCTTATTTTTTTAATCTGACATGTGTCACTTTATGAGGTGATATCTTTGGGATGCTTTTACCTATCCAAGCGATTCTGAGATTGTTTTCTTGTGACATATTTGTGAGAAACACCAACATTTAGAGAAAATTTGCAAACATTTAAATATTTTCTAAATTTAAATGTATCTGCTTGTAAAACCGATAGCAATACCACACAAAGTAGTTACTAGTTAATATTTCCCACATGTCTACTTTATGTTTGCATCGTTTTTTGAACGTCCTATTATTTTTCTAGGACGTTACAAGGCTTAGAACTTTAGCAGCAATTTCTCACATTTTAAAGAAAATATCAAAAGGCTATTTTTTCATGGACCAGTTCAGTTCTGAAGTAGTTTTGAGGGCCCTATGTTTTAGAAATCCCCCATAAATCACCCCATTTTAAAAACTGCACCCCTCAAAGTATTTAAAACAGCATTTAGAAAGTTTCTTAACCCTTTAGGCGTTTCACAAGAATTAAAGCAAAATAGAGGTGAAATTTACAAATTTATTTTTTTTGCAGAAATTTCATTTTTAATTCATTTTTTTCTGAAACACAGAAGGTTTAACAAGAGAAACACAACTCAATATTTATTGCCCAGATTCTGCAGTTTTTATAAATATCCCAAATGTGGCCCTAGTGTGCTAATGGTCTGAAACACTGGCCTCAGAAGCAAAGAGCACCTAGTGGATTTTGGGGCATTCTTTTTATTAGATTATATTTTAGACACCATGTCAGGTTTGAAGAGATCTTGTGATGCAAAAACAAAGGAAACTCCCCAAAAATACTGCATCTTGGAAACTACACCCCACAGGGAATTCTAGTGGTGTAGTGAGCATTTTAAACCAACAGGTGTTTCATAAATTTTATTATAATTTGGATGTGAAAATATTTTTTTTTACATTTTTCCAATAAGATGTAGTTTTAGCTAAAAAAAATAATCTATTTTCACATGGAATAAAGAAGAAAAAGCCAACATTTGTAATTGCAACTTCTCCAGAGTATGTAAATATCCCATATGTGGTCATAAATGGCTGTTTAGGCACTCGGCAAGGCTTAGAAGGGAAGGAGCTGCATTTGACATTTGGAGCGCAGATTTTGCTGGATTGGTTTCTCGGCACCATGTCGCACTTGCAAAACCCCTGAGGTACCAGTACAGTGGAAACTACCCAAAAGTGACTCCATTTGGAAAACCACACACCTTGAGGAATTTATCTAGGGGTATAGCGAGCATTTTGACCCCACAGGTGTTTCATAGATTTTATTAGAATTAGGCAGTGAAAATAAAAAATAAAATTTTTTCCAATAAGACGTAGCTTTAGCTCAAAATGTTTCATTTTCTCAATAAATAAAAGAAGAAAAAGCATCCCAACATTTGTAAAGCAATTTCTCCAGAGTACGACAATACCCCATATGTGGTCATGAACTGCTGTTTGGGCACACAGTAGGGCTCAGAATGGAAGGAGTGTCATTTGGCATTTGGAGTGCAGATTTTGCTGGATTGGTTTCTAGGCGCTATGTCACATTTGCAAAGCCCCTGTGGGCAGTGGCGTAACTACCGCTATAGCAGCCGTAGCGGCTGCTACGGGGCCCGCGGCATGAGGGGGCCCGTGTCGCCAGCCTGCACGGGCCCCCACCATGGCCGAAGGATCCACTAGCAGCCGCTATGGCTGCTACAGCGCGACGCCACTGAACACTATGGCAGAGCAGGGAGGTATCTCCCGGCTCTGCCGTTAAACAAAAGACATGTATCCCCTATCCACAGGATAGGGGATACATGTGTGATCGCTGGCAGCGATAGGGAGGACGGGGGACTGAAAGTCCTTTGAAGTTCTCCATCACAAACCTCGGACTTCCGGGGTCTGTGTCGGCAGCTCCGTAGAAATGAATGGAGCGCCGGTCGCGCTTGTGCGCATGCGTGACCAGCGCTCCTTTCATTTTTATTGAGCTGCGCAGACGCCGGAAGTCAGAGGTTAGTCATGGAGAACTTGGGGGACTTTCGGTCCCCCGTTCTCCCTATCGCTGCCAGCGATCACACATGTATCCCCTATCCTGTGGATATCCTGTGGATAGAGGATACATGTCTTTTGTCTTTTCACACTGTATGTCGAATTTTTTTGGTGGGTTGGGGACGCTGTATGGCGTTCCCTACCTGGGGGGCTGTATAGCGTTCTCTACAGGGGGGCTGTATAGCGTTCCCTACAGGGGGGCTGTATGGCGTTCCCTACAGGGGGGGCGGCTGTATAGCGTTCCATACAGGGGGGGGCTGTATAGCATTCCCTACAGGGGGGGCTGTATAGCATTCCCTACAGGGGGGGGCTGTATGGCATTCCCTACAGGGGGGGCTGTATGGCATTCCCTACAGACCCCCCTGTAGGGAACACCATACAGACCCACTGTAGATAACGCCATATAGCCCCCTTGTAGATAATGCCATACAGCCCCCTTTGTAGATATCTACAGAGGGGGCTGTATGGCGTTATCTACAGGGGGGACTGTATGGCGCTATCTACAGAGGGGGCTGTATGGCGCTATCTACAGAGGGGGCTGTATGGCGCTATCTACAGATGGTTCTGTATGGCGCTATCTACAGAGGGGGCTGTATGGTGCTATCTACAGAGGGGGCTGTATGGCGTTATCTACAGGGGGGCTGTAAAAAATGGCACTATCTACAAGGGGGGGTTGTGTGACACCTAGGGGAGGGGGGCCCCAGTCAAAAGTTTGCTATGGGGCCCAGTCTTTCCTAGTTACGCCCCTGCCTGTGGGATCAAACAGTGGAAACCCCCCAGTAGTGACCCCATTTTGGAAACTACACTCCTCAAGGTATTTACCTAGGGGTGTAGTGAGCATGTTAACCCCGCAGGTGTTTTCAAGAAATTAGTGTGCACTAGATGTTGCAGAGTGAAAATGGGAATTTTTCCATAGATATGCCAATATGTGGTGCCCAGCTTGTGCCACCATGAAAATACAACTCTCTAATTATTATGCTGTGTTTCCCGGTTTTAGAAACACCCTACATGTGGCCCTAATCTTTTGCCTGGATGATCGACAGGGCTCAGGAGTGAAAGAGTACCATGCGAAATTGAGGCCTAATTTGTCGACTTGTCGACAAAGTATTGGTTCACAATTAGAGAGGCTCTAATGTGAAATAATCAAAGAAACCCCTCAGAAGTGACCCCATTTTGGAAACTACATCCCTCAAGGCATTTATTAAGGGGTGTAGTGAGCATTTTAACCCAAGGTCCTTTCCATAAATTATTGCGCTGCGGATGGGGTAAAGTAAAAACAGCAATTTTTCCCAAATATGCCATTTCAGTGGCAAATATGTTATTTCCAGCTTGTGCCACTGGAGACACACACCCCAAGAATTGTTAAAAGGGTTCTCCCTGGTTTGGTGATGCAATTAATGTGGAGGTAAACTGATGTTTTGGCACACTGTAGGGTTCAGAAGGGAGGGAGCGCCATTTGGCTTTTGAAGCGTGGGTTTTGCTTTGTAGTAGTTTTGTTTGGAGTTTTACTGGTATTTTAGGTTATAATGTGGGGGTACATGTAAGGTGGGCAGAGTACATCAGGGACATAGTCATGTGGTATAATAATGGGGTAAAATAATCCTTAGATGTGTGTTACACTGTGAAGCAATCCTTTATGGACAGGCCGGTGTCGCACTGCTAAATGGTGTCCTTACTTATCCCCCTTTTGTTACACACTCTGCACCTTTGCAGTTTGGGGAATTTTGCTGGGAAGTGTTGTCCTAGTATAATACGGGCACCAGAAGAAATGTTCCCCTCGGGTCTGCACAACTGCATATCTTTCTTTCCTGACTTATTGGAGCCTTAACTTATTTTATTTTTTCATAGACGTAGTGGTATTAGGGCTGTTTTTTTTTTTTTTGCGGAATGAGCTGTAGTTATTATTTGTATCATTTTGGGGTACATGCCACTTTTTTATCACTTTTTATCCTTTTTTTGGGAGGCAAGGTGACCAAAAAACAGCAATTCCGATATATATTTTTTTTATTTTTTTGTATAGCGTTCACAACGCGTCATAAAAGACATGTTAACTTTATTCTGGCAAAACTAAATTTATAGCACTTTTTTATGTTTTACAACTTTTTGCACAATAAAATTACTTTTGTAAAAATAATATATTTTCTCTCTCACCATGTTGTGAGAACCATAACTTTTAAAAAAAAATTGTCGACAGAGCTGTATGAGGGCTTGTTTATTGAGAGACGAGCTATAGATTTTATAGGTACCATTTTTTGATGCATGCGACTTTCTGATAAGTTTTTATTTAAATTTTTGGAAGACAAAGTGACCAAAAAGACAGCAATTCTGGCAGAATTTTTTCATTAGTTTTTTTACGGCGTTTACTTCGCGGGACAAATAACATAATATTTTTATAGTTCAGCTCGTTAAGGACGCGGCGATGCCAAATATCTATGGTTTATCACTTTTTTTCAATAATAAATTACTTGATAAGGGAAAAAGGGTCTATTGTGTTTTACTTTATTACTTGAAACTTTTATTTTATTTTTGCACAACTTTAATTTTTACTTCTTTGACACTTTTTTTACACATTTTTTTTTAGTCCCACTAGGGGACTTGAAGGTCCAACTGTTTGATTGATGTTCTAATACATTGCACTACCTATGTAGTGCAATGTATTAGAACTGTCAATTGTTAACTGACAGCAAGCCGATCCGTCTCCACCTCTGGGCGGGGCCTAATCGGCTTCCGTATTGGCAGACAGGAGGCCATAGTTAGGCCTCCCTTGCATGGCAGGGCTGCCATTTTGCTACAAAGATCTAAGTTGCAGCGATCGTTTTCGATCGCTGTGTCTAAGGGGTTAATGGCAGGAATCGGAGCAGCGGACACCCACTGCTGATGACGCCGGCTCAGCTCCTAAGCCGGAAGCTGAGCCGGCGCCATCTTGCCGTTGGTACCGGAAGCCTTTTAGGCCCTGCCTGCGAGCTGGGCATAGGAGGCTTCCATTGCTGGCAGACCGGTCACGTTGCTGCGGTGCCGGTGGCTAAAAACCCCTCGGATGCTTCGATCTCTATTAAACGCAGCATCTGAGGGGTTAATCGGTCGGATCGGAGGCTAGCTCCGGTTCTGGCCATTACTTCAGGGTTTCAGCTGTAACATACAGCTGGCACCCGGCAGTGATGGTGTGGGCTCAGCTCTATCATCACTATCATCGCGACTGGTACTGCGCTTTACGGGAACCCCTGCCCGAGAGCGCCGTGTATATATACGGCAGATGCCGGGAAGGGGTGAAAGGCGTTCTTGAATAATTGGGATCCAGTTGTGCACTTGTTGTAAAAGATAGGATATTTCATATCTAGATATACCCTTCTCAGGAAGGCGCAACTGATTTCTTCTAGCTGGTGGACAGCTGAGGAAAGCATTACTAAACGACCCCTTTAATAATGAAGACATAATGCGATACGTAAAACATAAGGCGGGGGTAGCGAAATGCTCATCGCGGTATGCAGTGGTTTCAGACCTGTAACTCATTGTACGTTGGTATCTTTTTAACCCCTTAATGATCAGTGGTTTATATTTCCATCACAAGCAAATGATCCTTAATGCTCTGTGACAGATATAGATGTCACAATTATCTCATTGGTACTGCTAGTGTACCCAAGAGATCAGTGATAGGTACGCAGTTGTTATGTTATACACAGCCCTGCTCCTGTCGCGATTAAAGGCTATGCACACCTTCGAAAGCAATTTATTAAAAAAAAAAGTCAATTAGTGTGTTTTGTGCAACTTCATAATTTATTTTTTGGGAAAATTATTTTCACTTTTTGAGATACAGCTGTTCTGTATTCTGTATACAAAGCACTTGTACCGTACGCTAAGACCTGAATCCGTCAGGAGACACGCAGGACCCGCTGACACTGAACCCGTCAGCCAGTGGACCGAACCGTCCAGGAATCAGCGTAAGATACAGCTGCTTTGTATACAGGATACAGAGCAGCTGTATCTCAAAAGGTAAAAATAATTTTTGTTAAAAACTAATTATAAAATTGCACAAAACATACTGATTGACCTTTTTATTTTTAAAAAATTGCTTTTTAAAGGTTTACATATCCTTTAAAGAGAACTCCGATCACGGCAGTTAAACTTCTCTGATGCCATCATCAAAAGCGACCACAGCATCTAAGATGGTTGACAGAGGGAGAGAATTCCATCTGTCAGCCCATCAGCACCTCACAATGCGCTGATGGGTTACTATGATAGCCAGGACCTAACAAATGCCCCCAGGCCTGTCAAAAGCATCTGCCTATATGGCCATGCCAGAGGCATGGTTTAATAATTTTCCTGTCAGTGTAACACTGACAGGTAATAATGCATTAAAATATTATGTATTAAAAAAGCATTATGTAAGTGATCAAATGACTGCAGCTTCAAAAAAGTCAAATTACGTTTATTAACATTTAATAAAAAAGTCTTCACCGCAAACCCCCCCCCCCCCCCACAAAAAAAACAACATTTTTTTTCACCCTTTTTTCAATAAACAATATTTTATTTTATTTTCAATAAATTTTCAGCTACTTTCCCCATAAGTGCCAGCCACAGTACCCCCACAAATGCCAACAATAGAAAAACCCATAAATTCTAGAGGGTATTATAAATGCAAGCTCCAGAGTACCTTCAGAGAACGTAGAACATTTTACAAACTTCTACCATGTGCTCGTGCAGCGTTTAGTGCTGATAGCTGAAGCGCATAGATGAGTGGCTGAATTGAAAAAGTAAAAGTGGTACCACTTGATTTGAGATACACAGACCAGTCAATATTGGTACTGTATCTGTCAAATAGGTGCACTTTATAGGGTCTGTGGTGATTTCAGTCATTTCCCCTCAATATTCATATCTAAACTGGCTTGAATAGCGGCTGTTATGTATATGTTTGAACATTGATGCGGATGTTGATTGGGATTCTGCGCATTGCAGCAAAAAACGCTACTAAAAGGCTTTGTGCAAAGATCCCTGGCATAAATATGTGCATATATAGAAAAAGATGTGGTTACAACTAAACCATACCCAATATGAAAACCCAAAAATGCAATGATAATATAGCACGGTGCCATTTCTGATACGAAATTATGAAAAATAAAAAAGAAAAAGAAAAATATTCTAGAAATATGACTAGGTACTCTTGGGTTAATAGAAAATTATCAAAAGTATTTTATTTTAAACTCCAGATATAATTGGAGGCTTTAAAGGAAATATATGGCCATACATGTCGGTACTTACCTGTTGAAGGCCCTCTGCCCCACCTGCCTGGCTGGCTGGCTGCCTCCCCGCATGGTTCCCTGGGGCTTGCTGAATGTTTGGAGGTAAAACCTATATAAAGGAATAAAAATTGGGCTTGCCGAATATAAAATCTGGAAGGCTATATATTGACCTATGGGTCTATGAATAGACTGCTTACCACTATAGATCCTTACAAAAATCAAGGATCTCTTTATTGAAATGGAGGGGAAAAAAACCTGCTGCAAAATCTGGTTCTCCAAGATACGAGGGTCATCCTCTTGTGATAAGTACCATACTTTATAACAAGATTCTTTTCAAAAAATTATTTCCAACCACATGAAATGGGAACTCTGGCCATTCCAAGGATAAAAAAGATATATTGTGAAAAACCGCAAGTGTGAATACAACCCAGCGGTTTTATTGAAATTCCTTTGAAATAATATATATACATTGTGAATGTTATTTATCCTAGGGAACTTGATATATGTACAGAAGTTCCAATTGTATGGTTTTCCTGGCCAGGAGATTTTCTTTTAAAATTTGTGTATATGTATATTTATACTTCCGATTATATCTGGAGTTTAAAATAAAATACTTTTGATAATTTTCTATTAACCCAAGAGTGCCTAGTCATATTTCTGGAATATTTTTCTTTTCTTTTTTCTTTTTCATAATAAATATGTGGATAACCTGCCGAAGGACCTGCACAGATAGGGTCACATGAGCATATGTGTGCAGGTCCTGAAAGGGGTTGTAATTTTTTATAGAATAGGAAATCATAGAGATTTCTAATATACAGGGTGGGCCATTTATATGGATACACCTAAGTAAAATGGGAATGGTTGGTGATATTAACTTCCTGTTTATGGCACATTAGTATATGGGAGGGGGGAAACTTTTGACCATGGCGGCCATTTTGAAGTCGGCCATTTTGTATCCAACTTTAGTTTTTTCAATGGGAAGAGGGTCATGTGACACATCAAACTTATCGAGAATTTCACAAGAAAAAACAATGGTGTGCTTGGTTTTAACGTTACTTTATTCTTTCATGAGTTATTTACAAGTTTCTGACCACTTATAAAATGTGTTCAAAGTGCTGCCCATTGTGTTGGATTGTCAATGCAACCCTCTTCTCCCACTCTTCACACACTGATAGCAACACTGCAGAAGAAATGCTAGCACAGGCTTCCAGTATCCGTAGTTTCAGTTGCTGCACATCTCGTATCTTCACAGCATAGACAATTGCCTTCAGATGACCCCAAAGATAAAAGTTTAAGAGGGTCAGATCGGGAGACCTAGGGGGCCATTCAACTGGCCCACGACGACGAATCCACTTTCCAGGAAACTGTTCATCCAGGAATGCGACATGTCAATGGCTGTAAACAAAGAGAAGCTTGTAAATAACTCATGAAAGAATAAAGTAACGTTAAAACCAAGCACACCATTGTTTTTCTTGTGAAATTCTCGATAAGTTTGATGTGTCACATGACCCTCTTCCCATTGAAAAAACTAAAGTTGGATACAAAATGGCCGACTTCAAAATGACCACCATGGTCAAAAGTTTCCCCCTTCCCATATACTAATGTGCCACAAACAGGAAGTTAATATCACCAACCATTCCCATTTTATTTAGGTGTATCCATATAAATGGCCCACCCTGTATACAAAAAAGGTATAGCCCAAAGATTAATCCATAGAAAAGCATCCATAAGGCATAAAAATGGCGGCAGTCATGTGATCCACATCATGTGACACCTGGCATTCACGTAACACTGTCTGGACAGGTGAATAATAGGTTATATAAGTATTTCTATCTACAGCAACATTTCATCATGTCTCTCAGTGTCTCTGAGAAGCAGCCCTTACATTCTTCTCCCTGTCTTTTGATATTTAACTTTATTAACAACATGACAACATCCCCTAGAGACAGGCAGCCATTTAAAAAAAATCATGTTGAGGCACAAGAAGTATTTATCTTTATTCCACCTTTACTAAAAATAATGAAAGGTGTCCGTGGCCAATAGAAATGAATGGGTCCGTAATTACTGTCAGTATTACTGATGAAAAATACTGTCGTGAGCATGGGGTCTAAGCCCACGGATGTGTCCTCTATGTGGCCCAAATCATGTATGTAATGTAACCATGTTGCTAACTGAATGTTAGGGGTCACATGATGTGGTGGGGGGGGGTCACATGACTGACGCCATGTTTAGTCATAATCAGTTAGGTTATTGATTCATTACACAGGACTAATCTGTGGGCTATACCATTCTGTGCCAGGGGGCTCATGCACTATAAAAAAAAGGTATATGAGCAGAATTTCTAATACATGTACTAGTATATAAGGAAGTTGTATGATTTAATATTCTACAAATAAATAAATAAAAAATAAAAATTAAACTGGACAAACACTTTAATGTAACATCAGGCCGCACTAATAATCGCATTAAAAAAAACCATTATAATTAATATGGGGTTCAGTTGCAGGTTCATAGTTAGTGTATGTGCACACAACCTATTTCCAGACGTAATGGAGGCGTTTTACGCCTCAAATTACGCCTGAAAAGACTGCTCCAATACGTCGGCAAGCATCTGCCCATTGCTTGCAATTGGTCTTACGATGTTCTGTGCAGACGAGCTGTCATTTTACGCGTCGCTGTCAAAAGACGGCGCATAAAATTATGCCCGCTTCAAAGAAGTACAGAACACTTCTTGGAACGTAATTGGAGACGTTTTTCATTGACTCCATTGAAAAACAGCTCCAATTATGTCCGTAATAGACGCCGCAAAAAACGCGTGCACTTGTAAAAACATCTGAAATTCAGGAGCTGTTTTCGCCTGAAAACAGCTCCGTAATTTCAGACGTATTTTGCGTTTGCGTGTCAACATACCCTTAGTTGTGAAGGAATTGATATAAACCGGTTTTGCTCCGACAGACATAATAATGCCATCATGATGAAGCAGCAGTGTCAACCATTTCTCAATTGGTTTTGAGAAAGCAATTTTCACAATGAAGATTACAGTGACTACCTTCATTATTTTTTTCTCTTTTTTTCCAGGGACATGGGAGGTCATTGCAGCCAGGACAAGGTCAAATCTCACTGTAAGCGGACATTAAACGGAACCTGTCACCAGCATTTCACCTATTAAACCAGCAATACCTGGTGGAAGTGGGTGAAAAATAGTTTTTATGTAACCTATATTTATCTTCTATGTAGGCTCTGTACCTTTAGTACTCAGTTTTTTAGTGTTCCCGCGCCATATGCTAATGAGCATAAGAGTCATATCTTCATTCCTCAAGCCTTTCCAAGTTAATGCGGATTATTACCATAAAAGGCGCAAAATGTTTGCCGACCGTTATTTACGGTCGGGGGAGGAGTTTAGGAGGGGGATAACGGTAATGAACTCTTGACAGCAGCGGCCATTGAGGTGTGAGTAGAGTTCAATTGGGGAAATGCTGGTGACAAGAGTCCCTTTAAACCCTTAATGTCTTAGACCACCAGCGATGCTTAACTAACCCCTTACTGCCCTACCCCACCAGCGATATTTTATTAACCCCTTACTCCCCCAGACCACCAGGGATGCTGATATTAACCCCTTACTACACTAAAAACCAGGCATGTTAACATTAACCCCTGAGGGTATGTTCACACGATAGCAGGCATTTACGGCTGAAATGACAGCCTGTTTTCAGAAGAAAACAGCTGCGTCGTTTCAGCCGTAAATGCTCCTCCTCGTAATATACGAGGCGTCTGTGACGCTCGTATATCTTGAGCTGCTCTTCATTGAGTTCAATGAAGAACAGCTCATATTACGTTGCAAAGAAGTGCCCTGCACTTCTTTGCCGAGGCAGTCAATTTACGCGTCGTCGTTTGACAGCTGTCAAACGACGACGCGTAAATTACAGGTCGTCTGCACAGTACGTCGGCAAACCCATTCAAATGAATGGGCAGATGTTTGCCGACGTATTGTAGCCCTATTTTCAGACGTAAAACGAGGCATAATACGCCTCGTTTACGTCTGAAAATAGGTCATGTGAACCCAGCCTGACTGTGCTACATCACAAGGATTCTAGATCTACCCATTATGGCTGTAGACTACCAGGGATGCTTTATTAAGCCCTTACTTCCCCAGATCAGCAGGGATGCTCAAATTAACCCCTTACTGCCCTGGACCACCGGGAAAGCTGACATTAACCCCTTATTGCAATAAACACCAGGGGTGCTAACGTTAACCCCTTACTGCGCTACATCACCAGGGATTCTAGATTAATTCCTGATGGCTCTAGACCACCAGGGATGCTAATATTAAAGGTAACTAAACTTTCAGATAACTTCTGACATGTTATATTGACATGTCAGAGGTTTTGATCGGTGGGGGTCTTAGCACTCAGACCCCAACCGATTGCTAAAACGAAGCAGCAGAAGCACTCGGGTGAGCGATGAGTCGCTAGGTTTCTGATCGGCTTTTCTCAGAAAGCCGAGGTAATGGTGTACGGACTCAATAGAAAGTCTATGAGCCAGTACTGCTCGGCTTTCCGGAAAAAAAACGATCAGAAACCAAGCGGCTCAGCATTCACCCGAGCGCTTCTGACTCTTCATTTTTGCGATCGGTGGGGGTCTAAGTGCTCAGAAGTTTTCTAAAAGTTTAGTTACCCTTTAACCCCCAATGCCCTAGTCCACCAGGGGCATAATTTAAAGCTCCTGGGCTCCAGTGCAAAATCTGTAACAGGGCCACCCCATCTGCCACGTTCTATTTATACTGCTGATGTTTTCTGATGAGGCAGAGGGGTGCTTTGCACCTCCTATAGCTTCACACCCGGCTGCACCTTATCTCACCTCTAGACCATAGATTTTCTGGTCTTTTCATCACAAACTTTCTCTTTCTTTAGCAGGATCCAAATACTCAGAGGACCTTCCCCGGATGAGGAGTCTACCTCGCACTAGGGCTGGTTTTAGACAACGTCTGGCCCTGGGCAAAGTTAAAAGTGGGGCCCCAAATGTTGAATTACTGTATCAATAATGCAGTCAATTCAAAAGTTGATGTGCAGAGAACTGCATCGCTGATTTCTTCTCCCCTCTCACACAAAAAAAAATTATCTATATACATATATAGTTATTATATCATACCACTATACCAGATTAAATATTACTTGCATGCTGTTACTGAACACAACTCACTATTATAAGACCAATATTACCAATAATAACAACACAATATAAGGTCCAAATAGTACCCCCACACCATAAGCACTCCGTGACTAAATAATGCCCCTATACTGTTACTGAATAATACCGGCACACCATAACCACATAGTGACTGAATAATATTACTATACTGTTACTGAATAATACTTCCACACCATGACTGCATAGTGACTGAATAATATTACTATACTGTTGATGAATAATACCGCCTTGCCATAACCCTACAGTGACTAAATAATACCCCCATCCTGTTACTGAATAATACCTTTACACCATAACCACATAGTGACTGAATAATATTACTATACTGTTACTGAATAATACTGCCACACTATAACCACATAGTGACTGAAAAATACCCTTGTTACTGAATATAATAATAATACTGTTACTGAATAATACTGTCACACCACAACCACATAGTGACTGAATAATACCCCCATACTGGTACTGGATAATACCTCCACACCATAACACATAGTGACTGAATAATATTACTATACTGTTACTGAATAATACCGCCATACCATAACCACATAGTGACTGAATAATACCCCCACACTGTTACTGAATAAAAAAACACTAGCACCATATAGTGGTTGATCACATTTGTACACAAGAGCCCTGCAGACCATATAAGTGATTACACCACATTTATATTCAGTGACTCATAGGTGATGTTTTCACTGATTAGTCATTCGCTTTCCCTTTATTCTGCATCTGCCATCTGGCCCAGACCAATGTGACAACTTATTCCAGCCACGACTCATCTCTGCAGAATTTGACATACAGACTTGTTGGTTTCTTGCTTTTCCATCATCCTCCCCACCTATACCCATCCTCTAAACAAACTCGTAATCCACAGTCCCCCAGATGGTAATAATGATTACTTAGTGCTTTTCACAATAAACGTGCCCCATCAGTAACCGTGCCCCCTTTGTGCCCAAACAGTAATAATGCCCCCTTTGTGCTTCCTTTAGATAGCGCCACAGCATTCCCTGTAGATAGTTCCACACACAGCCTCCTGTAGATAGCTACACACACAGCCCCCTATAGATAGCGCCACACACAGCCCCCTGTGATAGCGCGACAAACAGCCCCCTTGGAGATAGCGACACACACAGCCCCACCTTGTAGATAGCGCTACAGACAGCCTCTCCTTGTAGATAGTGCCACACAGTCCCCCTTGTATATAGTGCCACACAGCCCTCCCCCTTGTAGATAGTGCCACACAGCCCTCCTTGTAGATAGTGCCACACAGCCCTCCCCTTGTAGTTAGTGCCACACAGCCCACCACTGTAGATAGTGCCAAACAGCCCCTCCCTTGTAGATTGTGGCACACAGCCCCCCTCCCTTGTATATAGTGTTATACAGCCACCCTCCCTTGTATATAGTGCCATACAGCACCCCTTGTATATAGTGCCATACAGCCATGCCTTGTTTACAGTGGCATACAGCCCCACTTGTATATAGTGCCACACAGGCCTCCCACTTAGTAAATAGTGCCACACAACCCCCCCTTAGTAGATAGTGCCACACAGCCCCCCTTAGTTGATAGTGCCACACAGCCCTCCCCTTTGTATATAGTGCCACACAGCCCCCTCCCTTGTATAAAGTGTCATGCAGCCCCCCTTGTATATAGTGCCAATACTGCCCCCCTTAGTAGATATTGCCACACAGCCCTCCCCCTTGTGTATAGAGCCATACATCTCCCCTCCCTTGTATATAGTGCCACACAGCCGCCTCCCTTGTATGAAGTGTCATGCAGCCCCCCTTGTATATAGTGTCAATACTGCCCCCTTGTATATAGTGCCACATAGCCCCGCCTTGTATATAGTGCCACACAGCCACCCCAAAAAAATTGTACTTACCTAGCCCCGTTCCCGTGACGGACAGAGAACTTCACAGCCTCCAGACGGGACCCTTTCATAAGCCAGCGTGATGCAGTGATGTCATCACGCCGGCCTACTCAGGGATACTTCCCAGCGCCTTATAGGCTGCAGGCCTAACGTGGACTGCAGCCTATAGTATTAAATTGTAACTGCGTCCTGAGAAAGCAGATACAATTAAATGTGGCTATCGCTAGCGCCACCCCCCCCACCCCGTACTAGTGACACAACCAGGCATGAAAGGCTCGTACCTCCCAGCACATAACTGTTATGTGCTGGGCAGCGTGGGCCCCATCATGCCTCGCTCCCCATAGCAGCCACTATGGCTGCTATAGTAGTGGGCAGGGGGGCCCAGGGCAATTCCCCAGTTTGCCCCTCCCCCCCTTACGTTGGCCCTGCTTGGCACAAAGGGTAAGTGTTTGCTCAAAATGGGCCAATGAGGATACCTCTGTTTAGAAGAACATAGTCGACTATGCTATTTCATGCAGCAGGAAAAAAAAAGTATACCAACATATACCCGCCCAACAGAGGTCAAATGTACTCTCTTCTGGTTGTTATGTCTATGTGCTGCTCATTTTATGCTTTTGCTTATACTTTTGCAGAACCTGGACTTGCTGTCTGGTTCCGTACAGCTTTCGATAATTTCTGGAATTCAGGTACATTTTTATTTGTTTGAATTTAAGATATCATATTTGTTCTGTAAATTTATTTTCTCATCACATTTTTTTCCCCCTAGTTATTCCGGGAAGGCCAATATTGGCGAAAGTGGTCGTGGTCGGTACATAATTTATTATCATCGCCCTGGGGCTCGGACTGTGGCTGTTTATCTACGCTTAGTAAGTTTACACAATTGTCTATTTGGAAGACATTTATAGGCAAATTTATAGCTCTATGCTTTACATCCATTCAAAGTCCACATTCCTGTACAGGGGTTAAGGGGTGAAGACCGGGGGTTCCGTTTGACTCCACTCCCTGGAGTAGCCTCAAGTCAGATCCCTTAGTAACAAGAAGGGTTCACACCACCCTCTGCTATCCCTACTATAGCCCAATCCTAAGTCTGTCATTACACAATGTAATGGATTTTGTCACCCTACGTCTCACCATAGTTTTATTTCCAATATAATTTTGAATTCCTAGTTATTGACCTTTGTCCATTTCATATTACAATAGCCCCCAAGAAACCTTGAGTTGTAAAACAGTAGAGGGACATTTAAGAAGGTGACTGCGAAGAAGACAAAAGTCGTCATACATTCTTGAGTTGGTTGATGGCAGCATCTGGATACATAGAGTAGAACGAGCAGGTAAGAGAGGAGAGTGAAGATGACAGTGCAGATGAGGAGGAAAGAAAGGACGTGAAACCTAAAAAAGGAAAACTAGAGAAGGAGGAGAAAAGTACGGCAATTAAGGATAACTATGTGGCTAAGATGAAGAGACTGAAAAGTTAAATAAAAAATAACGTTACCATAAGGAAGCAGGCAAGTCAGCCAAAAACATCACGGTCAAATAGATGAAAAATATAAAAACATCAAAAACATCAAGATCAAGAGAAGAAAGTAACATCATCGTCTTGCCACAGTTACAACATCTCATTGCTAAAACATCAAAGATCTCCAATTACGTCTTGTAATTCCACCACACTTAACCCCAGGACATCAGGGGCACCATCTCATTAAAACTCTTCCTCAGAAAGCCACTCAATCAATATCGTCTTCCTTCCAAAAAGACCAAAACAACACGGTCAAGGAGGCCAAAAAAAATCACAGTCAAGATGACTTAAAACATCAAGATCAAGGAGACCAAAAATATCACGACCAAGATGACCAAAAACATCAAGGTCAAAGAGGACAAAAACATCATGGCAATGATGACCAGAACACCAAGGTCAAGGAGGCCATTGTGGCCTTGATTGAACTTCATTAACACATTCCATAGCTAAGTTTACACTTAACTTTTGGTCAACTTTGGTTAACCCTAATGGTAGTGCAGAGAAATTAAAGAAATAGCCAGATATTGGTAATTGTAAGATAAGAATCCTGTGTGTATCGGCTGAAAAAAGATTGACATTTTTATTTTATTTTTCTTCAAAGTTTTCCTTCACAATCTTGACTGCAGTCTGGTCTCCTAGATGATGCATGTTCCATAGGTTCTCCTTCCTCAGTTTAAGTTTTCCACAATTATCGAACTTTTACCATTACAGATAGAGCGACAAGCAGAGCCCATACTGTGCTGGATTGCCACATCCCCAGACCAAGGAATGTAGGGAGTTTTAGTTCTATAGTCAAGTTATTGAGGAGGAAGGTCCTGGTGGGGCTGTACCTAGATATGTCCTATAACAATGTCTGCAAAAACAGAAGAAAGCAAAGCCCTTAACCCCTTCCCGCCGCAGCCCTTTTTCAGATTTTCATTTTCGTTTTTTCCTCCCCACATTACAAAAGCCATAACGTCTTTATTTTTCCGTCGATATAGTACTATGAGGGCTTGATTTTTGCGGAACGAGTTGTAGATTTTCATAGCACCATTTATTTTGCCATATAGTGTACTAGGAAACGGGAAAAAAATTATTTGTGGGGTAGAAAATGAAAAAAAAACAGCAATTCCTCCATGGTTTTTTGCGCGCCGTTTTTACGGAATTCACTGTGCAATTAAAACAACATGTTAACTTTATTCTCTGGGTCAATACAACTACGGTGATACCAAATATATATAGTTTTTTCTATATTTTACTACTTTTACAAGTAAAAATCTAAGTGTAAAAAAGAAAATGTATTTTGTGTCGCCAAATTCCGAGAGCCACAACTTTTTTATTTTTCCGTCGATTAAGTGGTATGAGGGCTTGTTTTTGTGGGATAAGCTGTAGTTTTTAACAATACCATTTAGGTGTAAATGCGACGATTTGATCACTTTTTAGATTAGGTGACCAAAAAATAGAGATTCTGGCGTTTACAATTTTTTTGTTGTCACGGTTTTCACCGTGCGGGTTAAATAATGATATATTGTAATGGTTCAGACTTTTACGGACGCGGCAATACAAATTATGTTTATTTATTTATTTTTTTACTATGCTCTAGGGGGAAAATGGGAAAAGGGGGGTTTTTTGAACTTTTAATATATATATATATTTTTTTTACACAAAAAAAAAACTTTATTTAACTCATTTTTACTTTTTTTATTAGTCCCCCTAGGGAAATCGTTATCATCATCAACTGCCACGATTTCCTGGTCTATAAGAAGGCCCCTTTTCTAAGCTAGACCTGCGTGGGGCTTACAATCTAGTCCGGATTCGCCAGGGTGATGAATGGAAGACAGCATTTAACACCCGGGACGGGCACTATGAATACCTGGTGATGTCCTTTGGACTGTGTAACGCTCCCGCAGTGTTTCAGGAGTTCGTTAACGATATCTTCCGGGATCTACTCTATGTCTGTGTTGTTGTTTATCTCGATGATATTTTGATTTTCTCCCCAGATCCGACGACTCATCGGAGGCATGTCCGTCAGGTTCTACTACGATTGAGGGAGAATCATTTATACGCCAAGTTGGAGAAGTGCGTCTTTGAGAAGAGCTCTCTGCCCTTCTTGGGCTACATCATCTCGGATCAAGGCCTCAAAATGGATCCTGAGAAAGTGAGGGCTGTCCTGGAGTGGCCACGTCCCCAAGGCTTAAGGGCCATACAGCGGTTCCTGGGATTCGACAATTTCTACCGGCAGTTTATTCCTAACTTCTCTTCTCTGACGGCTCCCATCTCGACCCTTACCAAGAAGGGTGTGAACGCCAAAGAGTGGACTCCAGAGGCAGAGTCCGCATTTATTAGCCTCAAGAAAGCCTTCACTTCAGCCTCGATCCTCCATCATCCTGACGTATCTCGGCAGTTCTCACTGGAAGTGGACGCTTCCTCTGTTGGTACAGGTGCACTTCTGTTCCAGAGGAGCTCCAAAGGGAAGGCAGTAGTATGTGGCTACTACTCAAGACTGTTTTCCTCTGCTGAGCGCAATTACTCCATTGGAGATCGGGAGCTGCTGGCCATCAAATTCGCACTGGAGGAGTGGAGAAATCTTCTGGAGGGCGCTGCACACCCCATCCT
Organism: Rhinoderma darwinii; assembly: GCF_050947455.1. Lineage (NCBI taxonomy): Eukaryota > Metazoa > Chordata > Amphibia > Anura > Rhinodermatidae > Rhinoderma > Rhinoderma darwinii. Next base: position 228,781,689 of record NC_134687.1, read on the forward strand.
GATCTTCACCGACCACAAGAATCTTACTTACCTTCAGTCCGCTCAAAAACTGAATCCTTGTCAAGCCAGGTGGTCGCTGTTCACCCATTTCCAGTTTCTGCTCCACTACCGTCCCGCGGACAAGAATTTGAGGGCCGATGCCCTGTCCAGATCGTTTGAGACGGAAAACTCGGTGGAGTCCCTTCAGACCATCATAGACCCGTCCTGCATTGTCACTGCTAATCCTCTGCAGGTTAGAAACATCCCTCCTGGGAGGACTATTGTTCGGTTGGCAGACAGAAAAAGAATTCTCCGCTGGGGACACAGTTCTAAACTGGCTGGGCACGCCGGTGTCCGTAAAACCCAAGACCTGATTGCTCGTCACTTTTGGTGGCCCACGCTACCTAAGGATGTTCTGGACTTTGTCTCTGCTTGCACGGTGTGTGCCTCTAACAAAGTGACTCACTCCAAGCCTGCCGGCCTGCTTCAACCTCTGCCTGTACCCAACGCCCCCTGGCAGCACATTGCAATGGACTTTGTCACAGACCTTCCCCCCTCAGCAGGATGTAACACTGTCTGGGTGGTGGTGGACCGGTTCTCTAAGATGGCTCATTTTATCCCGCTGACCGGCCTACCCTCTGCTCCTCGTCTGGCGAGTCTCTTCATTCAGGACATCTTCCACTTGCATGGCTTACCTCTTCACATTGTGTCAGATCGGGGTGTTCAGTTTACCTCTAAGTACTGGAGACCCCTCTGTAAACTCCTGGATGTGAGTTTGGACTTTTCCTCTGCCTATCACCCCCAGTCCAATGCGCAAGTTGAGAGGATCAACCAGATCATGGAAAATTATCTCCTCCACTACATCTCTTCACAGCACAATAACTGGGTACAGCTTCATCAATGGGCCGAGTTTTCTTACAACAACCACACAAGCGAGTCCACCACTTCCACTCCGTTTCACATTGTGTACAGTCAACATCCCAGAGTCCCTCTTCCTGTATCAACTTCATCTCAAGTACCCGCTGCTGATTCTGCATATGGGGACTTCCTGCAAATCTGGCAACAGACCCGGTCCTCTATTTTGCTGGCGGTAGAGCACATGAAGCGAAAGGCGGATACTAGGAGAAGAGAGCCGTCTCAGTATCTTCCTGGGATTAAAGTCTGGCTGTCCTCTCTGAACATTCGCTTGAAGGTACCCTCATACAAGTTCGCTCCCAGGTTCCTTGGTCCTTTCGAGATCCTGCAACAAATCAACCCTGTCTCCTATAAGCTGCGGCTGGCTCCTACCCTCAGAATCCCTAACTCCTTCCATGTGTCCCTCCTGAAACCAGTGGTCCTGAACCGCTACAGCAAGACTTCTAGTTCCACAGTTGCGTCCTGCGGTCCCTCTAATGTATTCGAGGTAAAGGAGATCCTGGACTGCAAAAGGGTAGGGGAAGGACTTTCTATTTGGTGGACTGGAGAGGGTTTGGTCCTGAGGAGAGGTCCTGGGAACCAGAAGAAAACCTTAGCGCCCCTGCTCTTATTAAAAAGTTCCTCTCTCACTCTGGCCTCAAGAAGAGGGGGCGTAAGAGAGGGGATACTGTAGCGTCCATGGCCGCAGGCCGTCGGGTTCATTCACCTCCCGACGCCCGCGGCCATGGATCTGTAAGCGCTGGTCCCCGTCTCCCTCCTAGGAGACGCCAGCGCTCAGTTCCGCTCCATTCGGCTGTGTCCCGTAGGGTGCGCGCGCACGCTCGCGCCCGGCCTTAAAGGGCCAGCGCGCGCAATAAGGAAATCGTCATCATCATCAACTGCCACGATTTCTTGGTCTATAAGAAGGCCCCTGGCCTTCTAATCCTTGCCTGAGCATTGTTAGTTTTCCCAGTCTGTCTTGCTAATGGTCCCTTAGTGTTTCCCGTTTCTGTTGTTACCCGTGCCTTGTTACCCGTTCCTGTTTCCCGTGCTTTGCCTTAGTATCAAGTCGTGCCACGTCCTGTGACATCTGCCACATCCAGAGGAACCTGCCACGTCTTGTGTCATCTGCCACGTCCAGAGGAATCTGCCACGTACTGTGTCATCTGCCACGTCCAGAGGAATCTGCCACGTCCTGTGTCATCTGCCACGTCCAGAGGAATCCGCCATGTCCTGTGTCATCTGCCACGTCCGGAGGAATCCGCCACGTCTGGCGCAACTTGCGGCTCCTGTGTCATCCTCCACGTTTGGCGCCATCTGCTGCACCCATATCATCTGTGCCAGAGCTGCGGCCACCATCTGGACTATTCAGGTACCCTTGTGCGGGACATTGTATTTCTGGGGTTTCCTGTGGTTTGGCCAGCTGCCTTCCCGCTATATATACACTATATATACATACATATACACACTATATATACATACATACATACATTACGAGAGTTCACAGAGGAGATCCTTTATCTATACCAAGTGATGCTTCCTGACCCACCGGATACCAAGCTTAAGAGGTTGCCAAGAAAACGGATGACATCTATACGGGTAGGGGGGCATTGAGCCCTGCTCTTTCGCACCTGTTGGTCACTTGCAAGCACCTGTTGGTCACTTACAAGAAAAGATCTCTAAATATATAAAAATTGATGAACACTCTCTATTCATTACAAACACGCATGAACTGCTGTTAATATTGAATCACCTCACTATACTGGACATAGATTATGAATGAGTACAAAAAATTCAGTACACCTGCTACATTTTATATATACTGTCTGTACATGTTCGTCTTTTTGTAAAGCAATTTTTTATGAAAAACAAGTAAAAGTTATATTTTATATATAAAACTCCGGATTTACTTTTCTTTCTATATATATTACGGAGAATCTTATAAAACAAGTCTGGATGGTGGACTTTACATTTCACCATCATTCATCATTGCTCGATCTTTGAGGAACTTGGGAGATTTTCTTAGGTTGCCGCATCTCTGCTAACCCTACACCAGGGAGACCTCTCCGTGGGTGAGTACGCCATTCAGTTCCGTATCCTGGCTGCTGAATTAACCTGGAACAACGAGGCTTTGGTGGCCACATTCTTGCAGGGACTGTCTTCAGGGATTAAGGACGAGCTGGCTGCTCGCGATCTGCCATCTACCCTGGACGATCTTATCCTACTTGCCACCCGGGTTGACATGAGGATCCGGGAGCATTCCCAAGAGGTTCTCCGGGAAAGGGAACTTCCTAAGCTGGATTCTACTTTCCAGCAATCCTTACTATCCTACTCAGTCATCCCACCAGATGATCCTATGCAGATGAACCATGTCAAATTGTCTACCCAGGAGAAACAACGCAGACGCACTTCTGGACTTTGTCTGTATTGCGGCCTCAGAGGCCATATTGTGTGTCTGTATCCCCAGAGGCCAGAGAGACCCCAGTGCCTAGGATTGGTTAGAGAGACAACCCTAGGTGGAACAGTACCTAATAAAGCATTCTGTTCCAAGTTGACTATTCCTGTGACCCTAGTATCCGGCGAGAGGACGCATCGGGTTTCTGCCTATCTTGACTGTGGGTCTGCGGCAAACTTCATCCAAAAGGAGCTAGTGGATCATCTTCAGTTGCCCACAATTCCCCTGGAGATATCTTTGGCTGTTGCCTCAGTGAATGGACTGCCTCTGCCTGATTCCATCGTTTCTAAAACCAAGCCGTTGAAGCTCCAGGTTGGAGTCCTTTATTCTGAACTAATTTATTTCCTTGTTTTGCCCAAGGCCATCAATCCTGTTCTGCTGGGCCTGCCTTGGCTTTGACTGCATTCCCCAGTCCTGGACTCGAATTCTGGAGAGGGGCTCCAAGTGCCTCGGTCGTTGTATGTTGCAGATTCTTCCTGTTCAGCGTCGTCTGCCTCAGTCATTGGCGGGACTGCCCCCCCCCCCATTTTGCTCAATTTGCAGATGTCTTCAGCAAAAGGGAGGCTGAGACGCTACCTCCACATCGGACCTATGACTGCCCCATTGAACTGGTTTCTAATACCTCTCTTCCCCGTGGACGAGTATATCATCTCTCCTTGCCAGAGTCTCTATTCATGTTGGCCTATATCAAGGAGAATTTGGAGAGGGGTTTCATACGAAAGACTTCGTCCCCGGCCGGGGCTGGGTTCTTCTTCGTTAAAAAGAAAGATTGATCCCTTCGACCCTGCATTGACTACTGTGGTCTCAACCAGATCACGGTCAAGAACAAATACCCGTTGCCACTTATATCTGAACTGAATTTTTTCTAAACTAGACTTGCCTGGGGTTTATAATTTGATCCGAATCCGTCAAGGGGACGAGTGGAAGTCGGCGTTCAACACTCGAGACGGGCACAATGAATATCTGGTGATGCCATTTGTACTGTGTAACACTCCCACGGTCTTCCAGGATTTCGTTAATGATATCTTCAGAGATCTCCTCTATATCTGTGTTGTAGTTTATCTCGATGATATTTTGATTTTCTCCCCATATCCGACGACTCATCGGAGGCATGTCCGTCAAGTTCTAGTACGATTAAGGGAGAATCGTTTATATGCCGAGCTGGAGAAGTGCCTCTTTGAGAAGAATTCTCTGCCCTTCCTGGACTACATCATTTCGGATCATGGTCTAAAGATGGATCCTTAGAAAGTGAGAGCTGTCCTGGAGTGGCCACGTCCTCAAGGCCTAAGGGCCATACATTGTTTCCTGGGATTCGCCAATTTCTACCGGCAGTTTATCCCAAACTTCTCATCACTGACATCTCCCATTTCCACCCTTACCAAGAAGGGTGGGAACGCCAAGGTGTGGACTCCAGAGGCAGAGTCCGCATTTATTAGTCTCAAAAAGGCCTTGACTTCAGCCTCGATCCTCCATCATCCTGACGTATCTCTGCAGTTTTCTTTGGAGCTGGGCGCCTCTTCTGTTGGTGCAGGTGCACTTCTGTTCCAGAGGAGCTCCAAAGGAAAGGCAGTAGTATGTGGCTACTACTCGAGACTTTTTTCTTCTGCAGAATGCAAAACTCTATTGGGGATCGGGAGCTACTGGCCATCAAATTGGCTCTGGACGAGTGGAGACATCTGCTAGAGGGCACAGCTCACCCCATCCTAATCTACACCGACCACAAGAAACTCAACTAACTTCAGTCCGCTCAACGTCTAAATCCCAGTCAAGCCAGGTGGTCACTGTTCTTCACCTGTTTCCAATTTGTGCTCCACTACCGTCACGCTGACAAAAATGTGAAGGCCGATGCCCTGTCCAGGTCATTTGAGACGGATGACACGGTGGAGTCCTTTCAAAGTATCATAGACCCGTCCTGCATTGTCACTGCCAATCCTTTGCAGGTTAGAGACGTCCCTTCGGGGAGGACTTTTGTTCGGTTCGCAGACAGGAGAAGAATTCTTCAAAAGGGGACACAGTTCTAAACTGGCTGGGCACCCTGGTGTTCGTAAAACCCGAGACCTGATTGCTCGTCACTTCTGGTGGCCCACGCTATCCAAGGATGTTGTGGACTTTGTCTCTTCTTGCACGGTGTGTGCTTCTAACAAGGTTTCTTACTCCTAGCCTGCCGGCCTGCTTCAACCTCTGCCTGTACCCAATGCCCCCTGGCAGCACATTGCAATGGACTTTGTCACTGACCTTCCTCCCTCAGCCGAATGCAACACTGTCTGGGTGGTGGTGGACAGGTTATCGAAGATGGCACATTTTATCCCGCTGACCAGCCTACCTTCTGCTCCCCGACTGGCGAGTCTCTTCACTCATCACATCTTCCGCTTGCATGACTTGCCCCTTCACATTGTGTCTGATCGGGGGGTTCAGTTTACCTCAAAATTCTGGAGAGCCCTCTGTAAACTCCTGGATGTGAGATTGGACTTTTCCTCAGCCTATCACCCCCAGTCCAATGGGCAAGTCGAGAGGATTAACCAGATCATGGAGAATTATCTCCGTCACTTCATCTCCTTACAGCATGATAACTGGGTACAGCTTCATCCATGGGCCGAGTTCTCACCACAAGCAAGTCCACCACTTCCACTCCGTTTTACATTGCGTACATTGCGTACAGTCAACATCCTAGAGTCCCTCTTCCAGTGTCTACTACTTCTCAGGTACCCGCTGCTGACTCAGCATTTGTGGACTTTCTGCAAATCTGACAACAGCCCCGGTCCTCTATTTTGCTGGGAGTTGATCGCATGAAGCGAAAATCGGATACAAAGAAAAGAGAGTCGGCTCAGTATCTTCCAGGTACCAAAGTTTGAAGGTGCCTGCATACAAGTTTGCTCCCAGGTTCCTTGGTCCTTTTGAGATTCTGCAACAGATAAAACCCTCCTATAAGCTGCGGCTGCCTCCTACCCCCAGAATCCACAACTCCTTTCATGTGTCCCTCCTGAAACCAGTGGTCCTGAACTGCTACAGCAAGACTTCCAGTTCCACAATTGCTCCCAGCGGTTCTTCTGATGTGTTCGAGGTGAGGGAGATCCTGGACTGCAAAAGGGTAGGAGGAAGGACTTTGTATTTGGTGGACTGGAGAGGGTTTGGTCCTGAGGAGAGGTCCTGGGAGCCGGAGGAGAACCTCGATGCCCCTGCTCTCGTTAAGAAGTTCCTCTCTCGCTCTGGTCCCAAGAAGAGGGGGCGTAAGAGGGGGGATACTGTAGTGTCCATGGCCGCCGCCATCGGGTCTACTAACCTCTTGACGCCCGCAGCCATGGATCTGTGAGCACTGGTCCCCATCTCCTTCCTAAGAGACGCCAGCACTCACCTCCGCTGCGGTCCGCTGTGTCCCGTAGGGTGTGCGCACACGCTTGTGCCCTCTCTTAAAGGGCCAGTGCGCACACATGAATACAATCATCATCATCACTCACATGATTTCCTGGACTATAAGAAGGCCCCAGCCCTTCTGATTCCTGCCTGAGCATTGTTAGTATATCCCAAGTCTGTCCTGCAAATGGTGCCTTAGTGTTTCCCGTTCCAGTTGTAACCCGTGCCCTGAAACCTGTTCCTATATCCCGTGCTGTGTTCTTGTTCCTGTGCCTACTAGTTGGAGTCGTGTCTACTGCACCTGCTGTTGTTTGCGACGTCCTGTGTCATCCGCCACGTCCTGTGCCATCGGCCACGTCCAGTGTGATTCGCCACGTCTGGCGCAACCTGCGGTACCTGCTGTCATCCGCCACGTCTGGCGCTACCTGCTGCTCCCACCTACATCTGTGCCAGAGCTGCGGCCACTATCTGGACTATCCAGGTACCCTTGTGCGGGACTTTGTATTGCTCGGGATCCCTGTTGTTTGGGCAGCTGCCTCCCCGCTATGGCGGTGTGGCCTAGTGGGTCCACATACCCACAATCTGTGACATATCCTACTTAGGTATCAGCAACCATGAGAAGATCTTGCAGCTTCCATATACAAAGCAAGTAAGACAAAAAGTAATCTGTGTACCCAAAAGGAGGCCTTTTGGGGGACATATAGAAGGAAGGTCCATCCTTTTTTTTATACTTGACAGTTTTGGTGTAGTATACAACTGCTTTACTAATTAGAGGAAATATTTGGTGGGGGCCCTCATTCCCACCTCTGGGTTCCAGACCCCATTTTACCCCCTATAGTAGCCACATACTGTATAAAAGAGTTATAGAAGAGACATCCAAGCCAGCAACTCTCTGACTGCAGTCCATGCAGCATGCTCTAGGTATGGCATTTTTTTCTGGCATTTTTTCCATAGGCTTCTCTCTAGAACTAAAAAAAACACCTGAATAAAATGCATGTTACAAATGTAATAAGTAGAAGAGACGCCACAGAAAAAGCATGCCACTAAAAAACACTGGCGCCACAAAATTAACTATGTGTGAATAAAGCCTTATATTACAAAAGTGAGAACTTTCAACATGCGTGGCCACCTCTCCACCTCTTCTTGGCTGGAAAGGATCACTGGCATTAGGGAGGATGGCTGATGGAGGCCCCATAGGTCCTGAAGGTGCTGGAGGCGCAAGGGCACATGACCCATAGGCCCTCCATATAATCCAACCCAGGTGGCATGAGTTGGCGCTATATATGCAATTACTTACTTTTTTCATAGAAACCTAGTCAGGCCAATACGGAGGGTTTTCTTGTTATACTGTGCATTGAGAATGCCTATGTTGTAGACGCCATTCCAGACGACTGGTGCCAGCCACAGAGTCACCATATGTATGTCAGTCCTTCTGATAGAGGAAGTCACACCATAAATCTTCTATCGCTCTGTATATTTATCATACAAAAGACAGAATGATGACTGTATATATACACGTCAATAGAACAACAAGTCCCAGCAAGCATGTGCTATGTATCGTGCCAATATGGTGCTAGCATAAATTTAAGAGAACTTTCCCTAGCCAATCATATGATCTCACGGCCATCCTGTGACGTTAATGCGGACTTAGTTGGAACCTCATACAAATAAATTGGATTTGTGGACATATGATCAATGTATAAACCTAAACAACAAAAACAATAAAGTGATGCCTAACTTGTTATTCCACCATTGCTTCATTTATGCAGTGATAGAAGCCCTTCTTCAGTACTAGGCAAACTTACATTGAGGAGCCTGGGAAAGCAGGGTGACATCTTGTGTGGGAGTTGTAATGGTGACCAGATAGGTGCTCACACAGCTGAAGAAACTATGGCTGGGACTGAACGATACAAAATCTTGGTGGCGATGGAAGTTTTTATTTTGTAACATTCTGAACATGTATTTTTTCTGATGTTTTCTATAGAGAATCCTCAAATAAGTCACAAACCAAAACGATGTGTATGTAGGCATTCTCATATTTTACTAGAGACTTTAGGCCTCCTTCACGCTCAGAAAATTTCTGCCGTTTTGAACTGCCTCAAAAAATGCCTCTAAAAAGGCTAGCAGTTTTCAAATGTAACATGCGTATGTTGTTGTAGTGGTGTTCTTTGCAGCTTTTTTCATTTGGTGATATTTTGTTCATGCGTTTTTTTTATGGCATTTTTGAGGTCCTATAAAGAAGTCTATGGGAAAAACACCTGTAAAAAACGCCACTGACAACAAAATTGCCTCAAAAAACAAAATGCAGTTGTGTGTAGTGGATTTGATTTTTTTACTTTAGACATTGAAGTAGTTGTCCATTTATAATTTGTATAATATATTTATATATATTTATTTCTAGAATAGTAAATCCTACAGATTTCTAATATATACAGTACATTCAAAAAGTCTTCAGACCCTTTCACTTTTTTCACATTATTTTATGTTGAGGCCTGTTCATTCTGCACTCAATAATAATCACTACCCCATAATGACAAGGTGAAAACAGAATTTTAGAAATTTTTGCAAATTTATTAAAAATGAAAAACTCAAATTTCGCATGGACATAAGTATTCAGACCCTTTGCTATAACACTTGAAATTTATATCTGGGGGCCTGCCATTTCTGTAGATCATATTTGAAATGTTTCCACACCTTGATTGGAGTCCACCTGTGGTAAATTCATTTGACTGGATATGACTTGGAAAGACAGACCCCTGTCTATATAAGGTCTCACACCTGACAATGCATATTAGAGCAAAGACCAAGTCATGAGGAGAAAATAACTGCCTGTAGAGCTCGGAAGGGTACAAAACAAATTTCTTCTGCACTGAAAGTTCCCAAGAGCACAGTGGCCTCCATAATTCTTAAATTGAAGTAGTTTGGAACAACCAGGACTCTTCCTAGAGCTGGCCGCCCCACCAAACTAAGTAATCGGGGGAGAAGGGCCTTGGAAAGAGAGGTGACCAAGAACCCAATGGTCAGTCTTGCTGAGCTCCAAAGCACCTGTGTGCAAATGGGGGAAACTTCCAGAAGTTCAACCATCACTGCCGCACTCCACCAATCGTGGCTTTATGGCAGAGTGGTCAGAAAGAAACCTCTCCTCAGTAAAAGGCACATGAAAGCCCATCAGGAGTTTTCAAAAAATCACCTAAAGGACTCAGACTGCGAGAAACAACATTCTGTGGTCTGATGAAACCAAGATTTAACTTTTTGGCCTCAATTCTAAGCGTCATGTCTGGAGGAAACCGGGCACTGCTCATCACCTGTCTAATGCCATCCCTGTAGTGTAGCATGGTTGTGGCAGCATCATGCTCTTGGGGTGTTTTTCAGTGGCTGGGACAGGGAGACTGGTCGGGGTTGAGGGAAAGATGAATCGAGCAAAGTACAGAGATATTCCTAATGAAAGCCTGATCCAGAGTGCTCTGGACTTCAGACTGGGCCATGTTTAGTCATATTCAGTTAGCATAGTTATTCCATACCTCCCAAATTTTGAATTGGGAAAGGGGGACATTTTAAGCCATGCCCCCTAACCACGCACATTCTCACTGCGGATCTCTGGACTGTCTGGATATCACAGATATTATGGATCCGCTTATATCGTCTTTGTGTTACTTTTCCTATCTTGGGTATAACATTTGCTCATCACGGCAGCAGCAGCTGCAGGACAAACCAAAAGGCTGAGAACAATGAAAGTCAAAAGGGAGACCCTGTGGTTGATGACTTTTCCATTGAATGGTAGCAGAGTTACATGATGGGGATTTTTTTTTTCCAGTTGTGTAATTCTGCTACCGGTCAATGGAAAAATCATCCACCAGAGCCCCCCTGTAGATTGCTCCACACACAGCCCCCCTGTACATAGCACCAGACACAGCCCCCCGAAGATAGCTCCAGATACAGCCCCCTGTAGATAGCTCCAGATACAGCCCCCCTGTAGATAGCTCCACACACAGCCCCTGTAGATTGCTCCAGATACAGCCCCCTGTAGATTGCTCCACACAGCCCCCTGTACATAGCGCCAGACACAGCCCCCCTGTAGATAGCTCCAGATACAGCCCCCCTGTACATAGCGCCAGACACAGCCCCCCTGTAGATTGCTCCACACATAGCCCCCTGTAGATAGCTCCAGGTACAGCCCCCCTGTAGATAGCTCCAGATACAGCCCCCTGTAGATAGCTCCACACACAGCCCCATGTAGATTGCTCCAGATACAGCCCCCCTGTAGATTGCTCCACACAGCCCCCCTCTACATAGCGCCAGACACAGCCCCCTGTAGATAGCTCCAGATACAGCCCCCCTGTACATAGCGCCAGACATAGCCCCCCTGTAGATAGCTCCAGATACAGCCCCCCTGTAGATAGCTCCAGATACAGCCCCCCTGTAGATAGCTCCAGATACAGCCCCCCTGTAGATTGCTCTACACAGCCCCCCTGTACATAGCGCCAGAGACAGCACTCTGTAGATAGCTCCATGTAGGTAGCGCAACACAACCCCTTATAAGAGGTAGCCGGTCCTACTGCTGCCACTCTCCGCTCTGCTTTCACTCACCGTCAGAAGAAGGTGAGGTCAGATGACAGGTCAGGTGACTGGACTGGTCCACTCCCGTGCCGACATCGATCCCAGTGAGAACACCGCCGCAAGACTCCTACCTTCTTCTGATCGCTGCTGCAGACGTCCGGCATGCAGGGCGCCTTTCAGCAGCGATCAGCTGTTTTGATACAGCTGAAGCGCCCAGCGGGACATTTTGCAGACCGCCGAGACGGCGGGACAGCGGTGAGAAGCCGGGACTGTCCCGCCGGATCCGGGACGGTTGGGAGGTATGGTTATTCTAATACACATATATTAGAAAACTGTATTATTTCCTATACTAAAGATTTTAAAAAAATAAATTAAAAACTGGACAACCCCTTGAAGTCAGAGAGCAGAGCAGCAAAGCTCCACAGAGAAGAAGAGTGTGAGCTGCTGTCTAAGTATATGGGGTCTGGGGCTTGTATTTAGATGGTCTGGTCTTGGTTCTGTATTAGATTAGGGGTTCTGGTCTGGAGTTTGTATTTAGGAGGTCTGGTCTCTGTATTAGTTTAGAAGGTTTGGTTTAGGGTCTGTATTTAGGAGGTCTGGTCTCGGGTCTAAACATTTATTGTGTTGGAATTTATTTAGGGGTCTGGTCTGGATCTATATTTATTTAGAGGGCTGGTCTGAGGTTTGAATTTATTTAGGGGATCTGGTTGGGGGTCTGTATTTGTTTAGGGAGTTATGGTCTGAGGACTGTAATAGTTTAGGGTCTCTATTTGTTTAGGGAGTCTTGGGGTCTGTATTTATTCTAGGGTTTGATCTGGTGTCTGAATTGTTTAGTGGCCTGGACTGGGATCTGAAGTCAGAGGGAAGAGCAGCAGAGCTTCACAGAGGAGGAGAATGTGATTTACTGTGTAGAGCCGGATTGACACGAGCGTGTGCATTTTGCGCGCGCAAAAAACGCTGCGTTTTCCGTGCGCAAAAGGTCAGTGTGGCATCAGCATATGGTGCGTGGCTGCGTGATTTATGCGCAGCCGGCATCATTATGACACTCTGTTTTTACGCTTACAAACAGAAAAGCACGAGGTGCTTTTCTATTTTCATTCATTCTTTTTACTACTGTTGCACGAATCACGTGCGGCACCCGGAAGTGCTTCCGTGTGCCGAGCGCGATTTGCACGCACCCATTTACTTCAATGGGTGCGTGCTGCGTGAAACACGGGCAAGTATAGGACATGTCGTGAGTTTTACGCAGCGCACATATGCTGCATGAAATTCACTGATAGTCTGAACGGCCCCATTCACTTACAGTGAAGGAAATAAGTATTTGATCCCTTGCTGATTTTGTAAGTTTGCCCACTGTCAAAGACATGAACAGTCTAGAATTTTTAGGCTAGGTTAATTTTACCAGTGAGAGATATATTATATAAAAAAAAAAAAAGAAAATCACTTTGTCAAAATTATATATATTTATTTGCATTGTGCACAGAGAAATAAGTATTTGATCCCTTTGGCAAACAAGACTTAATACTTGGTGGCAAAACCCTTGTTGGCAAGCACAGCAGTCAGACATTTTTTGTAGTTGATGATGAGGTTTGCACACATCTTAGATGGAATTTTGGCCCACTCCTCTTTGCAGATCATCTGTAAATCATTACGATTTCGAGGCTGTCGCTTGGCAACTCGGATCTTCAGCTCCCTCCATAAGTTTTCGATGGGATTAAGGTCTGGAGACTGGCTAGGCCACTCCATAACCTTAATGTGCTTCTTTTTGAGCCAATCCTTTGTTGCCTTGGCTGTATGTTTCGGGTCATTGTCGTGCTGGAAGACCCAGCCACGAGCCATTTTTAATGTCCTGGTGAAGGGAAGGAGGTTGTCACTCAGGATTTGACAGTACATGGCTCCATCCATTCTCCCATTGATGCGGTGAAGTAGTCCTGTGCCCTTAGCAGAGAAACACCCCCAAAACATAATGTTTCCACCTCCATGCTTGACAGTGGGGACGGTGTTCTTTGGGTCATAGGCAGCATTTCTCTTCCTCCAAACACGGCGAGTTGAGTTAATGCCAAATTGCTCAATTTTAGTCTCATCTGACCACAGCACCTTCTCCCAATCACTCTCAGAATCAACGAGATGTTCATTTGCAAACTTCAGACGGGCCTGTACGTGTGCCTTCTTGAGCAGGGGGACCTTGCGGGCACTGCAGGATTTGAATCCATTACGGCGTAATGTGTTACCAATGATTTTCTTAGTGACTGTGGTCCCAGCTGCCTTGAGATCATTGACAAGTTCCCCCCGTGTAGTTTTCGGCTGAGCTCTCACCTTCCTCAGGATCAAGGATACCCCACGAGGTGAGATTTTGCATGGAGCCCCAGATCGATGTCGATTGACAGTCATTTTGTATGTCTTCCATTTTCTTACTATTGCACCAACAGTTGTCTCCTTCTCACCCAGCGTCTTACTTATGGTTTTGTAGCCCATTCCAGCCTTGTGCAGGTCTATGATCTTGTCCCTGACATCCTTAGAAAGCTCTTTGGTCTTGCCCATGTTGTAGAGGTTAGAGTCAGACTGATTAATTGAGTCTGTGGACAGGAGTCTTTTATACAGGTGACCATGTAAGACAGCTGTCTTTAATGCAGGCACCAAGTTGATTTGGAGCGTGTAACTGGTCTGGAGGAGGCTGAACTCTTAACCCCTTCCCGCTCCTTGACGTACTATTACGTCATGGCAGCTCTATCGTTCGCGCTCCATGCCGTAATAGTACGTCTTGCAGTTAGAACAGCGGTGCGCGCGCCCGGCGCGTTCATGCGCTGTGATAGCTGCTGTTTCTGACAGCAGGCTATCACGGCATAATGGGACGGGACCATTTACTATGGTCCCGCCTCGCCGATCGCCGCTATTGGCTAGTCAGTGAGTAACTAGCCAATAGCAGCGATCGGTCTCATTCAGCACAGCAGTGCTCGAGCCCGGCGTTCCTGAGCTGTGATAGCTGCTGTTTCTGACAGCATGCTATCACAGCATAATGGGCCGGGACCATTTACTATGGTCCCGCCTCGCCGATCGCCGCTATTGGCTAGTCAGTGAGTAACTAGCCAATAGCAGCGATCGGTCTCATTCAGCACAGCAGTGCTCGAGCCCGGCGTTCCTGAGCTGTGATAGCTGCTGTTTCTGACAGCATGCTATCACAGCATAATGGGCCGGGACCATTTACTATGGTCCCGCCTCGCCGATCGCCGCTATTGGCTAGTCAGTGAGTAACTAGCCAATAGCAGCGATCATTCTCGTCACTTCCTCTCTCTGACCTCACATCCTGCTGCAACCGCCCTGAACGCCCTGTTGGAGTTAGCGAGGCGTTGAGATCGGTTGTGAGCAGAGAGTCAGAGAGAAAAGAAGTGAAAAAAAGTGAAAAAAAGTTTCTAAAACAACGTTTTTTTTGCTTCCCACCACCCCATCCACTACCCACTCCTGTTCCCTTCCTCTTTGAGTTCTACCCACGTTTTTTGGTCAGTGATCTCCTATCACTGACCACTTTTCAGTCTTCAGGACCACATTTCTTGGTCCCTGGGGATTTTTTTTTCATTTTTTTCTATATAAAACATAAAACAAAAAAAAAAATATAAAAAGAAAAAAAAGAAACAAAAAAAAATAGTTAGTTTAGCCAATTTTGAAAATTTAACTGGTTAGTTTAGTATTAGCCCCTTCCCGCTCCTTGACGTACTATTACGTCATGGCAGCTCTATCGTTCGCGCTCCATGCCGTAATAGTACGTCTTGCAGTTAGGACAGCGGTGCGCGCGCCCGGCGCGTTCATGCGCTGTGATAGCTGCTGTTTCTGACAGCAGGCTATCACGGCATAATGGGACGGGACCATTTACTATGGTCCCGCCTCGCCGATCGCCGCTATTGGCTAGTCAGTGAGTAACTAGCCAATAGCAGCGATCGGTCTCATTCAGCACAGCAGTGCTCGAGCCCGGCGTTCCTGAGCTGTGATAGCTGCTGTTTCTGACAGCATGCTATCACAGCATAATGGGCCGGGACCATTTACTATGGTCCCGCCTCGCCGATCGCCGCTATTGGCTAGTCAGTGAGTAACTAGCCAATAGCAGCGATCGGTCTCATTCAGCACAGCAGTGCTCGAGCCCGGCGTTCCTGAGCTGTGATAGCTGCTGTTTCTGACAGCATGCTATCACAGCATAATGGGCCGGGACCATTTACTATGGTCCCGCCTCGCCGATCGCCGCTATTGGCTAGTCAGTGAGTAACTAGCCAATAGCAGCGATCATTCTCGTCACTTCCTCTCTCTGACCTCACATCCTGCTGCAACCGCCCTGAACGCCCTGTTGGAGTTAGCGAGGCGTTGAGATCGGTTGTGAGCAGAGAGTCAGAGAGAAAAGAAGTGAAAAAAAGTGAAAAAAAGTTTCTAAAACAACGTTTTTTTTGCTTCCCACCACCCCATCCACTACCCACTCCTGTTCCCTTCCTCTTTGAGTTCTACCCACGTTTTTTGGTCAGTGATCTCCTATCACTGACCACTTTTCAGTCTTCAGGACCACATTTCTTGGTCCCTGGGGATTTTTTTTTCATTTTTTTCTATATAAAACATAAAACAAAAAAAAAAATATAAAAAGAAAAAAAAGAAACAAAAAAAAATAGTTAGTTTAGCCAATTTTGAAAATTTAACTGGTTAGTTTAGTATTAGGGTTAGTTAGTGTCAGGGAACCGTCAAAAAGCGTAGTTAGGTATAGTGTCAGGGAATTTAGCGTCAGGAATCGGTCACCGTAGATAGGCTTAGCGTTAGGGATCCATCACCGTAGTTAGGTTTAGCGTCAGGGAAGCTCGGAATAATTAGATAGGTTTAGTGTCAGGCACCCGTCACCGTAGTTAGGTTTAGTGTCAGGGAAGCTTGAAATAATCTAGATAGGTTTAGTGTCAGGGAATCGTCGCCGTAGTTAGGTTTAGCGTTAGGGAAGTCCACATAAAATTTAGTTAGGTTTAGTGTTAGGAACCCTCGCCCTAGTTAGCTTTAGTGTCAGGGAAGTCCACTTGCTCTCTAAAAACAAAACACACATTTGTGCTAGTTGTGCTATCCTATTGCTCCCAGTTAGGGATTTATTTTTTTGCAGTATATAAATTTTGTCTTCGCACAACAAGCATGTCCCAACGGACATTTACTGCTGAAGAGGCGTATGCATTTCTGGCCTCCGACACAGACTCGTCGGATGGCGATACAGTATTTTATTTGTCTACCTCCTCATCCAGCGATGAAGAGGAGGGACCCCCTAGGAGACGCCCCAGGACCACCACCATAGTAGAAATCCCTGAGAGAAGTGACCCCACAACAAGTGATACCCCTGAGTGAAGTGACCCCATTTGGACACCCACACCAGACCATTATGAACCCCAAATCCCTGAGTACACGGGCAGCCCAGGCATCAAATTTAACACGGCAGGGTTCAGTGAGATGGACTTTTTCAAGTTCTTCTTCACTGATAACTTTATAGAGCTAATGGTCACCCAGACTAATTTATATGCCCAACAGTATATCACCAAGAACCCCAACTCATTTTATGCCCAATCCCAGAGGTGGACTCCTGTAAACGCAGCAGAGTTGGGCAAGTTCTGGGGACTGCTCTTGAACATGGGGCTTCTAAAAAAGCCATCCATTAGGACCTACTGGAGCACGGACATCCTATACCACACCCCGATGTACCGTATGGCCATGTCCAGGATGCGTTATGAGGCAATACTTCGCTTCCTACATTATGCCGATAATGAGCAGTGCCCACCCCGAGATGACCCCAGTTTTGACCGTTTATATAAACTGAGACCCCTATTAGACCATTTCAGTGCCCGGTTTGCCCAAGCATACACCCCCGAGAAGTGTATTTCCATTGATGAGTCCCTGGTACATTTTAAAGGGAGGCTTCAATTCCGCCAATACCTGCCAAGTAAGAGGGCAAGGTATGGCGTGAAGTTGTATAAGCTGTGCGAGAGTGCATCAGGGTATACATATAAATTCAGGATATATGAAGGGAAGGACAGCAGTATTCAGCCCCCAGAATGCCCCCCCTTACTGGGAATTAACGCAAAAATTGTGTGGGATTTGGTGCACCCACTGCTGGACCAGGGTTACCACCTCTACCTGGATAATTTTTATACCAGCGTCCCGCTCTTCAAGTGCCTCGCTTCCAGAAGGACTGCGGCATGCGGCACTGCTAGAAAAAATCTTAGAGGCCTCCCTAAAACACTGCTTGGGCAAACACTCAGAAGGGGTGAGAGCAGGGCACATTCTAGTAGCAACATATTGTGTGTCAAGTACAAGGACAAGAGAGATGTCCTTGTATTGACAACAATACATGGCCACACCAGTACCCATGTACCTGTACGAGGTACCAGTACAGAGACCCCCAAACCAGATTGCATCCTGGACTACAATAGGTACATGGGAGGGGTGGACTTGTCAGATCAAGTCCTGAAGCCCTACAGCGCTACGCGGAAATCGAGGGTGTGGTATAAGAAGCTGGCCGTGCACATCATACAGATGGCATTGTACAATGCGTACGTGCTACGTCGATGTGCAGGCCAGAGGGGAACTTTCCTGGAATTTCAAGAGGTGGTTATAAAGAACCTAATTTTTGGCGACCAGGAAGGAGGGGCACCCAGTACTTCTGGAAGCGAGGCCACACGCATCGTACCAGGGCAACACTTTCCAGGAGAAGTTCCCCAAACTGGCAAGAAGGGAAAAAGTCAAAAGAGGTGCAAAGTGTGCTATAAGAGGGGGATAAGGAAGGACACAACATACCAATGCGACACGTGTCCCGAAAAACCAGGGCTCTGTATGAAAGATTGTTTTAAAATTTACCATACATCCATTGATTTTTAATTTACCCTGATGCACTCCGCACAGCTTATCCCCCTCATCTTTCCCTTTTGAGCCCTGCCATGTGCCCAAGCAGCAAATAACAGCCACATGTAGGGTATTGCCGTACCCGGGAGAACCCACATTACAATTTATGGGGTGTATGTCTCCGGTGGCACATGCTGGGCACAATATATCGGACACTGAAATGGCATATATGTATAGGAAATTGCAAATCTCACTTTGCACCATCTACTGCGCATTACCTTTTACACAATAACTGTTGGGTCAAAATGCTCACTACACTCTAGATGAATGTCTTAAGGGGTGTAGTTTTTAAAATGGGGTCACTTCTCGGGGGTTTCAACTGTACTGGTACCTCAGGGGTTCTGCCTACATGACTTAGCACCAGAAAAGCTCCAGTAGGCTAAATGGTGGTCCTTCCCTTCTGAGCCCTGTCGTGTGCCCAGGCAGCTAATAACAGCCACATGTAGGGTATTGCCGTACCCGGGAGAACCCACATTACAATTTATGGGGTGTATGTCTCCAGTGGCACATGCTGGGCACAATATATCAGACACTGAAATGGCATATATGCATAGGAAATTGCAAATCTCACTTTGCACCATCTGCTGCGCATTACCTTTTACACAATAACTGTGGGGTCAAAATGCTCACTACACCACTAGATGAATGTCTTAAGGGGTGTAGTTTTTAAAATGGGGTCACTTCTCGGGGGTTTCAACTGTACTGGTACCTCAGGGGTTCTGCCTACATGACTTAGCACCAGAAAAGCTCCAGTAGGCTAAATGGTGGTCCTTCCCTTCTGAGCCCTGTCGTGTGCCCAGGCAGCTAATAACAGCCACATGTAGGGTATTGCCGTACCCGGGAGAACCCACATTACAATTTATGGGGTGTATGTCTCCAGTGGCACATGCTGGGCACAATATATCAGACACTGAAATGGCATATATGCATAGGAAATTGCAAATCTCACTTTGCACCATCTGCTGCGCATTACCTTTTACACAATAACTGTGGGGTCAAAATGCTCACTACACCACTAGATGAATGTCTTAAGGGGTGTAGTTTTTAAAATGGGGTCACTTCTCGGGGGTTTCAACTGTACTGGTACCTCAGGGGTTCTGCCTACATGACTTAGCACCAGAAAAGCTCCAGTAGGCTAAATGGTGGTCCTTCCCTTCTGAGCCCTGTCGTGTGCCCAGGCAGCTAATAACAGCCACATGTAGGGTATTGCCGTACCCGGGAGAACCCACATTACAATTTATGGGGTGTATGTCTCCAGTGGCACATGCTGGGCACAATATATCAGACACTGAAATGGCATATATGCATAGGAAATTGCAAATCTCACTTTGCACCATCTGCTGCGCATTACCTTTTACACAATAACTGTGGGGTCAAAATGCTCACTACACCACTAGATGAATGTCTTAAGGGGTGTAGTTTTTAAAATGGGGTCACTTCTCGGGGGTTTCAACTGTACTGGTACCTCAGGGGTTCTGCCTACATGACTTAGCACCAGAAAAGCTCCAGTAGGCTAAATGGTGGTCCTTCCCTTCTGAGCCCTGTCGTGTGCCCAGGCAGCTAATAACAGCCACATGTAGGGTATTGCCGTACCCGGGAGAACCCACATTACAATTTATGGGGTGTATGTCTCCAGTGGCACATGCTGGGCACAATATATCAGACACTGAAATGGCATATATGCATAGGAAATTGCAAATCTCACTTTGCACCATCTGCTGCGCATTACCTTTTACACAATAACTGTGGGGTCAAAATGCTCACTACACCACTAGATGAATGTCTTAAGGGGTGTAGTTTTTAAAATGGGGTCACTTCTCGGGGGTTTCAACTGTACTGGTACCTCAGGGGTTCTGCCTACATGACTTAGCACCAGAAAAGCTCCAGTAGGCTAAATGGTGGTCCTTCCCTTCTGAGCCCTGTCGTGTGCCCAGGCAGCTAATAACAGCCACATGTAGGGTATTGCCGTACCCGGGAGAACCCACATTACAATTTATGGGGTGTATGTCTCCAGTGGCACATGCTGGGCACAATATATCAGACACTGAAATGGCATATATGCATAGGAAATTGCAAATCTCACTTTGCACCATCTGCTGCGCATTACCTTTTACACAATAACTGTGGGGTCAAAATGCTCACTACACCACTAGATGAATGTCTTAAGGGGTGTAGTTTTTAAAATGGGGTCACTTCTCGGGGGTTTCAACTGTACTGGTACCTCAGGGGTTCTGCCTACATGACTTAGCACCAGAAAAGCTCCAGTAGGCTAAATGGTGGTCCTTCCCTTCTGAGCCCTGTCGTGTGCCCAGGCAGCTAATAACAGCCACATGTAGGGTATTGCCGTACCCGGGAGAACCCACATTACAATTTATGGGGTGTATGTCTCCAGTGGCACATGCTGGGCACAATATATCAGACACTGAAATGGCATATATGCATAGGAAATTGCAAATCTCACTTTGCACCATCTGCTGCGCATTACCTTTTACACAATAACTGTGGGGTCAAAATGCTCACTACACCACTAGATGAATGTCTTAAGGGGTGTAGTTTTTAAAATGGGGTCACTTCTCGGGGGTTTCAACTGTACTGGTACCTCAGGGGTTCTGCCTACATGACTTAGCACCAGAAAAGCTCCAGTAGGCTAAATGGTGGTCCTTCCCTTCTGAGCCCTGTCGTGTGCCCAGGCAGCTAATAACAGCCACATGTAGGGTATTGCCGTACCCGGGAGAACCCACATTACAATTTATGGGGTGTATGTCTCCAGTGGCACATGCTGGGCACAATATATCAGACACTGAAATGGCATATATGCATAGGAAATTGCAAATCTCACTTTGCACCATCTGCTGCGCATTACCTTTTACACAATAACTGTGGGGTCAAAATGCTCACTACACCACTAGATGAATGTCTTAAGGGGTGTAGTTTTTAAAATGGGGTCACTTCTCGGGGGTTTCAACTGTACTGGTACCTCAGGGGTTCTGCCTACATGACTTAGCACCAGAAAAGCTCCAGTAGGCTAAATGGTGGTCCTTCCCTTCTGAGCCCTGTCGTGTGCCCAGGCAGCTAATAACAGCCACATGTAGGGTATTGCCGTACCCGGGAGAACCCACATTACAATTTATGGGGTGTATGTCTCCAGTGGCACATGCTGGGCACAATATATCAGACACTGAAATGGCATATATGCATAGGAAATTGCAAATCTCACTTTGCACCATCTGCTGCGCATTACCTTTTACACAATAACTGTGGGGTCAAAATGCTCACTACACCACTAGATGAATGTCTTAAGGGGTGTAGTTTTTAAAATGGGGTCACTTCTCGGGGGTTTCAACTGTACTGGTACCTCAGGGGTTCTGCCTACATGACTTAGCACCAGAAAAGCTCCAGTAGGCTAAATGGTGGTCCTTCCCTTCTGAGCCCTGTCGTGTGCCCAGGCAGCTAATAACAGCCACATGTAGGGTATTGCCGTACCCGGGAGAACCCACATTACAATTTATGGGGTGTATGTCTCCAGTGGCACATGCTGGGCACAATATATCAGACACTGAAATGGCATATATGCATAGGAAATTGCAAATCTCACTTTGCACCATCTGCTGCGCATTACCTTTTACACAATAACTGTGGGGTCAAAATGCTCACTACACCACTAGATGAATGTCTTAAGGGGTGTAGTTTTTAAAATGGGGTCACTTCTCGGGGGTTTTAACTGTACTGGTACCTCAGGGGCTTCTGCATACATGACTTAGCACAAGAAAAGCTCCAGTAGGCCAAATGGTGGTCCTTTCCTTCTGAGTCCTGCCATGGGCCCAAACATCAGTTTATCACCACAAATGGGGTATTGCCGCACTCAGGACAAATTGGGCAACAAAATGGGGTGTTTTATTCCTTGTGAAAATAAGAAATTTTGAACAAAAATTACATCTTAATGGAAAAAAATATCATTTTTTTAATTCACAGCCCAATTCAAATAGGTGCTGTGAAAAAACGGTGTGGTCAAAATGATAACAACAACCATAAATGAATTCCTTGAGGGGTCTAGTTTCCAAAATGGGGTCACTTCTGGTGGGTTTCCATTGCTTTCATACCTCAACACCTCTTCAAACCTGGCATGCTGCCTAAAATATATTCTAATAAAAAAGAGGCCTCAAAATGCACTAGGTGCTCCTTTGTTTCTGAGGCTTGTGTTTTATTCCACGAGCGCACTAGAGCCACATGTGGGACATTTCTAAAAACTGCAGAATCTGGACAATACATATTTAGTAGTATTTCTCTGGTAAAATCTTCTGTGTTACAGAAAAAAATGGAATAATATTGAAATTCAGCAAGAAAAATGAAATTTGCAAATTTCACCTCCACATTGCTTTAATTCCTGTGAAATGCCTGAAGGGTTAAAAAACTTTCTAAATGCTGTTTTGAATACTTTGAGGGGTCTAGTTTTTAAAATGGGGTGTTTTATGGGGGTTTCTAATACATAGGCCCCTCAAAGCCACTTCAGAACTCAAGAGGTACCTTAAAAAAAAGGCTTTTGAAATTTTCTTAAAAATATGAGAAATTGCTGTTTATGTTCTAAGCCTTGTAACGTCCAAGAAAAATAAAAGAATGTTAAAAAAACGATGCCAATCTAAAGTAGACATATGGGAAATGTGAACTAGTAACTATTTTGGGTGGTATAACCGTCTGTTTTACAAGCAGATGCATTTAAATTCTGAAAAATGCAATTTTTTCAAAATTTTCTCTAAATTTTGCAATTTTTCACCAATAAACACTGAATATATCGACCAAATTTTACCACGAACATGAAGCCCAAAGTGTCACGAGAAAACAATCTCAGAATCGCTTGGATAGGTTTAAGCATTCCGACGTTATTACCACATAAAGTGAAATATGTCAGATTTGAAAAATGGGCTCTGAGCCTTAAGGCCCAAACTAGGCTGCGTCCTTAAGGGGTTAATGGTTGGTAGGGGATCAAATACTTATTTCTCTGTGCACAATGCAAATAAATATATATAATTTTGACTATGTGATTTTCTGTTTTGTTTTTTTTATATAATCTATCTCTCACTGGTAAAATTAACCTAGCCTAAAAATTCTAGACTGTTCATGTCTTTGACAGTGGGCAAACTTACAAAATCAGCAAGGGATCAAATACTTATTTCCTTCACTGTACATAGGTCCGTGTGACGCGCGTGAAAATCATGCGCACAGCACGGACGTATAACACGTTCGTGTGAATAAGGCCTAAGTTTATGAGGTCTGGGGTCTGTATTAGTTTAGGGAGTCTGGAATAGGGTCTTTATTAGTTAATGGAGTCTGGTCTTGGGTCTGTATTTAGGAGGTCTTGGGTCTGTATTAGTTTAGCGGGCTGGTCTGTGGTCTGAATATATTTAGGGGGTCTGAATTTATTTAGGGGTTTGGGTCTATTTATTTTGGGGGTATGATGTGGGGTCTTTTTTTATTTAGGAAGTCTAGTTAGGGTCTATTTTGGGGACTGTATTTGGGGGGTTTAGTCTGGGAAATGTAATAGTTTATGGGGTCTGGGGTCTGTATTTGTTTTGGCGGGTCCGAGGTCTATTTATTTTAGGGTCTGTGGGTCTAAATTTATTGAGCTGGGTATGGGTGAATAAAATAAGTTCCTTTTTGGACGTGCTGCCTGTATCACTTTTGCACAACTTAGAGCCAAACACAAGATCCCAACTCTTCTTAAAGAGGCTCTGTCACCAGATTTTCAAACCCCTATCTCCTATTGCAGCAGATCGGCGCCGCAATGTAGATAACAGTAACGTTTTCTTTTTTTCAAAAACAAGCATTTTTGGCCAAGTTCTGACCATTTTTATATTTATGCAAATGAGCCTTTCTTATGTACAACTGGGCGTGTTTAAAGTTATGTCCAACTGGGCGTGTATTGTGTTCGTTACATCTGGGCGTTTTTACTTGTTTTACTAGCTGGGCGTTGTGAATAGAAGTGTATGATGCTGACAAATCAGCATCATCCACTTCTCTTCGTTACCACCCAGCTTCTGGCATTGCACAGACACACAGCGTGTCCTCGCTCATCCGACGCGATGAAGTTCCTGTGGGAGGAAGTGAGTGACGTCACAGCGTGATCTCGCGAGGACACGCTGTGTGTCTGTGCACTGCCAGAAGCTGGGTGGTAACGAAGAGAAGTGGATGATGCTGATTCGTCAGCATCATACACTTCTATTCACAACGCCCAGCTAGTAAAACAAGTAAAAACGCCCAGATTTACACACACAATACACGCCCAGTTGGACATAACTTTAAACACGCCCAGTTGTACATAAGAAAGGCTTATTTGCATAAATATAAAAATGGTCATAACTTGGCCAAAAATGCTCGTTTTTAAAAAAACAAAACGTTACTGTTATCTACATTGCAGCGCCGATCTGCTGCAATAGGAGATAGGGGTTTGAAAATCTGGTGACAGAGCCTCTTTAATATCCGCTACTTCCAACTTGGACATGCCCTCTGGTCACAATTTGTGGCCAATAATGTGTACGTCTCCGGTGGAGGATTGGGTGACACAGGAGGCATTGGTCAAGCCTATGTCCACACTTTACAAACAACTTCTGAGTGCCACCTCTACTAAACTTGATACAGTATATCACCTATATGTACCTCCAGGAGAGAAATCTTTTGACTATCAGTCAGAAAAGATTAAACATATAACCAAGTGAGAACTTGGTGCATTGACCTATTATATGCAAGATATAGCCTACAGATGAGGTCAATTAACACAAGATTATTGGAAAAATACAAAATATCCTTTATTGTTAACATATATGAGACAAAACAGGTTAAAAAATAAAACATGCAGTGCAATATAAAGGTGTCCTACAAAGCAGGAAGCTTATGGGCATAACACAATAAATAAGATTAAATGTAAGCCACAGAGGAATGATGATGGTGGTTCGGGCGGCCGCCCGGGGCCTGAGGCACTCAGGGGGCCCATTACTGCCCGAACTGCACATAATCGTAAAAACTATGCAGCGGACTTGCGCTGCTAACTGTCACTGCAGAGAGAAGGTGCAGGCAGAACAATTCGGGGCGGGCTTAGCCGGGATAGTGAAAGTTACCTCTCTACATAAATGTGCTCCGAATTGAAGGCTAAAGGACCTTTGATGACGTTGTGCCCATGTGACCCCCGCCCACCAATCAGGTCCGTCTATCACAGTGAAGGAGCAGAATATCTGCAGGGAAGAAGGCCCGCCCACCAGTCAAGTTTTTACACAGAGCTCCAGGCTGGTGAGTACTTTTCCAAACCCCCATTCCTCCATCACTCACTCCCTCCCTCCCTTCATCACTGCTGTGTGTGTGGTGCTATCTACAGGGGGCTGTGTGTGTGTGTGTGTGTGTGTGTGTGTGTGTGTGTGTGTGTGTGTGTTGCTATCTACAGGGGGCTGTGTGTGTGTGTGTGTGTGTGTGTAATTCTATATACAGGGGGATGTGTGTAATTCTATATACAGGGGGATGTGTGTAATCCTATATACAGGGGGCTGTGTGTGTGACGCTATATACAGGGGGATGTGTGTGTGACGCTATATGCAGGGGGCTGTGTGTGTGATGCTATATACAGGGGGCTGTGTGGGTGATGCTATATACAGGGGGATGTGTGTGTGATGCTATATACAGGGGGATGTGTGTGTGACGCTATATACAGGGGGATGTGTGTGTGACGCTATATACAGGGGGATGTGTGTGACGCTATATACAGGGGGATGTGTGTGTGACACTATATACAGGGGGATTTGTGTGTGACGCTATATACAGGGGGCTGTGTGTGTGACGCTATATACAGGGGGCTGTGTGTGTGATGCTATATACAGGGGGATGTGTGTGTGTGTGACGCTATATACAGGGGGCTGTGTGTGATGCTATCTACAGGGGGCTGTGTGTGTGACGCTATATACAGGGGGATGTGTGTGTGACGCTATATACAGGGGGCTGTGTGTGTGACGCTATCTACAGGGGACAGTGTGTGGGACGCTATCTACAGGGGACTGTGTGTGTGACGCTATCTACAGGGGGCTGTGTGTGTGACGCTATCTACAGGTGGCTGTGTGTGACGCTATATACAGGGGGATGTGTGTGTGACGCTATATACAGGGGGATGTGTGTGTGACGCTATATACAGGGGGCTGTGTGTGTGACGCTATCTACAGGGGGCTGTGTGTGTGATGCTATATACAGGGGGCTGTGTGTGTGACGCTATATACAGGGGAATTTGTGTGACGCTATATACAGGGGGATGTGTGTGTGACGCTATATACAGGGGGATGTGTGTGTGACGCTATATATACAGGGGGATGTGTGTGTGACGCTATATACAGGGGGCTGCGTGTGTGATGCTATCTACAGGGGGCTGTGTGTGTGACGCTATATACAGGGGGATGTGCGTGTGACGCTATATACAGGGGGCTGTGTGTGTGATGCTATCTACAGGGGGCTGTGTGTGTGACGCTATCTACAGGGGACTGTGTGTGACGCTATCTACAGGGGGCTGTGTGTGACGCTATCTACAGGTGGCTGTGTGTGTGACGTTATATACAGGGGGATGTGTGTGAGACGCTATATACAGGGGGATGTGTGTGTGACGCTATATACAGGGGGCTGTGTGTGTGACGCTATCTACAGGGGGCTGTGTGTGTGACGCTATCTACAGGGGGCTGTGTGTGTGACGCTATATACAGGGGAATTTGTGTGACGCTATACACAGGGGGATGTGTGTGTGACGCTATATACAGGGGGATGTGTTTGTGACGCTATATATACAGGGGGCTGTGTGTGTGACGCTATATATATAGGGGGATGTGTGTGTGACGCTATATATACAGGGGGCTGTGTGTGACGCTATATACAGGGGGATGTCTGTGACGCTATTTACAGGGGGATGTGTGTGTGAAGCTATTTACAGGGGGATGTGTGTGTGACGCTATCTAAAGGGGGATGTGTGTGTGACGCTATATACAGGGGGATGTGTGTGTGACGCTATATACAGGGGGCTGTGTGTGTGACGCTATATACAGGGGGCTGTGTGTGTGACGCTACATACAGGGGGATGTGTGTGTGACGCTACATACAGGGGGATGTGTGTGTGACGCTATATACAGGGGGCTGTGTGTGTGACGCTATCTACAGGGGGCTGTGTGTGTGACGCTATATACAGGGGAATTTGTGTGACGCTATATACAGGGGGATGTGTGTGTGACGCTATATACAGGGGGATGTGTGTGTGACGCTATATAAACAGGGGGATGTGTGTGTGACGCTATATATACAGGGGGCTGTGTGTGTGACGCTATATATATAGGGGGATGTGTGTGTGTGACGCTATATATACAGGGGGCTGTGTGTGTGACGCTATATTCAGGGGGATGTGTGTGTGACGCTATCTACAGGGGGATGTGTGTGTGACACTATCTAAAGGGGGATGTGTGTGTGACGCTATATACAGGGGGATGTGTGTGTGACGCTATATACAGGGGGCTGTGTGTGTGACGCTATATACAGGGGGATGTGTGTGTGACGCTATATACAGGGGGCTGTATGTGTGACGCTATATACAGGGGGATGTGTGTGTGACGCTATATACAGGGGGATGTGTGTGTGACGCTATATACAGGGGGATGTGTGTGTGACGCTATATACAGGGGGCTGTGTGTGACGCTATATACAGGGGGATGTGTGTGTGACGCTATATACAGGGGGCTGTGTGTGACGCTATATACAGGGGGCTGTGTGTGTGACACTATATACAGGGGGATTTGTGTGTGACGCTATATACAGGGGGCTGTGTGTGTGACGCTATATACAGGGGGCTGTGTGTGTGATGCTATATACAGGGGGATGTGTGTGTGTGTGACGCTATATACAGGGGGCTGTGTGTGATGCTATCTACAGGGGGCTGTGTGTGTGACGCTATATACAGGGGGATGTGTGTGTGACGCTATATACAGGGGGCTGTGTGTGTGACGCTATCTACAGGGGACAGTGTGTGGGACGCTATCTACAGGGGACTGTGTGTGTGACGCTATCTACAGGGGGCTGTGTGTGTGACGCTATCTACAGGTGGCTGTGTGTGACGCTATATACAGGGGGATGTGTGTGTGACGCTATATACAGGGGGATGTGTGTGTGACGCTATATACAGGGGGCTGTGTGTGTGACGCTATCTACAGGGGGCTGTGTGTGTGATGCTATATACAGGGGGCTGTGTGTGTGACGCTATATACAGGGGAATTTGTGTGACGCTATATACAGGGGGATGTGTGTGTGACGCTATATACAGGGGGATGTGTGTGTGACGCTATATATACAGGGGGATGTGTGTGTGACGCTATATACAGGGGGCTGCGTGTGTGATGCTATCTACAGGGGGCTGTGTGTGTGACGCTATATACAGGGGGATGTGCGTGTGACGCTATATACAGGGGGCTGTGTGTGTGATGCTATCTACAGGGGGCTGTGTGTGTGACGCTATCTACAGGGGACTGTGTGTGACGCTATCTACAGGGGGCTGTGTGTGACGCTATCTACAGGTGGCTGTGTGTGTGACGTTATATACAGGGGGATGTGTGTGAGACGCTATATACAGGGGGATGTGTGTGTGACGCTATATACAGGGGGCTGTGTGTGTGACGCTATCTACAGGGGGCTGTGTGTGTGACGCTATCTACAGGGGGCTGTGTGTGTGACGCTATATACAGGGGAATTTGTGTGACGCTATACACAGGGGGATGTGTGTGTGACGCTATATACAGGGGGATGTGTTTGTGACGCTATATATACAGGGGGCTGTGTGTGTGACGCTATATATATAGGGGGATGTGTGTGTGACGCTATATATACAGGGGGCTGTGTGTGACGCTATATACAGGGGGATGTCTGTGACGCTATTTACAGGGGGATGTGTGTGTGAAGCTATTTACAGGGGGATGTGTGTGTGACGCTATCTAAAGGGGGATGTGTGTGTGACGCTATATACAGGGGGATGTGTGTGTGACGCTATATACAGGGGGCTGTGTGTGTGACGCTATATACAGGGGGCTGTGTGTGTGACGCTACATACAGGGGGATGTGTGTGTGACGCTACATACAGGGGGATGTGTGTGTGACGCTATATACAGGGGGCTGTGTGTGTGACGCTATCTACAGGGGGCTGTGTGTGTGACGCTATATACAGGGGAATTTGTGTGACGCTATATACAGGGGGATGTGTGTGTGACGCTATATACAGGGGGATGTGTGTGTGACGCTATATAAACAGGGGGATGTGTGTGTGACGCTATATATACAGGGGGCTGTGTGTGTGACGCTATATATATAGGGGGATGTGTGTGTGTGACGCTATATATACAGGGGGCTGTGTGTGTGACGCTATATTCAGGGGGATGTGTGTGTGACGCTATCTACAGGGGGATGTGTGTGTGACACTATCTAAAGGGGGATGTGTGTGTGACGCTATATACAGGGGGATGTGTGTGTGACGCTATATACAGGGGGCTGTGTGTGTGACGCTATATACAGGGGGATGTGTGTGTGACGCTATATACAGGGGGCTGTATGTGTGACGCTATATACAGGGGGATGTGTGTGTGACGCTATATACAGGGGGATGTGTGTGTGACGCTATATACAGGGGGATGTGTGTGTGACGCTATATACAGGGGGCTGTGTGTGACGCTATATACAGGGGGATGTGTGTGTGACGCTATATACAGGGGGCTGTGTGTGACGCTATATACAGGGGGCTGTATGTGACGCTATATACAGGGGGCTGTGTGTGTGACGCTATATACAGGGGGCTGTGTGTGTGACGCTATCTACAGGGGGCTGTGTGTGTGATGCTATATACAGGGGGCTGTATGTGTGACGCTTTATACAGTGGGCTGTGTGTGTGACGCTATATACAGGGGGCTGTGTGTGTGATGCTATCTACAGGGGGCTGTGTGTGTGATGCTATATACAGGGGGATGTGTGTGATGCTATATACAGGGGGATGTGTGTGTGACGCTATATACAGGGGGCTGTGTGTGACGCTATATACAGGGGGCTGTATGTGACGCTATATACAGGGGGCTGTGTGTGTGACGCTATATACAGGGGGCTGTGTGTGTGACGCTATCTACAGGGGGATGTGTGTGTAACGCTATATACAGGGGGCTGTGTGTGACGCTATATACAGGGGGCTGTATGTGACGCTATATACAGGGGGCTGTGTGTGTGACGCTATATACAGGGGGCTGTGTGTGTGACGCTATCTACAGGGGGCTGTGTGTGTGATGCTATATACAGGGGGCTGTATGTGTGACGCTTTATACAGTGGGCTGTGTGTGTGACGCTATATACAGGGGGCTGTGTGTGTGATGCTATCTACAGGGGGCTGTGTGTGTGACGCTATATACAGGGGGCTGTATGTGTGACGCTATATACAGGGGGATGTGTGTGTGACGCTATATACAGGGGGATGTGTGTGTGACGCTATATACAGGGGGATGTGTGTGTGACGCTATATACAGGGGGCTGTGTGTGACGCTATATACAGGGGGCTGTGTGTGTGACGCTATATACAGGGGGCTGTGTGTGTGACGCTATCTACAGGGGGCTGTGTGTGTGATGCTATATACAGGGGGCTGTATGTGTGACGCTTTATACAGGGGGCTGTGTGTGTGACGCTATATACAGGGGAATGTGTGTGATGCTATATACAGGGGGATGTGTGTGTGATGCTATATACAGGGGGATGTGTGTGTGACGCTATATACAGGGGAATGTGTGTGATGCTATATACAGGGGGATGTGTGTGTGACGCTATATACAGGGGGATGTGTGTGTGACGCTATACACCGGGGGCTGTGTGTGTGACGCTATCTACAGGGGGATGTGTGTGTAACGCTATATACAGGGGGATGTGTGTGTGACGCTATATACAGGGGGATGTGTGTGACGCTATATACAGGGGGATGTGTGTGTGATGCTATCTACAGGGGGATGTGTGTGTGACGCTATATACAGGGGGATGTGTGTGTGACGCTATATACAGGGGGGTGTGTGTGACACTATATATATAGGGGGATGTGTGTGTGTGACGCTATATATACAGGGGGCTGTGTGTGTGACGCTATATATATAGGGGGATGTGTGTGTGTGACGCTATATATACAGGGGGCTGTGTGTGTGACGCTATATACAGGGGGATGTCTGTGACGCTATATTCAGGGGGATGTGTGTTTGACGCTATCTACAGGGGGATGTGTGTGTGACACTATCTAAAGGGGGATGTGTGTGTGATGCTATCTACAGGGGGATGTGTGTGTGACGATATATACAGGGGGATGTGTGTGTGACGCTATATACAGGGGGATGTGTGTGTGTGACACTATATATATAGGGGGATGTGTGTGTGTGACGCTATATATACAGGGGGCTGTGTGTGTGACGCTATATATATAGGGGGATGTGTGTGTGTGACGCTATATATACAGGGGGCTGTGTGTGTGACGCTATATACAGGGGGATGTCTGTGACGCTATATTCAGGGGGATGTGTGTTTGACGCTATCTACAGGGGGATGTGTGTGTGACACTATCTAAAGGGGGATGTGTGTGTGACGCTATATACAGGGGGATGTGTGTGTGTGACGCTATATACAGGGGGCTGTGTGTGTGACGCTGTATACAGGGGGATGTGTGTGTGACGCTATATACAGGGGGTTGTATGTGTGACGCTATATACAGGGGGATGTGTGTGTGACACTATATACAGGGGGATGTGTGTGTGACGCTATATACAGGGGGCTGTGTGTGACGCTATATACAGGGGGCTGTGTGTGTGACGCTATATACAGGGTGCTGTGTGTGTGACGCTATCTACAGGGGGCTGTGTGTGTGATGCTATATACAGGGGGCTGTATGTGTGACGCTTTATACAGGGGGCTGTGTGTGTGATGCTATATACAGGGGGCTGTGTGTGTGATGCTATCTACAGGGGGCTGTGTGTGTGACGCTATATACAGGGGGATGTGTGTGTGACGCTATATACAGGGGGCTGTATGTGTGACGCTATATACAGGGGGATGTGTGTGTGACGCTATATACAGGGGGATGTGTGTGTGACGCTATATACAGGGGGATGTGTGTGTGACGCTATATACAGGGGGCTGTGTGTGACACTATATACAGGGGGCTGTGTGTGTGACGCTATATACAGGGGGCTGTGTGTGTGACGCTATCTACAGGGGGCTGTGTGTGTGATGCTATATACAGGGGGCTGTATGTGTGACGCTTTATATAGGGGGCTGTGTGTGTGACGCTATATACAGGGGGCTGTGTGTGTGATGCTATCTACAGGGGGCTGTGTGTGTGACGCTATATACAGGGGAATGTGTGTGATGCTATATACAGGGGGATGTGTGTGTGATGCTATATACAGGGGGATGTGTGTGATGCTATATACAGGGGGATGTGTGTGTGACGCTATATACAGGGGGATGTGTGTGTGACGCTATACACAGGGGGCTGTGTGTGTGACGCTATCTACAGGGGGATGTGTGTGTAACGCTATATACAGGGGGATGTGTGTGTGACGCTATATACAGGGGGATGTGTGTGACGCTATATGCAGGGGGATGTGTGTGTGATGCTATCTACAGGGGCCTTTGTGCACGTGGTGCTTTACTATACAGTGTTTGACACAATTATGTTCAGGGGCGCAGTGTTTCGTGCTATTATATTTAGAGGCACAGTGTGTGGCACCATGATCATTTTTTTTTCGTTTATAGGTGTAGAAATGTTGGAAAATTGGCAGAAGTCGTCATGAAGTCTGGACCGGATGGAGAAGAAAAGAGGAAAAAAGTTACCAGAATCTGAGAAGTCGTCACATGTGAGTCACAGGATTTATAGAGAATCTGTCACCTCTCCTGACATGTTTATTATAGGAAATCCTTGTGTGTCACTAAAAGTCTTTGTGCAGTCCAGGACTGATAGACAAATGTGTGTTACCATTCCCCTTGTTAGGAGGATGTGTCCCTGCACAGTGTGATACTGTCAGTGATGGTTGGAGACTGTCAGTATGTAGGGACACAGCCCTTTGACAAGGGGAATCGTAACACCCATTTGTTAATGCTTGCACAAAAAGGTAGTGTTATGGCTCGGCGGGGGAGAAGGGGGGCCCAAGTTTGGGTAACAGCCCAGGGCCTATAGTCTACTTAATCCGCCACTGAGTACACGCTGCTTTATAATGGGCAAAAATCCCCATGCATGTAGTTAGAGCTGGTTACAAGATAAGCGTGAGGTAATCATTGGCTGGTGTCTCTACAGTGCAGGAGCAATAATATGGGTAAGTAACATTGTTTACTGTGCCACCTACACAGGTCTGGTTGAATATATATTCCCATTAGTGCGCTTGCTCACACTACATAAATCTATGTTGTTACTCCCAATGATTACCTCAGGCTTATCTTGTCAACGACAAGTAAAAAAAGGTTAAAAAAAAGTAAGAAAAATGTTTTATAAAAGTGTAAAAACAAGTTATAACTTACAAAAACAAAAAATGCTTTTTTTCCTAAAATAAGTCTTTTATTATAGGAAAAAAATGAAAACCTTAAAAAAGTACACATATTTGGTATCACCGCGTTTGTAACGACCCAAACTATAAAACTATAATATTAATTTTCCCGCACGGTGAGCACCGCAAAAAATAATTTAAAAAAATGCTAGCATCACTATTTTTTTCGTCATCACCCCTCCCAAAATATAGAATAAAAAGTGATCAAAAAGTCGCATGTACCCCAAAATAATACCAATGAAAACTACAACCCGTCCAGAAAAAACAAGCCCTTAGGCCTCATGCACACGACCGTAAAAACTCCCGTTATTACGGGTCGTAATTACGACCCCTAATAACGGGCTCATAGACTTCTATTGGCGACGGGTGCCTTCCCGTTTTCTCACGGGAAGGTGCCCGTGCCGTTGAAAAAGATAGAACATGTCCTATTTCAGGCCGTAATAACGGCACGGACAGTCCATAGAAGTCTATGGAGCTCTCGTAATGACGGGTGGCTACATGTGTGCACCCGTCATTACGGCAGCGTTGCTAAGCGACGTCAGTAAATAGTCACTGTCCAGGGAGCTGAAAGAGTTAACTGATCGGCAGTAACTCTTTCAGCACCCTGGACAGTGACTACCGATCAGTATAAACCTGTAAAAAATAAAAATAAAAGACTTTCATACTTACCGACAACTTCCTGCTTCCTCCAGTCCGGTCTCCCGCCCGTTGCCTTGGTGACACATCTCTCTCGACATCCGGCCCGACGTCCTGGATGACGTTTCAGGCCATGTGACTGCTGCAGCCAATCACAGGTCAATCACAGGCTGCAGCAGTCACATGGACTGCCGCGTCATGCAGGGATGTCGGGCTGGATGTGAAGAGAGGGACGCGTCACCAAGACAACGGCCGGGTAAGTATGAATTTCTTTAACTTTTATTACAGAAAAGGCTGTCCCTTCTCTCTATCCTGCACTGATAGAGAGAAGGGGCTGCCGATTAGTGCAGTGCTATTTTGCCGCCAAAAACGTGCTCGTAAATACGGGTGGAATACGTGTGACACCGGACCCATATTTACGAGCACGGGTTCGTAAATACTGGTGCAAAACGGGTGGAATACGTGTGACACCGGACCCGTATTTACGCCAGTATTTACGGGTGGGAAAAAATACGGTCGTGTGCATGAGGCCTAACACAGCTTTTTTTGACTGAAAAAAAAGAAAAAAATTATGGCTCTCAGAATATGGTGACACAAAAAATAAATAATTTTATAGAAAAGTGATTTTACTGCACAAACGCCACAAAACATAAAAAAAACTATATACATATGGTATCGCCGTAATCGTACCAACCTGCAGAATAAAGTAAAATGTCATTTATAGTGCAGTGATTACTGTAAAAAAAAAAAAAGGACAAAAAAACATTGTCAAAATGTATGTTTTTTTTGTCACTTTGCTTGGCAAAAAAATCGAATAAAAAGTGATAAAAAAATCACATGTACCCTAAAATGGTACCAATGAAAACTACAGATTGTAACATAACAAATAAGCCCTCGCACGGCTCCGGTGTAGAAAAAATAAAAAAAAGTTCTGCCGCTCAGAATATAGCGACAGAAATCGTGCAGAGTGTCCAAAAGCGGATACGATTGGGCACCATTTATCAGTGCTACACATCTATGAATTATTTATTTACCCCATTATTATACCCTCTTATTATGCCCTGATGTACTCTGCCCAGCTTACATATGCCACCGCATTATAAACTGAAATACCAGCAAAACCCCAAACAGAACTATTACCAAGCAAAATCTGTGCTCCAAAAGCCAAATGGCGCTCTTTCCCTTCTGAGCTCTGCCTTGGGTCCAAACAGCAGTTTATTACCACATATGGGGTATTGTCGTAATCGTGAGAAACAACTTTACAAGTTTTGGGGTGCTTTTTATTCTTTATTTCTTTTGTAAAAAATAAAAAAAAATTATATTTTTTTTCAGAAAAAAAGTAGATCTTCATTTTCACAGACATATTCCAATAAATACAGCAAAAGACCTGTCGGGTCAAGATGCTAACTATACCCCTAGATAAATTCCTTGAGGTGTGTAGTTTCCAAAACCACTTTTGGGGAGTTTCCACTGTTTTGGCACCACAAGACCTCTTCAAACCTGACATGGTGCCTAAAATATATTCTAAAAAAAGGAGACCCCAAAATCCTCTA
Source organism: Rhinoderma darwinii (assembly GCF_050947455.1). Classification (NCBI taxonomy): domain Eukaryota; kingdom Metazoa; phylum Chordata; class Amphibia; order Anura; family Rhinodermatidae; genus Rhinoderma; species Rhinoderma darwinii. The sequence continues at coordinate 228,817,611 of NC_134687.1, forward strand.
GGTGCTCCTTTGCTTCTGAAGCCGATGCTTCAGTCCATTATCACACTAGAGCCACATGTGTAATATTTCTAAAAACTGCAGAATCTGGGCAATAAATATTGAGTTGCGTTTCTCTGGTAATACCTTCTGTGCTACAGAATTTTTTTTATTACAAATGAATTTCGGCAAAAAAAATTTAATTTGTAAATTTCACTTCTACTTTGCTTTAATTCCTGTGAAACGCCTAAATGGTTCATAAACTTTCTGAATGCTGTTTTGAATACTTTGAGGGGTGCAGTTTTTAAAATGGGGTGATTTATGGGGTATATCTAGTACATAAGGCCCTCAAAGCCACTTCAGAACTGAACTGGTTCTTGACAAAATAGCCTTTTGAAATTTTCTTGAAAATGTGAAAAATTACTGCTAAAGTTCTAAGCCTTGTAACGTCCTAGAAAAAGAAAATAATGTTCAAAAAACAATGCAAATTTAAAGTAGACATATGGGGGATGTTAATTAGCAACAATTGTGTGTGGTATTACTATCTGTTTTACAAGTAGATTACATTTAAAATTAGAAAAATTATAATTTTTGCAAATTTTGGTGTTTTTCCCAAATAAGCTATGAATTGGTCCTCAAAGGGTTAAACGGGAAGCACCCCAAGATTGTTACGTTGCAAGCGTGGATTGCCTTAATAAATTCCAATCTCCCACTTTTCGAACTTACTAATGAAGGTGCCCGGATAGATTTACGAAAATATGGCAATCTTGGGTAGCTAACCCACATAGTAGCTAATGTCCTCAGCTTCCCCATCCTCCCTTATCTCATATTCCTGATAGGCATATTTGAGATGTTAGCTGCTAGTGTTTTTTCCTGGTCCGCCCATTCCTCCACTGGATATTGTATTTGACTGATCGCTCTTTATATAATGTAATGGAAAGCTATTTGTTTTTTGTTTTTGTTATATTTTTGTTATAGGTTTGTATAATCATACTACTGTCTACAGGTGGGTAAATATGTATATACTGCTGTTTCGATACAACTGATACATATTCCCTGTATATGTACCAATTTCAGTATGTTCCTAATAAAATGTACCTTAAAAAAACAACAATCCCCCTTAATAACCCTATTCAATAATAGTGCCCCCCACACAATAAAACTGCCCAAAAAATAATAAAATTAATACTCAACAGACCCCATTTCCACAAATAACATAGCAACTAAGGCAACAGGCCTCTTCCGGACTTTGGCCTGCGCTGTCAGTGGCATGGCATAGGCCGCGATGTAGCCACTGAATCACACCAGCATGCGTCATATTCCCGGCACCGATGGCTCCTTGCTCCGTGTAATATCAGTGGCTGCGGGCTGTCAGCTCCAACCTCCCCCTGGCAGCCGCAGCCACGAGTCGGCAAGCACTGGCCCCAGCCTCCTCCTCAGGAGACGCCAGCGCTCGCGTCCACTGACCTCTGCCGGACCTCATGGACGAACTTTGACCCGTGAGTACTCTGGACTATAAGAGGGGTCCAGCCCCCTAATTCTATGCCTGAGCGTTGTTGTGTTATCCTTAGTCTGTCTATGCAAATGGTCCCCTAGTGTTTCCTGCTCCCAGTGTTTCCTGTTCCTGTTCCTGTATTCCGATCTAGTGCCGTGCTTACTATTGTCGTGCTGTGCTGGATACCATGCTTGTCTGCCTCCCACGCCTGACGTCCACCTGCTGCCTAGTTCCTGCCAAGCTACTGTCCGTGCTGCCACAGGTACCCTATATCCTATAGACTCAGACCTGCGCCCTGTTGGCCAGCTGCCTTACCGCCAAGGCGGTACAGCCCAGTGGGTCCACAGACCCTTCGTGACAGTACGCTCAGGCCATGGACCCCGCTGGCCGGTTCAAAACTATGACGACGACACAGGAGATGCGAGCGGATATGCTGGACCTCCGGTCCCGACAGGACCAACTCCTCCAGGCGTTGAACATTCTTGCACGTCAGCAGGAGGCACAAGCTGCCGTTCCTCCTACTACACCTCCTGGCAATGTGGATCCTCAGTCTACACCTCTTGGCAGTATTGACCCACGTGTTTCTTTGCCACTTCCTGATCGCTATGATGGAGAAGCAAGTACCTGTCGTGGTTTTCTTAATCAATGCCAGATCCACATCAGTTTGTATGCTTGGACATTTTCGTCTGATGGTGCCAGGGTCGCTTTCATCATTTCTCTCCTCACCGGAAAGGCCCTTGCATGGGCGAACCCTGTCTGGGAGAGACAAGGACCAGAGACCCGTGACTTCCCTGCCTTCCTTTGGCCTTTTCGCATGGTGTTTGAGGAGCCTGGACGGGTCTCATCTGCAGCGGCTTCTTTGATTGACCTGCGCCAAGGAGACCTCTCCGTGAGTGAGTACGCCATCCACTTTCGCACCCTGGCGGGAGAGCTCGCATGCAACAATGAGGCTCTGGTGGCTGCATTCTGGCACGGACTATCTACCAGAATTAAAGACGAACTTGCCGACCAGGAACTGCCGTCTACCCTGGATGACCTCATTCTTCTGTCTGCCCGGATTGATATACGGATCTGTGAACGCCTCCAAGAGGTTCAACGGGAGGGAGCCCTTCCTAGTCTGGTCCCTACATTGCAGCAACCCCTGCTGTCCTCAGATGCCGATCCTCCTAAGAAGTCGGTAATAACGGATCAGTATAAGTTATCTACCCAAGAGAGACAACGCAGACGCACATTTGGACTCTCTCTTATTGCGGCCTCGATTGCCATCTGGTGCGCCTGTGCCCCCAAAAATGCCAAAGCCTAGGGATGCTTGGAGTGACGACCATGGGTAAAGATGGACTTCCGTCTAAATTGTCCATACCCGTGACAATAGTGTCCGGCGAGAGAACGCATCAGGTCCCTGCATATCTGGACTCTGGTTGCGCTGCTAATTTTATCCACAGAGATCTGGTGGACCTTATGTAATTGCCCACCACCCTCCTGGAGAGCCCGTTGACAGTTGCTTCCTTAAATGGACTACCTCTGCCAGACCCGGTTTTAGCGGTGACCAAGCCGCTGAGGCTCCAAGTGGGAGCTCTTCACTCCGAACCTCTGCCTTTCTATGTCCTGCCCAAAGCTGTTAACCCTGTGTTGCTGGGCCTGCCTTGGCTCCCACTGCATGCCCCAGTTTTGGACTGGAATTCTGGAGAGGTTCTTCAGTGGGGCCCTGAGTGTCAAGGTCATTGCCTGGTGAGGATTCGTTCGGCTCAGCCTTCACTGCCTCGGTCATTGGCAGGATTGTCGGGTCATTATGCTGCCTTTTCAGACGTCTTCAGCAAGAGGGAGGCGGAGACTTTGCCCCCACATCGGGCGTATGACTGCCCTATTGAACTGATACCTGGTGCATCCCTTCCCCGTGGTAGGGTGTACCCTCTCTCCTTGCCAGAGACTCTGTCCATGTCCTTCTATGTGAAAGAGAATCTAGAGAGGGGCTTCATACGAAAGTCTTCCTCCCCGGCAGGAGCCGGGTTCTTCGTCAAAGAGAAAGATGGCTCTCTTCGTCCTTGCATCGACTACCGTGGTCTTTACCAGATCACGGTGAAGAATAAATATCCATTACCACTGATCTCCGAACTGTTTGATCGAATACGTGGTGCAAAAATAGACTCAGACCTGCACCCTGTTGGCCAGCTGCCTTACCGCAAAGGCGGTACGGCCCACTGAGTCCACAGACCCTTCGTGATAGTCCACCATAGTATTCTTGATGCTAGCGACACCACAGCTGAGCTTCATGTGTACACCCCTGCATATGGATCCTATTGAACTGATTAGGATCCATATACAGTTGCATACAGATTGCTCCATCAAGCTGCTACAAATCTTTTTACTTTGCATCCTGCATAAAAGGGATTCCAAACTCTGTATGAGCCAGATTGCGCTGTGTCTGGCGACTTATATCTCTCTTGCTATTGAAAACAATATTTACACTTGGCCAATTCAAGCATGCATTTTTAACCCTTTAATGACTGAGCCTGTTTTGGTCTAATGGACACAGACCCTATTTTCAAATCTGACATGTGTCACTTTATGTGGTAATAACTTTGGAGTGCTTTTACTTATCTATTCGATTCTGAGTTTGTTTTCTCGTGACACATTGTACTTTATGTTAGTTGTAATTGAGTTGTAAAATTTGGTTGATACAGTCAGTGTTTATTTGTGAAAAACCAACAGTTAGAGAAAATGTGCAAAAATTATCATTTTTCTAAATTTAAATGTATCTGCTTTTAAGACCGATAGTAACACCACACAAAATAGTTACTAGTTAAGATTTACCATATGTCTACTTTATGATGGCATCACTTTTTGAACGTCCTTTTATTTTTCTAGGACTTTACAAGGCTTATACTGTAACTATAGATACAATTTCTCACATTTTAGAGAAAATGTGAAGTGGCTTTAACCCCTTAACGCCGAAGGACGGATATATCCGTCCTCTGCAGCTGCTAGTTCGCTCAGGAGGACGGATATATCCGCCCTGTGATCGCGCGGGTACTGACAATGTACACACACGATCAGCGGTAGGAGCACAGCTGTCATACACAGCCTGGCTCCTGCTGTGACTGCCGGAATCGAAGCGCGCTCCGATTCCGGCAGTTTAACCCATTAAATGCCGCTGTCAATAGTGACAGCGACATCTAATGTGTTTGACAGAGGGAGGGAGCTCCCGCTGTCACCCCATCGGCGCCCCCGCAAAGAAATCGCGGGTCGCCGTCGGGTTTCCATGGCAGCCGGGGGCCTAACAAAGACCCCCATGTCTGCCTTCAGCATCTGCCTGTTAGGTCATGCCAGTGGAATGACCTAATAGATTGCCTGTCAGTTTTACACTGACAGGCAATAATGCTTTGGTATACGAAGTATACCAAAGCATTATATATGCGATCAACAGAACGCATAGTGAAGTCCCCTGTTGGGACTAAAAAAAAAATGTAAATCAGTTAAATAAAGTTTGTGAAAAAAATAAATAAAAATTACAGTCAAATTCAAATAAAACAACTTTTTTTGTCCAAAAAGTGGTTTTATTTAGTAAAAGTGTCAAAACAAATAACACATACACATATATGGTATCCCCGCGATCGTAATAACTTGACCAATAAAATTAACACATTAATTAAACCACCGGATGAATGGCGTCCAAAAAAACTCAAAAAACAACGGCAAAATTCTCTCTTTTCTCCCATTCCCCCCATAAAAAATTAAATAAAAGTTAATCTATAAGTCCTATGTACCCCAAAATATTACTAATGAAAACTACACATTGGCCCGCAAAAATCAAGCCCACATACGGCCACATCGACGGAAAAATAAAAAAATTACGGCTCTTGGAATGCGGCGATGCAAAAACAAGTAATTTTTTTCTAAAATACTTTTTATTGTGCAAACATAGGAAAACATATAAAACCTTTACATATTTTGTATCCCCGTAATCGTGCCGACCCATAGAATAAAGTTAACATGTTATTTACGCTGCATAGTAAACGGCGTAAATTTATAACGTGAAAATGAATGCTAGAATAGCTGCTTATTTTCAATTCTCTCCTAAAATAAAGTTAATCAATATATTATAAGCATCTAAAAACGGTACAATTACAAAGTACAACGCGTCCCACAAAAAACAAGCCCTTATACGGCTATGTCGACAGAATTAAAAAAAAGTTACGACTCTTGGAATGTGACCGTGAAAAAAAAAAAATAATCATTGGTCATTAACGTGCAAAATGGCCTGGTCATTAAGGGGTTAATGAAGCTATGTATTACAAATCCCCCATAAATCACTCCATTTTAAAAACTGTACCCCTCTAAATATTCAAAACAGCATTTAGAATGTTTCTTAACCCTTTAGGCATAACAAAGGATTTAAAGCAAAATGAAGGTGAAATATACACATTTCTTTTTTTTTTTTTTTGCAGAAATCACATTGTAATAATTTTTTTTTTGTAACACACGGGTTTTACCAGACAAACACAACTTTAATATATATATATATATATACAGTCCAATTGTAGATGAACACAGCACTCCGCACAGCTATATATTAGGCCATGTGCACGTTACCAGAGGATGAATCAGGTCCCCAGCTTAGAAACCATAGGACAAAGTAACGGCACCAGGACCAGGTAGATGAAAAAAGGGTGGATTTATTCACCTCAAGTGAGCAGCCACGTTTCGGTTCGTCACAGAACCTTTCTCAAGCTGTCAGCTATATATATATATATATATATATATATATATATATATATATATATATATATACAGCTCAGGAGAAAATGGCGACAGCTCTCTGCGAACACTAATGCCCCCTAAGCCACTAAATATAAATAGATATGCATTACTGCTTAATCTACTTACAATAGGGAGGTTCTTAGCACACATTTAGATCACATTGTTTGAGCCCACCGGCCATGACAAGGCGACCTCTATGAGGTGGGAGCCTACGCTGCACATACACTCAGAACTGGGACTAAGCCTCCATATACTTGGGGATGGTAGGAACCAGCATTAAACCAATTAAAATCACCTGGGGCAGAATGGGAGGAGTGCAAGATCAAAAATGGGGCAGTCACTAACCCCACATATATGAATCACATAAACAACACAAAAATTTGAACAGCACATTCCAACAAAATGAAACAAAATGTGTGTACGGGTACATGAACGCCTGTAACTGAAAATTCATACAGCACACAAGAAAATGGCGACAGCACTCTGTGAACACTAATGCCACCTAAGCCACTAAATATAAATAAATATGCATTACTGCTAAATATACTTAACCCCTTAATGACCGGGCCATTTTGCACGTTAATGACCAAGGATTATTTTTTGTTTTTCCACGGTCGCATTCCAAGAGTCGTAACTCTTTTTTTATTCCGTCGACATAGCCGTATAAGGGCTTGTTTTTTCCGGGACGAGTTGTATTTTGTAATTGTACCATTTTTAGATGCTTATAACATATTGATTAACTTTTATTAACTTTATTTTAGGAGAGAATTGAAAATAAGCAGCTATTCCAGCATTAATTTTCACGTTATAAATTTACGCCGTTTACTATGCAGCGTAAATAACATGTTAACTTTATTCTATGGGTCGGCACGATTACAGGGATACCAAATGTGTAAAGGTTTTATATGTTTTTTCTACGTTTGCACAATAAAAACCCTTTTAGAAAAAAATTACTTGTTTTTGCATCGCCGCGTTCCAAGAGGCGTAATTTTTTTATTTTTCCGTCGATGTGGCCGTACGTGGGATTGATTTTTGCGGGACAATGTGTAGTTTTCATTAGTACTATTTTGGGGTACATAGGACTTATAGATGAACTTTTATTTTATTTTTTATGGGGGGAATGGGAGAAAAGAGAGAATTTTGCCGTTGTTTTTTGCGTTTTTTTTGGACGCCGTTCATCCGGCGGTTTAATTAATGTGTTCATTTTATTGGTCAAGTTGTTACGATCGCGGGGATACCATATATGTGTATGTGTGATTTGTTTTGACCGTTTTATTAAATAAAACCACTTTTTGGGGCAAAAAAGTAGTTTTATTTGACTTTGACTGTAATTTTTTTTATTTTTTTTTCACAAACTTTATTTAACGGTTTTACTTTTTTTTTTTTAGTCCCACCAGGGGACTTCACTATACGATATGCCGATCGCATATATAATGCTTTGGTATACTTCGTATACCAAAGCATTATTGCCTGTCAGTGTAAAACTGACAGGCAACCTGTTAGGTCATGCCTCTGGCATCGCCTAACAGGCAGATGCTGAAGACAGACCTGGGGGTCTTTGTTAGACCCCCGGCTGTCATGGAAACCCGACGGCGACCCGCGATTTGTTTGCGGGGGCGCCGATCGGGAGACAGAGGGAGTTCCCCCCTCTGTCAAACACATTAAATGCCGCTGTCACTGTTGACAGCGGCATTTAATGGGTTAAACTGCCGGAATCGGCGCGTGCTTCGATTCCGGCAGTTGCAGCAGGAGCCAGGCTGTGTATAACAGCCGTGCTCCTGCCGCTGATCGCGTGGGTAAACTGTCAGTACCCGCGCGATCACAGGACGGATATATCCGTCCTCCTGCGCGAACTAGCAGCTGCTGAGGACGGATATATCCGTCCTTCGGCGTTAAGGGGTTAAAATAGGGAGGTTCTTAGCGCACATTTTGATCAAATTGTGTGAGCCCACCTGCCACGACAAGGTTACCTCTATGAGGTGGGAACCTACGCTGCACATACACCCAGAACTGGGACCATGTACATATACTTGGAGATGGTAGGAAACTAATTAAAAAATAAATAAATATATATATATATATATATATATATATATATATATATATATATATACAGATATATTTAAAGAAAAACAAAACGGTGAGGAAGCTGATGGCGAAATACGCGTCAGGATGCTGAGGTGGTGGTCTTTTGAACTTGTCCTAACATGGTTCAGTAGAGCAATAGGCCTTATTATGGGCCTATGCATGTACTATCGGGATGTATACATAAATTAATTGTATCTGCTATATACTCAATAGCTTATATTGTAGTGTATATATGTGCTTCTGTGATTTGTTCTGTGCCTTATTTAGGGCTGAGCCTTTATTTACACTGACCCACTAAGAATTTTTGGCACTTTATTGGTACTTTTTATCTCACAGCATGTGTATTCTGGATTTGTTTATTTGCACATTAAAACTTTTCACTGCATATACTTTGTCCTATGACCACCACCTCAGTCTGCTTTATGTATTTTTAACTGTCTTTATTGAGACAGCTGTTGTCTACTTTTTTTCGATTTGATCTAATAAAGATATATTGCATTAAATATGTATTGGATTACTATAAGGATTTTGGTACACATTTATAAGTGTTAATATATATTGCCCAGATTCTGCAGTTTTTAGTAACATCCCACATATAGCCCTAGTTTGATCTGGACTCAAACACAGGTCTCAGAAACAAAGGAGCACCAAGTGGATTTTAAAGCCTCTTTTTTTTGGAATATATTTTTTGGCACGATGTCATGTTTGAAGACGTCTTGTGGTACCAAAACATAGGAAACACCCCCAAAAAGACACTTTTCAAAACTAAACCCCAAGGAATTTATCTAAGAGTATAGTGATAATTTTGACCCACAGTTTTTATTGCTGATTTTATTGGAATTAGGCCGTGAATATGAAAATCGAAACATTTTTTACATAAAGTTCAGATTTTTTTATTTTCCCAAGGAATAAAGGAGAAAAAGAGCCCCAACATTTGCAAAGGAATTTCTCCTGAGTACTCGAATACCCTATATATGGTCCTCCACTGCTGTTTGGACACACGGCAGGATTCACTGAAGTGATATATGAGTAAAATATAACTTTATTTAGATAACTCTCTAAAAACAGGGGTACAATCACCACTGTGAAAAAGCCCCACCGTGTGTATTAAAAACGTATTAAACAGTAACTACTGAGTCCTGGTACCATTGCGAACCCTCTATGACTCAGTATGTTATGAAAGATATCAAACCGGAATCAGCACATAACCATGGGCATAACAGTAGTATATACCTTCAGGCACACTAGAGCCCGCGATAACCGCACCTGAAACTCCTAGTGCTAAGGATACAAAAATTCAAACTGTCCCCAATGCTACAATTCCTCATTTACCCGACCCTACGCGTTTCTTGTACTTATCATCAGGGGTCTGTGCTTGGTCACTCTGGCCGGGATGCCAGCGATATTAATTCAACAGCAGGTATTCTGCTGTACACCACTGAAGCATGCTCGCATTGATATCAGCGGCATGCCTCACTCCGGGACTCTGAGTCATTATAAACAACTAACTCCTCCCCCCGTCCTCGGCAGCGTTCTGCAGATCAGCCAATCCCACTCACTCCCCCGGAATTCGTGACGCCTGTCCATGTGACTCCTGGCCGTCAGCTGACAACCAGGAATCAACATCGACCGCATCGAGCCGAACGCGCAGGCGCAGTGGAGACCGCAGACGCGTCACCCATGCTGCACAAGAATAACCCTAAGTTGAGGAAGGAATTCAGCGATATTCAGGTAATGGATAGATATTGCGGAACAGCTCAGGCCCGCAACTGGACAGCCACAAATAAAACACCTAGCCCAAAAAAAAGTACATATTGTATAGATAATTGAATAATGTAATGTCTACCACACTTATCAATTTTGAAAAATCTCTTGAAAGGGACCATGTCTATTTAACCTCAACTAGACAAGATGTATATTGCAATTGGATATAAACATATATAAACATAAGATCGCATGGCACAATGACCACAGGTAGGCAGCCATGATGAGAGTATCCTATTTAAATAAAACAGGCATAATTGGTCTGCTCATTTAGACCATCTGGTTGTACACATGACAATCTATAAATCCACTGGGCTTCCTTACGCAGAATGAGGTTATCCCAGTCCCCCCCCCCCCCCCGTTTGGGAGGCCTTATAAGTTCGATAGCCTGAAATTTTAAACATTCTGCTCTACCCTGGTGTTTGGCGTGTACATGCCTGGATATAGAAGTGTCTCTTGAGTGAACAATGTCACCAACATGCTCTCGAATCCGGCGCCTAAACTGCCGTATAGTTTTACCCACATAGTTCAGGGGGCATGGACATGTTACATAGTTACATAGTTTGTACGGTTGAAAAAAGACACATGTCCATTAAGTTCAACCAAGGGATGGGAAAGGGGAAGTAAAAAATTTCTACACATAGCAGTTAATATTTTTTTGTTCTAGGAAATTATCTAAGCCTTTTTTAAAGCCATCTACTGTCCCTGCTGTGACCAGCTCCTGCGGTAGGCTATTCCATAGATTCACAGTTCTCACAGTAAAGAAGGCTTGTCGCCTCTGCAGGTTGAACCTTTTTTTCTCCAGACGGAGGGAGTGCCCCCTTGTTTTTTGAGGGGGTTTTACTTGGAACAGGATTTCACCATATTTTTTGTATGCTCCATTCATATATTTATATAAGTTAATCATGTCCCCCCTTAGTCGTCTTTTCTCAAGGCTAAATAGGTTTAGTTCTTTTAATCTTTCCTCATAACTTAGATTCTCCATGCCCCTTATTAGCTTCGTTGCTCTTCTTTGTATTTTTTCCAACTCCAGGGCATCCTTTCTATGAACTGGAGCCCAGAACTGGACTGCATATTCTAGATGAGGCCTCACTAATGCTTTGTAAAGTGGTAATATTACCTCCCTGTCCCGCGAGTCCATGCCTCTTTTGATACACGACAATATTTTGCTGGCCTTTGAAGCAGCTGATTGACACTGCATGCTGAAATTTAGTTTATGATTTACAAGTACACCCAGATCCTTCTCAACAATTGACTCCCCCAGTGTAGCTCCCCCTAGGACATATGATGCATGCAGGTTGTTGGTACCCAGATGCATAACTTTACATTTATCTACATTAAACTTCATTTGCCAAGTGGACGCCCAAACACTTAGTTTGTTTAAATCTGCCTGCAATTCACAAACATCTTCCATAGTCTGAACTATATTACATAGCTTGGTGTCATCTGCAAAAATAGAAATAGTGCTATTAATCCCATCCTCTATATCATTAATAAATAAGTTGAATAATAGTGGTCCCAGCACTGAACCCTGGGGTACACCACTTATAACTGGGGACCATTCAGAGTAGGAATCATTGACCACAACTCTCTGGATACGGTCCTTGAGCCAATTCTCAATCCAATTACAAACTATACTTTCTAAACCTATAGTCCTTAATTTACCCATTAGATGTCTATGAGGGACAGTGTCAAATGCCTTTGCAAAGTCCAAAAACACTATATCCACAGTGGCCCCTCTGTCTAGGCTTCTGCTTACCTCTTTATAAAAACAAATCAGGTTGGTTTGACAGCTTCTGTCCTTTGTAAAACCATGCTGGCTGTCACTTATAATACTATTTATGGTCACATAATTCTGTATATAGTCCCTCAATAGCCCCTCAAACATTTTCCCCACAATTGATGTTAAGCTTACTGGTCTATAATTACCCGGCGAAGACCTAGTGCCCTTTTTGAAAATAGGCACCACATTTGCCCTGCGCCAGTCCCTTGGCACTATACCACTCATGAGAGACTCTCTAAATATTATGAAGAGGGGGACAGAAATAACTGAACTAAGCTCTTTAAGAACTCTAGGGTGTAACCCATCTGGTCCCGGGGCCTTGTGTACATTTATTTTATTTAATTTAGCTTGGACCATATCTACATTCATCCAATTCAGTATATCAACTGATATATTAACAGCACTGGCACCGGCTACATCAGCTGCTCCTTCTTCTGTTGTATATACAGAGCGGAAGAACCCATTTAGTAACTCTGCCTTCTCTTGATCCCCTGTGACCAACTCCCCATTACCATTATCTAGGGGTCCTACATGTTCAGACCTTGGCTTTTTTGCATTTATATGCTTGAAGAATTTTTTAGGATTTGTTATACTATCCTTGGCCACCTGCCTTTCATTTTGTATTTTTGCTGATTTTATTACATTTTTACAGATTTTATTAAGCTCTTTATATTTTACAAAGGCTACAGCTGTACCCTCAGATTTGTAATTTCTAAATGCCCTTTTTTTGTCATGTATTGCCCCTTTCACAGAAGGTGTAAGCCATGTGGGGTTTAATTTTAGTCGTTTATACTTGTTACCTGTAGGAATACATTTTGCACTATAATTACCCAAAGTAGATTTGAAAATCTCCCATTTATCATTTGTCCCATTATTTGACATTAGTTCTTCCCAGTCTATATCCTGAATTGCAGCCCTCATCCTGGGGAAATTGGCTTTCTTAAAATTAAATGTTTTTGCCCTCCCAGCCTACGTTTGTTTTTTACAGTATAGGTAAAATGTAACTATATTATGATCACTGTTACCGAGGTTTTCACGAACATTGACATTCCCAACAAGCTCTGCATTATTAGAAATGACCAGATCCAACAGAGCTTCACCTCTAGTCGGGTCTTCCACAAACTGGCCCATAAAATTTTCCTGTAACAGGTTGAGGAAATGTCTCCCCTTTGCAGCTGAAGCCGAACCATGACACCAATTAATATCCCGGAAATTAAAATCTCCCATTATCACAACATGATCAAATAAACCACCCCTGCTGTTTTGCAATTAACAAAATCTCGGATATCATACTCCACCTTAGTGATAACACTTTGAAATTTGTTTCCTCTCTGAATGAAATCACAAGATTTGCAACTGCCACATCTATGTGTACCCGGTATCTGTCTATCCAACCATGTGCCTTTAGGTGTAATGGGGTCAAAACAACTCTGCATGACCCTATCCCTAATGTTTTTGCCTCTGCGAAAAGTGACTGAGGGCCATTGTGTGATCTGCCAAATCTGTATCAGCACTGAGAATGCGCCAGTACCTTTTCAAGATTTGCATAATTTCACTTTGTTTGGAGTCATAAGTGCCTATGAGTCTAGTAACTCTTTCTTCCTTCCGTTGTCTAGGGACAAGAAGACTTTGCCTATCCGCATCTCTCGCTCCCTCATAGGCCTTCCTGATTACTCCCATAGGAAAACCTCTATCCTTCAGTCTACCCGTAAGCTCTTGCGCCTGTCTTTTAAAGTCATCCATCGAGCTACAGTTCCGGCGTACTCGCATGAACTGTCCCTTGGGAATACCACGCTTGAGGGGATAAGGGTGGCAGCTATTCCATTGAAGGAAACTGTTGGTTGCTGTTTCCTTGCGGTGTAAACCTTAGCCCCAGAACATTGATATTGAGGGCTGCTACAAAGCTGTTGAATTCCTCCACTGTTGAATTCCAGAACAGTAACACGTCATCGATATATCTGATCCAGATCCCCATCGATGAAGTCCACTTCGCAAACCTTTCCCCAAAAACAATAGTCTCCTCCCACCAGCCAAGAAATAAGTTTGCATAGGTGGGAGCAGTAGGACTCCCCATTGCAGTACCACATTGCTGGTGAAAAATCCTGTCTTCAAAAATGAACACATTCTTCTCCAGCACAAAATGTAGTAACTGTAAGGCAAGCTGATTATGAGCCGTATATTGAGTACCCCTGGATCTGAGGAAATATTCAACCGCATCACAGCCGAGTACATGTGGAATAGAAGAATATAGGGCCTCTACATCTAGACTGGCCAATAGTGTGTTATGATCCAGTGTGATGCCCTCAATTTGTTTAAGGACATCCATAGTATCACGTACATATGATGTAAGACCCAATACAAACGGGCGCAACACCTGATCTATATATGTGCTCACGTTCTGGGTTAAATTGTTAATGCCTGAAACAATAGGTCTGCCACGTAAGGGAGGATACCCTTTGTGGATTTTGGGCAAGCTATAAAAACATGCCATGGTGTGAAATTGTGGATATAAGAAATTAAATTCACTAGCGCTGATCAAAGACCTGCCTTTAGCATCACGCAAAATGTTCAAAAGCTCCTTTTTAAACAGTGCTGTGGGATTATCTTTTAAGATGGTATAACAGTCAGGATTGAGCAAAATGTCTTCACACATTTTCTTATAGTCATCCCTGCTCATGACCACGATGTTCCCACCCTTATCGGATGCTTTTAAAACGATGTTTCTTTTTTTCTCCAAAGTAGTCAAAGCTAGGCGTTCAGACCAAGACAAATTGTTGTCAATGCCCCTCATATCCTGACTTAAAGCCTTAATCTCATCTCCCACCATATCAACAAATAGATCCACATTAGTAAAATCTCCCAAAGGTGGCAGCTTTTTTTTTCCCAAGGAATAAAGGAGAAAAAGAGCCCCAACATTTGCAAAGGAATTTGTCCTGAGTACGCGAATACCCTATATATGGTCCTCCACTGCTGTTTGGACACACGGCAGAGCTCAAAAGAGAAGGAGTGCCATTTAGCTTTTGGAGGTTAAATTTTGCTGGAATGGTTTTCCAGTGCTATGTCGTATTTGCAAAGTCACTGTAGGATCCAAACAATGGGAGTTCCCAGAAGTGACTCCATTTGGGAAACTACACCCATCAAGGATATCATCTAGGCATATAGTGAGCATTTTGAACCCTACAAGTTTTTTGCTGAATTTATTTGAATTAAGCCGTGAAAATGAAAATCTAAATTTTATGTAGTTTTAGCTGAGATTTTTTCATTTTCACAAGGGTTAAATAAGAAAAAGCACCCTAACATTTCTAAAGCAATTTCGCCCAAGTATACTAATACCCCATATGTCGTCATAAACTGCTGTTTAGACACATGACAGGGCTCAGAAGGGAAGGAGCGCCATTTGGATTTTGGAGCTCAAATTTTGCTGGAATGATTTTCGGGTGCCATGTCGCATTTGCAAAGACCCTGATGAAACAAAACAGTAGAATTCCCCCCAAAAGTAACTCCACTTGGAAAACTATACCCCTCAAGGAACCTAATAACTAGGAGTATACACTGTGTTCCAAATTATTATGCACATTGGATTTAAGTGTCATAAACATTTAATTATTAGTTTTTCAATTAAGCTCATGGATGGTATTGTGTCTTTGGGCTCTTTGGATCATTGTAATCAATCTCAGACACCTGTGATAAATTAGTTTGCCCCAGGTGTGCCCAATCAAAGGAAAACTACTTAAGAAGGACGTTCCACATTATTAAGCAGGCCACAGGTTTCAAGCAATATGGGAAAGAAAAAGGATCTCTCTGCTGCCGAAAAGCGTGAAATAGTGCAATAGCTTGGACAAGGTATGAAAACATTGGACATTTCAAGAAAACTTAAGCGTGATCATCGTACTATGAAAAGATTTGTGCCTGATTCAGAGCACAGACAGGTTCGTTCAGATAAAGGCATAATGAGGAAGGTTTCTGCCAGACAAATTAATTGGATTAGGAGAGCAGCTGCTAAAATGCCATTGCAAAGCAGCAAACAGGTATTTGAAGCCGCAGGTGCCCCGTGAACCTCAAGGTGTAGGATCCTCCAGAGGTTTGCAAGTGTGCATAAAGCTATTATTCGGCCACCCCTAAACAATGCTCACAAGCAGAAACGGTTGCAGTGGGCTCAGAAATACATGAAGACTAATTTTCAAACCGTGTTTACTGATGAGTGCCATGCAACCCTGGATGGTCCAGATGGATGGAGTAGTGGATGGTTGGTGAATGGCCACCATGTCCCAACAAGGCTGCGACGTAAGCAAGGAGGTGGCGGAGTCATGTTTTGGGCTGGAATCATGGGGAGAGAGCTGGTAGACCCCTTTAGGGTCCCTGACGGTGTGAAAATGACCTCTGCAAAGTACGTAGAGTTTATGACTGACCACTTTCTTCCGTGGTACAAAAAGAACCGTGCCTTCCGTAGCAAAATTATCTTCATGCATGACAATGCACCATCTTGCTGCAAAGAATACCTCTGTGTCATTGGCTGCTATGGGCATAAAAGGAGAGAAACTCATGTCTGGCCCCCATGTTCCCCTGACCTCAACCATATTGAGAACCGTTGGAGCATCCTCAAGCAAAATATCTATGAGGGTGGGAGGCAGTTCACATCAAAACAGAAGCTCTGGCAGGCTATTCTGACATCCTGCAAAGATATTTAAGCCGAAACTGTCCAAATACTCACAAATTCAATGGATGCAAGAATTGTGAAGGTGATATCAAAGAAGGGGTCCTATGTTAACATGTAACTTGGCCTGTTAAGTTTTTTTTGATTGAAAGAGCTTATGATTTCTGTAAATATGACCTCCTGATGCTGCAAATTCAACAAATAACCATTTTAGTTCTCTTTACAACCTTTAAAATGTTTTGATCTCTGTTGTGCATAATAATTTGAAACAGTGCATTTTGAGTTTTTTACTTCTAAAAAAAAATCTGTTATCATTAGGAGATTTGTTCAATAAAATTTGCATTATACTCCAACAGTTGATGGCTTGAAGATTATACAGACTGTCATTTGCATCGACTATTTAGGAAAATCAGCGAAAAATAATATTTGCATAATAATTTGGAACGCGGTGTAGTAAAAGTTCAGACCTCACATGTTTTTTGCAGAATCTAGCAGAATTAGGTAGTGATAATCAAAATCAATTTTTTTTCCACTAAAGTTTAGAATTTTTTTCATTTTCTAAAGGGATAATGGATAATAAGCAACCCAACATTTCTAAAGCAATTTCTCCTGAGCACAGAAATACCCCATATGTGGTCATGAACTGCTGTTTGAACACACGGCAGAGCTCAGAAATGCAGGAGAGCTCTGTGACATGAAGATTTTGCTGCATTGGTTTTCGGGTGCCATGTCGCATTTGCAGAGCCTCTGAGGTACCAATATAGTGGAAGCCCTGGAGAAGCAATCCCATTTTGGAAACTACACCCCTCAAGACATTTATCATTTGCCTGGACATATGAGAGTGCCCAGGAGTGAAAGAGCACCATTGGGAATTTGAGGCCTGTTTTGCTGTTCTTCACAGCAGTGGCCCACAATTGCAGGGCTCTGGGGTCAAATAGTATAAAACAAACCCCCAAGAAGTGACCCCATTTTGGAAACTGCACTCCTCAAGGCATTTATCAAAGGGTGCAGTGAGTATTTGAAACCATAAGGGGGTATAAAAATGTGGTAAATAAATAATAAGTGGCCGGTGTCGCACTGATAAACGGCGCCCAATTTTATCCACCTTTTTGAACACACTCTGAGAGATTTGTGTCGCTATATTCTGAGATCCAGAACTTTTTAATATTTTTGTCGACAGAGCTGTGTAGGGGCTTATTTTTTGCGGGACATGTTTTAGATTTTATTGGTACCATTTTGGGGTACGGATGTAACCATCTTTATCTTGACTCTGATAACTTGTTGCAGCGTGATACCACACAACAAAAGTCAAAGCCATTGAAAATCCATTGAAAAAGTCAAGCTAAAGCTTCTTGACACTGTGTATTTAATGCGTTAAAAGTCAAGATAAAGATAGCTACATATGTACATGCGACTTTTTGATCACTTTTTCTTATTTTTTGGGAGGCGTGGTGACCAAAAAACAGCAATTATTGTATTGTCATGTAGCCTTTTTTTTTACGGCATCCACTGGGCGCTATAAATGACATATTAACGTTATTCTCAAGGCAATACGATTATGGTAATACCAAATGTGAGCTGGCATCCCCCTTGGGTTGCTGTGTTAGGCAGTCACGCACACGGAAACAGGGTGAACAGACACAGCGGGTACTTTTATTTGCACCAAACAAACAGATCATTTTGTACAGAGTTTGCGTCCACTGGGTAAAGCAACAAACAAAACAATATAACTTGTTGAAAAACAATCTTTAAAGTTCTCACCCTGTAGCAGCCACCACCTGAGTGTGCAAATCCCCTTTGTTAAGTGCTTCGGTCATAGCAGTCTCCCTGGAGGAATAACAACCTCCTTCCTCCTCACTCTCTCTCTCTTCACACTGTCAGCTTCCCTTTTAATAAGGGCCAGCTGAGACTCAGAACCTCTAGAAATCAAATCCTGGAGTGGGGGTATGGGAATGGCCATCCCACCCAGAATCTCTACAGCCATTCCTAAATCCCGGACCCTGAAATCCAACCTAAAAAACTCCTGCTCACCAACTAACCTTGCTGAGCAACGAACTTCCCAGAGATTTACACCACTGAGATAAGAAATTTCAGTGGCACATACCTACCCTCTTCCAGTCTTCCTACTGACTGTTTACATATCCCCCCCTGGGGGGACTGGGCACTTGTAGCCGATAAGCAATGGAGACGTGAAAGGGCATCGGCATTGACATGTAGTTTCCCCTCTCTGCGTTCCACACTATAATTTAAATTTTGCAATGCTAGAAACCATCTAGTTACCCTTGCATTATTTCCTTTGTTGTGGCACATCCACTTCAAGGGGGCATGATCCGAAACTAGCCGGAATTTTCTGCCTAGTAGATAGTATGCCAGCGTCTCTAGCGCCCACTTTATGGCCAAACATTCCTTTTAAACTATTGAATAATTCCTCTCACAAGAAGTGAAGTTCCTACTTAGGTACACTATGGGATGCTCCTCCCCATTAACTTCTTGCGATAGGACTGCCCCTAAACCAACATTGAAGGCATCGGTTTGTACAACAAATTCTTTCGAAAAGTCTGGTGCTATCAACACCGGCTGACTGCACAAGGCTTTCTTAAGCCCCTGAAATGCCCTTTCTGCTTCTGGGGACCACTGAACCATAACGGACTTCTTCCCTTTCGTTAGATCTGTTAAGGGTGCTGCAATGGAGGCAAAGTTTGGGACGAACCTTTGATAGTATCCCACAATACCTAAGAATGCCCTCACCTGTTTTTTTTGTAAGGGGCTGTGGCCAATTTTGTATTGCCTCAATTTTGTTCACTTGAGGTTTTATCATACCTCTTCCTACCAAATAGCCCAAATATCTGGCCTCCTCTAACCCAATGGCACACTTTTCTGGGTTAGCAGTAAACCCTGCTTTTCTGAGGGAATCTAACACAGACTGAACTTTATTCAAATGGGTCTCCCAGTTAGTGCTGAAGATGACTATATCATCTAGGTAAGCTGCCGCGTATCTTTTGTGCGGACTCAAAACCTGATCCATCGCCCTTTGAAAGGTGCCCGGTGCCCCCTGTAACCCAAAGGGAATGTTTACATACTGAAACAGCCCCTCTGGGGTGGAGAAGGAAGTTTTCTCCCTGGCTTCCTTTGACAACGGAATTTGCCAGTACCCTTTTGTGAGATCTAGGGTTGTAATATATCTGGCTGGCCCCAATTGCTCAATTAACTCATCTACCCTAGGCATAGGGTAGGCATCAAATTTGGAAACTTCGTTCAGCTTACGAAAGTCATTGCAGAACCTCCATGTCCCGTCGGGTTTTGGAACTAATACTATGGGGCTGGACCACCCACTATTAGACTCCTCAATCATCCCCAGTGCTAACATGCGTTTCACTTCCTCTGAGATGGCCTGTCTCCTGGCTTCTGGGATTCTATAGGGCTTAATGCTTACTTTGACTTTCGCGTCAGTAATAATATCATGTTCTATCACATCAGTAACCCCTGGGAGATTTGAAAACAGGTCCCTATTATGCTGTAAAAATTCACTCGTCTCTTGTTTTTGTGGCGGTGACAAAGTTTCAGCAATCTTAACCTTTCTAATCTGCACATCCAGATCTTCAGATATTTTTGAGAAAGTTAGCAAGGACTCCCTATCCTGCCAGGGTTTAATTAAATTTATGTGATAGAGCTGGATCGGCTTCCTTTTCCCCGGCTGATGTACTTTGTAAGTTACCTCACTAACCTTTTCCACAATTTCATAGGGGCCTTGCCACCTGGCCAAAAATTTACTTTCAACTGTGGGCACTAACACCAACTAGCGATCACCCGGGTTAAACTGCCTCACTTTGGCTGCCCTGTTATATATTCGGCTCTGTGCCTCCTGAGCTCTCTGTAGGTGGTCCTTTACTATGGGCATAACCCTGGCTGTCTGATCTTGCATTTGTGCAACACGTTCTATTATGCTCCTATAAGGAGTCGCCTCACTCTCCCATGTTTCTTTGGTAAAATCGAGGAGACCACGGGGGTGCCTGCCGTCAAATGGAGAGAACCCAGTGGAGGCCTGAGGGACCTCTCTGATAGAAAATAACAAATAGGGCAATAAGCAATCCCAGTCCCGACCATCCTTCTCCACAACCCTTTATAACCCTGTTGAACCTCTCTACCAGTCCATCGGTCTGAGGATGATAGACAGAGGTTCTTATTTGTTTGATCTTCAAGATCCTACATAACTCTTTCATGATTTTAGACATAAAAGGGGTTCCCTGATCTGTCAATATTTCCTTTGGCAGGCCAGTTCTCGAAAATATGTGCACCAACTCCCGAGCAATACATTTAGAGGAGGTGTTTCGCAGGGGGATAGCCTCAGGGTATCTGGTGGCATAGTCCAACACCACCAGAATATACTGGTGGCCCCGGGCAGACTTAACCAACGGTCCCACTAGGTCCATCGCGATTCGTTCGAACGGGACCTCAATTATAGGCAGGGGAACTAACGGGCTCCTAAAGTGGGCTACCGGAGTAGTTAACTGACAGGTTGGGCATGATTTACAATAGTTCACAACCTCTTTATAACAGCCTGGCCAGTAGAATCTTTGTAGGATCCTTTCCTGGGTCTTATCTGTACCTAAATGACCACCTAGCACATGGGTGTGAGCCATGTCCAGTACCATACGTCTATATGGGGCGGGTACCAGCAACTGTTCAACTAGGGTCTCCCTTATTTGCGTGACCCAATACAGTAGATCCCCATTAAGAGCAAAATGGGGAAAACATTTATCCGCATTACGACCCTGCGGAACACCATTAATGACGGTCACATTTCCGAAGGCATTTTTTAGGGTGGGGTCTCTCAGTTGGGCTGTTCCAAAGTTGTCCCGGGATACCTCAAGATCAGGGGGACTTGCCTCGGGACCTGCAGGCTCACCCTCTTCTCCTGCTAAAAGCGCCAGAGTAAAATTGTCGGCCCCCTTTTCTGTTACCGCTACTGCCTCAGTGGGCCCATCCTCATTTAAAGGAACAGGGTGCAAAAACAAAATATCAACCTTATTCCTGCCCCCCCTAGCCGACCTGTGGTCCCACAGCTCCCAGAACAAGGGAAAGTCACGGCCAATGATAAAGGCATGAATCAAATTATTTACAACCGTGACCTCATGGGCCTGAGACCCAGAGTCAGTCTCTATAGTGACGTTGGCCACCGGGTAGTCCTTGGTGTCCCCATGTACACATATCACCCCCACCCGCCTTTCCGGGTTAACCAGTACATGTGGTAGTGTGGCCCGCAAGAGTGTGACCAGACTCCCTGAGTCCAGGAGGGCTGTGACAACGGCCCCATTCACAAGGACTTGTCGCTTCTGTAGTCCCTCATCTTGTCGGGTACCAGCACTGCAGGCCAAATGGTAAAACAGGGAGCATCGTCGAGTGGCACTGCAATCCATCGGTTCCGTGTTTTGGGGACAGTGGGCTGAAATGTGGACCCGGCTGCTGGTACCTCCAACAGAGAAAGTCAGGTCTACTCCGGATTGGAGACTGGAACTGTTGGGTGCCTGGTGCTAGGGGTTTAAACTTTAGTTTCCCTCCTCGTGGCAACTCTGCCATTCGGGTCCTAGGGACCGGATTCGCTCTGACCGCAGCAGGGTGTACCTCGTAGCTTCGCTCAGGAGGTCGCACTTTTGGTTCAAGGGCAAGAAAATCTTCAGTAGAGGTATACCTCTCAACTGCTGAAAGCATTTGGTCTAGAGTCTGGGGGTCTCCCTGGGCAACCCAGCGATACAACTCTCTTGGCAGGCTACTCATGTAGCAGTCCATCACCACTCTTTCCACCATCTACCTAGGATTTAGGATTTTGGGCTGAAGCCACTTGCGTGCCTGATGCAGGAGATCGAACAGCTGGGATTGCGGTGGTTTAGTCCTCTCGCACCGCCAAGCATGAACCCGACGAGCCCGCACAGAAAGGGTAACCCCCAACCGAGCCAGGATCTCTGCTTTCAATAGATGATAGTCACTGGCTTGCTCCTGTGTCAGGTCGAAGTATGCCTTTTGTGGCTCTCCCACTAAAAATGGTGCCAGTACCTCTGCCCACTCTTTCAGAGGGAGTTTCTCTCGCTCTGCCAACCTTTCAAACATGGTTATATATGCCTCCACATCATCTGCAGCAGTCATTTTTTGCAGGGTGCTTTGCACTGTTTTGCGCACATTTATCAGGGTGGTGGCTGTTTCCCCTGGTAACTGTGATTGAGCCACGACCTTCTCTCTTAGGGCGGAAACTTGCTCACCCAGCAGGCGGTTGGTCTCCTGTTGAACCTGTATAGCCTCCGCATGAGCCCACTGCTGCTGTGCGATCGTTTGCTGCTGTTGCAGGTTTGCCTGTACCATCTGTTTTACGAGCTCTTCCATAACAGTCTCTTTTTTCAATCCTGTTGCTGCTTTTACCCAGGACATACACTACCGTTCAAAAGTTTGGGGTCACCCAGACAATTTTGTGTTTTCCATAAAAACTCACTCTTATATTTATCAAATGAGTTGCAAAATGACTAGAAAATATAGTCAAGATATTGACAAGGTTAGAAATAATGATTTTTATTTGAAATAATAATTTTCTCCGTCAAACTTTGCTTTCGTCTTGGAATGCTCCATTTGCAGCAATTCCAGCATTGCAGACCTTTGGCATTCTAGCTGTTAATTTGCTGAGGTAATCAGGAGAAATTTCCCCCCATGCTTCCAGAAGCCCCTCCCACAAGTTGGATTGGCTTGATGGGCACTTCTTGCGTACCATACGGTCAAGCTGCTCCCACAACAGCTCTATGGGGTTGAGATCTGGTGACTGCGCTGGCCACTCCATTACAGATAGAATACCAGCTGCCTGCTTCTTCCCTAAATAGTTCTTGCATAATTTGGAGGTGTGCTTTGGGTCATTGTCCTGTTGTAGGATGAAATCGGCTCCAATCAAGCGCTGTACACAGGGTATGGCATGGCGTTGCCAAATGGAGTGATAGCCTTCCTTATTCAAAATCCCTTTTACCTTGTACAAATCTCCCACTTTACCAGCACCAAAGCAACCCCAGACCATCACATTACCTCCACCATGCTTGACAGATGGCGTCAGGCACTCTTCCAGCATCTTTTCAGTTGTTCTGCGTCTCACAAATGTTCTTCTGTGTGATCCAAACACCTCAAACTTCCATTCGTCTGTCCATAACACTTTTTTCCAATCTTCCTCTGTCCAATGTCTTTGTGCTTTTGCCCATATTAATCTTTTCCTTTTATTAGCCAGTCTCAGATATGGCTTTTTCTTTGCCACTCTGCCCTGAAGGCCAGCATCCCGGAGTCGCCTCTTCACTGTAGACGTTGACACTGACGTTTTGCGGGTACTATTTAATGAAGCTGCCAGTTGAGGACCTGTGAGGCGTCTATTTCTCAAACTAGAGACTCTAATGTACTTGTCTTGTTGCTCAGTTGTGCAGAGGGGCCTCCCACTTCTCTTTCTACTCTGGTTAGAGCCTGTGTGTGTGCTGTTCTCTGAAGGGAGTAGTACACACCGTTGTAGGAAATCTTCAGTTTCTTGCCAATTTCTCGCATGGAATAGCCTTAATTTCTAAGAACAAGAATAGACTGTCGAGTTTCACATGAAAGCTCTCTTTTTCTAGCCATTTTTACACTTTAATCGAACCCACAAATGTGATGCTCCAGATTCTCAACTAGCTCAAAGGAAGGTCAGTTTTATAGCTCCTCTAAACAGCAAAACTGTTTACAGCGGTGCTAACATAATTGCACAAGGGTTTTCAAGTGTTTTCTAATCATCCATTAGCCTTCTAACACAGTTAGCAAACACAATGTACCATTAGAACACTGGAGTGATGGTTGCTGGAAATGGGCCTCTATACACCTATGTATATATTGCATTAAAAACCAGACGTTTGCAGCTAGAATAGTCATTTAGCACATTAACAATGTATAGAGTGTATTTCTGATTAATTTAATGTTATCTTCATTGAATAAAACTGTGCTTTTCTTGCAAAAATAAGGAAATTTCTAGTGACCCTAAACTTTTGAACGGTAGTGTACGGGAAGTCCAATCAAATTAAGGAACTGTGCGTTTACCCCTTGCGCGATGCCCGCATTCTCCACCATATGTGAGCTGGCGTCCCCCTTGGGTTGCTGTGTTGGGCAGTCACGCACATGGAAACAGGGTAAACAGACACAGCGGGTACTTTTATTTGCACCAAACAAACAGATCCTTTTTGTACAGAGTTTGCGTCCACTGGGTAAAGCACCAAACAAAACAATATAACTTGTTGAAAAACAATCTTTAAAGTTCTCACCCTGTAGCAGCCACCACCTGAGTGTGCAAATCCCCTTTGTTAGGTGCTTCGGTCATAGCAGTCTCCCTGGAGGAATAACAACCTCCTTCCACCTCACTCTCTCTCTTCACACTGTCAGCTTTCCTTTTAATCAGGGCCAGCTGAGACTCAGAACCTCTAGAAACCAAAACCTGGAGTGGAGGTATGGGAATGGCCATCCCACCCACAATCTCTACAGCCATTCCTAAATCCTGGACCCTGAAATCCAGCCTAAAAAACTCCTGCTCACCAACTAACCTTGCTGAGCAACGAATTTCCCAGATATTTACACCGAGATAAGAAATCTCAGTGGCACATACCCTACCCTCTACCAGTCTTCCTACTGACTGTTTACACAAATTTATATCGTTTGTTTTTTTTTATGTTTTACAGCAGTTGCACAATAAAATCACTTTTTAAAAAAAAACATTTATTTTTTGTGTTACCATATTCTAAGAGCCATAACGTTTTTATTTTTCCATCCAAAAAGCTGTGATAGGGCTTGTTTTCTTGCGAAACAGGTGATCAACAAAACAGCGTTTCTGACATTGTTTTTTATAATTACCCCATGCAGTATAAATAACATGATAGTTTTATAGTTCAGGTCGTTATGGACGCGGCGATACCAAATATGTATGTTTTTTTTTATTTTTCATTATTTCCTATAATAAAATACTTATCATTAACCCCTTCCCGCAAATGGGCGTTACTGTACGTCCTTTTTAGCGGGTCGTTTCCGCAAATGGGTGTACAGTAGCGCCCTGAGGATGAAGCGAGCACAGGAGCTGTGCGCGCTTCATCTTCAGCGGGTGTCGGCTGTAATATACAGCTGACATCCCGCTACAATGGCGGCAATCACAGTTCTCTCCGATAGCCGCCATTTAACCCCTCAAATGCCGCTGTCAATAGAGACAGCGGCATTTAAGTGATTGACACAGAGGGAGGGGTCTCCCTCTGTACCCCATTGGCCCCCTGCGAAAAATTGTGGGGTGCTGATGGTTGCAATGGCAACCAGGAAGCCTAGCAACGGCTTCCTGGTTGCCAGGTATGGGAGCCTATTAGGTACTGCCTGAGGCAGGACGTAATAGGCTGAACTGTCAGCTGTAAAATGACGGTTACAATACACTGCACTACACAAGTAGTGCAGTGTATTGTACAGGGGATCAGAAGATCAGATCTTCATGTCCCCTAGTAAGTGTAAAATAAAAAGTGGAAAAAAAGTGAAAAAAAAGTTTTCGATAAATAAATAAATAAATAGACGTTTTACGTAATAAAAACAATAATCGCCTTGTTTCCCTGATCAAGCCCTATATAATTAGAAAAAAATAAAAAAAAGACAAAAACTAGACATAATAGGTATCGCCGCATTCGTATCGGCCTGACCTATAAAAATATCATATTATTTATTCCGTACAGTGAACACCGTAAAAAGAAATACAATAAAAAACAATGGCAGAATTTCCTTTTTTGGTCACGTTGTTTCCAAAAAAATAGAATAAAAAGTGATCAAAAAGTCACGCGTAGCCAAACATGGTACCAATAAAAACTAGTGTGTCATGCAAAAAACAAGCTCTCAAACAGCTCCGTCAACCAAAAATTAAAAAAGTTATGGCTCTCAGGATATGGTGACACTAAAACATTTTATTTAGAAAAAGTGTTTTTATTGTGTAAAAGTAGTAAAACATATAAAAACTATATAAATGTGGTATTGCCATAATCGTATCGAACGGCAGAATAAAGTAAACATGTTGTTTATACTGCAGAGAGAACGCCGTTAAAAATTTCTAAAAAAAACTGCGAGAGAATTTCTGTTTTTTGATCTCCTCACCTCCCAAAAAATTTAATAAAAACTGATCAAATTATCACATGTACCCCAAAATGATACTAACAAAAACTACAGCTCGTCCCATGAAAATCAAGCACTCACACAGCTCGTCAACGGGAAAATAAAAAGTTATAACTCTTGGAACGCAATAATACAAAACGACGGCCCAGACTAATTTATATGTGCAGCAGTTCTTCACCTAAAACCCCACGTCATCATTTGCAGCCCCGACTGATAGACCCTGTAAATGCAGCAGAAACTATGACATTTTGGGGTCTGTGCTACATATGGGGCCAAAAATACGGCCTGTGCATTAAGGATTGGTTGAAAGCATACGTCACTATCCATGGATAATTAATTTTATTATTAATTTACCCCATTATTACATCATCCTATTATGACCTGATGCACTCCGCCCAGCTTACGTATACCCTGATGTACTCCGCACAGTTTACATATGCCCCCACATTATAAACTGAAACACCAGTAAAACACTCAACAAAACTACTACCAAGCAAAATCTGCGCTCCAAAAGCCAAATGGCGCACCTTCTGGACCAAACAGCAGTTTATCATCACATATGGGGTATTACTGTACTCTGGAGAACCGCTTAACAATTTATGGGGTGTAGTGGTAGAAGCTGGGCACAACACATTGGGCACTGAAATAGCATATCTGTGGAAAATGGCAATTTTCAATCTGCAACATCCACTGTGCACTAATTTCTGCAAAACCTTTGGGGTCAAAATGCTCACTAAACTTCTAGATGAATTCCTTGAGGGGTGTAGTTTCCAAAATGGGGTCACTTCCTGGGGGTTTTCACTGTACTGGTACCTCAGCGCAATGCAACATAGCGCCAAAAACAAATTTTGTAAAATCTCCACTCCAAAAGCGAAATTGCGCTTTTTTCTCTTTAGCCCTTGCCGTGTGTCCAAATAGCAGTTTACAACCGCATATGGGGTATTTCCCTACTCAGGAGAAATTGTGTAACACATTTTGGGGTGTCTTTTCTCCTGTATTCCTTGTATTTCCTTGTGGAAATGAAAAATTATGAGCTAAATCTACAGGTTATTGGAAAAAAAACAATTTTTTATTTTCACTGCCCAATTCTTAAAATCAATAAAACACGTTCGTGTGAATAAGGCCTGATTCTGAGGCCTGTGCTTCAGTCCATTATTACACGAGGCCCACATGTGGGATATTTCTAAAAACTGCAGAATCTGGGCAATAAATATTGAGATGAGTTTCTCGGGTAAAACCTTCTGTGTTACAGAAAAAAATGTATTACAAATGAATTTTGTCCAAAAAAATGAAATTATAAAATTTCACCTCTACTTTCCTTCAATTCCTATAAAAGGCCTAAAGGGTTGAAACACTTTCTGAATGCTGTTTTGAATACTTTGAGGGGTGCAGCTTTCAAAATGGAGTGTTTTATGGGGGTTTCTAATATATAGGGCCCTCAAAACTACTTCAGAACTGAACTCGTCCGTGAAAAAAATAGCCTTTTGACATTTTCTTAAAAATGCGAGAAATTGCGGCTAAAGTTCTAAGCCTTGTAACGTCCTAGAAAAATAAAAGGATGTTCAAAAAATGATGCAAACATAAAGTAGACATATGGGAAATGTTAATTAGTAACTATTTTGTGTGGTATTACTAACTGTTTTACAAGCAGATACATTTAAAATTAGAAAAATCATAATTTCTTCAAATTTTCTCTAAATTTTGGGGTTTTTCACAAATAAGCAATGAATTTATCGACCAAATTGTTTCACTACCATAAAGTACAATATGTCACGAGAAAACAATCTCATAATCGATTGGATAAGTAAAAGCATTCCCAAGTTATTACCAAATAAAGTGACACATGTCAGATTTGAAAAAATGGGTCTGGTCCTGAAGGCCAAAATGAGCTTGGTCCTGAAGGGGTTAAAAGGTGATTTTTGAACATTACAGTTTTATTTTTTTATTTTTTAACAACATTGTTTAACTTTTTTTTGTTTAGTCCCACTAGGGGGCTTGAAGATCCAGCTGTCTGATCGCTGGTATAATACACTCCAATACTTGTATTGCAGTGTATTATACCTGTCAGTTTCACACTGACAAGCAGCCTATTATGTCTTGCCTCTGGCAGGGCCTAATAGGCTTCCGTAGATTGGCAGACCTGGAGGCCATTGTTAGGCATCCGGATGGCATAGCAACATTCGGTACGCCATGATCGCGTTGCGGGGTGCCCAATGGCGTTCTAACAACTTAGATGCCGCGGTCGCTATTAACCATGGCATCTAAGAGGTTAATCAACCAGATCGAAGGCCAGCTTCGGTCCTGGCCATTACAGCATTGTGTCAGCTGTAATAAACAGCTGACACCTGCTGGTGATGGTGCGGGCTCAACTTCTGAGCCCGTGCTATCACCCACACATACAGTTACATGGGTAAGCACTAATACACTAGCACCCATGACGTAACTGTATGTCATTGAGTGGGAAGAAGTTAAAATGAAAGGCTCATGTATTTAATGTTATTTTAATTAAGTATTTGTAAGTTTGTAGAAGAAAATTAGTGTGCTTGTTATATATATATTTTTTAAATGTGGTAGCTATTTATTTTTACAAACTTCCATAATAGCGGTCATATTAAAGATACTTACTTCCTGTATTGTGTGTAGAGACAATAGAGCAGGGTGTATGTGCTTTATGTCAGCTACAATAGTTGGGAGTAAATTGACAGCCCCTCCCCCAAGAGACCAGAAATTATAAGGGAAGATGCCTTTTTTGGATGTACACTCCTCAACATTGAAATTGTAATACCAAGAAGAAAAAGTTTTGTAATTGTTGAAATTACAGGATTGATAGACATGTTAAAGGAGTTTTCCAGCCGATAAAAATTGATGGCCTATCCTCGGGATAGGCCATCAATAGCTGATGGGTCGGGGTCCGACTCCCGGAACTCCCGCCAATCAGCTGTCTTGAAGGGGCCGCAACGCTCGTATTGCAGCCTATTCTCCCATTGAGGTGAATGGGAGAAAATCCTGCAATGCCTGTAAATGACCACTAAATGTGTGTCGAACATTCACAATGCAATGCTCGTACGTGCGCTGCGGCCCCTTCAAGACAGATGATTGGTGGAGGTTCTGGGAGCCGGAATCCGACCCATCATCTAGTAAAGGCCCATAAATTTTTATCGGCTGGAAACCCCCTTTAATGATATGAAAATTATAAAAGAATAGAACCAAAATATGCCAAACATCTTGATTTATTCAGTATCGCAGAAATACATGTGCTTACACGCCTAGGCATGCTATCAATAAGGTTATTAATGGTTGTCTGAGGAATGTTATGCCACACTGAATGCACTTGGGCACGCAAATCATCAAGATTGGCTGCTGGCAGTTCCCTCTGCAATTGCCGACCAATGACGTCCCAGATGTGCTTGATGGGGGACAAGTCTGGAGACGCTGCAGGCCACAGTAGTACGAGCAAGATGAGCTGTTAGTGTACCTGAAATGAAGACTAGAAGGGTCCGGCTGCCAAACATTATGCCACCCGATACCATAATCCCGGGAGTCGGACTGGTGTGGCGTTCCCATGTGAAGGCCTCTTCATAGCGTTGCCCACATGGCCTCCAGACAATTTTCTGGCTATCATTGCATTCTAGACAAAAGCAGGACTCATCGTTGAAAAGGATAGCCCTCCATTCCAGCCTCCATTGCCATCTTGCTATGCACCATGATAGCCTTTGAGAGTGGTGGTGTGTGGTCAATGGAACACGTGTAGCTGGATGTCTGGCTCGTAGCCCAATGACGTGCAAATGCCTGCTGATGGTTTGTATTGACACATGTTGCTGCCCTAGGCTTGGGATGTGACGTCCAATTTCACATGAAGTACAGAATGGATCACTACTGGATTCTTCTAATCAGACGATCCATCTGTGCAGAGGTTCGCCTCCACGCACCCCTTGCTGTCATTCCCGTTTGTTGTTGTTCTCCCAACCTCCGGAACACGCAATGTTGAACACTGCTGATATCTCGGGGTGTAACGTTGTGCCGGAGTGATAATCCAAGTTCTCTCAGTTAAGAGATTCTGTCCCTCTCAGCTTACAACAAGTGACGATAAATGGCACGTCGACGAACATGAGGCATCGCACAATCATCCCATACAACTTGGTCTTTTGATTTGTGAGGTTTCATGTGGCCAAATAACTTTGCTTTCAATCTGGCTTTTATGTCCCTCCCACATGCCACAGAGCTAGGTGCTTGAAAATTTGATCATTTGCAGATCTTAGCGACACCTGCTACTTCCTCGATTTGCATAACCTTACAGCTTGCCCTTCTTGGTGTTGCAATTTCAATGTTAAGAAGTGTATATAGTATAGTTTTACAATCGTGCCTTATCTAGTCCTTCAGCAGTACAAAAGAGCTGTCATTAAAGGCATGGTGTTACCCGAAAAACATGTTTTGTTTTTTTTTATTAAACATTTAGTGTGTGGGTGATTAAACATTGTTCAAATTTTTTTTATTTTTTTCACGAGTCAGGAAATATTATAAATTATTTCTAATTTATAATACTACCCATTTTTGGTCACTAGATGGAGCTATTTCCCAAAATTGCAGCATTGCAACATTGGGTTAAAAGCTCTCGCTCTAGTGAGCTCTCAGCATCCCCCCCTCCTTTATCCTGGCTAGTGCCGGGATAAACGAGGGGTTTGAACGGTGTAACCTCCTACACTGTGTGTCGCCATTTTTTGAGCTAACACACAGCGTAGTAGGTTTACATACAGTAGTAAACACACACAAACACGAACATACATTGAAATCTCTTACCTGCTCCTGCCGCCGCGGCTCCCTCCGGCCCGTCCGCTCCGTTTGCTGCCGCTGGTCCAAGTGCACAAATCCGGAAGCCGCGACCGGAAGTAGTAATATTACTGTCCGGCCGCGACTTCCGGTCCACAGGAAAATGGCGCCGGACGGCGCCAATTTCGAATTGGACTGTGTGGGAGCGGCGCATGCGCAGTTCCCACACAGACGCCGTACACGGAAGTCAATGGGACGGGAGCCGTTCGCAGTCCCTATGGGACTGTGGCTGCCGTATTCCATGTCTGTATGTGTCGTTAATCGACACAGACAGAAATGGAACAAAAAATGGCAGCCCCCATAGGGAAGAAAAAGTGAAAAAATAGAAAAAAGTAACACACAAACACACAAATAAATAAAAACGTTTTTAATAAAACACTAACATAAAACTGACATGAAAAAAAAAATTTTGGTGACACTATTCCTTTAAGTCCACCGTCCTCTATTTACCCTACCCAATCTACACAGCAAAGCTGACAAGTGAGCTGAAGAAAACAGGAAGCATCAGCCTATTGTGATTGCTCTAGTGCCCAGTGTGAAGACTGGATATTTTAACATATATATATATATATATATATATATATATATATATATATATATATATATATATATACATATATATATATATATATATATATATATATATATACATATATAGGCACATAAACAAAAAAATGGTTTAGAATAAAAACCTGATTTAAGTAATATGTAATTTTTCGATGATACATTCTTTTTAACTGCTTTCTGCTCGTGACAAGTATACTCATCATGAACGGCTGCCACATCATAATGAGTATACTCGTCATGCTGATCGCGCAGGCACTGTTACTGCTGCCCGGCTCTACTGGCAGAGATCAGAAAAACCCCTGATTCTCCGTACTTTAACCCTTTATATGCCGTGATTAATAATGATTGTGACATATCAAAGGTAAAGGTCAAGGGGGTACCATTGCATGGACAGACAGCCCATGGTCCATTCGATGACCCCAGGGCTATCTGACTTATTCCCTTTTATTAGGGCACACTTACAGTAGGTACACAGGCTAATCTACAAGATGTATGCTAGTACATTATAGTTAAAGGCTATGTACACCTTTGAAATAGTTTTTTATTGTTTGTTTTTTTAAATAAATTTGTGCATCAGTGTCATTGGTGCAACTTCCTAAATAAATTTTATTTAAAATTATTTAAACTTTTTGAGATACAGCTGATTTGTATACTGTATGCAGAGCAGCTGTATCTTGCACTGAATCCTGTATCTGTCAGGTCCGCCGAACTGAGGGGTTCAGTGACATCTGGTCATACGTGAATCTGACACGCCGGATCCACCTGTAATTGATCACATATTAGTTATGAACTTAGATGTATTCAGTA
Source organism: Rhinoderma darwinii (assembly GCF_050947455.1). Taxonomy (NCBI): domain Eukaryota; kingdom Metazoa; phylum Chordata; class Amphibia; order Anura; family Rhinodermatidae; genus Rhinoderma; species Rhinoderma darwinii. Next base: position 228,850,494 of record NC_134687.1, read on the forward strand.
GCAGCTCGATCCTAGGTGTCAGAGACTTGCAGGACCCGCTGTCACTGAACCTGTCAGTGCCCCTGACCTGACAGATACAGGATTCAGCACAAGATACATCTGCTGTATACAGTGTACAAAGCAGCTGTATCTCAAAAAGTAAAAACAATTCTTAATAAAATGTATTTAGAAAGTTGCACCAATCCCACTGATGGACAATTTTATTTAAAAAAAAAAAAAAAAACAGACAAAAAAGATAAAATCGAAATCAACAGTAAAATAAAAGTAAAAAGTAAAAAAGTAAAAAAAGAGTAAAGACTTAAACTAATGCACATTTTTTAAGATAATACTGCCGTTTTCTACAACTTCATTCAATGTACAATATATCTATATGTTTTTGGTGGAACCCCAGATCAGCAGAAGTATAAAATCTTCATACTTGGCAAGAAATTTGCCATTCAGTGCATTGCTGAATAAATGTTTAATCTACGTTGTTCATGCATACTGTTATTTGTTTTTTCAAATAATGCTGTGACATTAAAACACAAAAGCAGCGGAAAGCTCAGAAGATGCTTAAGCGTCTTGGGCATGTTCTGTATTATGCTATGTTTTCCAATCATAAAGCAGAATTATACAATAAGGAAATTGTGTTCTGCTGACATTTGATCACTGACTCAGAGCCCAAGCATTTAGACAGGATACTTGATCCCACAAAACTGGAAAAACCCTAGTGCTTTGATAAAAATGTCTTTATTAATTTAGTCTTTGTTAATGCAATTACAGAATCTGCTGTCACTAACTGTTAATGTGTCTTGTCATTGCTGGCTTTTCACTGTGAATTCCACTTAAATGCTTTATCTAAAACAAATAACTTTGAATTTCTCTGTCATTGTAAAAATATTAATTCATTAACTTCCTTATTTATTACGTCCTTTCACATTTTTGTTACAATTACCATCTTTTATTATAAAGTGTAACTAGATTATAATGGTAAAGGCATTCCGGGAATTCACTGCATTCTAAACTATTGAAATCATATTGTTCCTAGAAATAAAGTTTTGAAAGTTTTAGGGACGACTGGTATCTCCTAAAATATCACTTACGACCAGCTCATGGTATATATATATATATATATATATATATATATATATAATTCTCTTTCTCCTTACGCTATGTTCACACCACCATCAGAGGCTCTTTTGGAGCCTCCATCAACAGTCCGGATTTGATGAGTAGAATACCGCTGCATGGAGTCCATCGGGTGCCAGAAGTATCCATCGTATGACTGATTCCCCAGAACACTGCAACTCCCGTTAAGAATGGCAGCCACCACGTAAATGTGAACATCGCCTTAGAAGTGATAAGGAGGTGGTCGCACTTGCGTTTAGCGCTCTCCATTGAGGTTTGAGGGAGCGAAGCTCTGCAACTTTGCTATTCTTTTAAAGGCTCATGCACACTGACATGCTAACTGAATGGCAGTGTCATCAGACTCTGTGTGTATGGAAATATTCTCCCCTAAAAGCAATACTTCTATAGGATAATACCTCCGTAAATACAGAGTCTGATGGAGCATGCCATGATTTTTATTTATTTCAGATTTTCTCAGAATCCGACTGTTTGAAATCTGATAAATATTTTCCAATATGTAAGAGTGCACACCTTAAATAGACGCTGTATTGGTGCTATAGAGGTTCGGGCTGGAAAACCCACACTAAAGATCCAAAAAATAACCTAGAAGCACTCCAATGATCCTTGAGAGTAATTTTTCCAAAATGATTTTATTATGTATAATTCATAAGCGATTATCTCTGATTATGTATAATTCATAAGCGATTATATCTGGACATTTCGACCTAGCCTAGGTCTTTATCACAATCGCTATAAATGGAGAAATAAAATTAATGTAACATATACAGCATGTGTAGTAACATAATAAAATATAATGAATAACTGAATAAAGTATCTAAAGTAATACAAAATATATATCCAGATATGATATGAAATGTACAAAACGGACAATGTCAACAAAAACATAAATATCGATCAATAATTCATCGTATAGAGTTGAAACAATATTGCAATTTAACAACCGTAAGTATTGTGAAAATATTTATGTCATTCTAAGTAAAGATACATATGAAATGCCGTACATTAATACTATCGCATGGAAATACAAATTAAGAATGCAATGGGACAATCACATAAGTAATATAGATAACAAGATATTCAAGAAGACGCTATAGCAGGCATGTTCATGATGGTAAGTATTCAAAAAACGATAATATCGATTGGGGGTGCAACTATGATGTCCCCTCCGACCATACCATAAAATACCGGTAATAATATATTGTGTACAGAATAGAGTAAAATGAGGGAAGAAAGGAAGATGCCATGAAGTTAAATCTGAAAAGTGAGCATACCTGATTGTAGTTTAGATATAGTATGAAACGGCGTCTACCAGACGCTCTGCAGATTATAGTCTGTGATTAGTATCCCCGAAGAGCTGTTTAAATAAAGCGCGACACCACCGGATATCCGGTGTGTGGAACGCACACGGCATCTAGCGCAAGCGCACTATACACAGCAACGCTGTGTGCTTGGAACGCAAGCGAAATCCAGGATGTCAATATGGGCATGAGGTGACGCTGAGATAACCTAGCTATTATGGTGAGTAACTTTCTCAATTCTAGGGGAAAGAAATAGTCCTTAAACCTACAATGAGTATGATCTGACTATGTTATAGTGTTTGGAATAAAATAATGATGAGCCATATAATAAAAATTTTTTTGTAAATGAACTAAAATGTAATTGTGAAGTGCCGATAATGGGAATAAGGAAAAAAGCAATGAATAATATAAACGTGGAAACTAGTATAACCAGTGTATATATCAGAGAAAGGAAAGAAGATGAAAATGAAGGAAGCGTCTTAGTATAAAGAATCATATAAATGAATAATACGAAAAGTACAAAAGAAAAAAGGAAAGTAAGAAAAGTGAACCGGTTTTATGGTACCTGTATCTGGTCATCTACTCGATCTCAAATTTTCCTAGCGTGCCTGAAAGAAATGAATATAGATGTTATATACGAAAAAATTGAAAATTAAACAGGAATGTAAATAATGTTCAAAAAAGAAGATCGTATTCCCTATTGAGACCTTTAGGTGCAAGAGTATCGAGTGTATGTATCCAATATGATTCTCTCGTTTTTAATAATTTAATATGGTTACCACCCCTTCTAGGTCTGTGTACCTGCTCAATAACCTGGAATTTTAATTGAGAAAGGTTGTGATTGAATTTCTCAAAATGGTCAGGAAGGGGTAACCAAGTTTTCTTGCATCGTATAGTAGATTTATGACTAGACAACCGATCTTTAATGTGTTGTGTGGTCTCGCCTACATAGACCAGACCACATGGACATTTGATGAGATAGACAACAAAATTGGAATTGCATGTAAAATAACCTTTTATCGGAAAAGTTTTGTTATGATGTGGGTGTTGAATCTTGTCACCCTTAATAATATTGGAGCAACATGCACAATGCAAACAAGGGAAGGTACCATTGCGTTTAGTTTGGAGAAAGGTTTGTCGAGGGACCTTCGTAGAACTGCCAATGTCAGCTCTAATGAGGCGATCACGAATGTTAAATGATCTTTTTGAGCACATCATCACTGGACTTGTAAATTCTTTAATATCAGGATAGGCCGTGTGTAATGTTGGCCAATGTTTCCGAATGTTTTGATATAGTTTGGGTATAATTGGATGATACGTAAGTACTAACGGAAATCTATTCTGTTTAGGTTTGTTAGTAGATGATGTGGTCCTATTGGTCATAATTGATCTATCCAGTTCCTGTGATAGAAGTGATGTGGGATACCCTCTCTCCTCAAATTTAGTGGACATTTGCTGTAATCTGGTAGTTCTTACACCAATATTGGATACAATCCTGGAGACTCGAGTGAACTGTGATCTTTGTGATCTTGGTGATCTTGGAGATGACTATTACGTTCAGGTCTGCGGAACAGCCATGGGCTCAAACGTAGCACCTCCTTATGCTAACGCTTACATGTCTCTCTTTGAGGAAGAATACATCTATACCAATCCTTTATTTTTACAACATGCAGTATGTTGGTACAGGTATATCGATGATATTTTTTGCATATGGGATGGTCCACAAGTATCTCTTGACAATTTTTTTCATCATATAAACCAGGTTAGAGAGGAATTGAAATTTACATTAAATCATAGTGAAGATAATATCTGCTTTCTAGATACCACCATTCTAAAGGACCAAGATGGATTTCTCATTACCGATTTGTATTCCAAACGAACAGATAAGAATAGTTTGTTACATTACAATAGCAGTCATCCGAACAACATGATACGATCTTTACCAAGATCACAGTTCACTCGAGTCTCCAGGATTGTATCCAATATTGGTGTAAGAACTACCAGATTACAGCAAATGTCCACTAAATTTGAGGAGAGAGGGTATCCCACATCACTTCTATCACAGGAACTGGATAGATCAATTATGACCAATAGGACCACATCATCTACTAACAAACCTAAACAGAATAGATTTCCGTTAGTACTTACGTATCATCCAATTATACCCAAACTATATCAAAACATTCGGAAACATTGGCCAACATTACACACGGCCTATCCTGATATTAAAGAATTTACAAGTCCAGTGATGATGTGCTCAAAAAGATCATTTAACATTCGTGATCGCCTCATTAGAGCTGACATTGGCAGTTCTACGAAGGTCCCTCGACAAACCTTTCTCCAAACTAAACGCAATGGTACCTTCCCTTGTTTGCATTGTGCATGTTGCTCCAATATTATTAAGGGTGACAAGATTCAACACCCACATCATAACAAAACTTTTCCGATAAAAGGTTATTTTACATGCAATTCCAATTTTGTTGTCTATCTCATCAAATGTCCATGTGGTCTGGTCTATGTAGGCGAGACCACACAACACATTAAAGATCGGTTGTCTAGTCATAAATCTACTATACGATGCAAGAAAACTTGGTTACCCCTTCCTGACCATTTTGAGAAATTCAATCACAACCTTTCTCAATTAAAATTCCAGGTTATTGAGCAGGTACACAGACCTAGAAGGGGTGGTAACCATATTACTTATTAAAAACGAGAGAATCATATTGGATACATACACTCGATACTCTTGCACCTAAAGGTCTCAATAGGGAATACGATCTTCTTTTTTGAACATTATTTACATTCCTGTTTAATTTTCAATTTTTTCGTATATAACATCTATATTCATTTCTTTCAGGCACGCTAGGAAAATTTGAGATCGAGTAGATGACCAGATACAGGTACCATAAAACCGGTTCACTTTTCTTACTTTCCTTTTTTCTTTTGTACTTTTCGTATTATTCATTTATATGATTCTTTATACTAAGGGTATGTGCACACACACTAATTACGTCCGTAATTGACGGACGTATTTCGGCCGCAAGTACCGGACCGAACACAGTGCAGGGAGCCGGGCTCCTAGCATCATAGCTATATACGATGCTAGGAGTCCCTGCCTCTCCGTGGAACTACTGTCCCGTACTGAAAACATGATTACAGTACGGGACAGTTGTCCTGCAGAGAGGCAGGGACTCCTAGCATCGTATATAACTATGATGCTAGGAGCCCGGCTCCCTGCACTGTGTTCGGTCCGGGACTTGCGGCCGAAATACGTCCGTCAATTACGGACGTAATTAGTGTGTGTGCACATACCCTAAGACGCTTCCTTCATTTTCATCTTCTTTCCTTTCTCTGATATATACACTGGTTATACTAGTTTATCCATATAATTCACGTTTATATTATTCATTGCTTTTTTCCTTATTCCCATTATCGGCACTTCACAATTACATTTTAGTTCATTTATAAAAAAATTTTTTATTATATGGCTCATCATTATTTTATTCCAAACACTATAACATAGTCAGATCATACTCATTGTAGGTTTAAGGACTATTTCTTTCCCCTAGAATTGAGAAAGTTACTCACCATAATAGCTAGGTTATCTCAGCGTCACCTCATGCCCATATTGACATCCTGGATTTCGCTTGCGTTCCAAGCACACAGCGTTGCTGTGTATAGTGCGCTTGCGCTAGATGCCGTGTGCGTTCCACACACCGGATATCCGGTGGTGTCGCGCTTTATTTAAACAGCTCTTCGGGGATACTAATCACAGACTATAATCTGCAGAGCGTCTGGTAGACGCCGTTTCATACTATATCTAAACTACAATCAGGTATGCTCACTTTTCAGATTTAACTTCATGGCATCTTCCTTTCTTCCCTCATTTTACTCTATTCTGTGCACAATATATTATTACCGGTATTTTATGGTATGGTCGGAGGGGACATCATAGTTGCACCCCCAATCGATATTATCGTTTTTTGAATACTTACCATCATGAACATGCCTGCTATAGCGTCTTCTTGAATATCTTGTTATCTATATTACTTATGTGATTGTCCCATTGCATTCTTAATTTGTATTTCCATGCGATAGTATTAATGTACGGCATTTCATATGTATCTTTACTTAGAATGACATAAATATTTTCACAATACTTACGGTTGTTAAATTGCAATATTGTTTCAACTCTATACGATGAATAATTGATCGATATGTATGTTTTTGTTGACATTGTCCGTTTTGTACATTTCATATCATATCTGGATATATATTTTGTATTACTTTAGATACTTTATTCAGTTATTCATTATATTTTATTATGTTACTACACATGCTGTATATGTTACATTAATTTTATTTCTCCATTTATAGCGATTGTGATAAAGACCTAGGCTAGGTCGAAACGTCCAGATATAATCGCTTATGAATTATACATAATCAGAGATAATCGCTTATGAATTATACACAATAAAATCATGGAAAAAATACTCTCAAGGATCATTGGAGTGCTTCTAGGTTATTTTTTGGATGTTTGAAATCTGAGGCATACGAAGGTAGAGTAGAGGACTCTTACTCCCATAGACTTCAATGAACCCTTGAATAACCTACTGCATAAATTTGTCTTTTGTACCTATTATGTCACTCCCAACATCAACTTTAGATTGTAAGCTCCTATTGCTAGGCTCCTCCTTTTATTTGTTTTTTTGTTTGTCTACTTTTATTATTTATTATTTTGTAGGTTTACTGAACCGCCTGAGTGTAACGCGCTGTAGAATACATTGGTGCTATATACAGTAAATTAAAAATTGTATTATTATTATTTGCCCAGATGTATTGTTAAATAGCTAAGGTATTACTGTTTTAATTGCTTTGTTATATCATTGTATTATAATTGCAGTGCATTCGAAAATTCTTAAGACCCTTTCACTTTTTTCACATTTGTTATGTTGAGGCCTGTTGCTAAAATAAAAGAAAAAATCAAGTTTTGCATGGACATAAGTATTCAGACCCTTTGCTATGACACTTAAAATTTATCTCTGGGGGCCTCCTATTTCTGTAGATAATTTTTGAAATGTTTCTACACCTTTGTTAGAGTCCACCTGTGGCAAATTCACTTGTTTAGACATGATTTTGAACGACGGATCCCTGTCTATATGAGGTCTCACAGCTGACAATGCATATCAGAGGAAAAACCAAGCCATGAGGAGAAAATAACTGCCTGTAGAGCTCAGAGACAGGATTGTGTGGAGGCACAGATCTGGAGAAGGGTACAAAAAAATGTCTGCTGCACGGAAAGTTCCCAAGAGCACAGTGGCCCCCATAATTCTTCAACAGAAGTAGTTTGGAACAACCAGGACTCTTCCTAGAGCTGACCTCCCCGCAAACGAAGTAATCAGGGGAGAAGGGCCTTGGTAAGATAGGTAACCATGAGCCCAATGGTCACTCTGGCTGAGCTCCAAAGATCCTGTGTGCAGATGGGGGAAACTTCCAGAAGGTCAGCCATCACTGCAGCCCTCCACTAATCTGGGCTTTATGGCAGAGTGACCAGGAAGAAGCCTCTCCTCAGTAAAAGACACATTAAAGCCCATCTGGAGTTTGCAAAAAAAAGCACCTAAAGGACTCTCAGACTGTGAGAAACAAGATTCTGTGCTCTGAAGAAACCAAGTTTGAACTTTTTGGCCTCAATTCTAAGCTTTTGTCTGAAGGAAACCAGGTACTGCTCATCACCACCTGCCCAATACCATCCCTACAGTGAAGCATGGTGGGGGCAGCATCACGCTGTGGGGGTGTTTTAGGCCGGCTGGGACAGTGAGACTGGTTCCGGTTGACGGAAAGATGAATGGAGCAAAGTACAGAGATATTCTTAATGAAAACCTGATCCAGAGTACTCCGGACCTCAGACTGGGCCGATAGTTCACCTTCATCAACACAATGATCCTAAGCACACAGCCAAGACAACACAGGAGTACCATACTTAGCCCTATTTCGTGTGACATATGTCTGACGTATGTCAACATCATTCGTAGCTAATCTCAATATACAGATAGAAATGTATAAATACAGATATTTATGTGTGATTGTGTTACGTACACTTTTTCAAAAGAAGGGTTGGAGCTGACTAAGTTTAAGAGTAGTCCCACTCTTTACAAAATATACACAGATAAATATATACCGTATTTTTCGGACTATAAGACGCCCCTGACTATAAGACGCACCCAGGTTTTAGACAACAGAAAATAGGAAATTTCTTTTACAAAGAAAAAACTATTGGTTAAAAAAAATAATTTGTTCAGTTTCACCACATTCTGAAAGCCATAAATTATATTTTTTCATCGTTTCAGCGGTGTGAGGGCTTATTTTTTGCGGGACGAGCTGCAGTTTTTATTAGCACCATTTTTTGGCACATACGATTCTTTTTATCACTTTTTATTTAATTCTTTTTAGCACTATGGTGACTAAGAGACAACAATTCTGGGGTTTTAAATTAAATTTTTTTACACCATTCACTGTGTGAGTTAAATAATGCTATATTGTAATCGTTTTGGGCTTTTACGGATGCAGCGATACCAATATATATATATAGATTTTTTTTTTTACATTGTGCTTGGGGAAAAATGGGAATTTTTTTTTTTTTTTTAACTTTTTTTTTTTTTTTACACACCTGAAAATGTATTTAACTTTATTTTTTTTACTCACATTTTATTAGTTCACCTAGGGGACTTCAACCAGCGATCATTAGATCGCTGGTACAATACATGGATGAGTTACGGAAACAACGTAACTCGCTGAGCTATGCTATTTACGTAACTCCCATAGTAGTGAATGGCAGTTACAGAAGCAGCGTAGCATGCTACGCTGTTTCTGTAACTACTATTCAGTTCTATGGGAGTTACGGAAACTGCGTAGCTCAGAGAATTACGCTGTTTGCATAACTCGACCATGTAACCAGGAAGTAAAGTGGCCGGAAGACAGCGGAGCCGGGTAAGATAGAACGGGGCTTAGGGGTCCCATTCTAGAGATAGGTGCGGGTCCCAGAGGTGAGACCCGCATCTATCTGACATTTATGACATATCCTGTGGATATGTCATAAATGTCCTTCATGGGAAAACCACTATAAATGCCGGGGACGCTATTGACCGCGACATTTAACTAGTTAAATGGCCAGGAACAGCGCCATCACTGTTCCTGGCCGTTAGTGCAGTGTCAGAAGCTGACACCTGCAGTGTATGGAGAGGGCTCAGCGTGTGAGCCCGCTCCATACATCATCCCCTCTCCGCTCAATGTGCTGGTACATCACGGGTCGGGAAGGGGTTAAGTAAGGAGTGGTCAGGGGGCCCGGCACTGCCCGGTCCCTTGACTGCCGACTATAAGACGCACGGTCTTTTTAGCAAAATTTGTTCTTGCTAAAAACTGCATCTTATAGTCCGAAAAATACGGTACTTAGCCGCTGACGACCCAATGAATTCATGAAACTGAGTCCAATGGTACTGAAGGTGTCCTCCTTTTTTTCTATAATCCATTGTGAATGAGTATAGTGGGCTTTCCTTATTGGACGAATCACAACTTGTGTTCAGTTCTAGTGTAACAGTCTTTCTGAATGAGCGTACTATGTCTCTTCCATATAGGACTAATTACATCATGTGACTTTTTAGCTGCTCAGGACGTAGTCGTTCTTATGTGAGACGCTTGAGTATAAATTTACCTTTCGGAATATAAGCTGAATATTTAGGCATATCATTCAAATTTTATATAATTTTTTTGCAATGTATGTACAATTGCTGTCAGTAGGAATGTTTCGTTTTTTGTTTTTTCATTTTTGATAATGCTTTTTTTCATGTGTATGCACAATTTTAAATATGTAATTTATTTTTAACTATCTGCGATTTATTATATACTGCAAATGATGGGGTTACACATGTCATATTCATGTTACATATGTTACAAATACAACCTGTTTAGTTTTTAGGGCGGTCTGTTCAATGGTTTATAAGGCACTTGTGTTACACACCTTCTATGCCCCGGAAGAAGCGTATACGGCGAAACCCAGGGTCGGACTGACTTGGCGTGCCACGTTTTTAATTACATTCTGTTTTTAAAACTTTGTTTGTGAGTAGAAATAAATACCTTATGCTTTTTCACAAGTTATTGGCAGTGCTACTCTATTTGTCGTCTCCTCTACAGTAGGCTTATTGAAAAACATCGGAAGAATCCAGGGACGACTATAGAACTTCAAAGCCCAGCCATCATTGACAACTGCGGCACCTTTGTGTTTTTACCTTTCCTCAAGGTGGATTATAGAAAACAAAGGAGGACAACTTTAGTACCATTGTAGTCATTGTTATGGATTCATTGGGTCGTCAGAGTATATATTTATCTGTGTATGATTTGTAGATAAATGCCGTACTTGCCACTCCATGACAAGTCCATGTAATATAGAAAATAACGATAATTGTGCGGCTGGGGAGAGGGCGGGCTCAAGGTATCCTGCTGTGAGTCGCTGAGTATCGACTTTGGCCGCTGATGGTGGGTCATATGATCCGACCCCTCCATCTGCGGCCATCAGAGGCGTAGTTAGGGGTTTAGCACAAGGGGGCGAAACACATCTGAGTGGGCCCCAGCCCAGCTGGCCCCTCACACAAAAGAATGCCCTTATAGCTGCTCCCACACATAATAATGCCCCTATAGCTGCCCCCACACAGATAATTCCCCTATAGCTGCCCCCACACAGGATAATGCCCCCTTAGTGCCCCCCACACAATATAATGCCCCATAGCTGCACCACACAGCATAATACCGCTATAGCTGCCCCGACACAGTATAATGCCCCTAAAGCTGCCCCCACACTTTATAATGCCCCCATAGCTAACCCCACACAATATAATGCCCCCTTAGTGCCCCCTACACAGTATAATTCCCCTAAAGCTGCCCCCACACTGTATAATACCCCCATAGCTGCCCCCACACAGTATAATGACCCCTTAGTGCCCCCCATACAATATAATGCCCCATAGCTGCCCCCACACAGTATAATGCCCTCATAGCTGCCCCCACGCAGTATAATGCCCCATAGCGGCCAACCCATACCCAGTATAATGTCCCCATAGTGCCTAATAAAAAAAAAAATTAAATAAATACTCACCTATCCCTGTTCCCATGATGAGTGGAGGATATCCCTCTGCTCCTCTGGTCTGTGCAGTGTGTGGCTCGCCATAGACAGGCACGATGACATCACTACATTGTGCCTGTCTGTGTCGAGCCGCTCACAGCTGGCATTACATAGGCTCCATCAGCGCCCTGCTCCAGCATTGACCCCCTGGAGGTCTTCACACGTCCCCCCAGAATACACTGAGATAGGGCATTCAGCAGATTTTTTAAACTTTGCGGCTCTTTTACGCTGCATGTGACCCAGGTTTTTTTTTAAACCCATTAAGGGCAAAGCCACACGTGGCGGAATTGCTCTTGAATTCCGCTGCGGACACTCCGCAGCGTTAATCCGCAGCGGAGCCGTTTCTCCATTGCCTTCCACTTCTTTTTAGTAGGCTTTGTTTAGACGAGGCTGAAAATTCCGCTGTGGAGCATAGGCTGCGGTGCGGAATTTGGTGTCCGCAGCATACAATGAATGTTGCGGACCAGTGGCGGACTGGTTGCGGACTCATTGCGGAAGTTCTACATTGACTTCAATGGAGATTCTAAATTCCGCAATGAAGTCCGCAGCTGTCATGCACATGTTATGTGTGCTGCGGATGCGTCTTGCTTTTTTGACATGACATTTTCTTCATTCTGGCTGGACCTATGTATTTCTAGGTCTACAGCCAGACTGAGGAAGTCAATGGGGCTCCCGTAATTACGGGAGCGTTGCTAGAAGATGTCAGTAAATAGTCACTGTCCAGGGTGCTGAAAGAGTTAAGCGATCGGCAGTAACTGTTTCTGCACCCTGGACAGTGACTACCGATCCCAATATACAGCAACCTGTAAAAAAAATAGAAGTTCATACTTACCGAGAACTCCCTGCTTCTGTCTCCAGTCCGGCTTCCCAGGATGACGTTTCAGTCTAAGTGACGGCTGCAGCCAATCACAGGCTGCAGCGGTCACATGGACTGCCGCGTCATCCAGGGAGGTCGGGCTGGATGCCGAAAGAGGGACGCGTCACCAAGACAACGGCCGGTAAGTATGAAATTCGTTTACTTTCACTAGGGAAAGTGCTGTCCCTTCTCTCTATCCTGCACTGATAGAGAGAAGGGAAACACTTTTACCGCAGTCCGCAGCAGCTAGTCCGCATCAATTTACTGCACATTTTGGGCAGATCCGCCGCTGAATCTGCAACGCAGATTCTGTGCGGCATTGATGCGGACAGTTGCGGAGGAAATCCACCACGTGTGGGCATGCCCTAACTCACAACTAAAAATCTGCAGAACAGAATAATGCCTGTTAATCATTTTGTTGTCCCGTAAACAATATATTGTCATTTCCCTCACTTTCATACTCCTGTAGTTGCTTACAGGAATAAGCTACTATTCTAATTAAATGGCCAGAGTGAATCATAGTTTTAGAAAAATTTATGAAAAAGCGCTAAAGCAGTGGGAGGTATTATGCTCTCTGTGATTTTGCTGACTTTATTTTGTTTTTAAATAGAACAGCAGTGTAAAGTCAGGTTAACATTTATCATTGCTTACAGTGGCGTAACTACCGCTGTAGCAGCTGTAGTGGCTGCTACGGGGCCCGCGGCATGAGGGGGCCCGTGTCGCCCGCCGGCACGGGCCCCCACCATTGTCGGAGACTCCGCCAGCTGCTGCTATGGCTACTACAGCGCAACGCCACTGAACACTATGGCAGAGCAGGGAGGTATCTCCCCGCTCTGCCATTAAACAAAAGACATGTATCCCCTATCCACAGGATAGGGGATACATGTGTGATCGCTGGCATGACAGGGAGAACGGGGGACCGAAAGTCCCCTGAAGTTCTCCATCGCAAACCTCGGACTTCCGGGGTCTGTGTCGGCAGCTCTGTAGAAATGAATGGAGCGCCGGTCGTGCTTGTGCGAATGTGTGACCAGCGCTCCTTTCATTTTTAGTGAGCTGCGCAGACGCCGGAAGTCAGAGGTTAGTCATGGAGAACTTCAGGGGATTTTCGGTCCCCCGTTCTCCTTATCGCTGCCAGCGATCACACATGTATCCCCTATCCTGTGGATAGGGGATACATGTCTTTTGTAGGACACACTATAGGTCGGATTTTACAGGGGGTTACCTACAAGGGGGGCTGTATAGCGTTACCTACAGGGGGGCTGTATAGCGTTACCTACAGGGGGGGCTGTATAGCGTTACCTACAGGGGGGCTGTATAGCGTTACCTACAGGGGGGGCTGTATAGTGTTACCTACCGGGGGGCTGTATAGCGTTACCTACAGGGGGGCTGTATAGCATTACCTACAGGGGGGCTGTATAGCGTTACCTACAGGGGGGCTGTATGGCGTTACCTACAGGGGGGGCTGTAAGGCATTACCTACAGGGGGGTCTGTATGCCGTTACCTACAAGGGGGCTGTATAGCATTACCTACAGGGGGCTGTATAGCGTTACCTACAGGGGGGCTGTATGGCGTTACCTACAGGGTGGCTGTATGGCGTTACCTACAGGGGGGCTGTATGGCGTTACCTACAGGGGGGGCTGTATGGCGTTACCTACAGGGGGGGCTGTATGGCGTTACCTACAGGGGGTGTCTGTATGGCGTTACCTACAGGGGGGGTCTGTATGGCGCTATCTACAGGGGGGCTGTATAGCGTTACCTACAGGGGGCTGTATGGCGTTATCTACAGTGGACTGTATGGCGTTACCTACAGAGGGGCTTATGGCGTTACCCACGGGGGGGCTGTATTGCGTTACCTACAGGGGGGCTGTATGGCGTTACCTACAGGGGGGGGCTATATGGCGTTACCTACAGGGGGGGCTGTATGGCGTTACCTACAGGGGGTCTGTATGGCGTATCTACAGGGGGAGCTGTATAGCGTTACCTACAGGGGGGGCTGTATGGCGTTATCTACAGGGTGGCTGAATGAGGTTACCTACAGGGGGGATGTATTGTGCTATCTACAGGGGGGGCTGTATAGCGCTATCTACAAGGGGGCTGTATGGAGTTATCTACAGGGGGGGCTGTAACAAAGGCACTATCTTCAAGGGGGGGTTGTGTGACACCCAGGGGAGGGGGGGCCCCAGTCAAAAGTTTGCTATGGGGCCCAGTCTTTCCTAGTTACGCCCCTGATTACTTACCTTTAGTATTACATTGCCTGTTAGCAGAAAGCCTTTTTTTTTTTATATTAGGGTACCTGTAAATTACTCTAGCAAACAGATCTTTGTGAGTAAATGTATACCACTCGTGAAGAGGGCACCAGGAATGTTTAGTGGAGGAAGGGAGAAAAATGTGTCTGTTGGCTAACTATGGATTTATGTGACTGTTCCTTGTATCTGCACCTACTAACTTCTATATGATAAATCATCTTAAATGTTCTTACAATAAATAGTCTGTCTGTTGAACGTTGCCTGGTGTTATTTGTGTATATAGATTCTAATAGAAACTATAGATTCCACCGAAGCCTGTGGCCTAACTAGAAGTGGGACGTTAATAATGGGAATTACAGGGCAAAATTCATCAGGCTGAGAATTTAATTGGGTTTTCTGACAAATATCTTTTATGGCATAGCCATTCACTCTGCCACTTTTGTACATCCCATATACGTAACGGGAGTGATCAAGCCAAGTCAGAAAAACCCTTTAACAAGCAGTGGTTAAATGAGATTATAGTACTCACATCGCCAGGTAATGGATATTGTCAGGGCCGGCCTTAAGATTGATGGCGCCCCGTGCGAAACTATGTTTCGGTGACCCACCGCATCATAAAAAAAATGCCCCATAAAAAGGTATAATACCCCCACAGTATAATGCCCTATATAGTGCCCCACACAATACAATGCCCCTTTAATGCCCCATACAGTATGATAGTAATATTTAATAATATAATAACCCCTTCAAGGACACAGTATTTTGTCCTCTAATTGCGCCCACACAGTATTATGCCCCCTAAGTGCCACACGCAGTATATTGCCCCCTGTAGTGCCCCTACACAGTATAATGTCCGCCTAGTGGCCTCCACACAGTATAATGCCCCCCTCCCCTCACTCCCACACACAGCCACACATGGCAGATAGTGCCCCCTGTAGATTGTGCCATTCACCCTCCCTGTAGGTAGACAGTGCCATAATTCCCCACCTCCTCCTTGTAGACAGTGCCATACATCCCCCCACCTCCACCTTGTAGATCGTGCCATACAGCCCCCAAGCTCCCCCATGTAGACAGTGCCTCCAAACAAACAAAAAAATTGTATAAGATTAAAAACAAAAAAAAAGGCCATACCCACAAATTGGGCAGCTATAATCCCTCTGCGTCCTGCTAGGATTATACCATTTGAAGGCAATTGTCTATGCTGTGAAGATACGAGATGTGCAGCAACTGAAACTACGGATACTGGAAGCCTGTTGTTAGGGATCTGCCAGGTACTTCATCTAGGTATACTCCTGGGATTAATCAATCCACACCTGAGGCCAGACCTGTTCGACTGACACCATCTCCCACCAACCAGGGTGGCAGGCTCAGGAGTGGGAGAGCCTATCGCGGCCTGGTCTGTCGGAGTTAGCTCCGCCCCCTGTCCTTTATTACCTGCCCTGTTCTCTCCCTCAGTGCTTGTAATTCTTTTGGATTCCTGGCCCCACTGCTGCTTGCTCCAGCCTGCTTCTGCCGTGCTTCTGCCTTGCTGCAGTTCTGCTTGACCTGCTTTGCTTTGCCCCTGGCTTGCTTCTGTCTCCGTGCCCGCTCGGGTGTACTCACTTCGTCCTGGTCCTGACTGTTGGTTCGCCGCTCCGTTTCCTCGTGGCGTTCCGTGGCTACTGCCCCTTCCCTTGCGTGTTCCCTGTTTGTTTTCCTGTGCACTTAGACAGCGTAGGGACCGCCGCCCAGTTGTACCTCGTCGCCTAGGGCGGGTCGTTGCAAGTAGGCAGGGACAGGGCGGTGGGTAGATTAGGGCTCACTTTCCCTTCACCTCCTTCCTGCCATTACATAATTACAAGCCCATACCTAGTCTACCATTCTCCTACGCTGACGCTATCATGGACCCCCTTGAGACCCTGATCCAGCAGATGCAGGGCCTCTCCCTACAGGTCCAGGCCCTGGCCCAAAGGGTCAATCAGGGTGACGCTGCTTTAGTAGTACCCCTCACCTCACCTCTAGAACCCGACCTCAAGTTACCTGACCGGTTTTCAGGGGACCGTAAGACGTTTCTCTCCTTCCAGGAGAGTTGCAGACTGTATTTCCGCCTAAAGCCCCACTCCTCAGGTTCCGAGAACCAGCGGGTGGGTATCATCATATCCCGACTCCAGGAAGGGCCCCAAGAGTGGGCCTTCTCCTTGGCTCCTGACGCCCCTGAACTTTCCTCTGTTGATCGTTTTTTCTCTGCCCTCGGACTCATTTACGACGAGACTGACAGGACTGCTTTAGCCGAGAGTCAGCTGGTGACCTTACGTCAGGGTAGGAGACCGGTTGAGGAATACTGTTCTGATTTTAGGAAGTGGTGCGTAGCTTCTCAGTGGAACGATCCGGCCCTAAGGTGCCAGTTTAGGTTAGGATTATCTGACGCCCTGAAGGATCTGCTGGTTAGCTACCCCTCGTCTGACTCCCTTGACCAGGTTATGGCCCTAGCAGTACGACTTGACCGACGTCTCAGGGAACGTCAGCTAGAACGCTTCAGTGTGCTCCCCTCTGACTTTTCTGCGATCCCCCCCGAGGTCCCGTCTCCTCGCCCCTCCACGGAGGACTCGGAGGTACCTATGCAACTCGGGGCCTCCATGTCCCCTCGACAACGTAGGGAGTTTCGCAGAATGAATGGTCTCTGCTTCTACTGTGGGGACGACAAGCATCTACTGAACACCTGTCCCAGGCGCAAGAATAAGAAGCCGGAAAACTTCCGCGCCTAAGTGATCATCGGGGAGGTCACTTGGGCGCACAGGTATTTCCCGTTAATGTGAAACGCAATAAAATTTTGCTTCCCTTTCAGGTCTCGTTTGCTGGCCGGTCTGCCACGGGCAGTGCTTTCGTGGATTCTGGCTCATCTGCTAATATCATGTCTGTGGAATTTGCTATGTCTCTAAAGATGCCTTGTATTGATTTACCTTATCCTATCCCTGTAGTAGGAATCGACTCAACTCCCCTTGCTAATGGTTATTTTACTCAGCATACTCCTGTTTTTGAACTCCTGGTTGGCTCCATGCATTTGGAGCAGTGCTCTGTACTGGTGATGCAGGGATTATCGTCTGATCTGGTTTTAGGCCTTCCCTGGTTGCAGTTGCATAATCCCACGTTTGATTGGAATACTGGGGATCTCACCAAATGGGGTAATGAATGTCTTATGTCATGTCTTTCTGTTAACTCTATTTCTCCCCGGGAGGAGGTAAACACGCTTCCGGAGTTTGTTCAGGACTTCGCCGATGTGTTTTCTAAGGAGGCCTCCGAGGTGTTGCCCCCCCCCATAGAGATTACGATTGCGCTATCGATTTGGTGCCTGGTGCCAAGCTTCCTAAGGGTAGGATATTTAATTTTTCATGTCCTGAACGTGAAGCTATGAGGGTGTATATCCAAGAATGCCTGGCCAAGGGTTTCATTCGCCCCTCGACTTCTCCTGTAGGTGCTGGCTTCTTCTTCGTGGGGAAGAAGGATGGTGGTCTTAGGCCGTGCATTGATTATCGTAACCTGAATAAGGTCACCGTAAGGAACCAGTACCCACTTCCTTTGATTCCGGATCTTTTTAATCAGGTTCAGGGAGCCCAATGGTTTTCTAAGTTCGATCTACGGGGGGCATATAACCTTATCCGCATCAAAGAGGGGGATGAGTGGAAAACTGCGTTCAACACACCCGAGGGTCATTTCGAATACCTGGTCATGCCCTTTGGGTTGTGTAATGCCCCTGCTGTCTTCCAGAATTTTATTAATGAAATCCTGAGAGAGTACCTGGGTAATTTTCTTGTAGTGTACCTTGATGACATACTGGTGTTTTCCAAGGACTGGTCCTCCCACGTGGAGCATGTCAGGAAGGTGCTCCAGGTCCTTCGGGAGAATAATCTGTTTGCTAAGACTGAAAAATGTGTCTTTGGGGTACAGGAGATACCATTTTTAGGGCAAATCCTCACTCCTCATGAATTCCGCATGGACCCTGCCAAGGTTCAAGCTGTGGCGGAATGGGTCCAGCCTGCCTCCCTTAAGGCGTTACAGTGTTTTTTAGGGTTCGCCAACTATTACAGGAGA
Organism: Rhinoderma darwinii; assembly: GCF_050947455.1. Lineage (NCBI taxonomy): Eukaryota > Metazoa > Chordata > Amphibia > Anura > Rhinodermatidae > Rhinoderma > Rhinoderma darwinii. The sequence continues at coordinate 228,869,263 of NC_134687.1, forward strand.
TTTATTGCCAACTTCTCGGTCGTCGCTAAGCCTCTTACGGACCTTACCCGCAAGGGTGCCGATGTCCTCCATTGGCCCCCTGAGGCCGTCCAGGCCTTTGAGACTCTCAAGAAGTGCTTTATCTCGGCCCCCGTGCTGATTCAGCCCAACCAAGAGGAGCCATTTATTGTGGAGGTTGACGCTTCCGAGGTGGGAATGGGGGCCGTCTTGTCCCAGGGTACCAGCTCCCTCACCCATCTCCGCCCCTGTGCTTACTTCTCTAGGAAGTTTTCGCCCACGGAGAGTAACTATGATATTGGCAACCGCGAACTTCTAGCCATTAAATGGGCTTTTGAGGAGTGGCGGCACTTCCTGGAGGGGGCCAGACACCAGGTAACGGTCCTTACGGATCACAAGAATCTGGTTTTCCTAGAATCGGCCCGGAGGCTTAATCCTAGACAAGCTCGGTGGGCACTATTCTTTACCAGATTTAATTTCTTGGTTACCTATAGGGCTGGGTCCAAGAATATTAAGGCTGATGCTCTGTCACGTAGTTTCATGGCCAATCCTCCTTCCGAGAAGGATCCTGCTTGTATTTTACCCCGTGGTATAATCGTTTCTGCCACGGATTCTGATTTAGCTTCTGATATCGCGGCTGATCAGGGTGCAGCTCCCGGGAACGTCCCTGGGGACAAACTGTTTGTTCCCCTGCAATACCGGCTGAGGGTACTCAGGGAAAACCATGACTCCGCTCTATCTGGTCATCCTGGCATCTTGGGCACCAAACACCTCATTACCAGAAACTATTGGTGGCCTGGGTTGCCTAAAGATGTTAGGGCTTACGTCGCCGCTTGTGAGGTTTGCGCTAGGTCCAAAACCCCTAGGTCCCGACCTGCGGGCCTACTACGTTCCTTGCCCATTCCCCAGAGACCTTGGACCCATATCTCCATGGATTTTATCACCGATTTGCCTCCATCTCAGGGCAAGTCGGTGGTGTGGGTGGTAGTCGACCGCTTCAGCAAGATGTGCCACTTTGTGCCCCTTAAGAAGCTACCTAACGCCAAGACGTTAGCTTCTTTGTTTGTGAAACACATCCTGCGTCTCCATGGGGCCCCAGTCAATATCGTTTCTGACAGAGGGGTACAATTTGTTTCCTTATTTTGGAGAGCTTTTTGTAAAAAGTTGGAGATTGATCTGTCCTTCTCCTCCGCCTTCCATCCCGAAACTAATGGCCAAACGGAAAGGACCAACCAATCCCTGGAACAATATTTAAGGTGTTTCATCTCTGACTGTCAATTCGATTGGGTCTCATTCCTTCCCCTTGCTGAATTTTCCCTGAATAACCGGGTCAGTAACTCGTCAGGGGTCTCCCCGTTTTTCTGTAATTTCGGGTTTAACCCAAGGTTCTCCTCCGTCTCCCCTGGTTGTTCCAATAATCCTGAGGTAGAGGATGTTCATCGGGAACTGTGCACTGTCTGGGCCCAGGTTCAGAAGAACCTAGAGGAGTCCCAGAGCGCACAAAAGATTCAGGCGGATAGTAGACGTTCTGCTAACCCCCGGTTTGTCGTCGGGGATTTGGTCTGGTTGTCGTCCAGGAACTTGCGCCTTAAGGTCCCGTCCAGGAAGTTTGCTCCCCGATTTATTGGACCTTATAAGATCATTGAAGTCCTCAACCCTGTATCCTTCCGTCTGGAGCTCCCCCCATCCTTTCGCATACATGACGTCTTCCATGCCTCCCTCCTTAAACGCTGCTCCCCGTCCTGGTCCCCCTCGAGGATACCTCCTGTTCCCGTTCTCACCCCTGAGGGGGTGGAATTAGAGGTGGCCAAGATTATGGACAGTAGGATGGTCCAGGGCTCCCTCCAGTACCTGGTCCATTGGAGAGGATACGGGCCGGAGGAGAGGACTTGGGTACCTGCCCGTGATGTTCACGCTGGGGTATTGATCAGGAGGTTCCACCTTCTCTTCCCCACTAAACCGGGTCCCCTTAGTAAGGGTCCGGTGGCCCCTCATAAAAGGGGGAGTACTGTTAGGGATCTGCCAGGTACTTCATCTAGGTATACTCCTGGGATTAATCAATCCACATCTGAGGCCAGACCTGTTCGACTGACACCATCTCCCACCAACCAGGGTGGCAGGCTCAGGAGTGGGAGAGCCTATCGCAGCCTGGTCTGTCGGAGTTAGCTCCGCCCCCTGTCCTTTATTACCTGCCCTGTTCTCTCCCTCAGTGCTTGTAATTCTTTTGGATTCCTGGCCCCACTGCTGCTTGCTCCAGCCTGCTTCTGCCGTGCTTCTGCCTTGCTGCAGTTCTGCTTGACCTGCTTTGCTTTGCCCCTGGCTTGCTTCTGTCTCCGTGCCCGCTCGGGTGTACTCACTTCGTCCTGGTCCTGACTGTTGGTTCGCCGCTCCGTTTCCTCGTGGCGTTCCGTGGCTACTGCCCCTTCCCTTGCGTGTTCCCTGTTTGTTTTCCTGTGCACTTAGACAGCGTAGGGACCGCCGCCCAGTTGTACCTCGTCGCCTAGGGCGGGTCGTTGCAAGTAGGCAGGGACAGGGCGGTGGGTAGATTAGGGCTCACTTTCCCTTCACCTCCTTCCTGCCATTACACCTGTGCTAGCATTTCTTCTGCAGTGTTGCTATCAGTGTGTGAAGAGTGTGAGAAGAGGGTTGCATTGACAATCCAACACAATGGGCAGCACTTTGAACACATTTTATAAGTGGTCAGAAACTTGTAAATAACTCATGAAAGAATAAAGTAACGTTAAAACCAAGCACACCATTGTTTTTCTTGTGAAATTCTCGATAAGTTTGATGTGTCACATGACCCTCTTCCCATTGAAAAAACTAAAGTTGGATACAAAATGTCCAGACAACCTAACCAAAAACCTCACACCAAAGACTTGGCATGTAGTGGGGTCCCCTATAGCAATAGAACCTAAAAACGAACCAAATGGGACATATCCCTAAAAAGAATATTGTACTCAATATAAAAAGCACAAAAAAATATCTTTATTAAATATAATGACAAAATAACACAATAGTAGAAAAAGAGAAATAATACAGCATATACGGAGACATGTACAGCAGGGTCAGATAGAAAAGACCATGACCAACAGAATCAACCATATACTAATGATCACTCACACGCTCAAATAATATTCAATAATAACACAAGCCCAGGGGTGTGTGATACAAATCCCACATGTAGCAGTAGCAATGTAAAGGTGGCCTGTATAATATCAAAGCCTATACAAATAGAGAAGGGCAGAATAACATGTGGCAGCATACAAATAATGATAATACGTCAGAGCCAGCACAAAAAAAGGTGCAGCTAAATGCATATGCACAAAATAATGCGTACAAGGACAGTGCAGTATAACTAAATAGATATACGTATACTGCTAAGTAGGAGTCAGCACAAGAAAAGAGTGTAGCTGTTGACGTATATCAAGAGATGGTGTAGCTCAGATAGCCATAGAGTAATGCAGCTGCCACAGTTAAACAGTATAGCTAAAAGTCAGTACAGATTAAGCAAATGCACATACACATACCCTGAGACATGTTGAGGGAGCGTGGAGGATCAAAAGATCTGGGTGAACAAACGCCTCGACGCGCGTTTCGCCCGATATACCGGCTTCGTCAGGAGGCTAATTTAAAATGATACTCCAGGGTTATAAATAGAGAACATAAAGTTAGGCTCACCTGTGATGAGCGCAAATCGGCGCTCGGAACACACGCCCAGTGACGCCCACATCACGGGACGCGCCGCGCGTCAGATGGAGAAGACGCCGCATGATGAAAACATCACCATAGCGACGTGAGACGCTAAGCGGCACTCCCGGATGTAGGCCACACTGCGCATGCGCAACCGAGCGTCTGTGCGGACACCGCAGGGGAGACAACAGCTGACAGGACTAACACAATGGCAGTTTAGGAGTGGAAAGTAACTAAGAGAATGGAATACATCCACCGGGATCTAGTAATAGAGGATAAATGCAGATAGAGCAATATGTTTATGACAAATAAAAATAATACGATATAATGGAAAAAACGAAGAGAACAAAGGGAAGTGCACATATGACAAGACTGTGCACAAAAGGAAAAGGTGAGAAAATAAGTGGACTAAGATCCAGTAAATATGTGAAACAAGTGAAAAAAAGGGGGAGGGGCATATTACAATATGATAAATAATATGAAAAATGATATACATTAATGTGGATGGGCAATTCCCAAACACATAAATATATATAGTACAAAAAGTAAATAATAACAATGTGGCTAGTGAGTGCATATATATATATATATATATAAATGGATATACATAAAACAAACAGTGCATCAGGATAAATGTTTTAAAATAAATCAATATGCTCCAACCCATATGTCCCATTATATACAACAAATGGAAAGTCGATAATGAGTCACCCAAAATATAATAATACAATGGAGTCCACAGTATCGGCAATAATTACACACATATAGATACATTGGTGGATGTATACAATGCTGCAACAACAAATATACAAGAAATAGATATAAAGTACTACACAATGTATATTAAAAAATACATATATAAATAGAAATATATTCCTATATAGTTAGTTGAAAGACGCAGCAATTGCTCCAAAAATTTAGAAAAATACACACATTGACAAAAATAATACAACAAATACACAGTACATCAGGATTACAATATGTGTATAACTTCTCCACTTCTGGTTTGCAATAAAGGCCATATGTGATCCTCGTAGATATATGGAGAAGTAGACCCACTCGCTGGACAAGATAAACTGCAATATACAAAAGTAGATATAAAACACAAGAAAAAAACCCCTAGAGAAGATAAAATTCACGCAAGGTTAAAAATTTACAAGAAAGGCCTAAAACTAGTGGCTTCGTTTAAGCCAGATGGAGCTACAGTATTAAGTAGCGTGATCCACTTCATCTCTTTTCTCAATAACGCCATACGTACATCCCCACCTCTACAGCCCAAGGAGATCTTGTCAATTCCACGTACCTCAAAACCTTTAGGATTACAGGAGTGGAACTCGCGAAAATGCCGTGCAACAGGCTGGAGTTTGTCAATATCCACGACATTAAGTGCCGATTTAATCTTACTCACGTGTTCCAACACCCGCACCTTCAATTGCCTGGTAGTCATGCCAACATAAATAAGCCCACACGGACAGGTAGCAAGATACACCACAGCTACGGTATTACACGTGATGTGGTAGACAATTTTATAATCTTTCCTTCCGCTTGAGCTATGAAAGTTAGAGGTACGTAGAATATATTTACAGGCAGAACAATGACCGAAATTAAACGAGCCCCAAGGAGGGCCTCTACTCCCAAACGGGTTCGGGGGAGCACTGGGAATATAGTGACTCGCAGTCAGAAGGTCCTTAAGATTTTTAGACCGCCTCCAGGTAATGGAGGGATAACTGGGTAAAACCCCTGCCAAGTCGCGATCAGTGAGAAGGACCCGCCAGTGCTTTTATATTTAAGGACCGTCTCTTCCTACAGCTCCAGGGCACAGCAATGGGGGCCACTTGTGCGCCTTCATATGCTAATCTGTTCCTGGGGCTGTGGGAGTGGGAGACCGTGCAACAGACTCCGGGTCATGATTCAGTGCTCCTGTGGTCACGGTATATAGATGATATTCTATTCATCTGGCAGGGCTCCACGTTTAGCCTGGAATCTTTCCTCGATTCCCTTAATAGGAATGATATCAACATCAAATTGACGTGGCAGTTTAGTTTAACTTGCGTTGACTTTCTGGATATCAGGATCTGCAGAGATAATAGCGGTTTTATTTCTACCGATATCTTCAGGAAAAAAACTTCCACAAATGCCCTCCTCCATGCTACGTCTGCCCACTACCCCAAGGTTACAACATCTATACCTGTGGGACAGTTTTTGAGGGCAAAGCGTATCTGCTCCAGTGACAGCAACTTTGAGCGTCAAGCTTTGGATCTTACAGCAAGATTCAAGAGTCGTGGGTATAGTCAGAGGGTCATTAAGAAAGGTTATCTAAGAGCCAAAAACTCAACTCGCGATGGACTTCTGGTGAGTAGACCCAAGAGACACACATTAGATCAGAATGTCAGATTTATCACTACTTTCAATCCTCATTGGATTGAGATTCGTGATATTATGCAAAAGCACTGGCGGGTCCTTCTCACTGATCGCGACTTGGCAGGGGTTTTACCCAGTTATCCCTCCATTACCTGGAGGCGGTCTAAAAATCTTAAGGACCTTCTGACTGCGAGTCACTATATTCCCAGTGCTCCCCCGAACCCGTTTGGGAGTAGAGGCCCTCCTTGGGGCTCGTTTAATTGCGGTCATTGTTCTGCCTGTAAATATATTCTACGTACCTCTAACTTTCATAGCTCAAGCGGAAGGAAAGATTATAAAATTGTCTACCACATCACGTGTAATACCGTAGCTGTGGTGTATCTTGCTACCTGTCCGTGTGGGCTTATTTATGTTGGCATGACTACCAGGCAATTGAAGGTGCGGGTGTTGGAACACGTGAGTAAGATTAAATCGGCACTTAATGTCGTGGATATTGACAAACTCCAGCCTGTTGCACGGCATTTTCGCGAGTTCCACTCCTGTAATCCTAAAGGTTTTGAGGTACGTGGAATTGACAAGATCTCCTTGGGCTGTAGAGGTGGGGATGTACGTATGGCGTTATTGAGAAAAGAGATGAAGTGGATCACGCTACTTAATACTGTAGCTCCATCTGGCTTAAACGAAGCCACTAGTTTTAGGCCTTTCTTGTAAATTTTTAACCTTGCGTGAATTTTATCTTCTCTAGGGGTTTTTTTCTTGTGTTTTATATCTACTTTTGTATATTGCAGTTTATCTTGTCCAGCGAGTGGGCCTACTTCTCCATATATCTACGAGGATCACATATGGCCTTTATTGCAAACCAGAAGTGGAGAAGTTATACACATATTGTAATCCTGATGTACTGTGTATTTGTTGTATTATTTTTGTCAATGTGTGTATTTTTCTAAATTTTTGGAGCAATTGCTGCGTCTTTCAACTAACTATATAGGAATATATTTCTATTTATATATGTATTTTTTAATATACATTGTGTAGTACTTTATATCTATTTCTTGTATATTTGTTGTTGCAGCATTGTATACATCCACCAATGTATCTATATGTGTGTAATTATTGCCGATACTGTGGACTCCATTGTATTATTATATTTTGGGTGACTCATTATCGACTTTCCATTTGTTGTATATAATGGGACATATGGGTTGGAGCATATTGATTTATTTTAAAACATTTATCCTGATGCACTGTTTGTTTTATGTATATCCATTTATATATATATATATATGCACTCACTAGCCACATTGTTATTATTTACTTTTTGTACTATATATATTTATGTGTTTGGGAATTGCCCATCCACATTAATGTATATCATTTTTCATATTATTTATCATATTGTAATATGCCCCTCCCCCTTTTTTTCACTTGTTTCACATATTTACTGGATCTTAGTCCACTTATTTTCTCACCTTTTCCTTTTGTGCACAGTCTTGTCATATGTGCACTTCCCTTTGTTCTCTTCGTTTTTTCCATTATATCGTATTATTTTTATTTGTCATAAACATCTTGCTCTATCTGCATTTATCCTCTATTACTAGATCCCGGTGGATGTATTCCATTCTCTTAGTTACTTTCCACTCCTAAACTGCCATTGTGTTAGTCCTGTCAGCTGTTGTCTCCCCTGTGGTGTCCGCACAGACGCTCGGTTGCGCATGCGCAGTGTGGCCTACATCCGGGAGTGCCGCTTAGCGTCTCACGTCGCTATGGTGATGTTTTCATCATGCGGCGTCTTCTCCATCTGACGCGCGGCGCGTCCCGTGATGTGGGCGTCACTGGGCGTGTGTTCCGAGCGCCGATTTGCGCTCATCACAGGTGAGCCTAACTTTATGTTCTCTATTTATAACCCTGGAGTATCATTTTAAATTAGCCTCCTGACGAAGCCGGTCTATCGGGCGAAACGCGCGTCGAGGCGTTTGTTCACCCAGATCTTTTGATCCTCCACGCTCCCTCAACATGTCTCAGGGTATGTGTATGTGCATTTGCTTAATCTGTACTGACTTTTAGCTATACTGTTTAACTGTGGCAGCTGCATTTTTCTATGGCTATCTGAGCTACACCATCTCTTGATATACGTCAACAGCTACACTCTTTTCTTGTGCTGACTCCTACTTAGCAGTATACGTATATCTATTTAGTTATACTGCACTGTCCTTGTACGCATTATTTTGTGCATATGCATTTAGCTGCACCTTTTTTTGTGCTGGCTCTGACGTATTATCATTATTTGTATGCTGCCACATGTTATTCTGCCCTTCTCTATTTGTATAGGCTTTGATATTATACAGGCCACCTTTACATTGCTACTGCTACATGTGGGATTTGTATCACACACCCCTGGGCTTGTGTTATTATTGAATATTATTTGAGCGTGTGAGTGATCATTAGTATATGGTTGATTCTGTTGGTCATGGTCTTTTCTATCTGACCCTGCTGTACATGTCTCCGTATATGCTGGATACAAAATGTCCGACTTCAAAATGGCCGCCATGGTCAACACCCAGCTTGAAAAGTTTCCCCCCTCCCATATACTAATGTGCCACAAACAGGAAGTTAATATCAGCAACCATTCCCATTTTATTTAGGTGTATCCATATAAATGGCCCACCCTGTATATTACTACCGCCTTAGTAATGGCCGCCGGCTGATTGACAGCATCCATTGCTAAGGCGGGGCTTAGTGTTAGCCGATGCAGAGGCTAACACTAACCCTCTTTATTACCCCGGTACCCACCGCCACCAGGGGTGCTGGGAAGAGCCGGGTACGATCCAGTACTTGACCATTTGTAGTGATGGTCGGGCAATGGGGCGGCCGCAGGCTGGTATTACCAGGCTGGGAAAGGCCAGAAACAGTGGCCTTTCCCACCCTGGTAATGCTAGGCTGCTGCTGCTTTATTGTATCTGGCTGGTTATGAAAAATAGGGGGGACCCCACGTCATTTAAAAAAAATAAAATAAAAAATAATTGGAAAGAACGATATGGGGTCCCCCCCAATTTTCAGAACCAGCCAGATACAACACAGCAGCAGCAGGCAGCATTACTAGGGTGGGAAGGGCCACTGTTTTTGGCCTATCCCAGCCTAATACTGCAAGCCTGCGGCCGCCCCGGTGCCTGACCATCACTACAGATGGTCGGGTACTGGTTCGTACCCGGCTCCTCCCAGTACCCCTGGTGGCGGTGGGTACTGGGATAATAATGGGGGTTCGTGTTAGCCTCTGCACCTGCTAACATTAAGCCCCACCTTAGTAATGGAGGTTGTCAATCAGCCAGCGGCCATTACTAAGGCGGTAATAATAAAGTTTAAAAAAATACAAGCATATAGAAAACATATTTTATTGAAATAAAAAAACAACCCCAATTAACCATTTTATTGAGAATAAAAAAACGCTGTCATTGAAGTATTCCTCGAATCCGAAGTAGTCCAACAACCAAACTTGTAAAAAAACACAAACACACAAAAATAATTAGTAACACATAAAGAAGCAAAACAATTATTATTCTTATCTTTCCTGGGTCTAGCGCTGGAGCCGCAATGTCAGCGAGTTGGGCCCTATATCTAATCCAATCATGTGTGATACTGTCTGCTGAGCCTATATCTAATCCTATAATGTGTGAAACTGTCTGCTGGGCCTTTTATCTAATCCGATCATGTGTGATACTGTCTGCTGAGCTGTGTATCTAATCCTATCATGTGTGATACCGTCTGCTGAGCTGTTTATCTAATCCCATCATGTGTGATACGGTCTGCTGGGTCCTATATCTAATCTTATCATGTGTGATACTGTCTGCTGAGCCACTGTATCTAATCCAATCATGTGTGATACTGTCTGCTGAGCTACTGTATCTAATCCCATCATGTGTGATACTGTCTGCTGAGCCACTGTATCTAATCCTATCATGTGAGATACTGTCTCCTGAGCTAATGTATCTAATCCTATCCATAGTTTATAGGGTCGTAGTGCTATAGATATGCTATATTGTCTCCTATACCCCCCCCCCCCCCACACACACACACGCACACACATTTTTTTGGGCGGACACATATGTATTGGGGCTATTTCCCCCCTGACATTTTAAGTCCTTAGTGAAGCCCCTGGCTGCTAGTGCTGCATTGTTGGGTCACTTAGGAGACCCAGCAATGTAACTGAAAGCTGCGGACCGTCGGCCATGAGAAGTTTGCGGGGGGGGGGCCCGATAAGAATTTTTGCATCGGGGTCCATGAGCCTTTAGCTACACCCCTGACATCCACTATACTTATTGGGACTCTGGCTGGGACGCAACTGAGCAAAGAGACTGATGGCAGATTTGAGACTGCAAGCTAGGCAGTGACCGGACTACAGAGAGAGAACCCGAGAGGACCGACCGATTAGAGACTGTAACTGAGGAACCTAGAGGAGACTGGTGAGAACTGGCCTAAACTGCATCCATTGTTAAGCCTGTGGTGGCAGCAGGTCCTAAAGAGTGAGTAGTAGTGGCGTGGCAGCTAGCACTGTACGGAGAGCTAGCTAGGTGGTTAGAAAGAATATATTAAGGAAAAGATCAGGCCAGTCAGAAAAAGGTGTACCTGCAGTGTCCAGTATAGGGCAAGACTAAGGGAAGAGACAGTCCCAAATTAAGCCTGTGAATCAACAACCAGCAACTGCCATATCAAGGGGCACTGGGCCCAAAGTAATGCAGTTAGCAGCCGCTTTTTTGTGGCCTACAAGGCCGAAATTGCCAGATGCACTCCTGTACCAGGGAGGGGCACTCTTGGCCCTGTCTGCAACAAGTATACAGAGAGCTAGCCATCATAGGCCTGCCTGAAGTAGGTATGTGCTTTAAGACTGTGCTAAGAATCTGTGGCTACTGAGAAGAAATTTAATTGTTTGCTATGGCTCTGTATGTGACATTTACCACCATTTTGAAAGTGAAGGCATGCTTTGCCATCACTCCTGTCTCGCACTTTCTATTCCACGACACAACCTGCACCGGGACCTACACTATCTGGGGCCCTGTGGACAACATCATCTATTCCAAAATCTGCAGTACATTGATTACAGTAAGGACCTATTAAAAATGACTGGGTCTTCATTTTTTTTTGTTAACAGAGATTATTGTTTTTATTTTTGTTGGCCAGATAATTAATACAGATAGGAACGTGTGAAAAAGTAAAGATATAATGACATTTCTGACTCTATACTGTTTCCTCTTATGGGAATGGCTGCCAAGAAATATACAGACCCCACACAGACTAAAGATATACCAATGTACGAGGCCTACAGAAAAGCAATTTCTTTTTATTTATTATGTAGTATCAAGCAACGTTTGAGCTAAGTCATCTAATTTATTATTTTTTAGAATAATACAAGCCATTGTTCTTTTAATTTCCACATTCTTAAAAATTGCACTTTTAAAACTTTTTACAAAACAAGATATGCTCACATAAATACTGTTTCAGTGCTCACATAATCGTTATTTGCATAATTACCACTAGATGTCAGTGTCCTACAAAACTGAGGGCACGTGAATGCGTAATAAGATCCAAACCTATGTAGAGGAATTAATTTGTTTCACTAATTGAGAAAACTAGTCAATCGTTTTTGTTTTTTTTGTTTTGTTTTTTAAATTAGGTACGTGCCAACATGGTGTCACTTCCTAACATAGTTACATAGTTTGTAGGGTTGGTAAGGTTATATGGTGCAGAAAGGGGGCCTTACTTCTGAATGGGGGCAAAAAGGGGGCCTAACTTACATATGGCAGCATAAAGAGGGCCTAACTTCTATATGGCGGCATAAAGGGGGTCTAACTTCTATATGGGGGCACAAACTGGGGGCCTAACTTCTATATGGCAGCATAAAGGGGGCCTAACTTCTCTATGGGGGCACAAAGGGGGCCTCTCTAATATATGGTGTCACAAAAGGAGCCTAACTAATACATAGGAGCAGGACGGCCTTAGGGGTGCATCAGGGCGCATCGTTCCAGCAGGTGAAAGGGGGTGCTGCGCTGGCTCCCTTCCCCTGCTTGTTTCAGAAGCGCCCGGGCCTGGCAACTCAGCAGTCGCCTTTCCGCCCGGGCGGTTCTTCACTTAGCGGCCGTCGGTACCGCTGTAGTAGCCATAGCGGCTGCTAGCGGCGACACAGGGCATGAGGGCGGTGGCGCCGCTAGCAGCCGCTGCGGCTGCTACAGCATTAGTGACGGCACTATGGCAAAGCAGGGAGGTATCTCTCTGCTCTGCTATCAACTAGCGCCACTGTAGCTCCCTGAAGGAGCAGAATCCCCGTGTGGCCGGGGATTCCGCTCCTGGAGCACTCCTTGTTGTTTCTGTCCATATATGGACAGTGACATTAGGGGAAACTCCAGCAGTGGAATCCCCGTCCTCAGCATTGCAGACGCTGTGACCGCTGATTCCACTCCAGGAGAAGCCAATGACGTAACTGTCCATAAATGGACACAGGAGACAGGAGCTTCTCCTGGAGTGGAATCCCTGGTCACAGCGTCTGTGGACGGGGATTCCGCTGCAGGAGTTTCCCCTGATGTCACTGTCCATATATGGATCAAAAATTTGTGTTTGAGTACCCCACTACAGATGTATAGAATAAACCCAAAAGCACTCCAAGCACAGTCGACTAATTTGATTTTCAAGGAAGAATTATTTATTTTCATTCATTCCAAATGGTATCTTTTAGAACAGAATTTATTAAGGCAAGCGATAGGCGTTTATTAACGTTTCGGCCCAACCAAGGCCTTTCTCACAATCGCTGTAAGAAAAAAATAAAAATACAGAATCATGCATATAGTATTGTATAGAACAAAAATAAATAATAAAGATTGTACCAACGATAAATTCTAAAATTTAGTTTTGAACTCTCAAAACGAATCCAGATAAGTTACAGAAATCAATATATATATATAAATTAGATATCGGAAACCATGAACAAAACATGTTTCAATGATGAGCGCACATGGCCATTATGATCAAGTATATATAAATTTATACATTGGTTGTGATTATCCTTCGTAAACCGAAATACACAGGATTTCTCAGGGAACATACGGTGGAGACATCCAAAATTATGTAGATCACAGTATATAGAATAAACATAGTCAAAACATACATGTAGGAACTTGTTGGAGAGGTATTAGTGAAATACCCCTCAGGACCATACCATAAAGTACCGGCAAAAAAAAGGAATAGTGATTTAGAATATAAAAGTGAAAGGATGTACATGGAAACATGCAAGACCAAAGAAATACAGAGTGGACAATAGTCAGGGGTGTCATACCTGCATAGAGTTTTGAGTAGTATATTAGTATATCGGCGTCTGCCAGACGCTCCAAGCTGTAGTGATGTTCCGTAGCAGGGTCCATATATATGGCGCCAGCTCCTCATACCGGATATCCGGTAAGTGACACGCAAGCCTATTTCGACGCATGCGCAGTCTGTTGGATGTAGTCGCACTGTGGAACGCAAGCTGTTCTCGTCGCCATAGAGTCTGTGCCGGACTTGTAAGCTCTCTCCCTTTTACTAAAGGCATAATCAAGTCTATGTAGCCAAATTGCAGCCCCATTTCAGGAGACATAATGTTTATTTATCGTATATATGAAATCTAGCAGTTGAAATGATGTAAGATACGTAATATATAGGACATGGCGTTAAGTATCATCCGTGTGACGGTAACAATGGTCTCAATCCATGTGGGTTTAAAATGACATTAGGTATCGTAAATATATTTTGATAGGTCTGAGTCTATATATGTGATGGCAAAAAGTCTGAATCTATATAGCTTTATTGTGGTATGGTCAGAGAACTATATATATATATATATATATATATATATATATATAGAGTGATGTAGTCAAAGAACTGTATATATGTAAAGAGACTATACAGATATAGAAATTGACATAAAGGTAATGATATATAGAGCATGGTGTTAAAGTATCCTTACTGTGTGCAGTGATGGCAAAGGACTAGGTCTAGGTGGGTCTATAATGGTATAGTCTGAGAACTACAAATTTTTAGTGGAAAAATATGTAAAAAAAAATGATGTATAGCACAGTATAGAGGTAGAGGGCAAAAATAGAATAAAGATTAGTAAATTGCGACAAAAAATAGATTGTACATAAAGAAACAGTTGGTGAACCGGTTTTATGGTACCTGTATCTGGTCGCACAATGGATTTCGTTTATTTGTTTTTTCTATCGTGCCTGGGAAAGAGATAAGTATACAGTGTTAGTTGCGGAGACCACAGAAATTGGCAGTGGAGATTAATATTTTCAGCATAATAGATCGAATTCCCTATTTAAACCTTTGGTCACAAGGGTCTCTAAAGTGTGGATCCAGTACGACTTTCTCTGTTTTAATAGGTGTATATGGTTGCCGCCCCTCTTGGGTCTAGAAACCTGCTCAATAATTTGGAACCTTAATTGAGAAATATTATGGTTAAATTCAGTGGCGTAACTACCGCCGTAGCAGCAGCAGTAGCGGCTGCTACGGAGCCCGCGGCATGAGGGGGCCCGTGTCGCCCGCCGGCACGGGCCCCCACCATGGCCGGAGGCTCCGCTAGCAGCCGCTATGGCTGCTACAGCGGGACGCCACTGAACACTACGGCAGAGCAGGGAGGTATCTCCCCGCTCTGCCATTAAACAAAATACATGTATCCCCTATCCACAAGATAGGGGATACATGTGTGATCGCTGGCAGCGATAGGGAGAACGGGGGACTGAAAGTCCCCTGAAGTTCTCCATCACAGACCTCGGACTTCCGGGGTCTGTGTCGGCAGCTCCGGAGAACTGAATGGAGCGCCGGTCCCGCTTGTGCGCATGCGTGACCAGCGCTCCTTTCATTTTTAGTGAGCTGCGCAGACGCCGGAAGTCAGAGGTTAGTCATGGAGAACTTCAGGGGACTTTCAGTCCCCCGTTCTCCCTATCGCTGCCAGCGATCACACATGTCTCCCCTGTCCTGTGGATAGGGGATACATGTCTTTTATTAGGACACACTGTAGGTCGCATTTTTTTGTGAGGGGGGACGCTGTATGGCGTTTCCTACAGGGGGGGGCTGTATGGCGTTCCCTACAGGGGGGTGACGCTGTATGGCGTTCCCTAAAGGGGGGGGAACGCTGTATGGCGTTCCCTACAGGGGGGGACGCTGTATGGCGTTCCCTACAGGGGGGGGGGACGCTGTATGGTGTTCCCTACAGGGGGGGGCTGTATGGCGTTCCCTACAGACCACCCCTGTAGGGAACGCCATACAGACTCCCTGTAGGTGACGCCATACAGTCCCCCCTGTAGATAACGCCAGACAGCCCCCTCTGTAGGGAACGCCATACAGCCCACCTCTAGATAACGCCATACAGCCCCCTCTGTAGATAGCGCCATACAGTCCCCCCTGTGGATAGCACCATACAGTCCCCCCTGTAGATAGCGCCATACAGCCCCCCTGTAGATAGCGCCATACAGCCCCCCTGTAGATAGCGCCATACAGCCCCCCTGTAGGGAACGCCATACAGTCCCCCCCTGTAGGGAACGCCATACAGTCCCCCCAGTAGGGAACGCCATACAGTCCCCCCGTAGATAACGCCATACAGCCCCCCCCCCCCGTAGATAACGCCATACAGCCCCCTCTGTAGATATCTACAAAGGGGGCTGTATGGTGTTATCTACAGGGGGGCTGTATGGCGTTATCAAAAGGGGGGGTTTGTAAAAAAGGCACTATCTACAAGGGGGGGGGGTTTGTGTGACACCCGGGGGAGGGGGGGCCCCAGTCAAAAGTTTGCTATGGGGCCCAGTCTTTCCTAGTTACGCCCCTGGTTAAATTTAATAAAGTGATCAGGGAGGGGTAGCCACGTTTTCTTACACCTTATCGTGGACTTGTGACTGGATAAACGGTAACTGATATGTTGGGTGGTTTCTCCCACGTAGGTCAAGCCACATGGGCATTTAATTAAATAGACCACAAAATTAGAGTCGCACGTGAAGAAGCCCTTAACCGGAAAGGTCTTGTTAGTATGGGGGTGCTGGATTTTGTCCCCCTTGATAATGTTGGAACAACACGAACAATGCAAACATGGGAATGTACCGTTGCGTTTTGTCTGTTGAAAGGTTTGTCTTGATGTCTTTGAGAAGCTGCCAATGTCAGCTCTAATAACGCGGTCACGAACGTTAGGGGACCTTTTGGAACACATCATCACTGGATTCTTGAATTCTTCGATCCCTGGATAGGCGGTATGTAATACCGACCAATGTCTACGGATACTTTGATGGAATTTCGATATGATTGGATGATAAGTCAGTATCAAAGGTAATCTAACCTGTTTAGGTCTTTTCACTGTGGTTCCCCTATCTGTCACTAATAGTCTATCCAATTCTTTTGACAGTAACGATCTAGGGTAGCCTCTTTCTTCAAACTTTTTGGACATATGCTGCAGTCTAGTCTTTTTCATGTCTTCATCAGATACGATCCTGGACACTCTCATAAATTGCGATCGTGGTAGAGAGCAAAGCGTGTTCCTGGGATGGCTACTGTTATAGTGTAACAGACCATTTCTATCCGTAGGTTTGGAATAGAGATCTGAGCTAAGATGCCCATCCTCATCTATCACAATGGTGGTATCTAAAAATGAAATCCTCTCTTTACTAAAATTCAAGGTAAATTTTAATTCCTCTCTTGTCTGGTTAATGTGAGTATAGAAATTATCAAGGGATCCTGGGGGACCATCCCATATGACAAAGATGTCATCTATATATCTTTACCAGCATATCGCATGCTGTATGAAGAGGGGGGTATTGTATACACACTCTTCTTCGAAAAACGCCATGTATGCATTTGCATAAGGTGGGGCTACATTCGAACCCATGGCCGTCCCGCATTTTTGTATATAGAACTCGTCCCCAAATAGAATTTTTTTTTCATGTAGAATTAATTTAAGCAATTCAAGACACAGTGATATTGAGTCTGGTGTCATTGTGGTAGATTCGAGGAGTCGAGTAACAGCTTGTATACTCTTCTGATGTGTTATGGAGGTATATAGGCTACTGACGTCCAGGGTTACCAAAGTACTAGTGGGGCTGACCCTCTGGAGTTCCCTTATTTTCTTTAAAAAGTGGCCTGTGTCCAGGATGAAGGAGGGTGTTGTCTTGATTAGGGGAGTAAGGATTTTCTCTAGAAAGATAGAGAGCGGGGAGAGGATGGAGTATGTCGAGGCTACTATTGGTCTACCAGGTGGATTTTGTAGAGACTTAAGGATCTTAGGTAAAATGTAAAATACTGGAATTATTGGATGGGGATTCTGTAGGAATTTATAAGTTTTGTCGTCGATCGTACCCCAACCTCTGTGATCTTCCAAAATGGTAGCTATCCTAGTACGGATCCTTGCCGTGGGATCACTATTAATTTTGTTGAATGTATTTGGATCAGATAGTTGTCTCTCTATCTCCAAAATATAATCTTTTTTGTCCCATACCACTATAGCCCCACCCTTATCCGCAGGTTTAATTATTATATCCTTATTGTTACTCAAGGATTTCAGGGCCGCCGACTCTGACCTAGTTAAATCATTTTTATGTGGATATAGGCCCATTCTATATCTAACCAAGAGGGCTTGTGTGTCCCTTTTGATCAAGTCAATAACTGCTTCTGTAGCATGGTATGTTCTTGGGGGAGAAAAGTTACTACGGTTATGCAGACCCAATAGTTCAATTGATAGTGGTGTCTGGGCTACAGCGGAAATAGGTGAATCAGTATTAATAGCAGAAACTCCAAAATGAATCTTAAGCCTAAGAGATCTATAAAATCTATTCAGTTCTTGCTCTAGAATAAAGGTATTGCAAGAGGCAGTCGGGCAGAAGGAGAGCAAGAACTGAATAGATTTTATAGATCTCTGAGGCTTAAGACTCATTTTGGAGTTTCTGCTATTAATACTGATGTGGTATGGGACAAAAAAGATTATATTTTGGAGATAGAGAGACAACTATCTGATCCAAATACATTCAACAAAATTAATAGTGATCCCACGGCAAGGATCCGTACTAGGATAGCTACCATTTTGGAAGATCACAGAGGCCGGGGTACGATCGACGACAAAATGTATAAATTCCTACAGAATCCCCATCCAATAATTCCAGTATTTTACATTTTACCTAAGATCCTTAAGTCTCTACAAAATCCACCTGGTAGACCAATAGTAGCCTCGACATACTCCATCCTCTCCCCGCTCTCTATCTTTCTAGAGAAAATCCTTACTCCCCTAATCAAGACAACACCCTCCTTCATCCTGGACACAGGCCACTTTTTAAAGAAAATAAGGGAACTCCAGAGGGTCAGCCCCACTTGTACTTTGGTAACCCTGGACGTCAGTAGCCTATATACCTCCATAACACATCAGAAGAGTATACAAGCTGTTACTCGACTCCTCGAATCTACCACAATGACACCAGATTTAATATCACTGTGTCTCGAGTTGCTTAAATTAATTCTACATGAAAAAAAAATTCTATTTGGGGACAAGTTCTATATACAAGAGTGCGGGACGGCCATGGGTTCGAATGTAGCCCCACCTTATGCAAATGCATACATGGCGTTTTTCGAAGAAGAGTGTGTATACAATACCCCCCTCTTCATACAGCATGCGATATGCTGGTAAAGATATATAGATGACATCTTTGTCATATGGGACGGTCTCCCAGGATCCCTTGATAATTTCTATACTCACATTAACCAGACAAGAGAGGAATTAAAATTTACCTTGAATTTTAGTAAAGAGAGGATTTCATTTTTAGATACCACCATTGTGATAGATGAGGATGGGCATCTCAGCTCAGATCTCTATTCCAAACCTATGGATAGAAATGGTCTGTTACACTATAACAGTAGCCATCCCAGGAACACGCTTTGCTCTCTACCACGATCGCAATTTATGAGAGTGTCCAGGATCGTATCTGATGAAGACATGAAAAAGACTAGACTGCAGCATATGTCCAAAAAGTTTGAAGAAAGAGGCTACCCTAGATCGTTACTGTCAAAAGAATTGGATAGACTATTAGTGACAGATAGGGGAACCACAGTGAAAATACCTAAACAGGTTAGATTACCTTTGATACTGACTTATCATCCAATCATATCGAAATTCCATCAAAGTATCCGTAGACATTGGTCGGTATTACATACCGCCTATCCAGGGATCGAAGAATTCAAGAATCCAGTGATGATGTGTTCCAAAAGGTCCCCTAACGTTCGTGACCGCGTTATTAGAGCTGACATTGGCAGCTTCTCAAAGACATCAAGACAAACCTTTCTACAGAAAAAACGCAACGGTACATTCCCATGTTTGCATTGTTCGTGTTGTTCCAACATTATCAAGGGGGACATAATCCAGCACCCCCATACTAACAAGACCTTTCCGGTTAAGGGCTTCTTCACGTGCGACTCTAATTTTGTGGTCTATTTAATTAAATGCCCGTGTGGCTTGACCTACGTGGGAGAAACCACCCAACATATCAGGGACCGTTTATCCAGTCACAAGTCCACGATAAGGTGTAAGAAAACGTGGCTACCCCTCCCTGATCACTTTATTAAATGGAACCATAATATTTCTCAATTAAGGTTCCAAATTATTGAGCAGGTTTCTAGACCCAAGAGGGGCGGCAACCATATACACCTATTAAAACAGAGAGAGTCGTACTGGATCCACACATTAGAGACCCTTGTGCCCAAAGGTTTAAATAGGGAATTCGATCTATTATGCTGAAAACATTAATCTCCACTGCCAATTTATGTGGTCTCCGCAACTAACACTATATACTTATTTCTTTCCCAGGCACGATAGAAAAAACAAATAAACGAAATCCATTGTGCAACCAGATACAGGTACCATAAAACCGGTTCACCAACTGTTTCTTTATGTACAATCTATTTTCTTTCTATTTTTTGTCGCAATTTACTAATCTTTATTCTACTTTTGCCCTCTACCTCTATACTGTGCTATACATAATTCTTTTTTACATATTTTATACCACAATAAAGCTATACAGATTCAGACTTTTTGCCATCACATATATAGACTCAGACCTATCAAAATATATTTACGATACCTAATGTCATTTTAAACCCACATGGATTGAGACCTTTGTTACCGTCACACGGATGATACTTAACGCCATGTCCTATATATTACGTATCTTACATCATTTCAACTGCTAGATTTCATATATACGATAAATAAACATTATGTCTCCTGAAATGGGGCTGCAATTTGGCTACATAGACTTGATTATGCCTTTAGTAAAAGGGAGAGAGCTTACAAGTCCGGCACAGACTCTATGGCGACGAGAACAGCTTGCGTTCCACAGCGCGACTACATCCAACAGACTGCGCATGCGTCGAAATAGGCTTGCGTGTCACTTACCGGATATCCGGTATGAGGAGCTGGCGCCATATATATGGACCCTGCTACGGAACATCACTACAGCTTGGATCATCTGGCAGACGCCGATATACTAATATACTACTCAAAACTCTATGCAGGTATGACACCCCTGACTATTGTCCACTCTATTTCTTTGGTCTTGCATGTTTCCATGTACATCCTTTCACTTTTATATTCTAAATCACTATTCCTTTTTTTTGCCGGTACTTTATGGTATGGTCCTGAGGGGTATTTCACTAATACCTCTCCAACAAGTTCCTACATGTATGTTTTGACTATGTTTATTCTATATACTGTGATCTACATAATTTTGGATGTCTCCACCGTATGTTCCCTGAGAAATCCTGTGTATTTCGGTTTACGAAGGATAATCACAACCAATGTATAAATTTATATATACTTGATCATAATTGCCATGTGCGCTCATCATTGAAACATGTTTTGTTCATGGTTTACGATATCTAATTTATATACAGGGTTGGCCATTTATATGGATACACCTAAATAAAATGGGAATGGTTGGTGATATTAACTTCCTGTTTGTCGCACATTAGTATATGGGAGGGGGGAAACTTTTCAAGCTGGGTGTTGACCATGGCGGCCATTTTGAAGTCGGCCATTTTGTATCCAACTTTAGTTTTTTCAATGGGAAGAGGGTCATGTGACACATCAAACTTATCGAGAATTTCACAAGAAAAACAATGGTGTGCTTGGTTTTAACGTTACTTTATTCTTTCATGAGTTATTTACAAGCTTCTCTTTGTTTACAGCCATTGACATGTGAGGAGCGGATAAAAATTGTGTTGATGTCTGGTGAACGCAGTACCCGGGTCATTGCAGCAGATTTCAATGCAAGACACCCTACGAGACCACCCATCTCCCATGCTACAGTTTGCAAACTGCTTGCCAAGTTTCGTGAAACTGGTTCAGTGTTGGATTTGCCCAAATGTGGACGCATGAAAACTGTCACTAATGAAGAAACATCAGTGGCTGTCCTAGATTCATTCAGCAAGAGCCCACAGCGTAGCACTCGCCGCATTTCACTGGAGAGTGGCATCAGTCGAACATCCCTTCGGCGGATATTAGCTACTCACAAATGGCACCCTTACAAACTCCAGCTGCTGCAGCATCTCAACGAGGATGACCCAGATCGGCGCACTGAATTTGCAGAATGGGCAAAACAAAAATTGGAACAGGACCCTCAGTTTACACAGAACATTTTGTTCAGTGATGAGGCAAACTTTTATGTGAATGGTGAAGTTAACAAACAAAACCACCGCTATTGGTCTGACACTAACCCACATTGGATAGATCCCTCCAAGACTGTTGGAACACAAAAATTGATGGTATGGTGTGGTATATGGGGTACAAAGATAGTGGGGCCATTCTTCATCAATGGAAACCTCCAGGCCACGGGATATCTGAAATTGCTACATGATGATGTGTTTCCCTCTTTATGCACTGAAGCTGGCACGTTCCCTGAGTTTTTCCAGCAAGATGGTGCACCACCACATTATGGGTGTCAGGTCCGAGCATTCCTAGATGAACAGCTTCCTGGAAAGTGGATTGGTCGTCGTGGGCCAGTTGAATGGCCCCCTAGGTCTTCCGATCTGACCCCCTTAGACTTTTATCTTTGGGGTCATCTGAAGGCAATTGTCTACGCTGTGAAGATACGAGATGTGCAGCAACTGAAACTACGGATACTGGAAGCCTGTGCTAGCATTTCTTCTGCGGTGTTGCTATCAGTGTGTGAAGAGTGGGAGAAGAGGGTTGCATTGACAATCCAACACAATGGGCAGCACTTTGAACACATTTTATAAGTGGTCAGAAACTTGTAAATAACTCATGAAAGAGTAAAGTAACGTTAAAACCAAGCACACCATTGTTTTTCTTGTGAAATTCTCGATAAGCTTGATGTGTCACATGACCCTCTTCCCAATTAAAAAACTAAAGTTGGATACAAAATGGCCGACTTCAAAATGGCCGCCATGGTCAACACCCAGCTTGAAAAGTCCCCCCCCCTCCCATATACTAATGTGCCACAAACAGGAAGTTAATATCACCAACCATTCCCATTTTATTTAGGTGTATCCATATAAATGGCCCACCCTGTATATATATATATATATATATATATATATATATATATATATATATATATATTGATTTCTGTAACTTATCTGGATTCGTTTTGAGAGTTCAAAACTAAATTTTAGAATTTATCGTTGGTACAATCTTTATTATTTATTTTTGTTATATACAATACTATATGCATGATTCTGTATTTTTTTTTTTTTCTTACAGCGATTGTGAGAAAGGCCCTGGTTGGGCCGAAACGTTAATAAACGCCTATCGCTTGCCTTAATAAATTCTGTTCTAAAAGATACCATTTGGAATGAATGAAAATAAATAATTCTTCCTTGAAAATCAAAGTAGTCGACTGTGCTTGGAGTGCTTTTGGGTTTATTCTATACAACTGTCCATATATGGAGGAGTGGAATCCCTGGAGCGGAATCCCTTGCCACACATGGATTCCGCTCCATCAGGGAGCTACAGTGGCGCTATCTACAGGAAGGGGGGGGGTTTGCTATCTACAAGGGGGCTGTGGGCTGTGTGGCACTACCAACCATGGGGCTGTGGGCTGTGTGGCACTACCAACCAGGGGGCTGTGGTCTGTGTGGCACTACCAAGCAGGGGGATGTGGGCTGTGTGGCACTACCAACCAGGGGGCTGTGGACTGTGTGGCGCTCCCTACTATGGGGCTGTGTGATGCTCCCTACCAGGGGGCTGTGTGGTGCTCCCTACCAGGGGGTTGTGTGGGGCTCCCTACCAGGGGGCTGTGTGGCACTCCCTACAAGGGGGCTGTGTGGCGCTATCTACAAGGGGACTGTGTGGCGCTATCTACAAGGGGACTGTGTGGCGCTGTCTACAAGGGGGCTGTGTGGCGCTATCTACAAGGTGACTGTGTGGCGCTACCTACAAGGTGGCTGTGTGGCGCTACCTACAAGATGACTGTGTGGCGCTACCTACAAGGTGACTGTGTGGCGCTACCTACAAGGTGGCTGTGTGGCGCTACCTACATGGGGGCTGTGTGGCGCTACCTACATGGGGGCTGTGTGGCGCTACCTACAAGGGGGCTGTGTGGCACTACCTACAAGGGGCTGTGTAGCGTTACCTACAGGGGGTCTGTGTGGCGCTACCTACAAGGGGTCTGTGTGGCGCTACCTACAAGGAGGCTGTGTGGCGCTACCTACAAGGGGGCTGTGTGGCGCTACCTACAAGGGGAATCTGTGAGTGGGGGGCTGATGATCATTTTACTGTGAGGGGGGGGGCTGATGGTCTTCAAGTGGTATTCGCCTCTGACCTCCAATTGAAATGAATAGGAGGCAGAAAATAACTGTGTCGCCCGTTTGGAGCTTTTTTGCCTGCGTCCTTTGCATCAGCTTCAACGGTTTAAGAAGAAAAAAAAAAAAAAAGGTCAAACAACGCTGTCAGTTCCTGAAGGAATTTTGAGGTAGATTTTTTTTGCCTTACAAAAAACGTTTGTAAACATACCCTACGAGTGTAGTGCTTGTTTTTAGCCGTTTTCTGTCTTTCTCAAAACTATTTTGGTAGGGGTGCCCTGAGGAAATTTTATTTTTCCAGTGCTGCCTCGAGTCTGAAAAGGTTGGGAAACTCTGTACTAGGCTACAGGATCCCGTCGTAGAGCAGCTCAGTTCGTCATGGGAAAGGGGCCTAGGTGAGTACAATTTTTGTTTTTGTTTGGGGGCACTGTCTACAAGGGGGAGGTGGGGGACTGTATGGCACTGTCTACAAGGGGCAGGTGGGGTGGCTGTATGGGACGATCTACAAGGAGGAGGTGGGGGATAATGGCACTGTCTACAGGAAGGCTGTAAGGCACTACAGGGGGCACTATACTGTGTGGGGGCCACTAAGAGGATATTATACTGTGTAGTACTAGGGGTACTACAGGTGGCATAATACTGTGGGCACAATTAGAGGACAAAATACTGTGTCCTTTAAGGGGTTGTAATATATTATATTATTAAATATTATTATTATACTACACTAAAGAGGCATTATAATTTGTTTATGGGGCATTTTTTTTAATGATGGCGATTGGGTGCCGAAAGATCATTTTGCACGGGGCGCCATCTATCCTAAGGCCGGCCCTGTATAGGAGCACAAAGGGGGCCTAACCTTTTTTTATATTTGGTGTCTAGTTTCTGACGGTTTACTGATGAAAAATGGGAGGGACCCCACTTTTTTTTCTTTTTAGCTCCTTAACAAACGCTGACCGTCTTTGGACGGCAGGAGGGGGAAGGGGCTTCATCTACAGTGTCGTCATTTTGGCGTCGCTGTAGAAGAGGCTGAGAAGCGCTCCTGTGAGCACTTATCCTCTAAGCAGGAGCTGTAACTAACAGCTCCTGATCTTAGAGCAGCCTGCTAAATACAGCTGGGATCATAAAACATTCGGACCTCAGCTGTTTAACCCATTGATTGCCGCGGTTCGTGACTGCAGCATGATCAAAGGGGACTCCACTCTTTGATCTCGTCATCGGAAACCTGGTGACGTGATTAAAGACCGGGGAATCTCTCTCCAGTCAGCCCTGGGGACATACAAAGGACCACAGGGCTGTCTGTTCAGTAAGCCTGCTGTTAGGGCACACTATGTGCTGCCCTAACGGCAACCTGTGTCAAAGTGACACAATATAATGTATTAACATACAAGAGTATGCTAATACATTATAAGTAAAAAATAAAGTTGTAAATAAAGTTATCCCTTAATGGGATAAAAAAAAAAAGTTACAAAAAAATAAATTAATTTAAAAAAAGTCCCAAAAAAAAGGTCATTCTTTTGCAATAAATATATTTTATTGCCACTACATTACATAAAAACAAAAAGCTACACAAATTAGGTATCTTTATGATCTTAATAACCTGAAGAATTAATTTAACAGGTTATTTAGCGCGAAACGTGAACGAGATAAAAAATAAACAAGAAAAATTATGCCAAGTTTTGTTCTTTCCTATAAAATTCACGCCGTAAAAATACTACTATTTCTCCCGCATAAAACAAGGCCTCATACAGCCACGTCAATGAAAAAATAAAAAATTATGGCTGCTGTAAGACAGAGAGGCAAAAACAGAAAAAATTAGCTGGTCATTAAGACCTTTTCAGGTCCAGTCATTACGAGGTTAAATAAATTAATAATTGGGAAAAAACTACATGGGATCCCCCCATTTTTCATAACCAGCCAAATACAAAATAGCAACAACAGGCTAGCATTTCCAGGGTGAGAAGAGCCTCGGTTTTTGTGCTTTTCCAGCTTCATAATACCAGCCAGCGGATCTCTGTACCCAGTGTCACGTAGGGTCTGTGGACCCACTGGGCGGTACCGCCTTGGCGATATGGCAGCTGGCCAACAGGGCGCAGGTCAATGTCTATAGTTCGTATAAGGTACCTGTGGCAGCTCGGACAGTAGCAAGGCAGGCTCGGCTGGGACTAGGCAGCAGGTAGACATCAGGCATGGTGAAGCACGTCAGGCGTGGTATACAGCACGGCACGACTCGAGGCTCAGCACAGTACTCGACCAGGATGGTACGGAATGCAGGAAACAGGAACAGGAACACACTAGGAGACCATTGCATAGACAAACTAGGGAAACAACAACGCTCAGGCATCGAAGCAAGGGGCTGGACCCCTCTTATAGTCCAGGGTGCTCATGGCCTGATGCTTCATCAAAGTCCGGTCCGCGCGTTGCCCCTTTAAGGGCCCTATGGGATCCGGCTGAGGTGAGTGTAAGCGAGCGCTGGCGTCTCCTGAGGAGGAGACTGGGGCCAGCGCTCGCCGACTCGTGGCTGCGGCTGTCATGGGGAGAGTGGCGCTGATGGCCCGCAGCCACGGACATGACACCCAGCCTTCACTACTGATGGTAAGGTATTAGATCGTATCCGGCTTTTCCCGATACCCCTGGGGGCAGTGGGTACCAGGGTAATAATGGGGGGTTAGTTTTAGCCTATTCACCGGCTAAGACTAAGCTCCGCCTTAGTAATGGACGCTGTGAATCAGACAGTGGCCATTACTAAGGCAGTTGTAATAAAGTTAAAAAAATCTAGATACAAATAATTTTTTTATTGAAATTAAAAAAAAACCACACACAACCCTTGATAACCATTTTATTGAAAATGAAAAAAACGCTGTTATATGTATTTATTCTTTTTCCTCTTGTCTGGGTTCCGCATTAATTTAGGGGTCTGGGGTCTGAATTTATTTGTGTTGCTATAGAGGATGTGGATGTCTGCAGGAGCGAGGGGCGAAAGATGTCTGGGCAGCAAACTCTGCAGTGGTCAGGAGAAGTTGTCATGGCGATCTGTCCCACATGGAGAAAAAAAGAAAAGAGAATGACTCTTTGATAGAAGACGTCACCTTTGAGTAACTGGATTTATAGAGGAGCTGTCACCTCTCCTGACATGTCTTTTATACCAAATAGCATGTCACATGAGATAACAATTCTGAAGTATCTACTCTTTGTTGTGCCATCATCTGTTATTCCTTCTGGAAATGTATGAAAAAGGCCTGGCCTTCACTGAGACTTTTTTTTTTATATAACTTTAGTGCTACATTTGATAGTTAAAATCAATCAGTGGCAGTACAAAAAGTCTCTGTAGTCCAGGCATAATTGACAACTGGGTGTTAGCATTCCCCTTGTCAATAGGAAGTGACACAGTCTGATACTGTCAGCGATGATTGGACACTGTCAGTGTGTAGGGACATAGCCCTTTGACAAGGGGAATGCTAACACCCTGTTGTCAATTTATTCATACATTTTCCGGAGCAATAATAGAGAAATGGCACAATAAAAAGTTCCAAGAAAATATGCTCCAGAATTGTTATATTATGGGGAATACAAGTAATTACTAAAACAGACATGTCAGGAGAAGTGACAGGTCCTCTTTAATAGTTACATATTCTGGCTGTAACTGCATCTAATCAGTACTGTATTCTCTTGTATGGTCTGCAGCGTGATAATACTCTGCAGAGTGCTGTGTAGAACTGGCGTCTTACTAATATATGGTCACTGTATGGTCTGCAGTGTTATAATACTCTTCAGAGCGCTATGTAGCCTTGGTATCTGACCACTATATTGTCACTGTATGGCGGTATTATTGGATATATTGGTGTTTGTGGTAGTGTACTGTTGTCCCTGACTGAAAAAGCAATGTCGGTTCCTGAACATGTGACTTGGTGATTCTTTGTTCCACTTTTATTTTCCTCCTTGTGTTGATTGTGTGATTTACATTTTTAAGGGAGTGGTGAGCGGTGAACTTTGATGCAGCACACATTGCTTTCTCATATAGATTTCCATCCTTTATCCGCCCGTGTACTAACCACTGTATACCAGAATCACCCCACAAGACCTGCCGTTTTGGAGATGTTCTGACCCGGTTGTCTAGCATCACAATTTGGGGACACACTTTTAATAATGCCCTAGGATGCAAGGCTGCACCGTCCATGAGGTGAGATGAGTTTCTCACCTCAGGCGGCGGCCTGCTGCCTCTCTGAGGGGGTGGCGGCACCACTGAAACCAGCCACCGCCACCCCCTTAAGGCACTATAATTATAGGACGCAGAAACAATTACATGCATAAGGGTTGCATAAGCGCTGAATGGCAGGGCACATTCTGTGCCCTGACATGCAGTGCCTTTTTAATGACGCTAGTGGCGCAATGACGTCATAGTGCCGCTTGCGTCGTGAATGGCAGGGCACCCTGCCAATCAGAGCCTTTCAATGACGTAAGCGGCGCAATGATCTCATTGCGTCCCTTGCATTGTTGAAAGGCGTTGATTGGCAGGGCAGAATGGTCCCGCCATTCAGCACCTTTTAATGACGCAAGCGGCACAATAACGCCATCGTGCTGCTTGCGTTGTTCAGCCACAGCAGATATGCTCAGAAGACAGCAGGCCTGCATTGCAAGAGGAAAGCGTGGGAATGGGATCAAGTGAGTATCTAAAGGTATTTTCTGCTTCAGTAAAAAGTTTGAGTGGCTATATATGGGGCACTATCTACAGGTGGGGCTATATGTGGTGCACTATGTATGGGGGGGCTATATGTGGGGTACTATCTACAGGGTGCTATATGTGGGGCACTATCTACAGGGGGCTATATGTGGGGCACTATCTATAGGGGGGCTATATGTAGGGAACTATCTCCGGGAGCGCTATATGTGGGCCACTATCTACAAGGGGGGCTATTGGGGGCACTATTAACAGGGTGCTCTAAAGGGGCATTATCTACAGGGGGCCCTATGGGGACACTATCTACAGGGGGCTCTATGGGGGAACTATCTACAGGGGGCTCTATGGGGGCACTATCTACAAGGGGCACTGTGTGTCTGTGGGGTGGGGGACACAGTGTATGGTGTTATTATAATCAGGGACACAGTGTATGGTGCTATTATAATCAGGAACACAGTTTATGGTGCTATTATAATCAGGGACACACTGTATGGCACTATTATAATTAGAGGTGCGTGTATGGCGCTATTATATTTAGGGGTATAGTGTGTGGCACCATGAGGATTTTGCCCATGTTGAAATATTCCATGCACTTACATATGACTTGGTTAATTATCAATGTCTCACTGTGGAATCTGATCATTCTCTTCAATATATTTTTTTATAGTCGCTAGTTTCTCGTCTGCATCTGCATCCCAAACATTACAGAACTATAGCAGTAACATTTATACATTTGTATATTTATATGCATTTGCTTGGATTAGCCAAAATTATTGTTGTAAATGTTACAGTTGTTGTATAATGTAAACCCCTGTGATTGAAACTAAAGGATAATAAACAAGTTTATCTGTGGATGTAGCTCTTATGAAATGATCACAGTACAAAAACCTGCCTAGTAATCAAGGGAGGTCCAGATTCTATCCAGATGGCAGCCTGGCAGAGTGTAACAGCTTATGAATTGAATTGTTGTCTTCTTGATAAATGATTACTATTCACTGACAATTGACACAGCGGGTTGATTTCTCCAGAAGCAAGCACAAAATTTCACCCTTTGCTGTGCAGCATTGTAATGCTGAATACTAAATATTTATTTTTTCTTATTATGTTGTTTAGTGACACATAAATCAGTGTAATTATAAATATAGAAATTATAGTAGAAAAAAGCTTTGGCTCCCGATTTTTAATCAGAAAGATATATTGTATCGTATCTAGCAAGTAGTTTTAATGGGGGCAATGTAAAAATACAAGTTTCAATCCCCCCTCATCCCTCAGCATTATAAAGATACAGGAAATACCACAAACCAGTTCTCTACTAAGTTTGGCATTAAAATTAGAATTTTATTCATTTTCAAATTTTATTATATTTTATTAGAGTTTTTTTTTTTTTTTAGAAAAGTGCAAATGTTAGGACCAAATGCAAGTCTTTTAAAGGCGGGTTTCCAAGTGTATTAGTACTCATGATGGAGACAACACTTATAGTACTGGTCTAGGCAGAATCGTAGCCATAGGGGTGAAAAGGTAGCAGTCACACCAGGTCCCTGGAATCTAAGGTGGCCCAGAAGCTCATCTGTCACACAAGAAGACACCAGTATTATAAATGGTACATGGTAGGTGGCGGGCCTGCTACATATTTTATGTTTGTTATTATGTTACATATTTTGCATTAGTACCCAGGAGCCTCAAGTTATACCACTGGGTCTAGAGTGGTTATGAGTTTGTTTTGACAATCCCTGTAGGTCTAGAGTGGTTAAGTAGTAAACATTTAATTTATATAATACTATAACTATATAGTTTTTATTTTATGGTTAGCATGGTAAAGGGAATAATTGGAAGGAGGGGTGTAA
Organism: Rhinoderma darwinii; assembly: GCF_050947455.1. Lineage (NCBI taxonomy): Eukaryota > Metazoa > Chordata > Amphibia > Anura > Rhinodermatidae > Rhinoderma > Rhinoderma darwinii. Next base: position 228,899,635 of record NC_134687.1, read on the forward strand.
GTCACAAACATATATTTATCACTTAATTTTATTTAAAGGGGTTAGCCCAACAAGGACATTTATGACATATCCACAGGATAAGCCATAAATGTCAGATAGATGCAGGTACTAGTTACGGAAGCAGCATAGCACGCAAACTATGCTGCTTCCGTAACTGCAATTCACTTCTATGGGAGTTAAAGAAACAGCGTAGCTCAGCGAGCTGCGCTGTTTTCTGATTACATGGTCGGAAATTACAAGTTGCAGCGGGAACTGTGAAAGGTAGAACGGGGTTTAAGGGGCCCTGTTCTAGAGATAGGTGCGGGTCCCAGAGGTGGGACCCACATTTATCTGACATTTATGGCATATCCTGTGGATATGCCATAAATGTCTCTGATGGGCAAACCCTTTTAATATCAATAGGACCAGAATTCTCTATAGGGGTTAGTGCTCTGTTTTACTACTGTAGAGCTCCAAATTCTCGGCTTCCCTTCACACAACCATCCAGTTAAAGGAACAGTCTAGGTAAAACCGATACACTGTGTTATTCCTTATATAGGGCCTGAGGAGGCACTGCATTACTAGAAGTCATGCACTGCCTTCTTAGAGGCTGCATTAAGTATAACAGAGTGAATGAGATTTATTAATATTTGCACACCAAACTAGTGGAGCAGCAGTCTGTCCCCCAGTACAGTGTGTGTCAGATTCAGCAGCAGAGAAGTGGCAGAAAGTGGAACTAAATGAGCACGGAAAGCCCCATCTGAGCCCCCTCCTGCCCCTGAAGGGATGAAATCATAGTACAGTTACAGTACTTGCACGAGTATTACAAAGATCTGCGGTTAAAAATAGATAAACAACAATATACACTACATGGGAAACTATACATTATATTTTAACACTTCAGTACTGAGCCATTTTTTGGATTTTCCTTTTCATTTTTCACTGCCCGCCTTCCAAGAGCCATAACCTTTTTATTTTTTCGTCAATAGAGTGGTGTGGGGGTTTATTTTTTGGAGAGGAGTTGTAGTTTGGCACCATTTAAAGAACCATGTAATGTACTGGAGACTGAAAAAAAATTCTTTGTGGGCTCAAATTGGAAAAAATTGCAATTCCTCCATTCTTTTTTGGGCTTTGTTTTTACAGCTTTCACCGTGCCGTAAAAAAAGTCAACTTTTCTTTATTCTGCGACTCAATATGATTATGGTGATACTAAATATATATCGTTTTTTGGATATTTTACTACTGGTTTACTATTGTTAAAAAAAAATTGTTCTGTTTCACCACATTCCAAGAGCCATAACTTTTTCAATTTTTTTTTTGTCCATTAAGCGGTGTGAGGGCTTATTTTTTGCGGGACGAGCTGTAGTTTTTATTGGTACCATGTTTTGGTACGTAAAACTTTTTGATCACTTTTTATAAAAAAAAAATTGAGAGCTATGGTGACCAAAAAACAGTTGTCATTTAATTTTTTATTTTTTTAGGGCGTTCCCATGCAAGTTAAATAATAGTATACTGTAATAGTTTGGACTTTTACAGACGCAGCAATATCAATTTTGTTGCATTACTTTGGAGGAAAAAATGGGAAAAGGTTTTTTTCTTAACTTTTTTTTTCACTACTCATAACATTATTTAACTTTTTTTTAGACATTCTATAAGTCCCCTTAGAGGACTTGAACCAGTGACCATTAGATTGCTGGTAAAAGTACACTGCAATACTAATGTATTGCAGTATATTGTCATTTTTACAGACTTCTACAGCGGCAGAGTGAAGGCTGTCCTGGGGGCCTTCATTAGGCACCTGGGCTGCCATGACAACCATCATCTCCCCATCATCACTTTGTGGGGGAGCGATGAGCTGTGAGAGGGGTTTGTCCCACTCTTTATAACGCCTCAGGTGCTGCGGTCACAATTGCCTGCAGCATTTGAGGGGTTAAACGTCAAGGAACAGCGCGATCGCTGTTCCTGGCCGTTAGTCCCGCGTGACAGCTGTAATGCACAGCTGACCCCAGCAGCATATGGAGCAGGCTCAGCACGTGAGCCCGCTCCATACATCACCCCTCGCACCATGACATTTAATTATGTTGTGGTGCGTGAAGGGCTTAAATAATTTAGGGCCTCTATTGTTACTCTAAACTGTGGGTCGCAACCCCCTGGGAGGCCTGAAGACCTCCGAGGGGTCACGAGACACTCACCGATGTCCCGATTCCAACTGTATCTGTGTCCTCAGGATGTAGATACAGTTGAATTCAATGCTGAAGGAAGGTGCTGACGGCTCCTTGCTCCATCATTCACTAAGCGGTGAGCCGCGAGCAGCTCGGCGCAGACAGGTGCAATGTAGTGACGTCATCACGCCTGTCTGCCTAAGTCACTCATAGCACAAACCAAAGGAGGAGAAGGATCTCCTCCACTCGTCGTGGGAATGGGGATAGGTAAGTATTTATTTTATTATTTTTCTATTGGGCACTATACGGGCATTATACTGGGTATGGGGAGGGGGGGCTGTATGGTCCAATATACTGAATGGGGGCAGCTGTGGGGCATTATACTGTATGGGGCAGCTATGGGGGCATTATACTGTGTTGGGGCAGCTATGGGGGAATTAGTCATGTGTGAGGCAGCTATAAGGGCATTGTACTGTGGGGGCAGCTATAGGTGCATTACCCTGTGTGAGCAACTGTAGGAACATTATACTGTGTGGGGAGGCAATATAGGGGCATTATACTGTGTGGGGGAAGTGATATGGGCATTAAATTGTGTGGAGGCAGCTTTGGGGCATTATACTGTGTGAGGGCAGCTATGGGGGCAATATACAGTGTGGGGGCATTATACTGTGTGGGGGCAGCTATGGGGGCATTAGACTATGTGGGAGCATTATATTGAGTGGGAGCAGCTATGGGGCATTATACTGTATAGGGCATTTTCCTGTGTTGGGGCAACTATGGGGGCATTATAATGTGTGGGTGGTACCTTTAGGGGCATTAACCTGTGTATCGAGGCACTTTATGGGCTTTATACTGTGTAGGGAGGCACTATAGGGGCATTATACTGTGTAGGGGCAGCTTTAGGTGCATTATACTGTGTAGGGCTGCACTGTAGGGGCATTATACTGAGTGGCAGCAGCTATAGGAGTTCTATACTGTGTGGGGGCAACTATAAGGGCTTTATACTGTGTGGGGGCCACTATGGGGTCATTATACTGTGTGCGGGCCCACTAAGATTGTTTCACCCCCCTGTGCTAAACCACTAGTTATGCTGACCCACCATCAGCGGCCATAGTTGGGCCTTAACGACGCACTTCAGCAGGATACCTTGAGCCTGCCCCCTCCCCGGCCCGCACAATTATCATTGTTTTCAATGTTGCAGGGAATTATTTTTTGAATAGCGCCAAGTACAGGGCCTCTAGCTACAAATAATGTTGACATACATCAGACGAAATGGGGCTAAGTGTGGTAGTGGGGGGTCCCAAACAAAATTCTCTGCCAAAAGTGGGTCCCTGCCTCAGAAAGTTTGGGATCCACTGCTCTACCAATACAATCATAATTCTAACCATAGTAACAATGTGAAAAATTATAGTTCTAATATAGTTCTATAGTTCTGGGAAGTGGTTATAATCCATGGAGCCAACAGAAGATGAGGTGAGCCTTCTTGTTTCCATAAAGATAGGTTACAGTCCCACTTAATACTATATGTCCCTTAGTCCCCAATTACCCACATCTACAGCAAGTATCTGAAGAATTATACAGTAGTTAGATGGTTAGGACATTTAGGGAGCTAGCTAAATATAATCCTTCCTGTTCTATAAGGCACATTTTTATTTTTTATTTTTTATTTAAACGTACTAAGGGCAATTACTTATCCTTTTTATTAAGTAAAAAGTGGAAAGGTTAAGTATATATAACAGCTGTGCTTATAAAATAGGTAAACTAAACACTTATTTTGAACTGCCCACTGCTGTCGCCCATTGTTGAATATTCTGCTGCTGCTGCCACTAGGTGGTGACACACACACAGCTCTCTGTTCATGAACATGTATGGACATGTTTAGATACCAGCCAGCAGATTTAGGACAGAATGAACCTCATTGATTTCTTATATCTTGCTATGGGCAACACCTCTAGTTTCTATCTGCACTAGGCTCTAAATAATAATTTTTTCATGTTTTTTTTATTATTTCTATGATTGCTGACTTTTACACTTTACTTACTAGAAATGGACCCAAAAGGAAAAAAATCTTTAAAGAAAAGATTGATGCATCTCCTTACTTTTGTGTCCATATTTGTGTTTGGCTAAAAAAAAAACAGAGCCAAAAACTGCCTCAAAACTGTGGGTGTGATCCTGGCCTTAAAAGAGTTGTCCCACATTTGTCTTCTCACAAAAAAAAAAACGGAAACCGTAAAGAAAAAGGGGCACGGTAAAGCTGTAAAGGTACTTTAAAGCCCCCTGCACACGGGACAGAAATGTTGCGGATTTTCCATGCTGATAATCGCACCGGAAATCTGCATCGTTTTACAGTACCAGCCACATGGATGAGATTTTAACAAATCTCATCCACATTCCGATGCAGTAGATTTTCCGTATAGAAAGCAGAGCATGCTGTGGATGTTCACAGTGCATTTTACCCTTTTCAACGTAGATAGGCTGTTGCACATGTAGAGACTGCTAAAATTAATGCACAGATTTTTTGTTAAGTAATAAAATATATTAATGGAAAATGACATTTGTTGAGATAAGGGCACAAATAGAAAAAAAATCTCACATAATAGGTAAAAAAACCTCCAGTTGGGTTAGCAGTGATTTATAGTAAGGACACTTTCCCACGGCAGTGTTTTGGTCAGTATTTTGTATGAGTATTTGGAAGCCCAAATCAGAAGTGGAGAATAAACAGAGAAATTGTACAATGAAGACATTTGCATACCTCCCAACTTTTGAATTCGGAAAAGTGGGTCATTTTTAAGCCACGCCCCCTAACCACGCCCAATATCCCACATAAACACATCAAATTATGAATTTCATTTAAATTTGTTGCCACACACAGCCCTCTGTAGATAATGCCACAGCCCCCTGGTAGGTAATGCCACCCAGCCCCCTGTAGGTAATGATTGGGGATTCAGACTCCTACAGGGAGCAAAAAAAGACCCTCCTCCTCCTCACATGCACTCTGCACTGTGAGGAAGAGGAGAGAGAGCGCAAGCGACGGAAGACACAGCCGTCACTCGGGACACATTCCGATGATGGCCGTGTATTACCCGGCCCCATAGACTTCTATGGGGGCCAGGTAAACGGCCGAAAATAGGGCATGTCCCATTTTTTGACGGCCAGGTTTCCCGGGGCGTCAAAAAATGTGGTCGTGTGAATAGCCCCATTAGGGGTCTATTGTTCCTACTGCAGCTGTGTGACAGCCGTTTTATGAACGGCCGTCACCCGGCCGGGAAACCCTGTCATGTGAATAAGGGCTTAGCTGGCCCTACTGCTGTCACTCACCGTCAGAACAAGGCAGGAGTCTTGCAGCGGCGTTCTCACTGGTGTCGATGCCGGCCCGGGAGTGAACCAGTCCAGTCACCTGACCGGTGAGGTCAGATGACAGGTCAGGTGACAGGTCAGGTGACTGGACTGGTCCACTCACGGACTGGCATCGATCCCAGGGAGAACACTGCCACAAGACTCCTGCCTTCTTCTGATCAATGCTGCAGTCAGCAGCGATCAGCTGTTTCAATGCAGCGCCCAGCGGGACATTTACAAACCGCCCGGGACGGCGGGACAGCGGTGAGAAACCGGGACTGTCCCGCCAGATCCGTGACGGTTGGGAGGTATGGATTTTGTTAAGGATCTGCCAGGCACAGCTTCTGTATCCACGCCCATAGGTAATCAGTCTGCACCTGCTTCTATGTCTGTGAGACTGACTCCATCTTCCACCACTCAGGATGGCAGGCTTAGGAGTGGGAGAGCCTATCACAGCCTGGCCAGACGGAGCTAGCTCCCGCCCTCTGTCTATTTATACCTGCCTTTCCTGTTCCTCCTTGCTTGTGATTCTACTCTGTTGGTTTCCTGGCCCTGCTGCAGCTTCTTGAACTACTTGTCCCTGCTTCGTATTGACCCTGGCTTACTGACTACTCTTCTGCTCTGCGTTTGGTACCTCGTACACTCCTGGTTTGACTCGGCTTGTTCACTACTCTCCTGCTCTGCGTTTGGCACCTCGTACTCTCTTGGTTTGACTTGGCTCGTTTACTACTCTTGTTGCTCACGGTGTTGCCGTGGGCAACTGCCCCGTTTCCCTTTGTTCTGTGTTTCCTTGTCTGGTTGTCTGTCGTGCACTTACTGAGTGTAGGGACCGTCGCCCAGTTGTACCCCGTCGCCTAGTGCGGGTCGTTGCAAGTAGGCAGGGACTGAGTGGCGGGTAGATTAGGGCTCACTTGTCTGTTTCCCTATCCCTGTCATTACAGATTTGTACTTCTTTCATGTTTTGGACCCACCCCTGGTTTTGGCTTACAAATACAGATACAAAATACTGACATAAATACTGCCGTGTGAAAGGAGCCTTAGAGCCTGTTCATCTCACCGTTGCCCTTCTGTTGAGGGGTTCCTTCGATGGTTCCGTCGGGTTAACCCCTCAAAGGAAAGGCAAACGGAAACTTCATCTTCTATTTCCCTCACCATTGAACTCAATGGTGACGGAAACCTAGCTAATGGTTTTCGTCTGTCACCGTTGTGACAGGGTTTCGTTGTTTCGGACAGAGTCAATAGCGCAGTCGACTGCGCTATTGATTCCGTCAAAATTATGGAACCCTGTCACAACGGTGACAAACGGAAACCATTAGCTAGGTTTCCGTCCCCATTGAGTTCAATGGTGAGGAAAACAGAAGCTGAGGTTTCCGTTTGCCTTTTCGCTGAGTGGTTAACCCGACGGAAACCACAGACGGAACCCCTCATCGGAAATGAACGCTGATGTGAACACATCCATAGAACCACTATTTTCATGTAACATAAATACATGTGTACACAGTACAAAAGGTTGATAGGCAAAAAAATAATGAACAGAAATATAATTAAGAAATTATTTTTATTACCCCAACATTTTTGCAACAAGTTTTTTTTTTTTACCACAGACACAAAGAAACTTGTAATTGCTATAATTACTGACTTATAATGTTCAGATATGATCTGAGGTAATATAAGGGCATGGATAAATCAGACTGTTACATGGTATCTCCACAATCAAAGACACATGATAACATATTCTTTTTGAATGGATATGCTCACCAGCTCAATTTCATTATAATGTTATCTTATAATGTGGATGACAACATTATTTCTGAAACTCAATAGCGCAATCACAGCAAATTGCCCAACTTCTATGAGGGCACGTGGTGTAAAAGTGGTGCTTATTATATTGTTTGACTTTCTTATCTTACTAAACAAGTTTCTATAAACAGAGCTAATTTTGTATAATAAACGCAGAACAGTCCGTATATATGATTTAGATGTAGGCTAAATTATAATTATAGACATACTCTATTTTTTCCATTGTTGCTTGGATGATAGATGACTAATTCTGAATTAAAGAGCAATACTTGTCTTAAAATTTTTATGAGTAATATTCAAAATTATAGGATTTTAGCTACCAAATAAAGGATCATATATATATATATATATATATATATATATATATATGTGTGTGTGTGTGTGTGTGTGTGTGTGTGTGTGTGTGCGTGTGTGAATGATATACAAAGAAATTAAATCAAGCCATTTGCAATTAAATAAATGACATTTCCATATTATAACAATTGGATTAGCCAATTGCTGCAGCATGACATAGATTTTCTTCATGATGATCTCGTGGGTACTGGTAGTACACCCACAATATCGGTGGACGAAATAGGACTATAATGCACAGCCCCACACCTGCTGCAAATGCTACGATTGGGCATACTTGTAGTAGGGCATCAAAATATGCGAACTGCATGCCTGCACCACTTTTTATACAGAAGAACTGTCCCATAATATCAACATTGAATAATTAATACAGTAAGACAAATTCGTCTTTAATGTGAAATGTTCTTTTTATGTATACAGTAGCTTTGTAAAGTGTAAATGGAATTTTTCATTTCTAAATTAAACAATTCCAAAATTCTGCTCTTCAATTGCATAATACATTTGTATATGTATAGTTTAGATATTCTATTATAGAGCTATTATAAAGTGTAACTAAACGTTTATAATACTTTTTACATGTCATAAGGACAAATCAGAAGATTTGATCCGTGGGGGTCCTAGTGCTGAGACCCCTACAGATGCACTTCTGCAGCTTTGTTTTAGCGATTGGTGGGGGTCTCAGTGCTCAGACTCACATTGATCAATACTTCTGACAGATCACTATGATATTGTCATGGCGTTGGCTGTGGACCCACTGGGCCATACAGTGTAGCGGGATAGCAGCTGGCCAAACAGGTATAGGCAATGTCTATAGTTCTGGAAAGAGTACCTGAGGCAGCGTAGACAGTAGCAGTGGTTTCAGGCTGAGATGAGGCTCCGGCAGTAGGCAGCCACCAAGCGGGTGCCACACAGCAGATGCGGCAGAGAGCACAACACGATTCCAACACTTTAAGGCACAGGGGCATGGTAGCATGGGATACGGGGTACTTGAAGCAGGAACGAGAACACTGGGATCTGGAAGACACTAGGAGACAATTTGCAGAGACAAACTAAGGTAACACAACAATGCTCAGGCAATAAATGAAAGGGCATAGCCCTTTTCATAGTCCAGACGTATTCTGGGCTAATTTGCAGATATTCTGCATGTGCGCGTACTGGCCCTTTAAGGCTGAGCACGCGGATGCGCGTGCACACTGCGGGAGCCAGTACCAAGATCCGGAAGTGAGTGCCGGCGTCTCCCAGAAGGGAGATGCCGCCCGGCACTCACTCGTCCATGGCCACGGCCATCAGGGGGTAAGTCAGGACGACGGTCCGCGGCCACAGACGTTACAGTACCCCCCCCTCTTACGCCCCCTCTTGGGACCTGAGCGGGAGAGAAACTTCTTCACGAGGGCAGGAGCACTTATGTTCTCCTCTGGCTCCCAGGACCTCTCCTCTGGACCAAATCCCCTCCAATCCACCAAATAAAAAGTTCTTCCCCCTACTCTCTGGGTATTCAAGATCTACTTCACCTCAATTATCTCAGACGAACCGCTAGGAGCCACTGCGGGACTAGGGGTCTTGGTGTAGCGGTTCAGGACCACAGGCTTCAGCAGGGAGACGTGAAAGGAGTTTGGGATCCTGAAGGTGGGAGGCAGCCGAAGCTTGTAGGAGACCGCGTTGATCGGCAGCAGGATCTCGAAGGGTCCAAGGAACCTGGGGGCAAACTTGCAAGATGGCACCCTCAGCCGGATATTCTTAGAGGACAGCCACACCTTAGTGCCTGGAAGAAACTGGGGAGGCTCTCGTCTTGTGTCTGCCTTTCTTTTCATGTGGTCAACCGCCAGCAGAATAGAAGATCGGATCTGCTGCCCGATTTGTAGAAAGTCCCTGAATGTAGAGTCAGCTGCAGACACCTGGGACGTAGTGGAAACTGGAAGAGGTATTTCCTGGGTGTTGGCCGTAGACAATGAAGAATGGGCTGGAAGCGGTGGACTCACTAGTGTGGTTGTTGTAAGAGAACTCAACCCAAGGAAGCAGCTGCACCCAGTCATCATGCTGCCTGGAGATTAAATGTCGTAGATAGTTATGCGTTATCTGATTAATCCTCTCGACTTGACCATTGGACTGGGGATGGTAGGCTGAGGAAAAGTCCAACTTCACACCGAGGAGACCACAGAGGGCTCTCCAGAACTTTGAGGTGAACTGATCCCCTCGATCCGACACAATATGCAGAGGCAAGCCGTGCAGATGGAAGATGTGTTGGATGAAGAAATTGGCCAGTAGAGAAACAGAAGGCAGGCCGGTCAGTGGAACAAAATAAGCCATCTTGGAGAATCGGTCCACCACCACCCAGACCGTACTGCATCCATCAGAGGGAGGCAGGTTCGTGACAAAGTCCATAGCAATATGTTGCCAGGGGGCATTGGGCAAACGCGGCGGCTGGAGCAGGCCAGCCGGTTTGGAGTGGGCAACCTTATTTGCTGCGCACACCGTGCAGGAGGAGACAAAGTCTGTGATGTCTTTGGGCAGCGTGGGCCACCAGAACTGACGGGCAATTAGGTCTCGGGTCTTACGGGCACCCGCGTGACCTGTCAGTTTTGAAGTGTGTCCCCAGTGGAGGGTTCGCCTTCTTTCTGCCAGACGCATCAAAAGTCCTCCACGGAGGGATGTCTCTAACTTGCAGAGGGTTGACAGGGATTATGCAGGATGGATCAATGAAATTCTGTGGAGACTCCATAGTGTCCTCTGTCTCGAACAACCTGGACAAGGCATTGGCAGGGCGGTAGTGGAGCTCAAACTAGAACCGGGTGAAGAACAGTGACCACATGGCCTGACGGGGGTTCAGCCGCTGGGCCATCTGGAGATAGGTGAGGTTCTTGTGGTCCGTGAATATTAGGATTGGATGAGCTGCGCCCTCTAGTAGGTGTCTCCACTCCTCCAGAGCTAGCTTGATGGCCAGTAACTCCCGATTCCCAATCGAGTAGTTGCGCTCTGCAGGAGAAAAAAGCTTGGAGTAATAGCCACATACCACTGTCTTGCCTTTGGAGCCTCTCTGGAACAAAAGTGCGCCAGCACCAACAGAGGAGGGGTCCACCTCCAATGAAAACTGCAGAGACACATCAGGATGATGGAGGATTAAGGCTGATGTGAAGGCCTTCTTTAAGCTCCTGAATGCGGCCTCTGCATCTGGAGGCCACACCTTGGCATTCATGCCGTTTTTGGTGATGGTAGAGATGGGAGTTGTCAGTGAGGAGAAGTTGGGGATGAACAGCCGGTAGAAGTTGGCGAATCCCAAGAAGCGCTGTATGGCCCTTCAGCCTTGAGGGCGTGGCCATTCAAGGACAGCCTTTACCTTCTCAGGATCCATTTTGAGACCTTGATCAGAGATGATGTAGCCCAGGAAGGGTAGAGACTTTTTCTCGAACACGCACTTCTCCAGCTCGGCATACTGGCGAATTCTCCCTTTATCGAAGCAAAACTTGACAGACATGTCTTTAATGAGTCGCTGGATCTGGGGAAAAAATCTAAATGTCATCGAGATACACCACAACACAGACATAGAGGTGATCAAGGACGATGTCATTGACGAACTCCTGGAAGACCGTGGGAGCATTACACAGGTTGAAGGGCATCACCAGGTATTCGTAGTGCCCATCTCGAGTATTAACCCCTTCCTGACATCCACCGCATATATACGGCGCACGCCGGGTGGGAGAATATGGAGCGGGCTCACGGACTGAGACCGCTCCATAGAGTGAGTGTGTCGGCTGTGTGTCACAGCCGACACTTCAGGGTAATGAGCGGGATCCCGTTCGAGCTCGATCCCGCTTGTTTAACCCGTTAAATGCCGCTTTCAATTGCGGTCGCGGCATTTAAATTACTAAAAACAGGGGGGCGACCACCTGTAACATCCTAACAGCCCCCCGGGGTGAGATCGAGGGGAGTCGTTGGTTGGCACGGCTTCCTGGGGGCATGACTAAGTCCCCCAGGTCCGCCATCTTTGTAATCCTATGTAGCCCTGCCTACGGCATTATTTAGTCCGCACGGTGAACGCCGTAAAAAAATAAAAATATCAGAATTGCTGTTTTTTGGTCCCTTCTTCTCCCATAAAAAAAGTGATCAAAAAGTCTCACGTACCCCAAAATGGTACCAATATAAACTTCAGCTCGCCCCGCAAAAAATAAGCGCTCACATGGTTAAATCGACAGAAAAATAAAAATGTTACGGCTCTCAGAATATGGCGACAAAACTCACATTTTATTTTTAACAATCAGTTTTTTCCTTGTAAAAGTAGTAAAACATAAAGAAAACTATATAAATTTGGTATCGCTGTAATCGTATTGACCCGTAGAATAAAGTTAACATGCCATTTTTACCGTACGGTGAACGCCGTAAAAAGAAAGTTTTTTTCCTATTCCATTTTTTTCTCGTTTCCCACTACATTATATGGTGCTGTGAAAATCTACAACTCGTCCTGTAAAAAAACAAGCAATATTGATGGAAAAATAAAAGAATTATGGCCTTTGGAAGGTGGGGAGGAAAAGACAAAAGTGAAAATCCGAAAAAAGGCTGAGGAGGGAAGGGGTTAAATGCCGTCTTCCATTCGTCACCCCGACTAATCCGGATTAGGTTGTAGGCCCCCCACAGGTCTAGTTTGGAAAGATTTTTTGTTCCCCGTATACGATCAAACAGTTCTGAAATCAATGGCAACGGGTATGTATCTGTTCTTTACCGTGATCTGGTTGAGGCCCCGGTAGTCAATGCAGGGTCGGAGAGATCCATTTTCCTTTTTAACAAAGAAAAACCCGGCCCAGCCTGGGGATGAGGATTTGCGTATGAAGCCCCTCTCTAAATTCTCCTTGATATAGGCGGACATAGACTGGGTCTCAGGTAAGGAGAGAGGGTATACTCCCCGGTGTGGGGGCAACGTCTCTGCCTCATTCTTGCTGAAGACATCCGAGAATTGAGAATATCAAGGGGGCAACCCTGCCAATGACTGATGCGGAGGAGGCCCCTCTGTGAAGAACAGTGACCACATGGCCTGACGGGGGTTCAGCCGCTGGGCCATCTGGAGATAGGTGAGGTTCTTGTGGTCCGTGAATATTAGGATTGGATGAGCTGCGCCCTCTAGTAGGTGTCTCCACTCCTCCAGAGCTAGCTTGATGGCCAGTAACTCCCGATTCCCAATCGAGTAGTTGCGCTCTGCAGGAGAAAAAAGCTTGGAGTAATAGCCACATACCACTGTCTTGCCTTTGGAGCCTCTCTGGAACAAAAGTGCGCCAGCACCAACAGAGGAGGGGTCCACCTCCAATGAAAACTGCAGAGACACATCAGGATGATGGAGGATTAAGGCTGATGTGAAGGCCTTCTTTAAGCTCCTGAATGCGGCCTCTGCATCTGGAGGCCACACCTTGGCATTCATGCCGTTTTTGGTGATGGTAGAGATGGGAGTTGTCAGTGAGGAGAAGTTGGGGATGAACAGCCGGTAGAAGTTGGCGAATCCCAAGAAGCGCTGTATGGCCCTTCAGCCTTGAGGGCGTGGCCATTCAAGGACAGCCTTTACCTTCTCAGGATCCATTTTGAGACCTTGATCAGAGATGATGTAGCCCAGGAAGGGTAGAGACTTTTTCTCGAACACGCACTTCTCCAGCTCGGCATACTGGCGAATTCTCCCTTTATCGAAGCAAAACTTGACAGACATGTCTTTAATGAGTCGCTGGATCTGGGGAAAAAATCTAAATGTCATCGAGATACACCACAACACAGACATAGAGGTGATCAAGGACGATGTCATTGACGAACTCCTGGAAGACCGTGGGAGCATTACACAGGTTGAAGGGCATCACCAGGTATTCGTAGTGCCCATCTCGAGTATTAACCCCTTCCTGACATCCACCGCATATATACGGCGCACGCCGGGTGGGAGAATATGGAGCGGGCTCACGGACTGAGACCGCTCCATAGAGTGAGTGTGTCGGCTGTGTGTCACAGCCGACACTTCAGGGTAATGAGCGGGATCCCGTTCGAGCTCGATCCCGCTTGTTTAACCCGTTAAATGCCGCTTTCAATTGCGGTCGCGGCATTTAAATTACTAAAAACAGGGGGGCGACCACCTGTAACATCCTAACAGCCCCCCGGGGTGAGATCGAGGGGAGTCGTTGGTTGGCACGGCTTCCTGGGGGCATGACTAAGTCCCCCAGGTCCGCCATCTTTGTAATCCTATGTAGCCCTGCCTACGGCATTATTTAGTCCGCACGGTGAACGCCGTAAAAAAATAAAAATATCAGAATTGCTGTTTTTTGGTCCCTTCTTCTCCCATAAAAAAAGTGATCAAAAAGTCTCACGTACCCCAAAATGGTACCAATATAAACTTCAGCTCGCCCCGCAAAAAATAAGCGCTCACATGGTTAAATCGACAGAAAAATAAAAATGTTACGGCTCTCAGAATATGGCGACAAAACTCACATTTTATTTTTAACAATCAGTTTTTTCCTTGTAAAAGTAGTAAAACATAAAGAAAACTATATAAATTTGGTATCGCTGTAATCGTATTGACCCGTAGAATAAAGTTAACATGCCATTTTTACCGTACGGTGAACGCCGTAAAAAGAAAGTTTTTTTCCTATTCCATTTTTTTCTCGTTTCCCACTACATTATATGGTGCTGTGAAAATCTACAACTCGTCCTGTAAAAAAACAAGCAATATTGATGGAAAAATAAAAGAATTATGGCCTTTGGAAGGTGGGGAGGAAAAGACAAAAGTGAAAATCCGAAAAAAGGCTGAGGAGGGAAGGGGTTAAATGCCGTCTTCCATTCGTCACCCCGACTAATCCGGATTAGGTTGTAGGCCCCCCACAGGTCTAGTTTGGAAAGATTTTTTGTTCCCCGTATACGATCAAACAGTTCTGAAATCAATGGCAACGGGTATGTATCTGTTCTTTACCGTGATCTGGTTGAGGCCCCGGTAGTCAATGCAGGGTCGGAGAGATCCATTTTCCTTTTTAACAAAGAAAAACCCGGCCCAGCCTGGGGATGAGGATTTGCGTATGAAGCCCCTCTCTAAATTCTCCTTGATATAGGCGGACATAGACTGGGTCTCAGGTAAGGAGAGAGGGTATACTCCCCGGTGTGGGGGCAACGTCTCTGCCTCATTCTTGCTGAAGACATCCGAGAATTGAGAATATCAAGGGGGCAACCCTGCCAATGACTGATGCGGAGGAGGCCCCTCTGTGAAGAACAGTGACCACATGGCCTGACGGGGGTTCAGCCGCTGGGCCATCTGGAGATAGGTGAGGTTCTTGTGGTCCGTGAATATTAGGATTGGATGAGCTGCGCCCTCTAGTAGGTGTCTCCACTCCTCCAGAGCTAGCTTGATGGCCAGTAACTCCCGATTCCCAATCGAGTAGTTGCGCTCTGCAGGAGAAAAAAGCTTGGAGTAATAGCCACATACCACTGTCTTGCCTTTGGAGCCTCTCTGGAACAAAAGTGCGCCAGCACCAACAGAGGAGGGGTCCACCTCCAATGAAAACTGCAGAGACACATCAGGATGATGGAGGATTAAGGCTGATGTGAAGGCCTTCTTTAAGCTCCTGAATGCGGCCTCTGCATCTGGAGGCCACACCTTGGCATTCATGCCGTTTTTGGTGATGGTAGAGATGGGAGTTGTCAGTGAGGAGAAGTTGGGGATGAACAGCCGGTAGAAGTTGGCGAATCCCAAGAAGCGCTGTATGGCCCTTCAGCCTTGAGGGCGTGGCCATTCAAGGACAGCCTTTACCTTCTCAGGATCCATTTTGAGACCTTGATCAGAGATGATGTAGCCCAGGAAGGGTAGAGACTTTTTCTCGAACACGCACTTCTCCAGCTCGGCATACTGGCGAATTCTCCCTTTATCGAAGCAAAACTTGACAGACATGTCTTTAATGAGTCGCTGGATCTGGGGAAAAAATCTAAATGTCATCGAGATACACCACAACACAGACATAGAGGTGATCAAGGACGATGTCATTGACGAACTCCTGGAAGACCGTGGGAGCATTACACAGGTTGAAGGGCATCACCAGGTATTCGTAGTGCCCATCTCGAGTATTAACCCCTTCCTGACATCCACCGCATATATACGGCGCACGCCGGGTGGGAGAATATGGAGCGGGCTCACGGACTGAGACCGCTCCATAGAGTGAGTGTGTCGGCTGTGTGTCACAGCCGACACTTCAGGGTAATGAGCGGGATCCCGTTCGAGCTCGATCCCGCTTGTTTAACCCGTTAAATGCCGCTTTCAATTGCGGTCGCGGCATTTAAATTACTAAAAACAGGGGGGCGACCACCTGTAACATCCTAACAGCCCCCCGGGGTGAGATCGAGGGGAGTCGTTGGTTGGCACGGCTTCCTGGGGGCATGACTAAGTCCCCCAGGTCCGCCATCTTTGTAATCCTATGTAGCCCTGCCTACGGCATTATTTAGTCCGCACGGTGAACGCCGTAAAAAAATAAAAATATCAGAATTGCTGTTTTTTGGTCCCTTCTTCTCCCATAAAAAAAGTGATCAAAAAGTCTCACGTACCCCAAAATGGTACCAATATAAACTTCAGCTCGCCCCGCAAAAAATAAGCGCTCACATGGTTAAATCGACAGAAAAATAAAAATGTTACGGCTCTCAGAATATGGCGACAAAACTCACATTTTATTTTTAACAATCAGTTTTTTCCTTGTAAAAGTAGTAAAACATAAAGAAAACTATATAAATTTGGTATCGCTGTAATCGTATTGACCCGTAGAATAAAGTTAACATGCCATTTTTACCGTACGGTGAACGCCGTAAAAAGAAAGTTTTTTTCCTATTCCATTTTTTTCTCGTTTCCCACTACATTATATGGTGCTGTGAAAATCTACAACTCGTCCTGTAAAAAAACAAGCAATATTGATGGAAAAATAAAAGAATTATGGCCTTTGGAAGGTGGGGAGGAAAAGACAAAAGTGAAAATCCGAAAAAAGGCTGAGGAGGGAAGGGGTTAAATGCCGTCTTCCATTCGTCACCCCGACTAATCCGGATTAGGTTGTAGGCCCCCCACAGGTCTAGTTTGGAAAGATTTTTTGTTCCCCGTATACGATCAAACAGTTCTGAAATCAATGGCAACGGGTATGTATCTGTTCTTTACCGTGATCTGGTTGAGGCCCCGGTAGTCAATGCAGGGTCGGAGAGATCCATTTTCCTTTTTAACAAAGAAAAACCCGGCCCAGCCTGGGGATGAGGATTTGCGTATGAAGCCCCTCTCTAAATTCTCCTTGATATAGGCGGACATAGACTGGGTCTCAGGTAAGGAGAGAGGGTATACTCCCCGGTGTGGGGGCAACGTCTCTGCCTCATTCTTGCTGAAGACATCCGAGAATTGAGAATATCAAGGGGGCAACCCTGCCAATGACTGATGCGGAGGAGGCTGAACCGGATGGATATGCCCCAGGCAGCGGTTGAGGCACTTGGAACCCCACTGGAGGACCTCTCCGGCGTTCCAATCCAGGACTGGGGCGTGTAGACGGAGCCAAGGCAAACCTAGCAGTATGGGGTTGACGGCCCTGGGCAGGACAAAAAAGGAGATGAGCTCGGAATGGAGGGCTCCAACTTGAAGCCTCAGCGGTTTGGCCACAGACAATATTGGGTCAGGCAGAAGCAGTCCATTTACTGAGGCAACGATCAACGGCTTCTCTTGAAGGATTGTAGGCAAGTGAAGGAGATCCACTAGGTCTCTGCGTATAAAATCCAGATATGCAGAGGTGGATCCTCTCGCCAGCGACAATAGTCACAGGGATAGACAACTTGGAAGAAAGTTCTCTGTCAAATGCTGTGTCGCCCAGGGTTATCTTTGATCTCTGATGACAGTCCATGCTAGAAAGATGCTACCAACGCCTCGTTGTTCCAGGACAGCTCACCTGCCTGGGTCCGGAACTGGATGCTGTACTCGCCCACGAAGGTGTCCTCCTGGCGAAGGTTCAGTAGGGAGGCATCTGCCGACGAGACTTGTCCAGGCTCCTTAAACACAGTGCTGAATAACTGCAGGAACCCCTTGAAGTCACGGATCTCAGGTCCCTGTTGTTCCCAGATAGGGTTCGCCCACGCCAGGGCCTTGCCACCAAGCAGGGAAACAAGGCGATCCTGGCGCCGTCCGAGGAAAATGCTCTGGCATGCAAGGTGAAGTGAATTTGACACTGATAGAAATCCCCTGCATGCACTTGCATCTCCATTGAAACGAGGCGGTAGTGGCAACGAGAATCAGGGATCAGAACTGGTGCGGACAGGAGGTGTAGCAGGAGGATCAGCCGGAGAAACTGGAACAGGAGCAAAGAAGGAAGTAGCTAGCGCCCCTAGCTGTTGTGCCATGGCGTTTACTGCCACAAGGAGTTGGTCCTGTCGTGTTCGCAGGTCCTGCAGATCCACTTTCATGGCTTGAGAAGGTGACAGGCCCTTGAATTGACCAGCGGGGTCCATGGCCTGAGCGCACTGTCACGGCATGGGGTTTGGAGCCACTGGGCCGTACCACAGCGTAGCAGGATAGCAGCTGGCCAAACAGGTATAGGCAATGTCTATAGTTCTGGAAAGGGTACCTGAGGTAGCGTAGACAGTAGCGGTGGTTTCAGGCTGAGGGTAGGTAGGCACCAGGCGGGTGCAACACAGCAGATGCAGCAGAGATCACAACACGACTCCAAAACTTTAAGGCACAGGGGCACGGTAGCACAGGATACAGGGTACTGGAAGCAGGAATGGGAACACTGGGAACTGGAAGACACTAGGAGACCATTTGCACAGACAAACTAAGGTAACACAACAACGCTCAGGCAATGAATGGAAGGGCATAGCCCTTTTTATAGTCTAGAGGCATTCTGGGCTACAGACATGTCAAAAGTTTTATAAAATTTTAGTTACACTTTAAATCTCCTGCTTCCCTTCACACAGTCATAGAGGTAATTACTGATTTATAATTAAGTTCAATGGGAACTGGATAAATCTGTCTTTAGTAAACTCACATTAGTGATAGCTGCAGGCAGTCAAAATTTTAAATAGCTATGAAAAGAGAAACATAAGATATGCAGCCCTCTGTAAAAGAGTTTGGAACCCCTTTAAAAAATATATTAAACTATACTACTGATGAATAGGTATTCGTTCACATTGATATAAGAAGATGATCTCAGTTTTAATATTTTATAACTAGAGCAGGGTATCTTGCTTTAGCCTGATACTAGTAAATTTGGCAACTAGCCCATTCTTAATGTAAATAATAACTAAAGTATAATTTTAATCGTTCTTTCAGGCTATAAAAAATATGTTATGTAGTATGTAGTATATAGTATGAAATTAATCAGCAAAAATTTTTGGACCTATTTAAATAAGCATAAAAACAAATTGAAAAAAATAATGCACCTCAAGGTATGCTATTTGTTCCATAGTGAAAACTCTACAGAAGACCCCCTTCTTTGAAAAGACCACCCATTTACCTAGACCAGATTCTCTTTGATAGATTTTCAGTTCCATTATATTCTATGTATACTGGCCATCTTCTTTGAAGGGGCCACCATTCCAGAATTTTGGTGGGTCAACTCAAAGATCCCAACCCGATCGAGCATACATTTCACTTGCTTAAGACAAAACTTAAGGCAGAAAGACCCACAAACAAGCAACAACTGAAGACAGCTGCAGTAAAGGCCTGGCAAAGCATCACAAAGGAGGAAACCCAGCGTTTGGTCCATGGGTTCTAGACTTCAGGCAGTCATTGCCTGCAAAGGATTTTCTACAAAGTATTAAATAAAACATTTTTTTATTTATGGTAATGTTAATTTGTCCAATTACTTTTGAGCCTTATGTTCAACCCCTTGAATTAAACCTGAAAGTCTACACTTCAATTGCATCTCAGTTGTTTCATTTCAAATCCAATGTGGTGGCACGCAGAGCCCATATCATGAAGATTGTGTCACTGTCCAAATATTTCTGGACCTATCTTTGTGTCTTTCAAGTTACATAGAAGACTACACTAGAAAAACCTCAGTGTTAGGTACACTACCGTTCAAAAGTTTAGGATCACTTAGAAATTTCCTTATTTTTGAAAGAAAAGCACAGTTTTTTTCAATGAAGATAACATAAAATTAATCAGAAATACACTCTATACATTGTTAATGTGGTAAATGACTATTCTAGCTGCAAACGTCTGTTTTTTAATGCAATATCTACATAGGTGTATAGAGGCCCATTTCCAGCAACCATCACTCCAGTGTTCTAATGGTACATTGTGTTTGCTAACTGAGTTAGAAGGCTAATCGATGATTAGAAAACAATTGAAAACCCTTGTGCAATTATGTTAGCACCGCTGTAAACAGTTTTGCTATTTAGAGGAGCTATAAAACTGACCTTCCTTTGAGCTAGTTGAGAATCTGGATCATTACATTTGTGGGTTCAATTAAACTCTCCAAATGGCTAGAAAAAGAGAGCTTTCATGTGAAACTCGACAGTCTATTCTTGTTCTTAGAAATGAAGGCTATTCCATGCGAGAAATTGCCAAGAAACTGAAGATTTCCTACAACAGTGTGTACTACTCCCTTCAGATGACAGCACAAACAGACTCTAACCAGAGTAGAAAGAGAAGTGGGAGGCCCCGCTGCACAACTGAGCAACAAGACAAGTACATTAGAGTCTCTAGTTTGAGAAATAGATGCATCACAGGTCCTCAACTGGCAGCTTCATTAAATAGTACCCGCAAAACGCCAGTGTCAACGTCTACAGTGAAGAGGCGACTCCGGGATGCTGGCCTTCAGGGCAGAGTGGCAAAGAAAAAGCCATATCTGAGACTGGCTAATAAAAGGAAAAGATCAATATGTGCAAAAGCACACAGACATTGGACAGAGGAATATTGGAAAAAAGTGTTATGGACAGACGAATCGAAGTTTGAGGTGTTTGGATCACACAGAAGAACATTTGTGAGACGCAGAACAACTGAAAAGATGCTGGAAGAGTGCCTGACGCCATCTGTCAAGCATGGTGGAGGTAATGTGATGGTCTGGGGTTGCTTTGGTGCTGGTAAAGTGGGAGATTTGTACAAGGTAACAGGGATTTTGAATAAGGAAGGCTATCACTCCATTTTGCAACGCCATGCCATACCCTGTGGACAGCGCTTGATTGGAGCCAATTTCACCCTACAACAGGACAATGAGCCAAAGCACACCTCCAAATTATGCAAGAACTATTTAGGGAAGAAGCAGGCAGCTGGTATTCTATCTGTAATGGAATGGCCAGCGCAGTCACCAGATCTCAACCCCATAGAGCTGTTGTGGGAGCAGCTTGACCGTATGGTACGCAAGAAGTGCCCATCAAGCCAATCCAACTTGTGGGAGGGGCTTCTGGAAGCATGGGGTGAAATTTCTCCCGATTACCTCAGCAAATTAACAGCTAGAATGCCAAAGGTCTGAAAAGCTGTAATTGCTGCAAATGGAGCATTCTTTGACTAAAGCAAAGTTTGAAGGAGAAAATTATTATTTCAAATAAAAATCATTATTTCTAACCTTGTCAATGTCTTGACTATATTCTCTAGTCATTTTGCAACTCATTTGATAAATATAAGTGTGAGTTTTCATGGAAAACACAAAATTGTCTGGGTGACCCCAAACTTTTGAACGGTAGTGTAGATGATAAAGCTAATGTATGTACATTATACTGTACATAAACTATGGAAGCCTGAAACTGCACCTCAAAATCATATGGTGTATGTAGCATTAGTTTCTAGCCATTATTTTTTTTAATATAAAAGAATGATAGCTATCTTTTGTGACTCTCCCATTAACATGGCTGTGTAGGTTGGCAAATGAAACACGTTTTATAGTGAGGGAGTAAAAGGTTATGTACACTTTTGCAACATTTTTTTTTTATTGTTTGAACACATCTAAAATAAAATATGAAGCCGCTTTGCAAAGAGTCTTGATTTAAAAATATCCTATGTTTTGTGTCTATAGCTCCTATGCAGAACTAGGTTTCTCTATGGTTATGGACTACAACAAGCCCTATCCTGCAGTCAAACACCCTTCCACCTGTCTCCTCTTCTATTCTCTGCAAGTTAGCTAGAAGAGGAGGAAAGGGAGGAGTAACACATGACAATAGGACATGACTGCACACTACGGTGTTTGTAGTCTGTTAGGGTGTGTGCACACGGCTTATTTTCTATCTATGGGCACAGCCCAACATTTCAAGATCGAACTGCCGTTTTTCGGGCCTTATACGGCCGAAAAATGGCCGAAAAATGCGACGCAGAATGCCTCCAAACATCTGCCTATTGATTTAAATGGGAAAAATGGCATACTGTTCTGACAGGGTGTTTTTTTACGCGGCCGTTTTACAAAAACGGCGCGTAAAAAGACGCCCCGTAAAAAGAAGTGCATGTCACTTCTTGAGCCATTTTTGGTGCGATTTTTCATTTTTCATTTTTCAAAACAGCTCCAAAAACGGCTGTAAAAAATGCAGCGTAAAACGTGGGTTTGCTTAACCCCTTAAGGACACAGCCTGTTTTGGCCTTCAGGACACAGCCGATTTTTTCAAATCTGACATGTTTCACTTTATGTGGTAATAACTCCGGAATGCTTTTACCTATCCAAGCGATTCTGAGATTGTTTTCTCGTGACACATTGGACTTTATGTGACTGGCAAAATTTGCTCGATACATTAAGTATTTAATTGTGAAAAACACCAAAATGTAGCGAAAAATTGCAAAAATTTGCATTTTTCTAAATTTATATGTATCAGCTTGTAAGACAGATGGTAATACCACACAAAATTGTTGCTAATTAACATCACCCATATGTCTACTTTAGATTGGCATCGTTTTTTGAACATCCTTTTATTTTTCTATGACATCACAAGGCTTAGAACTTTAGCAGCAATTTCTCACATTTTCAAGAAAATTTCAAAAGGCTATTTTTACAGGGGCCAGTTCAGATGTGAAGTGGATTTTAGGGCCTTATATATTAGAAACCCTCGATAAGTCACCCCATTTTAAAAACTTCACCCCTCAAAGTATTCAAAACAGCATTTAGAAAGTTTCTTAACCCTTTAGATGTTTCACAGGAATTAAGGCAAACTAGATGTGAAATGTTCAAATTTCTTTCTTTTTTTGCAGAAATTCATTTTTCATCTATTTTTTTTGTAACACAGAAAGTTTTACCAGAGAAACGCAACTCAATATCTATTGCCCAGATTCTGCCGTTTTTAGAAATACCCCACATGTGGCCCTAGTGCGGTAATGGACTGAAGCACCGGCCTCAGAAGCAAAGGAACACCTAGAGGATTTTGGGGCCTCCTTTTTATTAGAAAATATTTTAGGCTCCGTGTCGGATCTGAAAGGCTCTTGCGACACCAAAACAGTGGAAATCCCCCAAAAGTGACACCATTTTGGAAACTATACCCCTTGAGGAAATTATCTAGGGGTATAGTGAGCATTTTGACCCCGCAGGTTTTTTGCAGAAATTATTGGAAGTAGGCCGTGAAAATGAAAATCTACATTCTTTCAAAGAAAATGTAGGTTTAGCTAATTTTTTCTAATTTCCACAAGGACTAAAAGGAGAAAATGCACCACTACTTTTGTAAAGCAATTTCTCCCGAGTAAAACAATACCCGCATGTGGTCATAAACGGCTTTTTGGACACACGGCGGAGCTTAGAAGGGAAAGAGCGCCATTTGGCTTTTGGAGCTCAAATTTAGCAGGAATGGTTTGCGGAGACCACGTCGCATTTGCAAAGCCCCTAAGGGACCAAAACAGTGAAAACACCAAAAAAGTGACTCCATTTAGGAAACTACACCCCTTGAAGAATTCATCTAGGGGTGTAGTGGGCATTTTGAACCCACAGGGGTTTCATAGATTTTATTAGAATTGGGCAGTGAAGATAAAAAAAATCCTTTTTTTCCAATAAGACGTAGCTTTAGCTCAACATTTTTCATTTTCTCAACAAATAAAGGAATAAAAGAACCCCAACATTTGTAAAGCAACTTCTCTGGAGTACGGCAATACCCCATTTGTGGTTATAAACTGCTGTTTGGGCACACGGCAAGGATCAGAAGAGAAGGAGTGCCATTTGGCTTTTGGAGCACAGATTTTGCTGGATTGGTTTCTTGACACCATGTCACTTTTGCAAAGCTCCTAAGGTGTCAGTACAGTGGAAACTCCCCAAAAGTGATTCCATTCACAAAACTACACCCCTTGAGGAATTCATCTAGGGGTGTAGTGAGCATTTTGACCCCACAGGTGTTTCATAGATTTTATTAGAATTGGGCAGTGAAAATAAAAAAAATCCTTTTTCTTCAATAAGACGTAGTTTTAGCTGAAAATGTTTCATATTCTCAACAAATAAATGTAAAAGAGCACCACAACACTTGTAAAGCAACTTCTCCTGTGTATGACAATACCACATATGTGGTCATAAACTGCTGTTTAGGCACAGAGTAGGGCTCAGAAGGGAAGGAGCACCATTTGGCTTTTGGAGTACAGATTTTGCTGGATTGGTTTCTGGGCGCTATGTCGCATTTGCAAAGTCCCTGTGGGACTAAAACAGTGGATCCCCCCCAGAAGTGACCCCATTTTGGAAACTACACCCCTCAAGGTATTCACCTAGTGGTGTAGTGAGCATATTAACCCCACAGGTGATTGGCAGAAATTGGTGTGCACGTGATGTTGCAGAGTGAAAATGGTTTTTCAATAGATATGCCAATATCCAGCTTGTGCCACTGGAGACACACACCCCAAAAATTATTAAAAGGGTTCTCCCGGGTATGGCGATGCCATATATGTGGAAGTAAACTGCTGTTTGGGCACGCTGTAGGGTTCAGAAGGGAGGTATAGCCATTTGGCTTTTGGAGCGTGGATTTTGCTTGTAGTAGTTTTGTTTGGAGTCTTACTGGTGTTTCCGTTTATAATGTGGGGGTACATGTAAGGCGGGCGGAGTATATAAGGGCCATAGTCAGGTGGTATAGTGGGGTAAAAAAAAAACAATAAAATAATCCATAGATGTGTGTTATGCTGTGACACAATCCTTTCTGCACAGGCCGGTGTCGCACTAATAAATGGTCTTTACTTATCCCCCTTTTGGTCCGCACTCGGCACCTTTGCAGTTTGGGGAATTTTGCTGGGAAGTGTTGTCCTGGTATAATACGGGCGCCCTCACTTCCAGCAGATATGTTTGGGCCCTCCCCTTCCTGGATCCCTAATTTTAGGGGCCTTGATAATTCGCCACTTGAAACAGAAGAAATGTTCCCCTCGGGCTGCACAGCTGCATATTTTTATTTCCTGGCTTATTGGTGCCTTGACTAATTTTATTTTTTCATAGACGTAGTGGTATGAGGGCTGTTTTTTTTTTGCGGGACGAGCTGTAGTTTTTATTGGTACCATTTTGGGGTACACGCGACTTTTTGATCACTTGTTATCCTTTTTTTTTGGGGAGGCAAGGTGACCAAAAAACAGCAATTCTGGCATATTTTTTTAGTTCTTTTTATACAGCGTTCGCCACGTGTTATAAATTACATGTTACCTTTATTCTGCGGGTCAGTCCGATTCCGGTGATACCTAATTTATAGCACTTTTTATGTTTTACAACTTTTTGCACAATAAAATAACTTTTGTAAAGAGAATGGATTTTTTCTGTCGCCAAGTTGTGAGAGCCATAACGGTTTTACATTTTTCGTCGGCGGAGCTGTATGAGGGCTTGTTTTTAGCGAGACGAGTTATAGTTTTTATAGGTACCATTTTTAGGTACATGCGACTTTTTGATCACTTTTTATTTCAATTTTTGGAAGACAAAGTGACCAAAAAATAGCAATTATGTCAGTATTTTTTAGTTATTTTTATTACGGCGTTCACTGTGCGGAATAAATAACATAATATTTTTATAGTTCAGGTCTGGGCGGGGCCTAATCAGCTTACGTAATGGCAGACAGGAGTCCATTGTTAGGGCTCCTGTTGCCATGGTAGCAGTCGCCAGCCTTGCCATCGCGTGGCAAGGCTGCCGATTTGCTACAAACCTCTAGGATGCAGCGATCACAATGGATCGCTGCATCTAAGGGGTTAATGCCAGGAATCTGAGCTAGCTCCGGTTCCTGGCGATAGATCGGGGTGTCCGCTGTAACATACAGCGGACACCCACTGCTGATGACGCCGGCTCAGCTTCTGAGCCGGAAGCTGAGCCGGCGCCATCTTGCCGATGGTACCGGAAGCCTCCTGGGCCCCGCCGACGACGGGGCATAGGAGGATTCCGTTGCTGGCGGACCGGGAGGTAAGCATTAGCCCTCCGATCGCCTTTGCAGCCACCGGCAACCCAGCGATCATGTTGCTGGGGCGCCGCTGGCTATAAACTCCTCACATGCTGCGATCGCTATTCAACGCAGCATGTGAGGGGTTAATCGGTCGGATCGGAGGCTAGCTCCGGTCCTGGCCGATACCTCAGGGTGCCAGCTGTAACATACAGCTGTCACCCAGCGGTGATGTCGCTGGCTCAGCTCCTGAGCCAGCTTCATCTCCATGACGTACAGTTACGTCAAGATGCGGGAACAGTCCATCTCCCATGACGTAACTGTACGTGATTTTGCGAGAAGGGGTTAAAAAACAGCTGAAAATCAGGAGCTGTTTTCCCCGTTTTTTTCTAAGTATGTGAACATACCCTTACCATGTAACAAAAGTGTACATATAAGCAGTTACCATTCACTGGCACTGCTTATATTGGAAAAACATATTTGCATAAGTAAAAATCTAACCTGTTCGATCGTGAAATGTTGGGCTGTGCCCATAGATAGGGAGATCACAAAACAATAAATTTATATCTTTGACCAGCATAAGCTGCTTTGTATAGCTTATTATATGTCTTGTGCCAGATTGTATTATTTTAACAAGCAGAAATTCCTAATTTTCTTTACATTTAACCATAAATGTCATTCAGAATGCATTTAAGTTAACATAATTGTTCAGCTAAAGCCCAAAGAAATAATAAATTGGTGACATTTGCAAATTCAATTCATTATATTTAACAGTAAAAGATGAATATAACAAAAGGATATTTGGAAAATATGACATTTCAAGGGTCCTTAAATATTAACATAAGTAACATGTAAAAATGTAAAAAAGTTCTGTCACAGGAGAACAAATTCACTTTATATACATTGTTCATCTGCTACCCTAGGCCCTCCACCACTTGTACCTGCACTATGATCACAAGTGATGTAATCAGTCACACCTTTGTATATCTGGTAGAAAAAGGTCAAAAGATTTCAGTTCTGTACAAGCGACATACGCACGGCCGGTGCCAGCACTCACGGGATAACCAACCTCCATAGAAAGTAATTCAGTTAAAAAAATATATGTAACTTATGTGTAGTATTATGTTAGTTACCTTTGGTGTAGTAAAGGTATTTACTTCAGTTTGCGCAGTTCAAGTACCGAGCCAAAATTTTCCATTCAATACTTAATTTAGCTCTGTGCTGTAAGCAGTTCTAGAAAAATCCTTTATTGTACTACACTCGACTGTCGTGCAATAATTTCTTATTATTTATGTTTTAGACATTCCTACCAGCGTAAAAGACATATGGGTCAAAATCATTGGTACCCCTAAAGAATATTTTATAAAACCCCCCAAAATATGCATCTTTGGGGAAAAAAAAAAAAAGAACTCCATTGTTGATCATTTCTTGTTTCCCTGGGGTATGAATCAGCCTAAGGCCTTATTTACACGAGCGCTGCACATCTCGGACATGAAAAACTGCAGTTTTTCACGTCCGAGGTGCATCCGTACTCAGCGCTGTGGGATGCGATGTCACGCATCCCCCATAGTTGAGAGTCTATGGAGGGATGCGTGATGCTTGAAAAGAACGGACATGTCCTATTTTCCCACGGACCCTTCACACGGTCCGTTGAAACAACAGCTGTGTGAACGGCCACATTGAATTACATAGGTCCGTGGGACGGCCGCTGTTTAAACGGCCGTCCCAAAGACGTTAAAGGCGTTCGTGTAAATAAGGCCTAAATAAGACAGAAAGTTCTAGACCTAAAAAGATTGAGAAATGTTTTCTTAAAATGAAGAAGCTAGGTAAAATGACCATTAAGCTCAATCAGCGTGATAATAACATGTATGGCATAACACAATCATTAAACTGGTTTTCTTCAGAGAAGAGAAAACCTATAAAATGTCCAAGTCTGAATAGTTAAATTCAGCTTTGAAATGTAATTTGGGCAGCAATGTGCCAGCATTTGACTAAGGCCTTATTCACATGAGCGTGTCCGTTTTGCGCACGTAAAAAATGGAAAGTTTTACGCTCATTGTAGTTCCGTGTGACATCCGTGTACGGTGCGCGTCTGCGTTTTTACACGCGTATGTCCCGCGTTTTTTACATCAACAAAAAAATCTGAAGGAGGTGTTTTTCTTTTTCTCATCATTTCTTTAGCAATTGTTGCGTGAATCACGGACAGCACAAGGATGACGTCCGTGTGCTGTCCATGATTTTCACGCACCCATTGACTTCAATGGGTGCGTGATGCGCAAGAAACGCAGAAGAATAGGACATGCAGTGAGTTACAAGCAGCGGACACACGCTGCATGAAAAACACTGAATGTCTGAATGCCCCCATTGAATTGCATAGGTCCGTGTGACGTTCATTGTTTTAACGCGCGTAACACAGACGTAGAATACGCTCGTGTGAATAAGGCAGAGTCACCCTTCCGTTCATGGGTTCCGCTAGACCTTTCATGTCGGAGGAACCAATAAGCGGAAAAGCAAATGGAAACCATAGCTTCCGTTTACATTACCATTGATTTCAATGGTAATGCTTCCATTGCAAATGGTTTCCGTTTGTCTCCGTTTTAAATAAGGTTTCCATTTTTTTTATGCGGAAACAATAGCGTAGTCGACTGCGCTATTGTTTCCACAAAAAAAACAAGCGGTAATGCAAATGGAATCTACGGTTTCCCTTTGCTTTTCCGTTTATGGGTTCCTCCGACGCAAAGCTCTAGAGGAACCCATGAACAGAACCTGCTGCTGATGTGAACAGGCCCTTATCATGGTAACAGATCATTAAGGGTATGTTCACATGCCATATTTACGGACATAATTCAGGCATTTTACGCCTCGAATTACGCCTGAAAAAACGGCTCAAAACGTCTGCAAACATCTGCCCATTGAATTCAATGGGTCTTACGGTGTTCTGTGCAGACGAGGTGTATTTTTAAACGCCGCTGTCAAAAGACAGCGCGTAAAAAGATGCCCACCTCAAAGAAGTGCATGTCACTTCTTGGGACGTAATTGGAGCCGTTTTTTATTGACTCCAATGAAAATCAGCTCCAATTACGTCAGTAAAAGACGCCGCGAAAAACGTGTGAACAGCTCCAGAATTTCAGACGTATTTGGCATTGCCGTGTGAGCATACTCTAACCCTCACACTGCTGTTCCTCTCTTTGCACATAGGAGAAAGTGGTAGTCTGAAACCTACCCCTAAACCCAAAAATAAATGAATACATACATAGAATACAGTGAAAGAATCACAGAATACTATCAATATCTTGTAATATTTTTATGTCACCAATGGAAAACACATCAGTCAACTACAAATAAAGACTTTGTACTAAAATAAATATAGCATTGATATTTTCTAATAACAAAAAAGAGGATTACATTGAAAAAATGTAACTTCAGCACAAAAAAACTACACCGCGTTCCAAATTATTATGCAAATGTTATTTTTCGCTGATTTTCCTAAATGGTCGATGCAAATGACAGTCAGTATAATCTTCAAGCCATCAACCGTTGGAGTATAATGCAAATTTTATTGAAAAAATCTCCTAATGATAAAGTTTCAAATTATTATGCACAACAGAGATCAAAACATTTTAAAGGTTGTAAATTGAACTAAAATGGTAATTTGTTGAATTTGCAGCATCAGGAGGTCATATTTACAGAAATCAAAAGCTCTTTCAATCAAAAAAAACTTAACAGGCCAAGTTACATGTTAACATAGGACCCCTTCTTTGATATCACCTTCACAATTCTTGCATCCATTGAATTTGTGAGTATTTGGACAGTTTCTGCTTGAATATCTTTGCAGGATGTCAGAATAACCTCCCAGAGCTTCTGTTTTGATGTGAACTGCCTCCCACCCTCATAGATATTTTGCTTGAGGATGCTCCAAAGGTTCACAATAGGGTTGAGGTCAGGGGAACATGGGGGCCACACCATGAGTTTCTCTCATTATATGCCCATAGCAGCCAATGACACAGAGGTATTCTTTGCAGCATGAGATGGTGCATTGACATGCATGAAGATAATTTTGCTACGGAAGGCACGGTTCTTCTTTTTGTACCACGGAAGAAAGTGGTCAGTCATAAACTCTACGTACTTTGCAGAAGTCATTTTCACACCGTCAGGGACCCTAAAGGGGTCTACCAGCTCTCTCCCCATGATTCCAGTCCAAAACATGACCCTGCCACCTCCTTGCTGACGCCGCAGCCTTGTTGGTACATGGTGGCCATTCACCAACCATCCACTACTCCATCTATATGGAACATCAAGGGTTGCACGGCACTCATCAGTAAACAACACGGTTTGAAAATTAGTCTTCATGTATTTCTGAGCCCACTGCAACCGTTTCTGCTTGTGAGCATTGTTTAGGGGTGGCCGAATAATAGCTTTATGCACACTTGCAAACCTCTGGAGGATCGTACACCTTAAGGTTCGCGGGACTCCAGAGGCACCAGCGGCTTCAAATACCTGTTTGCTGCTTTACAATGGCATTTTAGCAGCTGCTCTCCTAATCCTATTTACCTGGCAGAGACCTTCCTCATTATGCCTTTATCTGAACGAACCCGTCTGTGCTCTGAATCAGTCACAAATCTTTTCACAGTACGATGATCACGCTTAACCCCTTAAGGACGCAGCCTAGTTTGGGCCTTAAGGCTCAGAGCCCATTTTTCAAATCTGACATATTTCACTTTATGTGGTAATAACGTCGGAATGCTTAAACCTATCCAAGCGATTCTGAGATTGTTTTCTCGTGACACTTTGGGCTTCATGTTCGTGGTAAAATTTGGTCGATATATTCAGTCTTTATTTGTGAAAAATTGCAAAATTTAGAGAAAATTTACAAAAAATAGCATTTTTCAGAATTTAAATGCATCTGCTTGAAAAACAGACGGTTATACCACCCAAAATAGTTACTAGTTCACATTTCCCATATGTCTACTTTAGATTGGCATCGTTTTTTGAACATTATTTTATTTTTCTTGGACGTTACAAGGTTTAGAACATAAACAGCAATTTCTCATATTCTTAAGAAAATTTCAAAAGCCTTTTTTTGAAGGTGCCAGTTCAGTTCTGAAGTGGATTTGAGGGGCCTATGTATTAGAAACCCCCATAAAACACCCCATTTTAAAAACTAGACCCCTCAAAGTATTCAAAACAGCATATAGAAAGTTTTTTAACCCTTCAGGCATTTCACAGGAATTAAAGCAAAGTGGAAATGAAATTTGCAAATTTCATTTTTTCTGCTGAATTTCAATTTTATTCAATTTTTTTTTAGTAACAGAGAAGGTTTTACCAGAGAAACACTACTAAATATGTATTGTCCAGATTCTGCAGTTTTTAGAAATGTCCCACATGTGTCTCTAGTGCGCTCGTGGACTAAAACACAAGCCCTAGAAGCAAAGAAGCACCTCGTGCATTTTGAGGCCTCTTTTTTATTAGAATATATTTTAGGCAGCATGCCAGGTTTGAAGAGGCGTTGAGGTATCAAAACAATGGAAACCCACCAGAAGTGACCCCATTTTGGAAATTACACCCCTCAAGGAATTCATTTATGGTTTTTGTTATCATTTTGACCGCACAGTTTTTTCACAGCACCTATTTGAATTGGGCTGTGAAATGAAAAAAATGATATTTTTTCCAATAAAATGTCATTTTTGATCAAATTTTCTTATTTTCACAGGGAACAACATACCCCATTTTGTTGCCCAATTTGTCCTTAGTGCGGCAATACCCCATTTGTGGTGATAAACTGCCGTTTGGGCCCATGGGAGGGCTCAGAAGGAAAGGAGCGCTATGTGTTTGTTGGAGTCCAGATTTTGCTGGATTGGTTTTCGGGTGCCATGTCACATTTGCAGAGCCCCAGAGGTATCAAAGCAATGGAAACCCACCAGAAGTGACCCCATTTTGGAAACTACACCCCTCAAGGAATTCATTTATGGTTTTTGTTATCATTTTGACCGCACAGGTTTTTCACAGCACCTATTTGAATTGGGCTGTGAAATGAAAAAAATTATATTTTTTCCAATAAGATGTCATTTTTGATCAAAATTTCTTATTTTCACAAGGAACAACATACCCCATTTTGTTGCCCAATTTGTCCTTAGTGCGGCAATACCCCATTTGTGGTGATAAACTGCCGTTTGGGCCCATGGGAGGGCTCAGACG
The DNA here is from genome assembly GCF_050947455.1 of Rhinoderma darwinii. Taxonomy (NCBI): domain Eukaryota; kingdom Metazoa; phylum Chordata; class Amphibia; order Anura; family Rhinodermatidae; genus Rhinoderma; species Rhinoderma darwinii. The sequence goes on from NC_134687.1 coordinate 228,931,701, forward strand.
GAAAGGAGCGCTATGTGTTTGTTGGAGTCCAGATTTTGCTGGATTGGTTTTCGGGTGCCATGTTGCATTTGCAGAGCCCCAGAGGTATCAAAGCAATGGAAACCCACCAGAAGTGACCCCATTTTGGAAACTACACCCCTCAAGGAATTCATTTATGGTTTTTGTTATCATTTTGACCGCACAGGTTTTTCACAGCACCTATTTGAATTGGGCTGTGAAATGAAAAAAATTATATTTTTTCCAATAAGATGTCATTTTTGATCAAAATTTCTTATTTTCACAAGGAACAACATACCCCATTTTGTTGCCCAATTTGTCCTTAGTGCGGCAATACCCCATTTGTGGTGATAAACTGCCGTTTGGGCCCATGGGAGGGCTCAGACGGAAAGGAGCGCTATGTGTTTGTTGGAGTCCAGATTTTGCTGGATTGGTTTTCGGGTGCCATGTTGCATTTGCAGAGCCCCAGAGGTATCAAAGCAATGGAAACCCACCAGAAGTGACCCCATTTTGGAAACTACACCCCTCAAGGAATTCATTTATGGTTTTTGTTATCATTTTGACCGCACAGTTTTTTCACAGCACCTATTTGAATTGGGCTGTGAAATGAAAAAAATGATATTTTTTCCAATAAGATGTCATTTTTGATCAAAATTTCTTATTTTCACAAGGAACAACATACCCCATTTTGTTGCCCAATTTGTCCTTAGTGCGGCAATACCCCACTTGTGGTGATAAACTGCCCTTTGGGCCCATGGGAGGGCTCAGAAGGAAAGGACCACCATTTGGCCTACTGGAGCTTTTCTGGTGCTAAGTCATGTGTGCAGAAGCCCCTGAGGTACCAGTACAGTTGAAACCCCCGAGAAGTGACCCCATTTTAAAAACTACACCCCTTAAGACATTCATCTAGAGGTGTAGTGAGCATTTTGACCCCACAGGTACTGTGTAAAAGATAATGCGCAGCAGATGGTGCAGTGTGAGATTTGCAATTTTATATATGTATATGCCATTTCAGTGTCCAATATAGTGTGCCCAGCATGCGCCACCGGAGATATACACCCCTTAAATTGTAATGTGGGTTCTCCTGGGTACGACAATACCCTACATGTGGCTGTTATCAGCTGCCTGGGCATACGGCAGGGCTCAGAAGGGAAAGATGAGGGGGGTAAGCTGTGCGGAGTGCATCAGGGTAAATTAAAAATCAAGGGATGTATGATACATTTTAAAACAATCTTTTATACAGAGCCCTGGTTTTTCGGGACACGTGTCACATTGGTATATTGTGTTCTTCCTTATCCCCCTCTTATAGCAGACTCTGCACCTCTTTTGACTCTTTCCCTTTCCACCGGTTTGGGGACCTTCTCCTGGAAAGTGTTGCCCTGGTACGATGCGTGTGGCCTCGCTTCCAGAAGTACTGGGTGCCCCCCCTTCCTGGTCCCTAAAGATTAGATCTTGAAATTCCAGGAAAGTTCCCCTCTGGCCTGCACATCGACGTAGCACATACGCATTGTACAAAGCCATCTGTATGATGTGCCCGGCCAGCTTCTTATACCACACCGCATGGCGCTGTAGGGCTTCAGGACTTGATTTGACAAGTCCATCCCTCCCATGTACCTATTGTAGTCCAGGATGCAGTCTGGTTTGGGGGTGGCCTTTCCTTCATATATCCTAAACCTGTAGGTATACCCTGATGCACTCTCGCACAGCTTATACATCTTCACGCCATACCTTGCCCTCTTACCTGGCAGGTACTGGCGGAATTGAACCCTCCCTTTAAAATGTACCAGGGACTCATCAATAGAAAAACACTTCTCGGGGGTGTATGCTTGGGAAAACCGGGCACTGGAACGGTCTAATAGGGGTCTCCGTTTATACAAACGGTCAAAACTGGGGTCATCTCGGAGTGGGCACGGCTCATTATCAGTATAATGTAAGAAGCGAAGTATTGCCTCATTTATTTATTTTTTTAGGTTCCAGTTCATTTCTGAAGTTGCTTTGAGGGGCCCATATATTAGAAACCCCTATCAAACACCCCATTTTAGAAACTAGACCCCTCAAAGTATTCACAACAGCATTTAGAAAGTTTATGAACCCTTTAGGTGTTTCACAGAAATTTAGAGCAAAGTAGAGGTGAAATTTACTCTTTTTATACCATTTTTTTTATAACACAAAAGGATTTATCAGAGAAACACAAATTAATACTTATTGCCCAGATTCTGCAGTTTAGAGAAATATCCCACATGTGGCCCTCGGGCGGTAATGGACTGAAGCACCGGCCTCCGAAGCAAAGGAGCACCTAGCGGATTTTGAGCCCTCTTTTTTATTAGGCACCATGTCCGGTTTGAAGAGGTCTTGTGGTGCCAAAACATTGGGAACCCCCCAAAAGTGACCCCAATTTGGAAACTAGACCCCTTGAGGAATCCATTGTAGTTTTCTTGGGGTGCATGCGGCTTTTTGATCAGTTTTTATTCCATTTTTAGGTGGCGTGGTGACTAATAAACAGCAATTCTACTATTGTTTTTGTATACTTTTTTTTTTACAGCGTTCACCGTGCGCTATAAATGATATATTAACTTTATTCTGCGGGGCGATACGATTACGGCGATACCAGATGTTTATAGGTTTTTTTTATGTCTTATGGCGTTTGCACAATAAAATACGTTTTGTAAACAATCATTCACTTTTTGTGTTACCTTATTCTAAGAGCCAGAACGTTTTTATTTTTCAATCAATAAAGCCGTGCGAGGACTTATTTTTTGCGTAACGAACTGTATTTTCCATCAGTACCATTTTTAGGTACATGCGACTTTTTGATCTCTTTTTATTCCATTTTTTGGGAGGTGAAGTGACCAAACAATTGTGATTGTGGTACGGTTTATTAATATTTTTTTTTACGGCGTTCACCGTGCGGGATAAATAACAAAATAATTTTGTAGTTCAGGCCGTTACGGACGCGGCGATACCAATTATGTATAGTTTATTTGTTTGTTTATATATTTTTATTAATAATAAAGGACTGATAAGGGAAAAAGTGGGACTTTTACTTTTATTACTTTTAAAACTTTTATTTTCTTATTTTTACACATCTTTTTTTAACTTTTTTTTTACTTTATTACTTTGTCCCACTAGGGGACTTGAGGGCAGGAGGCCCTGATCGCTATTCTAATACACTGCACTACATGCGTAGTGCAGTGTATTAGAACTGTCAGCTACTCACTGACAGCAAGCATAGTGGGTCCTGACGTTGTCAGGACCCACTAGGCTTCCGTCTATGGCATAGCCGGACGCCATTGTTTGGTGTCCGGTTGCCATAGTCACCATCGCCGGCCGCTATCGCGTAGCAGGCCGGCGATGGCAGCTTAACCCCTAAAAAGCCGCGATCTCTATAGAACGCGGCTTTTAAGGGGTTAATCAGCGGGGACACAGCGATCGGTCCCCGCTGTAGGAGCTGTGACAGCTGCTGAACAAGACAGCAGCGTCACAGCTCCTGTATGTGTCGGGAGGACGGCCGAAACGGCCGTTACTCCCGAGACGTACTATTACGGCATGGAGCGCGAACGATACAGCTGCCATGACGTAATAGTACGTCAAGGAGCGGGAAGGGGTTAAGTTTTCTTGAAATATCCTATGTTTTCATACCTTGTCCAAGGTATTGCACTATTTCACACTTTTCGGCAGCAGAGAGATCCTTTTTCTTTCCCATATTGCTTGAAACCTGTGGCCTGCTTAATAATGTGGAACGTCCTTCTTAAGTAGTTTTCCTTTGATTGGGCACACCTGGCAAAGTAATTATCACAGGTGTCTGAGATTGATTACAATGATCCAAAGAGCCCTAAGACGCAATACCATCCATGAGTTTCATTGAAAAACTAATAATTAAATGTTTATTTAAATCCAATGTGCATAATAATTTGGAACACAGTGTATGCTCTCCAAGGCTTAAAGTGGTCTTACTATCAGGGACATTTATGACATATCCACTGGATATGTCATATATGTCAGATAGATGCGGGTCTCACCTCTGGGACCAGCACAGATCTCTAGAATGGGGCCCCCTAAACCCCCGTTCTATCACTTTGTGTTCCCGCTGAAGCGTGCTGTTTCCGACCATGAAGAAGAAAACAGCGTAGCTCGCTGAGTTACACTATTTACGTAACTTCCATAGTAATTAATGGCAGTTAAGGAAGCATCATAGCATGTGAGCTACGCTGTTTCCGTAACTACTATTCAGTTCTATCTATGGGACTAACGAAAACAGCGTAGCTCAGCGAGCTACGCTGTTTTCTTCTTCATGGTCGGGAATCACACATGTCAACCAGAACACAGAGAGGTAGAACGGGGTTTAGGGGGCCCCGTTCTAGGGGTAGTTGTGGGTCCCATAAATGGGATCCGCGTCTATCTGACGTTTATGACATATCCTGTGGTTATATCATGAATGTCCCTGACGGGAAAACCCCTTTAAGCAATTTTAGTGCAGGAATAGTTATTAGAATGTTGTATTTCTATATTAAACATGACAGACTTAACACTAGACAAACGCAACATCATGTGCTCTGGAGATGTTCCCCGCTGGCATTATATATTGCTGTCTATCTCTGTCAGCTTACGCTTCTGGAAGTAAAACAATGTGAAACATCTATTTTCAGATGCCCTGCTAGACTTTGAGGTAGAAGAGATGAAACAAGAATCTATAATTTACCAAGTCACTATGTACTTTTCACACTGATGATAACAAAATAAGAAAACAAATGGAAGTTATTGGTATTCCGGCCTGGAAAGTAATGGCAGCAGCGCATATCTAAGCATATGCTAACGAGTAACTCCACTCAATGTATAGAAGTATAAAAAAATAACAAAATTTTACATTTTTGTTGTCATCAGTTTGGATTTGTGACATTTATAGATTCGCAAAACAGAGCAACTTTCAGAGAATGTTTTGCTGTAGTTTTACAGAATTCGAATCTTATGACAATTACATGGAGAGTGGATTAGGCCCCATGCACGCGACCGAAAAAATTCTCCGCAATTGCGGACCGTAATACGGTCCGCATCTACGGACCCACCCAGTTCTATTGGCCGCTGACACCTTTTCGTATCGCTACGGATAGGTGTCCGTGCCATAAAAGTGTACCGCAAAAGATAGGACATGTCCTATCTTTTGTTTTTTAACCTCTTCCCGCCCTGCTCTGCAATAGTACGTCCTGCAGAAGGGTTAGTTCCCGCATCAGGACGTACAGTTGCGGAGTAGTTCCCGGCACACACTGTCCTAACGGACAGTGTCCGGGAACCGGGAGGTCAGCTGTCCCTGACAGCTGACACTCCTGCCTTGCCGGTCAGTGGACCATCGCCGCTGATTTTGGCAATTAACCCCATAAATGCGGCGACAGATTGCTTTCGCCACATTTAAGGGGTTTGAAGCACATCGGCAGCCCCCAGGAAGTGATCGTGGGGGCTACCGATGCTTGTCACGGCAATCGGAGGTCAGACAATGACCTCAGGGTTGCCATGTACGGAAGCCTCGGAGGAGCAGCTCCGCCGGTCCTTCGAGGCTTCCTGTCAGTGTGACTGTTACGTCACAATGACAGTTAGAACACATTACACTACGTGTGTAGTGTAATGTGTTCCAGCAGTGATCAGAGCTGCAAGTCTAAGTGTCCCCTAGTCGGACAAGTGAAAAAAGCTAAAAAATTTAATAAAAATGTTTTAAAAAAGTGTAAAAATAAAAGTTAGAAATTCTATAAACAAACACTGCATTTTTTCCTATAATAAGTCTTTCATTATAGGAAAAAAATTAACACGTTAAAAAAAGTACACATATCTGGTTTCACCGCATTCATAACGACCCCAACTATAAAACTGTTATGTTATTTTTCCCGCACGATGAACACCCCAAAAAAAATCAATAAAAAAACTACACCAGAATCTCTATTTTTTGGTCACCACCCCTCCCAAAATAGAGAATAAAAAGTGATCAAAAAGTCGCATGTACCCGAAAATAGTGGCGATAAAAATTACAACCCGTCCCGCAAAGAACAAGCCCTTACACAGCTTTTTTGACTGAAAAATAAAAAAGTTACGGCTCTCAGAATATGGTGACACAGAAAATAAATTATTTGATAAAAAAGTGATTTTATTGTGCAAACGCTGCAAAACATAAAAAACCCTTTATATATCTGGTATCGCCGTAATCGTATCGACCCGCAGAATAAAGTAAAATCGTCATTTATAGTGCACGGTGAACGCCACAAAAAAATAAACGAAAAAACTTTGTCAGAATTGCTTGTTTTTGGTCACCCGGCTTGCAAAAAAATATAATAAAAAGTGATCAAAAAAATCGCATGTACCCCAAAATGGTACCAATGAAAAGTACAGATTGTCCCGCAACAAATAAGCCCTCACGCAGCTCCGGTGGTAAAAAAAATAAAGAAGTTCTGGCTCTCAGAATATGGCGATGCAAAATGTGCAGTGTTTTCTAAAAGCGGGTAACATCCGACACCGTTTATCAGTGCGACACCGGCCACATATCTATAAATTATTATTTATTTACCGCATTAATATACCCTTTTATTATGCCCTGATGTTCTCCGCACAGATTACATATGCCCCCACATTATAAACTGAAATACCAGCGAAACCCAAAACAGAAAAACTACCAAGCAAAATCTGCGCTCCAAAAGCAAAATGGCGCTCACTCCCTTCTGAGCCCTGCAGCGTGCCCAAACAGCCGTTTGCGCCCACATATATGGCATCGCCATACCCAGGAGAACACACTTAACGCTTTATGAGGTATTTGTCTTCAGTGGCACAAACTGGGCACAACATATTATGCACTAAAATGGAATATCAGTGGAAAATTGCAATATTCACACAATGCGCTGTGCATTAATCCCTTTGCGCACTATTACTTAATAGCATGTCATGGTGCGGGGGTTGATGTATGGAGCGGGCTCACGTGCTGAGCCCGCTCCATACGCTGCGGGTGTCGGCTGTGTATTACAGCTGACACCCGGGACTAACGGACAGGTACAGCGATCGCGCTGTTACAGGAATCTGTAAAAATAACATATACTGCAATACATTACTATTGCAGCATATTGTACCCGCAATCCAATGATCGCTGGTACAAGTACCCTAAGGGGACTAATAAAATGTGTAGAAGAATTAAAGTTATTAGTAGTGAGAAAGAAAAAAGTTTAAAGTTAAAAAAAAAAACCTTTTCCCATTTTCTTCTAAAGTCACGTAAAAAAATAAACAAAATTGGTATCGCTACGTCCGTAAAAGGCCGATCTATTACAATATACCATTATTTAACTCGCACGGTGAACATCGTAAAAAACTTAAATAATTTAAACCCCCAAAATCGCTGTCGTTTTCGTTTTTACTGCACGGCGAAAACCCCAAAAAATGGAATCAGATTTTTTTCCTATATTACTATATTTTCCTATTTTTTTTCAGTTTCCCAGTACTTTTTATGGCACTTTAAATGGGATCAATAGAAACTACAATTCCTCCCGCAAGAAATAAGCCGTCACATCACTCTACTGACTGAAAAAGAAAAAAGTTATGGCTCTTGGAATGCGGGGAGTGAAAAACGAAAATAAGAAAGCAAAAAATGGGTCAGTCCTGAAAGGGTTAATTCATTTCTAATGAAAAAAATGTATGACCACATCTGGGGTATTTCCGTACCCGGGAGAAATGGCTTTACAATAATTGGTTGTTTATTTCTCCTTTATCCCTTGTGAAAATGAGAAAATTCAACATTTTAGTGGAAAAAAATAGTGATATTAATTTTCTCCGCCTAATTCTAATAAATTCTGCAAAAGACCCGTGGAGTCTAAATGGTCACTATACCCCTAGAAAAATTCCTTGAGGGGAGTTTCCAAAATGGGGTAACTTGGGGGGTTTCCACTGTTTTGGTCCCTCCAGGGCGTTGCAAAGGCGACATGGCACCGAAAACCAATCCAGCAAAATCAGTGCTCCAAAATCCAAATTGCGCTACTTCCATTCTGAGCGCTGCCATAGGCCCAATCAGCAGTTTATTACCACATATGGGGTATTGCCGTAATCAGGAGAAAATGCTTTACAAATGTTGTGGTTCTTTTTTTTCTTTATTCCTTGTAAAAATGTAACATTTCTATGCTTTTTCAGAAAAAAAGTTGATTTTCATTTTCACTACCTAATTCCACTAAATTTTACAAAAAACCTGTGTGGTCAAAATGTTAACTATACCCCTAGATAAATTCCTTGAGAGGTTTAGTTTCCAAAATTGGGTCACTTTTGGGGGGTTTCCCCTGTTTTGGTCTCTCCACGGCGTTGCAAACGCGACACGGCACCGAAAACCAATCCAGCAAAATCCGTGCTCCAAAATCCAAATGGCCTCCTTCCCTTCTGAGCCCTGCTGTGGGTCCAATCATTAGTCTATTACCACATATGGGGTATTTCTGTAATCAGGAGACATTGCTTTACAAATGTTAGGGTGATTTTCTTCATTATTCCTCGTAAATATTAAAAAAAGTAGATTTTCATATTTACAGACTAATTCTAATAAATTTAGCGAAAAACCTGTGTGGTCAAAATGCTAACTGTACCCCTAGATAAATTCCTTGAGGGGTGTAGTTTCCAAAATGGGGTCACTTTTGGGGTGTTTCCACTGTTTTGGCACCACAAGACCTCTTCAAACCTGACAAGGTGCCTAAAATATATTCTAAAAAAAAGGAGGCCCAAAATCCAAATGGTGCTCCTTTGCTTCTGAGGCCGGTGCTTCAGTCCATTATCGCACTAGGGCCACATGTGGGATATTTCTAAAAACTGCAGAATCCGGGGAATAAATATTGAGTTGCATTTCTCTGGTAAAACCTTCTGTGTTACAAAAAAATATATATTAGAAATGAATTTCGGCAAAAAAAATAAAATTTGTAAATTTCACCTCTACTTTGCTTTAATTCCTGTGAAACGCCTAAAGGGTTAAAACACTTTGTGAATGCTGATTCGAATATCTTGAGGGGTGCAGTTTTCAAAATGGGGTGATTTCTGGGGATTTTCTAATATATAAGGCCCTCAAAGCCACCTCAGAACTGAACTGGTCCCTGAAAAAATGGCCTTTTGAAATTATGTCACGAGAAAACAATCTCAGAATCGCTTGGATAAGTAAAAGCATTCCAACGTTATTACCACATAAAGTAACACATGTCAGATTTGAAAAAATCGTCTGGGTCCTGAAGGCCAAAACAGGCTGGGTGCTGAAGGGGTTAAGGGCCATGCTCCCATAACACGTCGGCGGCCAGCCGTGCCCGCAATCGCGGCCCGTGATTACAGGCAAAGCCGTGTGCATGAGGCCTATGGAAGCCGAAAATGCGAGCAGCTATCCGCGGCCGGCCTTGCCCACAATCGCGGCCCGTGATTACGGGCACGGCAGTGTGCATGAGGCCTTAACCAGGAACAGTGGTACCCACGGAACTCCCCGACCTCATAATCTAAGAAATGTCATGATCCCTTTTCTGTTTGCCATGAAATAAATCCTTTCTCTACCTCCTATTTAAAACAACTCATATTGCACAAGGATTATTTGGAATGTTTATTTACTTGGATTGGACACAAAACAATATCACTAAAGTGTCTTTCTGCTGAATTAATTAAATACATGTGCACATGAATGTTCCTCTTCTCTGGGTCTGCACGTTATATTTAATTTGTTTAGAACAGCAGTTTGTGCTCCAGAGCTGTTCTTCTTTGTAACTAGAAAAAAAGGTTGCAAATTAGTCAAGATATTTTATAGACTATAGAGAACTGTCCCAATATGAAATTGACTGTTTTGTTTTTCTTCCGTCAAAATAGCTGTTTTAGCACCACAATCAATACTAATTAGGGTGCAGTCACACACTGCAGATTTTGTTGCAGACATTTCTACATGTGACTGAAAATCAGTTCTATTCATCTGAGTGGTGTTGTTTCTACAACAAGTGCATTGATTTCTGCAAGTTCCATTCAAATGAATGTAACTGATTTTAAGTCGCAGAAATTTTGGCAAATAAATCTGAGACGTGTGATTTCCCCCTTAGGCTGGATTTACACATCACGTATTTGTTGCAGATTTTGGTGTAGATTTTGATGCAGAATTTTGAGCCAAAGTCAGTAGTGGATGCAGAAGGACAAATCCCTTCTGGCTTTGGCTCAAACTCTGCCTTAAAATCTCCAACACTATTTGAAATAAATTAATGATGTTTGAATCTAGCCTACCACCCGGCAAATGTAGCTAGCAGAGGCCGCATCCAGCCACAGACTAAAAGGAAAGATGGTTGGCAGGTGCGCAATTCTCTCCATTCAAGCTTGCAGCCACCTCCCCTAGTGCAGCATAAGTCAGGGGCACCCCCGTTCTGCCAATTAGGTGTGGCCCCAAAGGTATATTCAGCCATACAGTCTGAGCTAAGAATACACAGTTTCAATTTTTGTTAATAAAAATATAATAATTTTTTTTTGCAAAAGAAAATTTCCTTGTAAAGTAAAAACTATTTCTAAATGGCCACATTTAATAGAAAAAACCCTACCTATTTGGTATCACCATAACCGTAATAACCTGTATTATAACAGTAACTATAAATCTATTACATTATCCCCCCAAAAAAATACCTGAACCAAATTTACCCCAAAAAGAAAATGAATAAAAATGAAACACTAACATATACTCCAAATGGTCTGCACAAAAGCCCTCATACATCATTTCCAACGTAAAATTAAAATATCTATAACGGAATGCAAGGGGACAAAAAACCCTGTTCTAGAGTAAAGAAATAGGTGTACATATGGTTGTACCATTTTAAGTACACCGTGTTCCAAATTATTATGCACATTGGATTTAAGAGTCATAAACATTTAATTATTAGTTTTTCAATTCATCTCATGGATGGTATTGTGTCTTAGGCTGGGTTCACACGACCTATTTTCAGACGTAAACGAGGCGTATTATGCCTCGTTTTACGGCTGAAAATAGGGCTACAATACGTCGGCAAACATCTGCCCATTCATCTGAATGGGTTTGCCGACGTATTGTGCAGACGACCTGTCATTTACGCGTCGTCGTTTGACAGCTGTCAAACGACGACGCGTAAAAATACAGCCTCGTCAAAAGAAGTGCAGGACACTTCTTTCAGACATAATTTGAGCCGTTCTTCATTGAAGTCAATGAAGCACAGCTCAAAATTTACGGCTGTCAGAGAAGCCTCGCAAAATGCGAGGAGGAACATTTACGTCTGAAACGAGGCAGCTGTTTTCTCCTGAAAACAGTCTGTCTTTTCAGACGTAAAAGACTGCTACCGTGTGCACATACCCTTAGGGCTCTTTGGATCATTGTGATCAATCTCAGACACCTGTGATAATCAGTTTGCCAGGTGTGCCCAATCAAAGGAAAACTACTTAAGAAGGATGTTCCACATTATTAAGCAGGCCACAGGTTTCAAGCAATATGGGAAAGAAAAAGGATCTCTCTGCTGCTGAATAGCATGAAATAGTGCAATACCTTGGACAAAGCATGAAAACATTGGATATTTCATGAAAACGTAAGCATGATCATCGTACTGTGAAAAGATTTGTGGCTGATTGTTTGGCATAGCAAGCAGGGTAGCCCGCTCTATGAATTATCAAGGCGTCACAAATAGGCTTCTACCTGGCTATACACGTTGTGCCTCATGACGTACACACTATCCCTCCATGTTTCACTCACTTGCACCCCATTATCCATTTATTTCTATTGAGGCACTTCATTTATTACTGCCCCCTATATTTCACTTATAGTATTACACTTACACACACACTATTCATTTATTATTTCTTACTACACATCCCATGCACCACACACCACTCCCCTCAAGACTAGTGGGAGTGGCTATTATTATTTAAAGCACCTGCTCGCCCTTTCATCAGCATTTCTGGCCTGGCTGTGTCCATTTGTAAGTATGGCCTTTTTCGGTGTTTTTGTATATGTCCCTGTGTTTTTATCGGTTCTGTTTGTGCATCAGGAACGTTCTGTTCCAGTTTAGGATTTAGGGACTCGCAAGTCTGGGGATCCTTGTCGTGGATTGCGAGCTTGCGTCCTTTTGGCCAAAATGATTACCAATACCCCAGGTATTTTTCATTATTATGTATATTCGCTTCTCTTGGACACAGCCGGGTCTTTGATGCTGGGAGAGCATGGTGTGTTGTTGTTTGGCATAGCAAGCAGGGTAGCCCGCTCTATGAATTATCAAGGCGTCACAAATAGGCTTCTACCTGGCTATACACGTTGTGCCTCATGACGTACACACTATCCCTCCATGTTTCACTCACTTGCACCCCATTATCCATTTATTTCTATTGAGGCACTTCATTTATTACTGCCCCCTATATTTCACTTATAGTATTACACTTGCACACACACTATTCATTTATTATTTCTTACTACACATCCCATGCACCACACACCACTCCCCTCAAGACTAGTGGGAGTGGCTATTATTATTTAAAGCACCTGCTCGCCCTTTCATCAGCATTTCTGGCCTGGCTGTGTCCATTTGTAAGTATGGCCTTTTTCGGTGTTTTTGTATATGTCCCTGTGTTTTTATCGGTTCTGTTTGTGCATCAGGAACGTTCTGTTCCAGTTTAGGATTTAGGGACTCGCAAGTCTGGGGATCCTTGTCGTGGATTGCGAGCTTGCGTCCTTTTGGCCAAAATGATTACCAATACCCCAGGTATTTTTCATTATTATGTATATTCGCTTCTCTTGGACACAGCCGGGTCTTTGATGCTGGGAGAGCATGGTGTGTTGTTGTTTGGCATAGCAAGCAGGGTAGCCCGCTCTATGAATTATCAAGGCGTCACAAATAGGCTTCTACCTGGCTATACACGTTGTGCCTCATGACGTACACACTATCCCTCCATGTTTCACTCACTTGCACCCCATTATCCATTTATTTCTATTGAGGCACTTCATTTATTACTGCCCCCTATATTTCACTTATAATATTACACTTGCACACACACTATTCATTTATTATTTCTTACTACACATCCCATGCACCACACACCACTCCCCTCAAGACTAGTGGGAGTGGCTATTATTATTTAAAGCACCTGCTCGCCCTTTCATCAGCATTTCTGGCCTGGCTGTGTCCATTTGTAAGTATGGCCTTTTTCGGTGTTTTTGTATATGTCCCTGTGTTTTTATCGGTTCTGTTCAGATCACAGACGGGTTCGTTCAGATAAAGGCATAATGAGGAAGGTTTCTGCCAGACAAATTAATAGGATTAGGAGAGCAGCTGCTAAAATGTCATTGCAAAGCAGCAAACAGGTATTTGAAGCCGCTGGTGCCTCTGGAGTCCCGCGAACCTCAAGGTGTAGGATCCTCCAGAGGTTTGCAAGTGTGCATAAAGCTATTATTCGGCCACCCCTAAACAATGCTCACAAGCAGAAACGGTTGAAGTAGGCTCAGAAATACATGAAGACTAATTTTCAAACCGTGTTTACTGATGAGTGCCTTGCAACCCTGGATGGTCCAGATGGATGGAGTAGTGGATGGTTGGTGAATGGCCACCATGTCCCAACAAGGCTGCGACGTCAGCCTGGAGGTGGCAGAGTCATGTTTTGGGCTGGAATCATGGGGAGAGAGCTGGTAGGCCCCTTTAGGGTCTCTGACGGTGTGAAAATGACCTCTGCAAAGTACGTAGAGTTTATGACTGACCACTTTCTTCTGTGGTACAAAAAGAAGAACCGTGCCTTCCATAGCAAAATTATCTTCATGCATGACAATGCACCATCTCATGCTGCAAAGAATACCTCTGTGTCATTGGCTGCTATGGGCATAAAAGGAGAGAAACTCATGGTGTGGACCCCATGTTCCCCTGACCTCAACCCTATTGAGAACCTTTGGATCATCCTCAAGCAAAATATCTATGAGGGTGGGAGGCAGTTCACATCAAAACAGAAGCTCTGGAAGGCTATTCTGACATCCTGCACAGATATTAAAGCAGAAACTGTCCAAATACTCACAAATTCAATGGATGCAAGAATTGTGAAGGTGATATCAAAGAAGGGGTCCTATGTTAAACATGTAACTTGGCCTGCTAAGTTTTTTTTTTTATTGAAAGAGCTTTTGATTTCTGTAAATATGACCTCCTGATGCTGCAAATTCAACAAATTACCATTTTAGTTTTCTTTACAACCTTTAAAATGTTTTGATCTCTGTTGTGCATAATAATTAGAAACAGTGCATTTTGAGTTATTTACTTGTAAAAGAAAATCTGTTATCATTAGGAGATTTGTTCAATAAAATTTGCATTATACTCCAACGGTTGATGGCTTGAAGATTATACTGGCTGTCATTTGCATCGACTATTTAGGAAAATCAGTGAAAAATAACATTTGCATAATAATTTGGAATGCGGTGTAAACCCAGATACAGTATACACCGCACAAATCAGTAGGGCGTGACTCTTCTTTATAACACTCCCTTTCTGCAGTTTAATAACAATAAAATACTTTGCTATATTCGTTTGTGCATTTAGCCCTACCTTCTGCATGTTTTGATTCCTCTTTCTTCTCAGCTGTTAACTCCTTAAGGATATAGCCAATCTTCATTTTTTTTCATCCAAAAGCCATAATCTTTTTTTTTTCATCGACGTATTCGTATAAGGGCTTGTTTTTTGCAGGACAAGTTGTAGTTTTTCATGGCACCATTTATTGTACCGCATAATGTACTGGGAAACCGAAAAAATAATATTTGTGGGGTGAAATGGCCAAAAAACAGTGATTACGCCATTTTTGAGGGATTTTGTTTTTACTGCGCCCATCAGGTGGTAAAAACGACATATTCACCTTATTCTACGGGTTGCTATGATTACGGCGATACCAAATTAATATTTTTTTTATGTTTTACTACTTTTATAGAAAAACAGCTATTTGCTACAACTTTTTTTTAATGTAGCCATATTTTGAGAGCCATACATTTTTGATTTTTCCATCGATTGAGCAATGTGAGGGGTTATTTTTTGCGGGACGAGCTGTCATTTTTATTGATACCATATTGGGTGTTTTATGTATTTTTACGGCGTTCACTGAGCAGGCTAAATAACGCTATATTGTGACCGAACCTGTAATTTCCGTGCATGGTACTGTCCAGGGTGCTGAAAGAGTTAATGGGCTGCACTAACTCTTTCAGCAACCTTGACAGTACCATGCTCGGCGCGCGGAAAATAAAATTTTAATGTAATAAAAAAATAAATAATACGTTCATACATACATTCCTCCTGTCCGGCCTCCAGCGATGACGTTTCATCCATGTCGCCGCTGCAGCCAATCACAGGCTGCCGCGGCCGCTGCAGCCAATCACAGGCCAAAAAAAAAAAAATGTCTCTTTTTCAGGAAACATACAGAAGTTAGGTTCATGTTTAAAGGTGGGTCATGAGAAATTCATGACCTTGTGGCTAACGCAGTATTGAAACATGTACATATACACCAGGGGTCTCAAGAACGCGGGCCGCGGGCCGCATGCGGCCCCTGGGGCTTTCATCTGTTGCCCGCGGGACACAGAGCCGCTAGTATTGGCTCTGCTCCGAGACTCTAGAATTCCCTGACATCGTTGTCCACATACGAACAGCGATGTCTGGGGCTTCCCCAGAGCCGGAGTCCCGGGCAGAGCGCTAGTACAGGCTCTGCTCCTGGACTCTGTGGAATTCCCTGACATCGCTGTTCACATATGAACAGCGATGTCTGGGGCTTCCCCAGAGCCTGAGTCCCGTGCAGAGCCTGTACTAGCGCTCTGCCCGGGACTCCGGCTCTGGGGAAGCCCCAGACATCGCTGTTCGTATGTGGACAACGATGTCAGGGAAATCCAGAGTCTCGGAGCAGAGCCGATACTAGCGGCTCTGTGTCCCGCGGGCCGTAGATGACAGCCCCTGGGGCCGCGTGCTTGAGACCCCTGATTTAAATGCTGAGCAGGAGAGAAATGGGTGCACAGCACCAAAGCCATTCGTACTCACGCCAAACTCCCGCCAATCACAGGCTGCCGTGGCCGCTGCAGCCGATCACAGGCTGCCGCGGCCTCTGCGGCCAATCACAGGCTGCCGCGGCCACTGCAGCCAATCACAGGCTGCAGCGGCCTCTGCAGCCAATCACAGGCTGCAGCGGCCTCTGCAGCCAATCACAGGCTGCCGCGGCCTCTGCAGCCAATCACAGGCTGCCGCGGCCGCTGCAGCCAATCACAGGCTGCAGCGGCCTCTGCAGCCAATCACAGGCTGCAGCGTCAGGAAAGAAGGTCGGACTGGAGGAAGAAGAGGGACTTGTCACCAAGACAACGACCGGGTACGTATGAAATGCTTTTTATTTTATTTTTAATCAGCAGCCTCTTTTCTCTATCAGTGATTGATAGAGACAAGTGGCTGCCGATTAGTATAATATTTTTGTAATGTTTTTTTTGCCCGCACGGGTTCGGTCAAAACGCATTTGGCCGAACCCGGTGAAGTTCGGATTCGCTGCGAACCGAACTTTTCGCGATGTTCGGACCGAAACCGGGTTCGGTTGTCCCGGTTTGCTCATCTCTAATTGTAATAATACGAACGCGGCAATACCAGTTAACTTTTTTTTAACATTACAGAAAAAATGAGAAAGGGTTTTTTTTTTTTTTACTTTTAATACTATTGTTTTTTTGGAAGATTCAAAAAAAACTTTAACAGTTTTTTACTAGCCCCCTAGGGAACTTAAAACAGCAATCGTTGGATCGCTCGAATGATAAACTGTAATACTAATGTATTGCAGTTTATCGCAATACTGATAGTCTCCTTTGAAGCCCTCAAAGGAGTACAAAGACGGCAGACCCGGTGGCCTTCATTAGGCCCACAGGCTGCCATGACGAGCATCGGCACCCCGCGATCTTGTCGTGGGGTGCCAATGGCACGTTGGAGAAGGGCAGCGCCCCTGATTCTAATGATTTAAATGCCATTGTCGCGATTTACCGCTGCATTTAAGGGGTTAAATGGGCGGAAGCAAAGTGATATTTGATCCCGCCCGTTACAGTAAGGTGTTGTCTTTATTACACAGCTGTCACCCGCTAAGTATGGAGCGAGTTCAGCCTGTGAGCCCGCACCATACTTCCCCCTTAATGGCTGTCACGTACATGTACGAGGCATGTCATTAAAGGGTTAATGATTTCCTGCAATGGTGACAATTAGGCCTTTTAGACTAGCGTATTTGTAAACATCCGTAATACGGGTCCATAATACAGGCATAGTACGGATGATATTGCATAAGTATGTCATCATATTTCATCAGTATTGTATCCGTATTACTGATGGGTTATCTTTTAGGGAGAAAATGGAATGACATAAGACAATACCTTTGAAAAACAGATGCAATACGGATGATATAAGGATGATATACGGATCACATGCAGACCAAATACGGACGCATCCATATTTTAATTATTCTCCATAGACTTCAATTGGCGTTTTCCATCCGCAATACGGATTAGTGCATGCTGCGTTTTTAAAATACGCACATATTTTATACCTCATATGAGTAGCCTCATTGTATAACATTAGCTCCGTATTACGGATGCAAAGTACGCTTGTCTGAAAGAGACCTTTAGGGTAGGAACACACACAAGCATGTTCAGGGCGGATACGCTGTGTCAAGCTGTGCAGCGTATCCACCCTGAACACCGCAGGGAATGCCGTCTGAAAAACCACACTACATTGAATTTTGAGGGTTTTGCTCTTAGCGAAAGTGACAGCTCAGAATCTAGCAGTCATTCTGGTCCATCCTCAAAAATTACCAGAACAGTGGTAGAGTGGGCTGTTGGAAAAACATCACTAAATCAGGGCACGATGCACAGTACAAGCAACATGCCTAGTTATAGTGAAGAGGCACATGCCAACCTACGAGGGAGTTTGCCACTAGATGTAGCATTTACTAGATTGGAGGCTTCAAATTCTGTTACTCCCTTCATCCCTGACTTTAATGCCATCCCAGGTACAAATGTGGAGGTGGAAGGTTTTGGACTGTAAGGCTGGGTTCACACGTGGCGGAATTTCACTTAAATTCCGCTGCGGACACTCCGCAGCGTTAATCCGCAGCGGAGCCGTTTCTGCATTGACTTTCACTTCTATTTAGAAGTGTTCGTTTAGACGATGCGTAACATTCCGCTGCGGAGCATAGGCTGCGGAGCGGAATTTGGTGTCCGCAGCATGCTCTGTCTGTTGCGGAGCAGTGGCGGACTCATGGCGGAATTTCTCCATTGACAGCAATGGAGATTCTAAGTTCCGCAATGAAGTCCGCAGCTGTCATGCACATGTTATGTGTGCTGCGGATGCGTCTTGCTTTTTTGCCATGACATTTCTTCATTCTGGCTGGACCTATGTATTTCTAGGTCTACAGCCAGACTGAGGAAGTCAATGGGGCTCCCGTAATGACGGGAGCGTTGCTAGGAGACGTCTGTAAATAGTCACTGTCCAGGGTGCTGAAAGAGTTAAGCGATCGGCAGTAACTGTTTCTGCACCCTGGATAGTGACTACCGATCACAATATACAGCAACCTGTAAAAAAATATAAGTTCATACTTACCGAGAACTCCCTGCTTCTGTCTCCAGTCCGGCCTCCCAGGATGACGTTTCAGTCTAAGTGATGGCTGCAGCCAATCACAGGCCAAGCACAGGCTGCAGCGGTCACATGGACTGGCGCGTCATCCAGGGAGGTCGGGCTGGATGCCGAAAGAGGGACGCGTCACCAAGACAACGGCCGGTAAGTATGAAATTCGTTTACTTTCACTAGGGAAAGTGCTGTCCCTTCTCTCTATCCTGCACTGATAGAGAGAAGGGAAGCACTTTTCCCGCAGTCCGCAGCAGCTAGTCCGCATCAATTTACTGCACATTTTGTGCAGATCCGCAGCAGAATCTGCAACGCAGATTCTGTGCTGCATTGATGCGGACAGTTGCGGAGGAAATCCGCCACGTGTGGTCATGCCCTAAAAGTGATTAAAATAATGTTTAAATGATTTCATTTTGTGCAGCAGCCATCTTGTCTGGAGTCTTCATCTTCTTTCTTTTGTAGTGAATAAGAAAGTCATTGCTCCTTTAAGACAAGTTTGTATGTTTCTAAGTTAAGTTACCTTTGGCCTTGGTTCCCATGCAAAGCTTGGAAAGGGGAGGGAGTGAGATGGGAGAGGGAGACACATTCACATATGTATGTGACTAGGACTCCCCCCACCTTAAAAGAACGATCTATTATATTCTTGTCAAGAGAGATAAGCCACCTGCAAACTCTAATGTATGAAGAATTATAATGATGCATCTGAAATGTATCGTATGTCTGTAATTGGCTGAATTTTAAATATTGGCACATTGCTTCTGATTGGTTAACCTCAAGCCTACACCCCTTTTTGAATGATATTATTGTAATTGAGTTTGGCAATAAACCTTAGAGGAGTATTTTGAGCATACCAGCAGCGTCTGTGTGTTATTCCTCTCCTATATATTGATAAAACATGATTTGAAACTGGATAAATCAATGGAGCGCAGGTATCAGTTGACATACCCATTACAAATTTCAGTCTAATATATTTTGGCTCAGTTGTTGTGTCAACAGGACCAATTAATTTTTTGAACTTATTTATAACAAATGATTTGCTGGAACTTATTATTTTACTAACAAATTTATATGCTTCCCAATTCAACTCTCAGAATCCCCGATCCTATTATGCCAGGCAAAATTTTTAAAGGCCACCAGAGGTTCATGAAATGAAAAAATTTATAGGCCTCACATTTGTCATGGAGCTGGTTAAAAAACCGAGCATTCAGTCTTTTTTAAACTCATTTTATTGAAAGTACACAGTGCACAAGGTATGATAAACATAACATTTTGGGTGACATGCAAGAAACCCATTATTCCAATGCAACATAACCATACAAACAACAACATCGATCTCTGTTACACAATGAGAATAAGAAATGGTACAACCTTTTCCGGTCTGTTATTGAGAATAACCAATACATTTATAGGAACAAAAGCAATGCAAATATATACAACTCTGTTATAAATACTTGTACAATCCAGGACTGATCTCGTCCAAACTACTATTGAACCTTCCCCCCCCCAGTTGGGGCCCGTTACCCCGTCCCTGCTTACTCAATTAAACCCCAAGACTGTGTAGGGAAGACCTGAGGTCACCTATATTAAATGATGCAAGAGGCGATGAGCACCAACTACCCCACACTTCCAGAAATTTATACGGACATCCCCTATGTTTGTATACTAGATTAGCGTAAGGTATTACTGAGTTGAGCAGTGATTTCCATTGTGGAACCGTTGGGTGAAGATCTCCCATCCAACGAAGTGCAATAGCCTTTCTGGCCATGAACAGGGTCTCCCGTAAAAATATACCTTCATAGTGTGACCAGGAATTTGGTGGGAGCAGACCCAACAAACATAGTCCAGGCTCACAGGGGACTCGTTTACCTGTTACTGATGAGAGAGTCTGTGACCTCTCTCCAGAATTTAGATATTACCGGACAGTGCCATACCATATGGTCAAAGTCTGCCCGGTCATGCTGGCACCTTTTACAACTAGCCGAGGAAGATCTGCCCATATGCAATAGCCTGGTAGGAGTTATGTAACATCTATGGATGATATAAAGCTGCGTCATTTTATTATTAGCCGCTGGTGAAACCGCAAGGTGTGAAGACATTGCATCAAGCCAATCCCCCTCAGTCAGGTTCGGAATCAGCCCCTTCCATCTGAGTTCCACCGCACATCCCGCATGTGCTAACCTTTGAGACAGCAGGAACGTGTAAACTACTGATATCAGGCCCCGCGGGCCTTGTGTTCGAAGCACCCCTATAAGGGGTAGGGAAGAAATCAAAGTCTGAGCGTGTCTGAATTGGGCCCTAAGAGCGTGATGCAGCTGTACACATCTAAATGTATCCCTCTCTGGCACCTGGAATGTATCTTGTATCTCCCTGGCTGATAACGCGTGTCCATCTCCAGTACTCAAATGCTTCATTTGTGTCACCTCTAAACCCTCCCAGAATGCATGATCCTGAAATCCCAAAAAGTGAGGTAATCCATGGTTGGACCATAACGGCAACTCTGCTACCGTATCTTTAAAATTCAACAGTGATTTTGCATGAGCCCATACCTGCTTCGCCAGTTTAATCAACGGTAACGTATGCTTAGGGCTAAAATCATGTGGTTCTAGAACGGGCCATAAGTTAGATACTCTGAGAAAATGTGCTAAATGATGTTCGGCATTGGGCAATGGATCATCCAACAACCACAGCCTAATATATCTAAGTTGACCTGCCAAGTAGTATAAAAACACATCCGGTAGGGCCGCTCCCCCCCTCTGTTTGGGCCTCTGCAGAGTGTCTATTCTGAGCTTGTGTCTATTCTTTCCCCAGATAAATGGAGTAAATAAAGAGTTGACCAAATTAAAGAACTTTTTAGGAACCATTGTGTCCGCGTGCTCCAAGACATATAGCAGTTTAGGTAGCACTACCATTTTAATTAGGTTAATTCTACCTGCCACTGATAAGGGGAGTGACTTCCAGACTGCAAATTTATCTTTCAAATAAGAAAGTAGAGGGTACACATTAATATCGTATGAGTGTGAACTATCCCTAGATATCCAAACTCCCAGATATTTAAAACTATGCACCACTTGTAGACCCTGAAAATGTGAGCCCCACCCACAATTGTTAGAATGGAGAGGCATGAGAAAGGACTTACTCCAGTTAACATGCAGGCCCGAAAAACTGCTAAACACCTCCATCAATCTCATAGCCCTGAGTAGTGAGGCATTCGGGTTGGCCAGGAACAGCAGCATATCGTCAGCATACAATCCTATGCGGTCTTCCCGTGGTCCGATACGGATTCCCTGAAGGGCCCTATCTTTTCGAATCCCTATAGCCAGGGGCTCTATGGCAAGTGCGAACAATAATGGGGACAATGGGCACCCCTGTCTCGTACCCCTATGAAGCAAAAAGGATGGGGACAAAATCCCATTAACCACTACCGAGGCTCGAGGCTCTTTATATATGGTCGTAATCCATTTGATAAAGTTGGATCCAAACCCAAATTTCCTGAGGACCTCACAGAGGTATGTCCACTCTACAGAGTCAAATGCCTTGGCAGCATCAGACCGACATCAGTGTCTCGTATGCGCCGTTATACTACTTGAACAGCTGAATATCAGCTGACCGGCATCTCGTGAACTAATACGAGTGATATCAGGCAATTTATACCCCTGAGGACGCTCCCCTAATGTGGTGCAGAAACGCGTAGGGAAGTGTGCCTGTAATCTGTGGCAATCAGATCTTACCAATATTTGCCAGCACATCTTAAGAGGTGTCGAAAACTACATCAGACTTGTCAGGCACTGTTCAATCAGTGCATGTTGATTGTCCATTTCACACTCCTCTTACTGTGCATTCTTGATCTGGCTGCCAACGCCTGTATTTGGATCTTTTGGCACTTTGTGCCCTACTATATTTTAATAAATTATCATTAAAGAATTATTTTAAACGTTTATACAGGTAGAACAAGTGTACTTCTCCTGTAGTACTAGAAAATAATCCCTCCCCACCGAGAGCCAAGCCTCCCTGTTTTGTGGGGAGGGATCACCCACAAACGCGGCCTCCAATTCTCCACATTTTCCCGCCAAATCCCTTTCCCTTTGGGCCGAGGAGCGCTTAACAAATGATATTGATGATTTCAGACAGCCTCTCAAATTAGCTTTCAGCGTATCCCATCGTAATAACCCATTCTGCTCCTGCCTATGTGCTTCGAGAAAGACATCTAACTGATCTGGGATTCTATCGTTCGATTTGATTAATTGGAGCCAAAACGGATGAATTTTAAGGGCCCCCCTCCTACCAACCTCCGGTAATGACATTTGCAGAAGGATCGGACTGTGATCAGAAATTGCTCTGGGAAGATGTTCAATGCTCTCCATAGAGTTATATACCGAGGGCGTGCCAAAAATATAATCTATCCGAGACAATGCATCAAATTGTGGTGTGTGACAAGTGAATTTGCGAAGTCCCATATGACTAACTCTCCACAGATCTACCCAGCCTATCTCCTCCATTAATGAGGCTAATGGGGAGACCCCTTGTCGTACGTCCCCCTCTCCACTACACAGGAACCGATCAATAGCCTGATCCATTATAAGGTTCAGGTCTCCTAGGAGGATCACTCTGGCTTCTTGATATGCGGAAGCAAAAGAAACCGCCTCCCTAAGTAGTGCCAGAGACCCTGGCGGTGGGTTATATATCCCCATTATGACATAAGATGTGGAGTTAATGTTGGCGTGCACAAATACGTATCTCCCCTCAGGATCAATTCTGGTATGCATCACTTCCCACCTAAGAGTTCTATGAATTAATAGAGATACCCCTCTAGAGACAGAAGTTCTGACAGAGTGTCTACTCCACTGAATCCAGGGCTTACATAAAAGCTGTACTGTGTCTGCTGTCAGATGCGTCTCCTGAAGACAGATTATATGTGGGTTCACATTTTTAAGCACAGAAAAAATCATATTCCGCTTCCTTGGAGTCCCCATGCCCCTCACATTCCAGGACAAGAACTTAAGTGACGCCATACTTAGAACACTCTCTATGTACTGATAACAGCCCTTCCCTCTCCCCCCTCCCCCTAGGTATTGCCATTCCCTGATACGCTCTCAAAATGTAAGGTACTCGTTTTCTGACATAGTGTAAAACAGAGATCAAAAACATGAACCACATAAAAACCCAGTTAGCCATCAGAAGCTCAACAGGAGCTCAATAGCTATATACTATATATGCAGGGGGTAGCTTCCACCGATAAGGAATATACACAGTGGAATCACAAATCAGGCTGCGTACTCCAACAAGATCCCCCCTGTAATGTGCTTTACTGTGCCACAGAATAAGAGGAACAACCGCCCGTTAGTCAGAATCCCCTATTAACACTTCGGTAACCTACTCCAATCACGTATCTTAACAGGAATAATATATGATCAGGAACCATTCTGAACTCCGATCCCCCTACTAGGCATAATACAGGAAGATAAAGCATTATGATAGGAAACTTTAAACAATATCTCTCCCAAGTATACCCTATCCCCACATGCAGGACAACAAAAGTCCGTTCAGGATACATATTCACCATGCCAGTCCCCAAGAAAACCTTCATCTTCTAGGCGACCTCATATTCCTCAGCAACCATTAATCCGCCTCCTCCGGGTTGGCAAAAAATACTGCTCGATCTCCATCGACGACTCTCAAGCGGGCCGGATAAGCCATAGAATATGGAATTTGTCGGTCTCGCAGCTTTCGTTTAATCATCACAAACGATGCACGTTGCCGCTGTAATTCCGGAGAGAAATTGGGGAAAATCGACACCGTGACGTCCACTTTAATGGCCCCCTTGCGTCTGGCTGCCTGCAGGACCAGATCCCGATCCTTACAATTTAACAATCTCGCCAGGAATGGTCGAGGGTTCGCTCCAGGGGGTGGCGGCCTCGCCGGCACCCTGTGCGCTCTTTCCACTGCAGAAGCCTGCGAAAACACGGTATCTGGAAACATATCTTTCAGCCATTTCTCTGTAAACTCGTCCGGACGGGATCCTTCTGCTCGTTCTGGTAGGCCTATAATGCGAAGGTTGTTCCTCCTCAGCCTGTTCTCCAAATCATCCGCTTTCTGGCGCCATAAATCCACCTTTCCAGAGAGGTCTCGAAGAGTGCGGGGTATATTAGCTGTACGGTCCTCCAGATCAGACAACCTGGTTTCAGCATGCTCGACTCGGTCCCTCAAGTTGTGCAAATCCTGCCTCAGGAGACCCACATCCACCTTAACCTCCTCTATTTTTGTCGTGACCGAGGTCTTGGTCTCTAATATCGCCGCCAGCAGCGTCTCCGATACTTGCTGCAATGTCAGGCCAGGCTGTGCTGTTACCTCAGCCGCAGGGCGTAACTCCGACTGCCCTCCAGGAACTTTTGCCGGCCCCTCTGCTCCATGCTGTGAGGCCTCGCCGTGGGCGCCATCTTGGACCGCACCTCGGGCAAACTCTTTCAACTTCTCCGCGGCTCCTGCCGCTTTTGACGGTCCCATTTTGCTCCTCAGGGGTCTCTTACCCTTTCTCCGCAAGTTATAAGAAATGGTGGCAACAGTAATTCCTCCGCAGGATAAATAATAGGGGTCTCTGGTCAGAGCCGAAGTTCCGTGCGACCGCTCACATCAGTGCCTGGCCACGCCCCCGAGCATTCAGTCTTACTGGTCCACCCATCCTGTTCTAACTACCCCTGCCTTTTCTGCCATTCTTCCTAGAACCCGTTATGAAATGCTCATGAGATTATTGCATTTCAATGATAATAGCCAGTGCCTCCCTAGAAGTGCCTCAGATTATAACCGACTATAAAAAATCAGGCCCATCATCAAGGTGTTGACAGACACATTTTTAAGCCTTTACACCCCCACGCAAAACATTTCCATTGATAATTCCCTTGTAAAATTCAAAGGGAGTCTGCACTTCAAACAATTTATTCCATCTAAAAGAGCAAGGTTTGGAATAAAGCTCTATAAAATGTGCGAGAGTGCAACAGGGTACACATCAGCTTTTCACATTTATGAGGGAAAAGATAGCCAACTAAACCCACTAGGATACCCTCCCTATCTAGTGACAAGTGTAAAAAATGTTTGCGAGCTGATTAGCCCATTTCAAGAAAAGGGCCATAACCTCTATGTAGACAACTACTACACAAGCATACCTCTTTTTAAAAGTTTGGTCGAACATAACTCAGGGGCTTGAAGGACCATTCGTAAAACCCGGCAGGGTTTCCAGAATCATTGGTCCATGAATAGTTCAAAAAGGGGCAGTCAGGCCGTGTTTGCAGCGGAGAGCTGATTGCCCTAAAATACAAAAATAAGAAGGATATTTTTATCCTCAGCTCGATCCACACCGATTAAACAGAGAATGTTGTAGAACTACACTAACGTTCAAAAGTTTAGGGTCACTTAGAAATTTCCTTATTTTTGCAAGAAAAGCACAGTTTTTTTCAATGAAGATAACATTAAATCAATCAGAAATACACTCTATACATAGTTAATGTGCTAAATGACTATTCTAGCTGCAAAAGTCTGGTTTTTAATGCAATATCTACATAGGTTTATAGAGGCCCATTTCCAGCAACCATCACTCCAGTGTTCTAATGGTACATTGTGTTAGAAGGCTAATGGATGATTAGAAAACACTTGAAAACCCTTGTGCAATTATGTTAGCACCGCTGTAAACAGTTTTGCTGTTTAGAGGAGCTATAAAACTGACCTTCCTTTGAGCTAGTTGAGAATTTAGAGCATTACATTTGTGGGTTCGATTAAACTCTCAAAATGTCTAGAAAAAGAGAGCTTTCATGTGAAACTTGACAGTCTATTCTTGTTCTTAGAAATGAAGGCTATTCCATGCGAGAAATTGCCAAAAAACTGAAGATTTCCTACAACTGTGTGTACTACTCCCTTCGGAGGACAGCACAAACAGGCTCTAACCAGAGTAGAAAGAGAAGTGGGAGGCCCTGCTGTACAACTGAGCAACAAGACAAGTACATTAGAGTCTCTAGTTTGAGAAATAGACGCCTCACAGGTCCTCAACTGGCAGCTTCATTAAATAGTACCCGCAAAACGCCAGTGTCAACGTCTACAGTGAAGAGGCGACTCCGGGATGCTGGCCTTCAGGGCAGAGTGGCAAAGAAAAAGCCATATCTGAGACTGGCTAATAAAAGGAAAAGATTAATAAGGGCAAAAGCACACAGACATTGGACAGAGGAAGATTGGAAAAAAGTGTTATGGACAGACGAATCGAAGTTTGAGGTGTTTGGATCACACAGAAGAACATTTGTGAGACGCAGAACAACTGAAAAGATGCTGGAAGAGTGCCTGACGCCATCTGTCAAGCATGGTGGAGGTAATGTGATGGTCTGGGGTTGCTTTGGTGTTGGTAAAGTGGGAGATTTGTACAAAGTAAAAGGGATTTTGAATAAGGAAGGCTATCACTCCATTTTGCAACGCCATGCCATACCCTGTGGACAGCGCTTGATTGGAGCCAATTTCATCCTACAACAGGACAATGACCCAAAGCACACCTCCAAATTATGCAAGAACTATTTAGGGAAGAAGCAGGCAGCTGGTGTTCTATCTGTAATGGAGTGGGCAGCGCAGTCACCAGATCTCAACCCCATAGAGCTGTTGTGGGAGCAGCTTGACCGTATGGTATGCAAGAAGTGCCCATCAAGCCAATCCAACTTGTGGGAGGGGCTTCTGGAAGCATGGGGTGAAATTTCTCCCGATTACCTCAGCAAATTAACAGTTAGAATGCCAAAGGTCTGAAATGCTGTAATTGCTGCAAATGGAGCATTCTTTGATGAAAGCAAAGTTTGAAGGAGAAAATTATTATTTTAAATAAAAATCATTATTTCTAACCTTGTCAATGTCTTGACTATATTTTCTAGTCATTTTGCAACTTATTTTATAAATATAAGTGTGAGTTTTCATGGAAAACACAAAATTGTCTGGGTGACCCCAAACTTTTGAACTGTAGTGTAGGTTCTACTACCCCAAAGTAAAAACCTGTGTCAATCATTGGTTACAACAAACACATGGGGGAGTAGACCTTGCTGACCAGGTTCTACAGCCATACCAGGTGTTAATAAAATCATATACCTGGTACAAGAATAATTGTTATTTACCTATTTCAGGTTGCCACATATAACTTGTTTGTGTTATACAAAAAGGCATGACATTCAGATACTTTTCTTGATTACCAGGAAAATGTAATTGAAGATCTTGTTTTTGCAAATGTTGGCCCCTCTCATCAATTAGAATCTGAATCTGTCAAAAGACTCACTGAGCAACATTTCGTTGCAGTAATTCCCTCAACAGAGTCAAGAAAGTACCCCCAGAGAAGATTTTGTGTATGTACCAAGAGAGGAATGAGGTATGATACCCGTTATTATTGCCCAGATTGCCCATGACCCCCAGCCTTGTGTCTCATTGACTGCTTTAAAATCTTCCACGCAGAGCCATGTTTTAAACTCTTTATTAATTTGTCCCATTTAAGACATTCAAGTATGTAAGTTAGTTTATATTTAGTGTGCCAAAATTTTCTTGGATATTTTGGTTCTTGCCATTCTTGTCAAAATCCCATCTTCATAAATGAACCATGGCGAAAGTATACCCAAAAATAAAAATGTACCTAAAGGGGTTGTCAGATGAAAAGAAAAACTATTATTATTTTTCTTTTGTGAAATAAAGAAACTGTCTAATATACTCTATTTTTAAAACCTGCACGGATTGCAGGTTTTCAGTCCCCATTACGTGCACCCAGAAGTGTGGAGCTGAGGTTCTTGCTGTGATGCTTCAACACAAGCTCCGATGGAAGGAGCTTCCCCCTCATCTCTGTGTGTCGATGACGCGGATGAAGGGGCTGGCTGCCTGGCTCAATTCATCAGCTAATCCAGCCCCTTCCTCCCTTCAGGCTTAACTGATGAATTGAGCCAGGCAGCCAGCACTTTTATACATGTCATCGACAAATAGAGAGGAGAGGGAGCTCCTTCCCCCAAAGTCTGCGTTGAAGCGTCGCAGCAACGGCCGAATCCATGCAACGGGGGATGAAAACCTGCAATCCGTGCAGGTTTTAAAAATTTATTATATTAGAAAGTTTCTTTATTTCACAAAAGCAAAGTAATATATTGTCAAAATGCAAGCTGAAAGCCCAAAATGCACACAATCCGCTCGCGACCCTGAAAAATGACAAAGCAGTGGGTAATGTACACATATAGAGTAACGACACATTCCTTGAGGGGTGAATTTTTCAAAATATGTTCGCTTTTGGGGGGTTTCTACTGTATTGGTCCCTCAGGGACTTTGCAAATGCGACATGGCCTGTGCACATAATTCCATTGGTGCTTCAAAAGCCAAATGGCGCTCTTTCCCTTTTGAGCCCTGCCGTGTGTCCAAACAGCAGTTAATTACTGCATATGGGGTTTAACCATACTCGAAAAAGAAATTGCTTTACAAAGGTTGGGGTGCTTTTCCTCCTTTAGTCCCTTTGGAAATTAAAAAAAATCCTATATATTTTAGAACAAAATTAGATTTTCATTTTCACGTCCAATAAGTTTTATAAAAATCATGTGGAGTCAAAATGCTCACTATATCCTTAGATAAATTCCTTGAGGGGTGTAGTTTCCCAAATGGGGTCACTTTTGGGGGTTTCTACTGTTTTGGTCCCTCAGGGGCCTTGCAAATTCTAAATGGCATCCGCAAACCATTCCAGCTAAATTTGAGCTCCAAATGGTGCTCCTTCATTTCTAAACCTTGCCGTGTGTCCAAAAAGTATTTTTTGATCACATATGGGGTATTACCGTACTCAGGAAAATTTGCTTTACGCATTTTGAGGTGCTTTTTCTCCTTTTGTTTTTGTGAAAATGAAAATTTTTTAGCTAAACCTACATTTTATTGGAAAAAATTCCAATAATTTCCGCAAAAAACCTGTCGGGTCAAAATGCTCACTATACTTCTAGATTAATTTCTTGAGGGGTGTAGTTTCCCAAATAGGGTTGGCCCCTCAAGGGGTTTGAAAATGCGACATGGCCTCTGCAAACCATTCCAGCTAAATTTGAGCTGCAAAAGCCAAATGGCCGTGTGTCCAAACAGCAGTTTATGATCACATATGGAGTATTACCATACTCGTAGGAAAGTGCATTACAAATGTTGGGTTGCTTTTTAAACTTCAGTCATTGTGGAAATTAAAAAAAATTAGCTAAAATTTAACTAAACCTACATTCTATTGTAAAAAATGTTAGATTTCCATGGCCTAATTTCAATAAATTCAGCAAAATACCTGTGGGATCAAATTTCTTACTATACCCCTAGATATGTTTCTTGAGGGTGTAGTTTCCCAATTGGAGTTACTTTTGTAGGGTTTCCACTGTTTTGGCTCCTCAAGGGCTTGCAAATGTGGAATGGTCTCTGCAAACAATTAAATAACAGCTAAATTTGAGCTGCAAAAGCCAAATGGTGCTCCTACCCTTGTGAGCCCTGATGAGGGTCCAAACAGCAGTTTATAACCACATATGGGTTATTACCATACTCGGCAGAAAGTGCCTTGGCGGTATGGCAGCTGGCCAACAGGGTGCAGATCACAGTTCGTTTAAGGTACCTGTGGCAGCTCGGACAGTAGATAGGCAGGCTCGGCTGGGACTAGGCAGCAGGTAGACGTCAGGCGTGGAGCAGCAAGACAGGCGTAGGTACAGCACAACACAGCACTGGAACAGGATAGCACGGGATACAGGATACAGGAGCAGGAACACTGGA
This sequence comes from Rhinoderma darwinii, assembly GCF_050947455.1. Classification (NCBI taxonomy): domain Eukaryota; kingdom Metazoa; phylum Chordata; class Amphibia; order Anura; family Rhinodermatidae; genus Rhinoderma; species Rhinoderma darwinii. The sequence goes on from NC_134687.1 coordinate 228,962,057, forward strand.
CCTGGAAAACACTAGGAGACCATTTGCAAGACAAACTAGCATACGACAAACAGGCATGGAAGTTTGGGGCTGGAACCTTCTTATAGCCCAAGGTGCTCTGGGAGCAATCAGTTAAATTTCCCACATGCGTGCGCTTTGGCTTCTCAAGTCTGGACTGAGCTCGCGAGCGCACCCTGGTGGTCACTGCGGAACAGGACGGCCGCATGTACAGACATCTCTGGAGAGAAGGGCGTCGACTGGATAGAAGGAGTTCGTGGTCAGCGACGACGGACGTTACAGTTAGGTTGCTCTTCCTCCTTTAGTCAATTTGGAAATGATTTTTTTTTAGCTAAACCTACATTTTATTGGAAAAAATCTAGATTTTCATTTTCATGGCCTATTTACACTAAATTCAGCAAAAAGCCTGTGGGGGTCAAAATTTTCACTATACCTCTCGATAAATTCCTTCAGGGGTGTAGTTTCCCAAATGGGGTCACTTTTGGGGGGTTTCCACTGATTTGGTCCCGCAGGGGCTCTGCAAAGTTCTAAGCCTAGAAAAATAAAAGGATGTTCAAAAAACGATGTCAACATAAAGTAGATATATATGGGAAATGTTAACCAGTACCTATTTTGTGTGGCATTACTATCTGTCTTACAAGCAGATACAAAAAAATGTATAAAAAAATAATTTTTTTAAAATTTTCTCTACATTGTGGTGTTTTTCACAAATAAACACTTAATGTATCTACCAAATTTTACCACTAACTTTAAGTACAATGTGTCACGAGAAAACAATCTCAGAATCGTCCTCAAGGCTAAAACAGGCTGTGTCCTGAAGGGGTTAAAGAATCCACCTCAACAAGCTGGCGATAAGACAGATGCTACCTGCTTTCACATCCAAGAGTTTATTGGAACAAAGCCCATCAATGTAAGCAGATAAAATCGCCGAGTGTCTGTGTCTAATAATGGCCCCCAGGTCTGCCTGTAGTGAATGCCTGCTAGGTCATGCCTATGGCATGACCTAGCAGATGCCTGTCCGTTTTACACGGACAGGCATAATACACTGCAATACAGAAGTATTGCAGTGTATTATAAATGTGATCGGATAATCGCATAGTGAAGTCCCCTAGTGGGACTAGTAAAAAAGTTTAAAAAAAAGTTTAATAAAGAGTGAAAAAAAGTGAAAAAAAAAAATGAAAAACCCACTTTTCCCCCTTACCAACTGCTTTATTATTAAGAAACAAAATAAAGTAAAAAAGTTACACATATTTGGTATCGTCGCGTCCGTAACGACCACAACTATAAACTTATTACATCATTTCACCCACACGGTGAACGTCGTAAAAAATAAAATAAAAAACCATGCAAAAATTGCTGTTTTCTTTGAATCCAGCCTTAAAAAAAATGTGATAAAAAGTGATCAAAAAGTCCCATCTACTCCAAAATGGTACCAATAAAAACTACAAGTCGTCCCGCAAAAAAAAGCCCTCCTACAATTGCATCGGCGAAAAAATAAAAACGTTACGGCTCTTCAAATATGGAGACACAAAAACAAATAATTTAGAAAAAAAAGTGTTTTCACTGTGTAAGGGCTTATTCACACAAACGTATAAAACGTCCATGCTACGCGCGTGGAAATCACGCGTGTCGCACGGACCTATGTTACTGAATGGGGCCGTTCAGTCTGTCAGTGAATTTCACGCAGCGTATGTCCACTGCGTGAAACGCATGACATGTCCTATATTTGGCCGTGTTTCGCGCTGCACGCACCCATTGACCCATTAACCCTCCTACCCGTTCCGTAGTACAGCGGGGTGAATTCCACTTTCCAGTAAGGGGACTGGGAAACCTCTTTATCCGATTTGGAAAGCGATATTTCCTTTCTCCCAACACATTTCCTTACAGCCAGAATTTATCAGGGGAGATATGGCCAAAATAGCCTGAACAAGAAGTCAGGCTTAAAAAAGTGTGCTGGAGCAGCACATATTAGGGTATGTGCACACGTAGTGTTTTCAGGCGTATTTTTGGGTGTTTACGTCTCAAAAAACGCCTGAAAACAATGGAAGCAGAACGCCTACAAACATCTGCCCTTTGATTTCAATGGGAAATACAGCGTTCTGTTTTCAAAAAACGGCGTGTAAAAAGACGCCCGAGAAAAAGAAGTGCATGTTTTTGGAGCCATTTTTCATTGACTCTATAGAAAAACAGATCCAAAAAACGGGCGTAAAAACGCTGCGAAAACCGCGAGTTGCTTAAAAAAAACGTCCGTATTTTCAGACAATTTTGATTTTGCGTGTGCACATACCCTTAGTATTCAGAATTTCTGCAGTGGCAGAGGGTTTTGACAGCACATGTTTCTCCCGTGCTAGTATGAACGCCTGTATCGGCGTCTGACATCATCGCCTATCTGGGCTTCACCCGTCCTATTTAGCTTAGTATTTCCTCCCATTCTGTACACACCACCCGTGCCGTATCGGGAGGTGTGTATCCAAGGAGGAAACTGATACGCCAGTATGACGACAGTGCCTTCTAACAGGCTCATGCGTCACCCAGTCAGGGCCGCCCACCAGCCGTGCGCAGGCGCACCACGGCCCACAACTGAGTCGCCACAGCACGATAGCCCGCGGCAGGTTGGTGACCAACGAGCATTAGACGTTGACGCTCGTTACCACAATGTGGCATAGACTGTGGTGACGCTCAGGCCTGGTGAAACTATGGTAAAGATAGATGCCAAACCATTCCTTGTAACCTCTCTCAGAACTATCATCTGAGAACTGAGAGTCTGCATCTGTACTTTGCTTGCTAAACAGCCATCAACAACAATGCCGTGTAATAACCATACACTCAAACTGTTTGACGGCTTCATACAGGTTGTCAGCACCCCATCTATTCAAAATACAAGTAGTCCATCTTGCCCGCATAGCATTCCGGTCATGAATAGACCCATTTTATTACAGACACCATTGACACTGGCCAAAAATCAATATTGTACAGATGGTTGGCAGCCCTGTCTTATAGTGTCATATAAGATGTGAAATATAACAATCGTAGCTACATAATGTTAACCCTTTCCCGCCGCAGCCATTTTTCGGATTTTCACTTTTGTTTTTTCCTCCCCGTCTTCCAAAACCTTTTTATTTTTCCATCAATATTGCCATATGAGGGCTTGTTTCTTTGCGGGACGAGTTGCAAATTTTCACAGCACCATTTATTGTACCATATAATGTAGTGGAAAACAGGAGAAAAAACTATTTGTGGGGTGGAATATGAAAAAAACCCAGTGATTCCTCAATCTTTTGGGTGGTTTTGTTTTTACGGTGTTCACCGTGTGATAAAAATTTTTACAAGGAAAGGACTGATTGTTACAAAATAAAATTTTAATTTTGTCGCCATATTCTGAGTGCCATAACTTTTTTATTTTTCCGTCGATTTACGGTATGAGGGCTTATTGTTTGCAGGGAGAGCTTTAGTTTATATTGGTGTCAATTTAGGGTACATGACCCTTTTTGATGACTTTTTATTTTTTTTTTTTTGGGAGATGAAGTGACCACAAAACAGCAATTCTGACGGTTTCAATTTTTTTTTTTTTACAGTGTTCACCGTGCGGACTAAATAATGATATATTGTAATAGCTCAGAATTTTACGGACGCGTCGATACCAGTTATGTTAGTTTTTATTTTTTTTACATTGTGCTTAAGGGTAAATGGGAAAGCGGGTTTTTTGAACTTTTAATTTTTTTTATTTTATTTTATTTATTAAAAAAAACACCTTTATTTTGCTGGTTTTTACTTTTTTTACTTGTCCCCCTAGGGGACTTTAACCAGCGATCGTTAGATGGCTTGCATGATATACTGTAATACTAATGTATTGCAGTATATTGTGATTCTGACAGTCTCCTATGAAGGGCTTCATAGGATTACACAGATAGCGGACCTGGGGGCCTTAATCATGTCCACCACAAATCATACTAATACTAATGTATTGCAGTATATCGTGATTCTGACAGTCTCCTATGAAGCCCTGCCGGAGTACAAAGATGGCGGACCTGGGGGACTTCATCAGGCCTCCAGGCTGCCATGCCAACCAACAGCTGGAACAATGAGAAGTGTATGACACTGATTGATCACTGATTGGTCAGCGTCATACACTTCTCTTTACAACGCCCAGTTGGTAAAAAGTAAAAACACGCCCAGTTGTCTATTATGGAACTAATTAGCATAAATCTAAAATTGCTCATAACTTGCTCAAAAATGATCGTTTTTCAAAATAAAAACCACTGCTGTTATCTACATTACAGTGTCGATCACATTATGTAGGAGATAGGGCACTTATAATCTGGTGACAGAGCCTCTTTAATCTCTGCAAGGAGGCATTGAGTCGGATTCCCATGTGGTGGTACCCAGAATAGTCACCGATTGGCAGGAATGTATCCGGTGGTAGTGTTGGACTGGGGAAATGAGAAAGCATGATCTGTTTGTATGTAGAAAACGTTTTCTTTTATCGATCCAGTACAAAAACTTGACACTACAAAAGATGTAATATTCACCATAAATATGAAAGTCTGAGCAGTAGCAAAGGTTGCCTGATTTCAAATAGAGTCTATGAACAATGAAGAGACGTTTCTGGATGAAAACAGCCGCTAATCTATGCTGAAAGCAAAGTTTTGGGGGTCATTAACTAGGTGAACAGAGACCGGCGGGGGATCACAGAATCGTTGGCACAGAAGCGACAGGGGATTGGTAAGATGAGTATTAGTTATTTTCTTATTTAGAACATTGTAAAGGTTTTTATAAAAATGACATGAGGATGGACAACCCCTTTAGCATAACTCAAGCAGTTCTTGAGTGCCACTTTCCTTTTACCATGCCCAAATATTTAACAAATCAGTAAATCCTGAAGGATTGCTAAATGAGAGCCTAATGTAATATGTGACATGCATGCACTTGTCACAGCTCTTATATAGGAACTGTCTGATATACTGTACATGTAAATAATACTACTAAATACTGAACATATATAATTAGTACTACTGATGGTACGGATAAAACTCAAATACACTCACATTACAAAGATATTCCTTCACATGCCTCACCCACATATCATGCCCTCATATTGCCCCTCCACAAAGTTTAATGCCCCATAGTGCCTTCCACACAGTACAATGCCCCCATAGTGCCTCCACACACAGTATAATTCTCCCATAGTACCCCCACACAGTATAATGTCCCCATAGTGCCCCACACACAATATAATGCCCCCAGTACCTCCCCACTGTATCATGCCCCATTAGTGTCTCCCCACACAGTATAAATGCCCCCAGGTGCCTCCCCACACAGTATAATGCCCTCATAGTGTCTCTCCACACAGTATAATGCAACCATAGTGCCTCCACACAGTATAATGCCCCATAGTGCCCCCCACACAGTATCATGCCTCCATAGTTTTTTCCATACATTATCATGCCTCCATAGTGCTTCCCCATACAGTATCATGCCCCCATAGTGCCTCCCCGCACAGTATCATGACCCATAGTGCCTCCCCACATATAATGCTCCCATAGTGCCTTCTGACAAAGTATAATGCCCCCATAGTGCCTCCCCACACAGTATAAAGCCCCCATAGTACCCCCACACAATATAATTCTCCCAGTATCTTCCCACATAGTATCATGTCCCCATAGTGTCTCCCTGCACAGTATTATGCCCCACATTTTGCCTTGCCACATAGTATAATGCCCCCATAGTGCCTCCCTGCCCAGTATAAGGACCCCATAGTGCCTGCCCACACAGTATCATGCCTCGATAGTGCTGTCCCACACAGTATTATGCCCCCATAGAGCCTCCCCACACAGTATCATGACACATAGTGCCTCCCTACACATATCATGCCCCCAGAGTGTCTCTACACACAGTGTAATGCAACCATACTGCTTTTACACAGTATAATGCAACCATATTGCCCCCACATAGTTTCATGCCTCTATAGTGCTTCCCCACACAGTATCATGCCCCATAGTGCCTCCCCACACAGTATCATGACCCATAGTGCCTCCCCACACATATCATGCAGCCATTTTTTCTCCCCGCTCAGTATAATGCCCCTACTGTTCCAAACCACACAGTATAATGTCCCCACAGACAGTATAATACCACATAGTGCACAACACACAGTATAATACCCCCATACTGCCTCCTAAATATAAGGAGACAAATACTAACCTAGCCCCGTTACCACGACAAATGGAGAAGATCCCTCTGTAGATCTCTGCTGTGTGGGAAACGGTGCGGGCACGCTCGATAACATTTGCACCAATTTCACAATTCCGAATAAAAGAAACGTAGTCCAGGATCAAGGTCAAGGTCAGGAGGGTAGGAACAATAGCCAGCCAAGGATTTACCTTGCTCTACAGATGAAGGCTGGAGTCCCCTTTAAATAGTACGCCAGGACTGACATTATCCAGGAGCACCGATTACTCTACAACTCGATGGTCCCTGCAGGGTGAGAGGAGGAAAGCTGGAGCCGTGGCCGCTTGGGGAGATTCCCCACTGGAATCAGGAGAGGTGAATAACAATTCATATATTTCCAGAAGAAACGCGGGATCAACACAACACAGAGTTTTAAGAAAAGTTTCTTCAAATTTGTTCTTGGGGAATGCGAGTATTTTCTCAGGAAGAGCTGACAGATCCTCTTTTAATTGCATATACAAGGCCAAGTAATAGTTTGTTATATATTTGTATAATTAACACATGTTATTATTGTCATTTTTCTTAGTGATTTAAACACTTATACAATCATCTTAAATTTATCTAAATTACAATAATCCCAACATTTTTACATTATTTTATGAATCAAGCTCCAATGTTTATGGAAATATGTTGCCTTTATGTACTTTGTTCCCTAATAATCTAGACGACATGGTGATTAAACATTTACCTGTTACATTTTTGTTGTTGGATCAAGTGCTACACTGTGTCATGTTACAGAAACATATGCACACTGCGTATGTGAATGTGTTCTTAACCTTTGTAATCAGCTGGATCATAGCCACAGCAAGGCCTTGTATATCCAGCTATTTTTTTAGTAACTATGTAACACAGGTATGAATGGAATGTATTTTAACGCGACATGTCCGGACAGGTAAATACGGACACATTCTTATCAACAGAGGGAGCCACTTGACAATAAAATAGTCAATGCATAGCTGCTAACTATAACTTAATTTTAAAACCGTGGGAAAATACTGCACTGCTACGAATATGCCTTCTATGCAGGGTTTTTTTCCAAATTTTGTTGCAGTTTTTCAGGAAAGATATACTATGTGACTAAAATGATGTGGACCGCGCCCATGTATCCTAATTATTAAGTTCAGGTGTTTTAACAACACCCACTGCAAACAGGTGACTTTAAAAGTGGCACTGTCATAGGATGCCACTTATGTGATAAGTCAGTTTGTGAAATTTCTGATCTGCAGGATTTTCCCCATTTAATTATAATTGCTATTATTGTGAAGTGAATGTGTTTAGGAGTATCAACAGCTCAGCCACAAAGCAATAGGCCAGACAAAAATATAGGTGACCACCACAAGTTGTACTAAAGTGTCAGTCAGCACTTCAACATGATAATAACTACATAAGATACACTACACGATCAAAGATATATGAAATAAGTATGACTAAATAAATAAAATTTTAATACTGCCTATTATGCTGAATGCACACATCAAAGTATCAAATAATGCAGTATCAAAATGAGAAGTTACAAAACAGAGACATATACGCAATTAAAAAAATACATATACAAGAGAAAAGTCCTGTCCCTGTAGTTTTAAGTAGGAGTGTGTAACACCCATGGCCACGGGCCATTGGGATTACTCACCTCCCGAAGGCTGCAGCCATGGATCTGTGAGCGCTGGCCCATATCTCCTCCTCAGGAGATGCCAGCACTTACTTCCGCTTCATTCTGCTGTGTCCCGTAGGGTGTGCGCGCGTGCTCGTGCCTGGCCTTAAAGGACCAGCTCGCCCACATGAAGCAAATATGTAATTAGCCCATACTCACCCTGGACTATAAGAAGGGCCCTGCCCCTTCCCTCATTGCCTGAGCATTGTTGTGTTTACCCGTGTTAGTCTTTTCAAATGGTCCCTTAGTGTTTTCCAGTTCCCAGTGTTCCCGTACCTGCTACCTGTATCCTGTATTCCGTGCTACCTTGTTCCTGTGCCATAGAGAGTTGGAGTTGTGTTGTGCCGTATACTACGCCTCCTGTGTTACACCGTGCCTGGTGTCTGCCTGCTGCCAAGGTCCCATTCGAGCCTACCATCGCTACTGTCTAAATTACTACAGGTACCCTTATTCGAACTATAGAAATTGACTTGGTATCCTGTTGGCCAGCTGCTATCCCGCTATGGCGGTACGGCCCAGTGGGTCCACATACCCACAGATCGTGACAGAGTGGAATCCACACGTGTATCGCCTTTACCACGGCTACAAAGCAGTAGACCATGCAAACTCACTGAGGTGTAAAAATTCCCTATCCTCTGTTGCATCACTCACTACAGAGTTCCACACTGCTTCTAAAAGGGATAATCAGCATAAGAGCCTTACCGGAATGCACAGAGCCTACTGCGGTATTTGGTGGAGGAGGAAAAATGGCCAGAGGCTGTTTTTCAGGGCTTGGGCTAGGCCCTTTATTTCCAGTGAAGGATAATGTTTATGCTACAGCATACAAAGACATTTTAAACAATTGTATGCAACAGTTTGGGGTATGCCCTTTCCTGTTCCAGCATGACTGTGCCCCAGTGCACAAGACATGGTTAGATGAGTTTGTTTTGGAGGAGATCAAGTGGCCTGCACAGAGCTCTGACTTTAATCCCAATGAACACCTTGCGGATAAATTGGATTGCGAGCCAGGTTTTATAGTCCAACATCAATACCTGACTTCACAAATGTTGTTTTGGCTGAATGGGCACAAATTACCTCAAACACACTTCAAAATCTTATAGAAGGCCTACACAGAAGAGTGGAGGCTGTTACAGACACAAAAGAGGGCCTAATACCATATTAACGCCCATGGATTTGAAATGGTATGTCCAAGAAGCTCATATACTGTAGGTGTTGTGGTCAGGTGTCTAATTTTGAGTGGGAACAAAGTAAGATTTTATTTATTTTGCAATATGTGCAATTTTTCTTACCTTTGTGGCATTATTTCTCCACTGACACATGAAAACACACATAAAAACATCTATGGAAAAATGCAATCTGATTTTTTCTACCATGATGCAATATTTACAGTTTTATAAAAAAAATTGATATGTCGCTAACATGATTTTCCTTTGGTTTGTAGATGGCATTTCTAAAGTGGTTTCCCATTTTAAAGAGGTTATAAAAAAGAATATTATGTTTATTTAAATAAAACACTAAATGATAAAAAAAATTGTATGTAAACTCAGTAAAATGGGGCAATGGGGGATAATGAAGCCCATTTGCTTCTCTCCCGATCCTAGGCTTTATTCCACTGCTATCTAAGGCTTCTCAAACGCTATTTTCAATCCAATGGTTGGCAAACAATGGGGAAGAGTCGCAAGACGCTCCAGCAGTCACTCAAGGCAGCATAGTATGATTTCTAAGTGACGTTCTTGAAGGTGTGCAGCAACCAGCGCCGGCCATGATGTCTGGCACACCAAGTCCTGATCCTCCCTCAATGCTGAGTTCCTCCCTGCATCCTCCCATCAACCCTAAGCTACCTCTGACAGGCTCTGCCACTGCAGCAGTCCTCCTTGGGCTTCATCTATCTCCTCCGCTACCTCCTGAACCTCTGCATAGTGGATATCTGGTCAGGGATACTGCAGAAGCAGGGGGCCCCCCATCAGCTCACACTAAACTCCATCAACATCCTATGCTACTTCCAGTACCACTGAGGGACCCGCAGCATACAGCATCAGGTACAGACCATGTACACATTGGTCCACAGGACAGTGACACCGACGATGCTTTCCCTTTATCGAGCCCACTCTTATTCCCACTCACACAGGCCCCCTGGCCCCCAGGAATACCACTCCCTCCCTGAGTTTAGAAGAGTGGAGGCTCTGAGGGATATTAGGGCTCACATCAGAGCAATGCCAATGGGGTATGTCTCCCACTTAGAGTCAGCATATCTGAAATATCAGCTCTTCAGACTAATCTGCAACAGCTCACAGATTGTATTTATGTTGTAAATGACTCCACTGAGACCCTATTTGCCACAATGGAGGAACTCCAAGGGACCATTAACATTCACTCTCAATAAATATGTCTCATTTTGATATGCTATATGATGCAGAAAATAGGGCTCTCCGCAACAATATGAGCGTCTGCGGCCTGCCGGAATCAGTGGTACCCCAATGACTCCCTATGGTGCACCAATCTATATTTAATACAGTCTTAGGAATGCCTCAGGACTCTACATTTGCACTAGACAAGGCCCATAGATCAATGGATCCACATCCACTGGATACTGACAGACCACGTGACGAAGAAAAAGAAGAGGCTGCTTATAAAGCTACATAAAGGAGCACAACCTGTTTACCAACATACCCCTCTAAAGGTCCTGCTGGACATTTCTAGGGCTACCCTCCTCAAGAGGAGGGCACTCAAGAATGTGTTGGAAGCCCCTCGAGAGAATAACCTACAGTATTGTTGGGGTTTCCCATTTCAGCTGCAAATGCGTACCAGGGACCGAACACACGTGGTTTGTTCGCTTGAAAATATTTCATTCTTTACGGCCATTCACCACTCCTTTCCCACAGTGAAAAAACAGCCTGACATTTTCCAAGACCAAGGGACCCAGGTGCTCTCACAAATGGACGGCCTACGTATTAGGAAACGACCATCCTTTTAAGATTACCATGACTACTAGTCTAGCTTCTGGGTGGTTCTGGTTTTATTTGTGGAGCCTATCCCACTTCTCTGTCTTTCTTCCTATCCGATTGAAGGGTGGAGTATTTAAAGCTGGGTTGGTTCATTTTTCTTTGCTTGTGAATTTTTCTTGCGGCATGTGTTTGATCAAGCTTCTGACTATACGCTGTACCTTTGGCTATTTGGACTTTTTTTAACTGGACCTCGGCTTGTCTCTGGATTACCCTTTGCTTACTGATTTGGACTTTCTGTTCCTGGCTGGTTTTGACCACTGCAATTCCTGATATCCCTACCTTTGTTATTTGGACTTTCTGTTTACCCTCTGGCTGTCTTGTTATCTGTACTGTTTTTGCCTGCATTACACCTCTTATCCAACACTGAACTCCTGTTAAAGCAACCTGGGTTCTATGTTGCAAAATCCAACCTGCCTTTCCGATGGGCTCTAGCGAAAAACATAGAGTGGTCTTAGACTCTGTTGATCAGAGTTGTGACGAATTTGGGGTTGCAGATTAACTTGCACGCTCATTCCTGATAGTCTCCAGCAGCCTTTGGGGAATCGCTCACATAACAATTCCACAAACTTCCACCCTGGGAATTGCTCAACCAGTAATTCCATAACACTAATATACACATTCTTAGCCCCCATTTGGCTTGATTCAACATGCAGGTACCATTTATTCAACTACAACTGATTAATGCGCCCCTGTGCTGTTATTGTAGACCTTTCTTACTGTTTATTTAGCTGTGGCCCTAATTTTCATTTTCTGGGATATCATCTCAATTATTTTTTGGTTTCATTACATTCCTGGTCACCTCGTTTACTAAATAATTTTTGTTGCACTACTATATTGTTTTTCTTTTTCTTTCTCTCTTGTTCGTCTGACACTTCATACGTGATATTTCTTAAAATGTCATTGCTTACTGAATTTACCTGACCTTACCCTATGGTTATAGTAGATGTGATGCCATGTTTCTTCTCTAGCACAATGTGGTGCACTTGGATGAGGAGATTTAGGGTATGTTTACACGCAAACGCAAAATACGTCTGAAATTACGGAGCTGTTTTCAGGTGAAAACAGCTCCTGAATTTCAGACGTTTTTGCCAGTACTCACGTTTTTCGCGGTGTCTTTTACAATCGTAATTGTAGCGGTTTTTCATTGGAGTCAAAGAAAAACGGCTCCAAAAACGTCCCAAGAAGTGTCCTGCACTTCTTTGACGTGGGCGTATTTTTTCAAGCAATGGACAAATGTTTGCAGACGTAATGGAACCGTCTTTTCAGGCATAATTCGAGGCGTAAAATGCCTGAAGTACGTCTGAAAATAGGTTGTGTGCACATACGCTTATTATGGAACTACATAGCTCAGGAATGTTTTTGCATTACTAGTTAAATCTCATTGTCCCTTGCTACTCTGACCTGAGGTACGACTGATTTTATCCGTCATTGTAATTTTTACTATGACATGGCTATATACTTTCCCCGTGATTACCCTCTTGGTAACCCTTTGAAGGTCCTTGTGTTCGGACCTACACTACCGTTCAAAAGTTTAGGGTCACTTCGAAATTTCCTTATTTTTGAAAGAAAACACAGTTTTTTTCAAAGAAGATAATATTAAATTAATCAGAAATACACTCTATACATTGTTAATGTGCTAAATGACTATTCTAGCTGCAAACGTCTGGTTTTTAATGCAATATCTAAATTTCCAGCAACCATCACTCCAGTGTTCTAATGGTACATTGTGTTTGCTAACTGTGTTAGAAGGCTAATGGATGATTAGAAAACACTTGAAAACCCTTGTGCAATTATGTTAGCACCGCTGTAAACAGTTTTGCTGATTAGAGGAGCTATAAAACTGACCTTCCTTTGAACTAGTTGAGAACCTGGAGCATTACATTTGTGGGTTCGATTAAACTCTCAAAATGGCTAGAAAAAGAGAGCTTTCATGTGAAACTCGACAGTCTATTCTTGTTCTTAGAAATGAAGGCTATTCCATGCGAGAAATTGCCAAGAAACTGAAGATTTCCTACAACTGTGTGTACTACTCCCTTCAGAGGACAGCACAAACAGGCTCTTACCAGAGTAGAAAGAGAAGTGGGAGGCCCCGCTGCACAACTGATCAACAAGACAAGTACATTAGAGTCTCTAGTTTGAGAAATAGACGCCTCACAGGTCCTCAACTGGCAGCTTCATTAAATAGTACCCGCAAAACGCCAGTGTCAACGTCTACAGTGAAGAGGCGACTCCGGGATGCTGGCCTTCAGGGTAGAGTGGCAAAGAAAAAGCTATATCTGAGACTGGCTAATAAAAGGAAAAGATTAATATGGGCAAAAGCACACAGACATTGGTCAGAGGAAGATTGGAAAAAAGTGTTATGGACAGACAAATCGAAGTTTGAGGTGTTTGGATCACACAGAAGAACATTTGTGAGACGCAGAACAATGAAAATATGCTGGAAGAGTGCCTGACGCCATCTGTCAAGCATGGTGGAGGTAAGGTGATGGTCTGGGGTTGCTTTGGTGCTGGTAAAGTGGGAGATTTGTACAAGGTAAAAGGGATTTTGAATAAGGAAGGCTATCACTCCTTTTTGCAACGCCATGCCATACCCTGTGGACAGCGCTTGATTGGAGCCAATTTCATCCTACAACAGGACAATGACCCAAAGCACACCTCCAAATTATGCAAGAACTATTTAGGGAAGAAGCAGGCAGCTGAATGTGCCTGAGGCACACTGAAAATCAATTTCCCAACTGCTAATCAGTATTATTAAAATATAACTTTTATTATTTTGCCATTAAAGATGTCCATGGGGACATAACAATCAGCACGAACAGTTAAAATTAATAGCCAGTATTGCTTTAGCGCACGCTTTGTTTTCATTCAATCTGCATGTATTGCCAGACGGAGTGTAAGGTACTCAGATTGCAGAGTGTCAGGTCAGCAGCTGCAGACTGCCGAGCTTTAGTGGATAGGATGTGGTATGCGTGCTCAGGATTGCCAAGCAAGCTAGGCTCTTTAAAATAATAAATTAATAAATTTAGCCCCCCCCGACATGTTTCGCTGTCAACACAGCGTCCTCAGGGGATCAAAACTAGGCTAGCCCCGTTTTGATCCCCTGAGGACGCTGTGTTGACAGCGAAACATGTCGGGGGGGCTAAATTTATTATTTTAAAGAGCCTAGCTTGCTTGGCAATTTATTTTAACTGTTCGTGCTGATTGTTATGTCCCCATGGACATCTTTAATGGCAAAATAATAAAAGTTATATTTTAATAATACTGATTAGCAGTTGGGAAATTGATTTTCAGTGTGCCTCAGGCACATTTGGTTCTTTCTATATTCAATATATATCTGCCAACTGCTAGGGTCTCCTTAGTATCTGTGAAGCAGGCAGCTGGTATTCTATCTGTAATGGAGTGGCCAGCGCAGTCACCAGATCTCAACCCCATAGAGCTGTTGTGGGAGCAGCTTGACCGTATGGTACGCAAGAAGTGCCCATCAAGCCAATCCAACTTGTGGGAGGGGCTTCTGGAAGCATGGGGTGAAATTTCTCCCGATTACCTCAGCAAATTAACAGCTAGAATGCTAAAGGTCTGCAATGCTGTAATTGCTGCAAATGGAGCATTCTTTGACGAAAGCAAAGTTTGAAGGAGAAAATTATTATTTCAAATAAAAATCATTATTTCTAACCTTGTCAATGTCTTGACTATACTTTCTAGTCATTTTACAACTCATTTGATAAATATAAGTGTGAGTTTTCATGGAAAACACAAAATTGTCTGAGTGACCCCAAACTTTTGAACGGTAGTGTACATAGGTTCTCATAGGTATGAGCCTTAAGTGGTGAAATGTATGTCTCCATCTCGTTGCTATGTTCCTTCATCATCCTCTCATTGAGCCTTGATATGCGGAGTAGCAGGGGATAATACTTTCCAAAACAATTTGGTTCCAGAAGAATTTTGGATGACGATAGGGAGTTAATGTTTTGACTTCATTATTATATTGAGTGGTTCCCGCCTAATGGCTGTTACCTTTTCCCCTATCTTAGTATATCTATAAGATGATAATCCACATGTCCACACCGGCATAGGGTTCACTACAGCCCATTGGATACGTATGTCCTTACTCATTTTTACTCTGATAAATACGTTCTAATGTCCTATATTACTTGTAGACTAGTTATTGTTATTACATAGCGCTGATCTCCTGGCTTGGGACCTGATGGAGGTTACAAGACTGTTGAAAGCCTGTTCCCTGCATAGGGTACTCCTTTCCTTGACAGATAGTCAATAAACCTCTGTCATGTTTTGTGACCACCCCCCCCTTCCCGGGACTAGGTCCTCAGTGGGTGAGACTTTTGTGTTGCTATCCTTTCCCTTGTCTTTGTAAGTCTCCCCTTCTTTTAGTCTCCTCCCATCCTCCTCTTTTAATCTCACTCTATAATTTTTTTATCTTTCTCTTCCTTTTCCTTCATTTTCCTACTTTTGATATGGCTCAGATAAATTTTTGCTCCTTGAATACAAAGGAGCTGAATATCCCACAGAAACGTAGTCACATTCTCTAACAAATGCATAAGAAGAGGGCTCTTATTAGTCTCTTACAGGAGGCTCATTTCCGGACTAGACATATTCCCACTATGCGTGACAGATACTATACTACGTGGTTCCACAGCACCAACCTGAACTCCAAATTGAAATAATTTTTTAATCACTATCCATAAAGCTCTGCAACAGGAGGAACTGGTCTGCCTAAATGACCCTGAGGGTAGATATTATTTCTCACACTGTTTGCGGTGGCATATTGGTATCTCCCCAATCAGGACCAGATAATGACATGCAGGGAATTCTTTCACATTTGATCCGTCCTTAGATTCCACCTCCCATAGACAGCGATTCCACTCCTCTTAGTTATGATAACTTATGACTACTCAGACACTCCCAACATAATTCATAACTGGTAGACGTTTGTAGGAGTCTCCATTCCCAAGAGAAGGATTATATTTATTTCTCTCTGGCCTTTAATTCATACAGTCGCATTGATTTGTTTTTAGTAGCCACCATGCCCTGACCTGGCAACCCTCCTCCTCAATAGGTGGTCCAACCATGCCCCAGTCTCTTTCTCTGTTGATGTGCCAGAATACCAGACCCGCCCATGGACATGGAGGCTTAGCGACCACTTAATGAAGGACATCGTGTTCTCGGCAAGATGTCAGAATTCTCTGCTGGAGAGTCTCTGATGATGTCAGAATCCACCATATACTTGGTGGTTCTCTCATTCCATCTTTTGAGGCCGTTCAGTTAACTGATCCTGAGTCGCCCATCTCGTGGATGGAGTACCAGAAGCTTTCCTCCTTTATCTGGTCCTCGAAATAGGGTCCCATTTTACAACATTACAGATACCCTTCAAAGTCCTCTTCCTAAAATCTTCACCTAAAGTCCACACCCTTTGGCAAATCTGCAGTCTGCTTTTAGAGGTAAATACCCCTGGTAAACCCCTGTTCACATGGACCTGCAGGGCCAGGTTTAGACAAAGTGTAGACCTGGTCAGGGTTAAAAGTGGGGCCCCAAATGCTGAATTAGGGCCTGTTCACATCTGTGTTGGGGTTCCAATGATGGCTTCCGTCAGACCTTTCCATCACTGGAATCCATGAACGCAAACCAAACGAAAAACATAGCTTCCGTTTGCATTACCATTTCAATGGTAACGTTTCCATTGCAAATGCTTTCCGTTTGTCTCTGTTCCATAAGTTTTCAGTTTTTTGGGTGGAAACAATAGCACAGTCCTCCCCTTGTAAATAGTGCCATACAGCCCCCCTTGTCTATAGTGCCACACAGCTCCCCTCCCTTGTATATAGTGCCACACAGCCCCCTCCCTTGTATATAGTGCCACAATGCCCTCCCTTGTATGTAGTGCCACACAGCCCCCCTTCTTGTATATAGTGCTAAACAGCATTCCCCCCCATATATTGAAAAACAGCGCCCCTCTCTTGTATATAGTTCTACACAGCCCCCCTTTTATATAGTGCCACACAGAACCCCCCTTGTATATAGTGCTACACAGCGCCCCCCTGTTGTATATAGTGCTACACAGCGCCCACCCTTGTATATAGTGCTACACAGCAATCCCCTCCCTGTATATTGCCAGACAGCCACCAAATGAACAGAGCGATGCACAGCCTCCGGGCGGGACGCATGTGCAGACCGGCGTGATGCAGTGACATCATCACACCGGCCTGCGCAGGGATTCTTCTCCTTATAGGCTGCAGCCCTAAAGTGGTCTGCAGGCCTATAGTATTCATTTGTATCTGCGTCCACATGCAGCTACAAGTGAATGTGGCTGTCGCTAGCAGCGGGGCCCCCTCCAGTGCTAGCGACACCACCGTGCATGGGGTGGTCAGTGCCGCTCGACCCATAAATGTTATGAGCTGGAGCGGTGCGGGCACCATAGCAGCCGTGGGTAGGGGGCCCTAAAAGATGGGGGCCCTGGGCTATTGCCCAGTTTCCCTTCCTAATGCCGGCCCTGTGGACCTGGGAAAAGGATCTAACAATTTCTATCTCAGACGCTGATTGGGATAAAGCATTTGTATTAGCCCATAAAATTCCACTGGCATGTCGTGCACAAGAAGGGAGGTGTGGATCCCATAAAGTGACTATGCTGCTTGTATGGTGGGATTGTTCAAAGATTAAGCCTTTGTGGAGTTAAGTCTCATTGTTTAATGAATAGGTAGGCGGCTATCATCTGATTTTAACCCCCCGAATTGCGTTGCTTTCCATCATACCAGGCTCACTCTCATCCATAAAGGAGGGTCTACTGTGACACTACTTAGCCACTGGAAAAGACACAACCCCAACTGTGGTGTAGTCGGTCTCGATATACCCCAGCACTCACAAAAAAGCAAGTAGATATATTGCAGGTTGGATAGCTTTATTTTTCACAAAGCTGTATATCATATTTTACTTCATATATAATCAGCGTTTTTATATGAATACATAAATTGGGGTGACTTAATGTGACTTAATGTGACTTAGATGTAGTGTAAATTCGTAAATTAACCTCTACCAGACTTGCAAATGTGGTGTAGTCGGTGCAAGTGGTTCTTCTTCTTCTTCTTCTTCTTCTTCTTCTCCTCCTCCTCCTTCCACATTTGATATCATCCGTAATAACCTGTACAATAAATTGATAGCATTATTTATGATTGGTGTATGCTGAAAAAATAAATTAATAAAAACTGCAGAAGAATTGCTTTTTCTGGATAGTTGGCAAAATAAAACACTATATAAAATAAATGCCACTGTATATGTATCAAAAAAACAGCACCTACATGAAGTAAAACTCGTCACACGAAAACGAAGCTTCCTCCAGATTTCTCCAAAAAAATATATATATTTTGGAGTGAAAATTAAAAAATTAGTTCTTGTGCTGAAGGTCAAAATTGGCCCGGCCCAGAGCCATTTTTTTTTTTTCGTTTTTTCTTTCCCACCATCTAAAGCCATAACTTTTGTATTTTTCATTTGACAAAGTTGTATGAGGGCTTGTTGTTTTGTGGGACAAGTTGCAGTTTTTAATGGCACAATTTAATATACCATACAATGTACTGGGAAATTGAAAGAAAAAAATATTTGTGCGGTGGAATGGGAAAAAAACTGCAATTCCATCATTGTTTCGTTTTTACGCTGTTAATCGTGCGGTGAAAACACCATGTTAATTTTATTCTACGGGTCAATATGATTAAGGTCATACCGGATTTATGTAGTTTTTTTTTATGATGTACTACTTTTACACAGAAAAAACTATTTGTGTCACCAAAATCTGAGACTTATAACTTTTTTATTTTTTCATCGATGGAGCAGTCAGGTCTTGTTTTTTGCAGGGCGAGCTATAGTTTTTATTGCTATTATTTTGTGTACATCTTACCTATTGATCACTTTTTATTCAATTTTTTGGGTGAGCTAAGTTGACCAAAAAACATTAATTCTGGATTTTTCCCTGGCATTCACACTGCGGGTTAAATCACATTATATTCGAATATCTGACTTTTTGCTTTTTTTTTTTAAACTGAATTTTACATTTTCTTTTAGCCCCCCCTAGGAGATGTGAACAAGTGGGTTTGATCACTGGTACAATACACTGCAATATTTATGTATTACAGTGATTTGTAATCATGGCCGGCCTTAGCTATGTGCGACACGTGCGGTCGCACAGGGCGCCGGCCGCCATGCTGTAAGGGGGGCGCCAGTGGGTACGAGCCGAAGAGAGGAGAAATGTTCCTTCTTCTCCACGGCTGTGTGAAGTGAGCGCTGATTGTAGGAGCAGCAGCAGGTGCTTCTGTCTGCTCCACAAATCGGCACAGCCTGTACTGCATTGTCACTCAGAGCCTCCCGCAGCTCCTTCCTGCTGTGCTGCTGCCACAGTGAAGACTCCTCCACGGAGCTCCGGTGTCAGGTAAGAGCAGCAGCTTTAGCTTAATCTATGTTTATTTATGTTCTGTGTGAGGGAGGAGGAAAGAGGGGGCTTTTAGTGATGTGTAACAGGATGTTTTTTTTTTTTTTTTGCAAAGATCGATTTTGTGGGGGAGGGGAGACTAGGTTATAGGTACTTTGCGTGTGTGTATTTTTTACAGATCGATTTTGAAGGTGAGGGGACATTGCCCTAAATGCTATAGGAGTCTGGGGGGATTCATTATAAATGTATTTTGTGAGGAGGGGGACTTCTGTATAGTTTATTTAGTGGTGTAGGAGCTTATTATGAATGATGGGGATGGGGAACTTGGCGTTATGTATGGGGTGAAAGGATTCTTTAGGGTACGGCCACACGGAGCGGCCCTCACACTGAAGCAATGCGGCCAACAACCGTGCTGGCACTATGTAGGAGCGGCTCTCAAATACCTCGTTAAGGGGTATTCTGGTTACATTCGCATGCACACTGACGCTCCATTCATTCTCTAAGGGAGCGCCGGAGATAGCCGAGTGCAGTGTTCTGCTTTTTCCGGCGCTCCCATAGAGAATGAATAGGAGGTAAGTTGTTGTAATTTGCAAAATTGTGCGGCCATAAAGGGTGTATTAATTCATGGCCGCACGTTAACGCGGGTAAACCGTCCCTTTATCTGCAAAATCGTGCGGCCATGAATTAATACACCCTTTATCGCCGCACTATTTTGCAAATTACAACAGCTTACCCCCTATCCATTCTCTATGGGAGTGCCGGAATAAGCCGAACACTGCACTCGGCAGTCTCCGGCGCTCCCATAGAGAATGAATGGAGCGGCAGTGCGAATGTAACTGGAATACGTGTGGCCACTAACAGGCTGTTTGACAGCCGCACTGAACATGGTGCCGGCGTGGTTGTCAGCTGCGTTGCGACCGTGTCAGGGCCGCTCTGTGTGGCCGTACCCTTAGGCTGGATTCACACGAGTGTGTGCCTTTTGCGCACGCAAAAAATGCAGCGTTTTGTCTGCGCAAAATGCACTTGACAGCTCCGTGCGGCAGCATCATATGATGCGCGGCTGCCATCATTATGACACTCCATTTGGATGTTTGTAAACAGAAAAGCACGTGCTGCTTTTCTATTTTCATTCATCCTTTTCACTGCTGTTGCGCGAATCACGCTGTTCGCACGTTAGTGCTTCCGTGCGGCATGCATGGTTTTCACGCACCCATTGACTTCAATGGGTGCGTGATGCGCGAAAAACGCTCAAAGAACGGACATGTCGTGACTTTTACGCAGCGGGCCAACGCTGCATAAAAATCACGCACATGTCTACACGGCCCCATAGACTAATATAGGTCCGTGCCACGCGTGTGAAAATCACGCGCATTGCACGGACGTATATCCCGTTCGTCTGAATAAGCCCTTAGAGATAATATTTGTGGGGGAGAGCAACTTGATTATAAGGGTAGGAACACACAGGGCGGATACATAAAACTACACAGTGTATACGTCCTGGGAACCGCAGGGAATTTCACCTGAAAAACAGCACCAAATTTTGGTGCAGTTTTTTTGGCGGAAAGACTGCAGAAATAAATTAAAAAAAAAGCTAATACTCCCAGCCATAGTCCCTCTCTCTCTCTGAGCGTAGCCCGGCCTCCTGCGATGACGCTGTAGTCCATGTGACCGCTGCAGCCTTTGATTGGCTGCAGCTGTCACATTTGATGCATCGTCATCCCTGGAGACCGGGCTACGCTCAGAACAGAATACGCATCGCTATGACTACGGCCGGGTGTATTACCTTTTTTTTTTCTCATTTGAGATTAACGATAAGCAAAGTTTTTATCATTGATCTTTTCCTTTGTTAACACTGACCAAATATAATTATAATTGGCTAAACTAAATAGGCCTTTAATGTGGGTATATTCAGGCTTAGTGCCTAGGGCAGCGTGAGTTGTAAATACAGCCCTGCTAAAGACGCAGATACTATTCAACACTATAGCAGAGCAGGGAGGTATCCCCCTGCTCTGTGATCTACTAGGCTGGTGGTTCCCAACATGAGGTTCCCATGAGAACCCTCCAGGGGTGCCGCGACACTCCTCTGGACAACTGCCACGGACGTGCTTTCTCTCCTCCTCCTCATAGCGCGAAGTGGATGTAAGGAGGAGGAGATTTTTTTGCAGAACCCCTGTAGATAGCATCCCCCGACTAAATGGACAGAGACGTCAGGGGCTTCTCCTGGAGTGGAATCCCCGGTCACAGCGTCGGCAATGCTGAGGACAGGGATTCCGCTTCAGGAGTTAGTTGCCCGATGTCACTGTTCACATATGGACAGAGACATCAAGCACTCCGTCAAGGAGCGGAATCCCCAGCCACAGGGAGCTACAGTGGCGCTATCTACAGGAAGGGAGTGCTACCTACATGGGGGTTGTGTGGCACTACCTACAAGGGTGTGTGTGGCACTACAAGGGATCTGTGTGGCACTACCTACAAGGGGGCGATTTGTGGCACAGGGATACTGTTTCGATACTGTGCATCCCCAAATGGTTCGAGCCACACAGCTAAGTATAGTAATACATGATGAATGAGAGCGGGGCTGCGGCTGTGTAATACAGCCATTGCCCCGCTCCCGAGTCCTGACAAGTGCGTGCCGCGAGGATGATGCGATGCGGCCAGCGCTGCACTAATGAGCGGCGGCACTGAAAACAGAACATGGTGGCCGCACTGCTCACCTCATGCTGACCGCGCGTGCACTTAGTGTCAGGAGCGGGGCAATGATTATATTAGACAGCCGCAGCCCCGCTCTACAACCGCGGAGATCAGAGAAACCGCTCATCTCCGCCGCTATTCTCCTGAATGCTGCGATCAAAGCTGACTGCAGCATTCAGGGGAAAGTGGGGAGGGGGGATGCCCCTGGATCGCCGTCACAGGGAATTCCTGTGTCGCGATCGAGGGCCATACCATATATGGGCAGACAGCCCAGGGTCTATTGAAGGACCCCAGGGCTGTCCTACCATATTTCCTGTTGTCAGGGCATACTTAGGTATGTCCTAACAACTGCCTGTGTACTATACATACACCGGCTAATGTACTGGCATATATCTGATATATGCCAGTATATTAAAGTTTAAAAATAAAGTAAAAACATAAAGTAATGTTAAATTTAAAAAAATACACATACGCCTTTTTTTTTTCAATAAACATTAAAATAAGTCTCAATATATAAAATATACACACATTCGGTATTGGCGCGGCCGTAATAACCTGCACAACTATTTTTTTGCGTCATTTATGATTTGTACGCTGTAAAAAAAAACAAACTAATTTCACTTATTAATGTGAGGCCTGAGGTGTGATGAATTTAACCTCCATGTGCCTCAAATTAATACTAATTAACCCCATCATGTACCTCACACATTAACCCATTATGACTGAGAAACATGATGGGGTTAATTACTATTAATGTGAGGCAAATAGAGGTTAAATTCAGCATCACACAGAAAATGGAAGAACTTTTTTTTATTACTGTTGGCAAAGTATCGTTTTGGTATCGAAATCGCAATACTACACGAAGTATCGGTATCGAAGTCCAAATTCAGGTATCGTGACATCCCTACTACCTACAGGGGGCTGTGTTGCACGACCTACAGGGGGCTGTGTGGCATGACCTACAGGGGGCTGTGTGGCACGAACTACAAAAGGGCTGTGTGGCACTACCTACAAGGGGGCCTTGTGGCACTACATACAAGAGGGCTGTCTGGCACTACCTACAAGGGGGCCTTGTGGCACTACCTACAAGGGGGCCTTGTGGCACTACCTACAAGAGGGCTGTGTGGCACTACCTACAAGAGGGCTGTGTGGCACTACCTACAGGGGGCTGTGTGGCACTACCTACAAGGTGGCTGTGTAGCAAGGGGGCATTTGTGGCACTACCTACAAGGGGGCATTTGTGGCACGACCTACAAGAGGGCTGTGTGGCCCGACCTACAAGGGGGCTGTGTGGCACGACCTACAAGGGGGCTGTGTGGCACGACCTACAAGGGGGCTGTGTGGCACGACCTACAAGGGGGCTGTGTGGCACGACCTACAAGGGGGCTGTTTGGCACGACCTACAAGGGGGCTGTGTGGCACGACCTACAAGGGGGCTGTGTGGCACGACCTACAAGGGGGCAGTGTAGCATGACCTACAAGGGGGCTGTGTGACACGATCTACAGGGGGCATCTGTGAGTGGCGGGCTGATGGTCATTTTACTGTGAGTGGGGTGCTGATGGTCGTTTTACTGTGAGCGGGGGGCTGATGGTTGTTTTACTGTGAGTGGGGGGGGGGCTAATGGTCATTTTACTGTGAGTGGACGGGCTGATGATCATTTTAGGGTATGTTCACACGGCAGCCTCTGTTACGGATGAAATTACGGAGCTGTTTTCAGGAGAAAACAGCTCCGGAATTTCAGCCGTAATGGCAAGTGCAGGCGCTTTTCGCTGCGTCCATGACAGACGTAATTGGAGCTGTTTTTCCATGGAGTCAAGGGAAAACGGCTCCAATTACGTCTCAAGAAGTGACATGCACTTCTTTGACGCGGGCGTCTTTTTTACGCGCCGTCTTTTGACAGCGGCGCGTAAAAAAAATGACTTTTGAGCCGCAAATAGTGTGTGTGAACCCAGCCTTACTGTGAGTGGAGGGGCTGTGGCTCAAGTCCGAAAAGGTTGGAAAACTTTGTAGCAGGCTACAGAGGCGCCTGCAGCCTATGAGGCGCAGGGACAGGATCCCTGCGCAGTTGGCGTGATGACATCTCTGGATCAAGCCGGCCTACGCAAGGATCCTGTCAGGTGGAGGTGGGGGGCAGTATGGCACTGTCTACAAAGGGGGATGTGGGGGCTGTAGGTCATTGTCTACAAGGGGGGATGTGGGGGCTGTATGTCACTTTCTACAAGGGGGATGTGGGGGCTGTATTTCACTTTCTACAATGGGGAGGTGGGTGCTCTATGACACTGTCTACAAGGGGGCGGTGGGGGGCACTGTGTACAAGAGGGAGGTGGGGCTGTATGACACTACAAGGGGCAGATGGGGGCTGTATGGCACTGTCTACAAGGAGGAGGTGGGGGATTATGGCACTGTCTACAGGGAGGCTGTACGGCACAATCTACAGGGGGCACTTTCTACTAGGGGGGCTGTGGAGGCCACTAAGCGGACATCATACTGTGTAGGGGCACTACAGGGGGCAATATAATGTATGTGGCACTTAGGGGGCATAAAACTGTGTGGGCACAATTAGAGGACAAAATACTGTGTCCTTGAAGGCGTTATAATATATTACATTATTAAATATTATTCTTATACAGGGTGTGGGGCACTAAAGGGGCATTACACTGTGTGGGGGCACTATATAGGGCATTATACTGTGGGGAGGAATTATGCTTTTTTATGGGGCATTTTTTATAATAGCGTGGGGCACCGAGAGATAATTTCGCACGGGGTGCCATCTACCCTAAGGCCGGCCCTGATTGTAATTGTTACCAGCTCCTATTAAATGGAATCCTAAAAACTGTTCACAGTGCAATATAGGGGAGGGGGAGGGCATTGTAACTATACCTTTTAACTTGGTCATGCAAGAAGCCTGACCGAGAAATCGATCCTTAATTCCCCCGACACGGCGTCGCAAGTGCTACTGAAGCGGGCACTTTGTGTGCAATTGCTTCTTGGCTCTCCTCATTGAATGCTGCCAGCCCGGCACCTCTGTCCTGATTTATGGCTCTAGTTGTCTTCTGATTGGCTGCTAGAGATGTCACTCAGAGCAGTGAGTGGCACATGTGACTGCGGCCCCGGGGGAATTAAATGCCGGTTTTTCAGTCATGCAACCAGTTTGACCGAGACAAAATGTAACGTTACATTGATTGACAAGGGGCTTAGCGGGAAATGGGGTGTGATCTAGCAGAAAGGTAGGTCATCAACATTGAGCAAAAAACTAAGCCAAGCAGGATGCTATAGGGAAGAAAAAAGTGTCTAACATTTCTATCTAGATGCATGTGAAATGTTAAATACTTTTGTGTCAAAAAAGACAAAAGTATAATAGGTATGATACCTTTATTGGCTAACCATAAAAGTTCTATATGCAAGCTTTCAGAGCACAGAGGCCCCTTCTTCAGGCAGTTTACAAATTAATACAGCATACAGCATACAGCATGCACCACTTTAAGAAGTTTTAGCGCATCCAAGTTTACACTGTCTAAAATGTAGACAGTATTAGTAAATATTCCCCAGTATATTAGCTTTAAGTAGAGTGTTCTTAAATGCTTTATCCGCTTTGAACAATGCGCTGATCAAGCAGTTCCTCCGTTGCTGGGATCCCCATCATTTATATGTTATCTGACCAATTGTGTTGCAGCACTACCACAGGGAAAATCAAGCATTACAAAGTTCATATTGAAGTTAATAGGCTGTCCGTGTAAGGCAAGGGCACGCCAAGTCCTCCAGAGCGACAGACACTTTGTCGCTGCTCTTGGCGATGTCTGATGGAAGACGGTGTTGAAAGAGGCGGCTCCTATATTAACTCGGAATTCCCTAATAGAGGCTTGAGAGAAAGATCTACTGTACGTTGGATCTTTTGGTATGCTTTCTCAAAACTTGGATAAGATGTTCTTCTAAATAATTTTGGCTGTCGGTCAACCCTGTTATGCATCTTCTCCATTTAGAGGTACGGTTCCGAAGATAATGGCCTTCAATAGAGTTCGAGAGCCATAGAAATGGCTGTAACCCTTTGCAGTCTAACATATTTCAATAACTTTTGTCATCTGCTCTGAAATGTCTTTTTATTTTATCGTTATGTTTTTGGGAAAACTTCGTAATGACCTCTTCATTTATTGCAATGTTCAGTCAGTCCAAGAGGGATGTGAGATGTGAATGATTAATATTGCAGTACACTATAGGTGTTTGGTGTCAATTACTGATGGTGGGTCACATAATTTTTTTTCATAAATGCAGTTACGCATAATTCAGACATGAGTTTACTAAAGTCCCCTTTGTGTAATATAATATGCAATAGTACTGAACATATGGACATTTTCATAGCACTGTATATAAGAAATAAGTATGGTTGTATATCATATGATATAAAATATATATCTATAGCTACAAGAGTAGTGCCTTCTGGTCACTAGATCAGTCCCTGTTTTTAATATAAAAACTGAGAAAGCTGTAGTGTACCCTACTGATAAGGTTACCTAATACATAAATTGAATAGGTGCGCGTGCTTGCAAATAATGTCAGCAATGCAATTAATAGAATATTTATGAGAGCTACATGCATTGACAGCAAGTATGATGGGCTGAATGTGTTTAATATATGTATACTATGCACTGAAACGTTTTATTCCGAGCAGACAGGAAAAGATTTTCAAATCAATATAATAAATTAAATTATAAAAATCATTTGGGGAAACAAAAGGAAGCCAAAGTCATCCAAATCATTTAACATTGAAATTCCCTTTGCTGACCATTTCATATTGATTTGTTACTACAAAAATTGTTTTCTTGTTTACTTGCATGGTTTTACTTTTTTTGCATTCTACTTTTTTGTGAGGATAAAATAAAATGTAAAATTTCTAGTGACTGTAAGCATTTTGGGATTCCTTAGCAATCAGAATGGCACAGTGAAAAGGATATATCTGCATGTGTTATAATTTCACTAGCTTTCATGTGATACATAAAGGGAAATTGAAGCTATTTTTTGACTAACATTTTAAAACAATAAATACCTGTAAGGGTGGATTAATACACAGCGCTTTTAGTGGCATTTTTCCTAGTGTTTTTTGCTGCGTTTTTATCGTCAAAAAAAGCTGCGGCCAAATATTAGCTTGTATAGACCTAGAAACGAACCAAATGGGACATAACCCTTAGAAAAATAATGTACTCAATAATAAAAGTACAAAAAATCTTTATTAAATATAATGACAAATGACAAATAATGGAAAGAGAGATATGATACAACATACACAGAGACATGTACAACAGGGTCAGATGTAATAGACCATGACCGACAGAATCAACCGTCCACTAATGACCTAGAACACGCTCAAATACTAGTAAACTATTTATAAGCCCAGGGGTGTGTGGTGGTAAGTCCCACACATGGCGTAGTGCTATCAGCTGAAAATAACAATATACAACAGTAAAAACATAGCCTACACAATATCTAATGATAAGGTATACATATAATGATGCGTACAAAACCTGCACAATATATAGTAGTACGTAGAAGGTGCAGCTGAAGACTTGTATAGATAATATAACGGCTCAAATAGCCAAGAAAGGTATAGCTGCCACGGCTAGACAGAATAGCACAATAGTGTGGAGGCTAAAAAACGGCTGAAAAAACACAAGCACATACCCTGAGACATGGTGGAGAGCGTGGAGGGTCAGAAGAAATGGATGGGTGAACAAGCGCCTCGACGCGCGTTTCGCCCAATAGACCGGCTTTGTCAGGAGGCTAAATTTAATAACACTCAAAGGGTTTATATAAAGGTAAAATTAGTTAGACTCACCTGTGATGAATGCAAATCGGCGCTCAGCACACACGCACGGTGACGCGCACATCACGGGACGTGCCGCGCGTCAGATGGAAAAGCGCCGCATGATGAAAAATCACCATGACGACGTTAGACGCTAAGCGCCACTCCCGGATGCGAGCCCCACTACGCATGCGCAGCCGAGCGTCTGTGTAAACACCACAGGGGAGGCAACAAAAATAACAAGACAGGACTAAAGTAATAGCGATTACAGAGTGGGGGATTACTATGAAGATAGAGCAAATCAAAAGAATATAATAATGAAAGATCGAAAATAATAACTAAAAAATAATAATAACGGGTAAGAGAAAATATTATAGAAATAAAGACATATAAAAGGAAGTGAACAAAGTGCACAAGTGAATAAGAAAGAACCATGCACAATACTGATGAAAGTTAAAAGTGATAAATGATAAATAAATATATGTATATAAATACAAAATATCTAGAACAGGTAATATAGAGCACAATATATAATAATAAATAAGATACATAACACAGGATGTGTAAAAATAAATATATATAAATAAATACATAATAACGTGAACAAGTGACAACAGACACTATATAATAATAAATATATATAATGCAAAAATGTGTATAAAGTAAATAAATATACATATATATAAATACATCATGTGAACAAATGATATAAAGTGCAATAAATATTAATAGATAATAAATACAATCCATTCAATTATATACAGAAAATAACAAAAACAAATAATATAAGGCCCAATATAAAATAATAAATAAAATACGTGATACAGAATGCGTATAGATAAGTATGTACATATAAATTCTTTAGTAAATATACAGAATACTGCAACAATAGGCATACACAAAAATAGAGACATAACGTTATACAGTATAATCTAAATATACATATATTAAACTCCATATAGCAGCACTCAACATATATATACAAAAAATACATATATTAACAACAATAATACAAAAATGTGCAATACATCAAAAATATATTCAATATAGAAGTATATATATATCTTCTCCACTTCTAATTTTCAATTACGACCATACAAGATCTTCGCTGATATATAGAAGAGTAGACCCACTCGCTGAACAGGATAAACTGTAACATAATAAATAGATATAAAACACAAGAAGAAAACCCTAGAGAAAATAAAATTCACGCATGGTTAAAAAGTTACAAGAAAGGCCTGAAACTAGTAGCTTCGTTTAATCCATATGGGGCCACGGTATTGAGTAACGTAATCCATTTCATTTCTTTTCTCAATAGTGCCAAGCGCACATCCCCACCTCTGCATCCCAGGGAGATTTTATCAATACCACGTACCTCAAAACCCTTTGGATTTCAGGAGTGGAACTCACGAAAATGTCGCGCAACAGGCTGGAGTTTGTCCACATCCAAAGCATTAGAAGCCGACTTGATTTTACTAACATGTTCCAATACCCGCACCTTCAATTGCCTGGTGGTCATACCGACATAAATAAGACCACACGGGCAAGTGGCAAAATACACCACAGCCACGGTATTGCACGTAATGTGGTAGACAATTTTATAATCTTTCCCTCTATTTGAGCTGTGACAATTGAAGGCGCGTGGAACATATTTACAAGCAGAACAATTACCGCAGTTATACGAACCCCAGGGAGGACCCCTACTCCCAAATGGATTAGGGGGAGCACTGGGGATATAGTGACTAGCTGTCAAGAGGTCCTTCAGATTTTTAGAATGCCTCCAGGTAATGGAGGGATAGTTAGATAAAACCCCTGCCAAGTCACGATCAGTGAGAAGGACCCGCCAATGTTTTTGCAGGATATCACGAATTTCAGTCCAATGAGGATTGAAAGTAGTGATAAATCTGACGTTCTGATCTATTTTATGCTTCTTGGGCCTACTCACCAGAAGTCCATCACGAGTCGAATTTTTAGCTCTGAGATAACCTCTCTTAATGACACTCTGACTATACCCACGACTCTTAAATCTTGCCGTCAGATCCAATGCTTGGCGCTCAAAGTTGCTGTCATTGGAGCAGATACGCTTTGCCCTCAGAAACTGGCCCACAGGTATAGATGTTGTAACCTTCGGATAATGGGCAGACGTAGCATGGAGGAGGGCATTTGTGGAAGTTTTTTTCCTGAAAATATCGGTAGAAATAGAACCGCTATCATCTCTGCAAATACAGATGTCCAGAAAATCAACACGAGTTTGACTATACTGCCACGTAAGTTTAATATTAATATCGTTCCTATTCAGGGAGCCGAGAAAAGACTCCAAACTAGACGTGGAGCCCTGCCAGATAAATAGAATATCGTCTATACACCTCGACCACAGGAGCACTGAATCATGACCCGGAGTCTGTTGCACAGTCTCCCACTCCCACAGCCCCAGGAACAAGTTAGCATATGA
Source organism: Rhinoderma darwinii (assembly GCF_050947455.1). Taxonomy (NCBI): domain Eukaryota; kingdom Metazoa; phylum Chordata; class Amphibia; order Anura; family Rhinodermatidae; genus Rhinoderma; species Rhinoderma darwinii. The sequence goes on from NC_134687.1 coordinate 228,992,301, forward strand.
AGGCGCACAAGTAGCCCCCATTGCTGTACCCTGGAGCTGTAGGAAGAGACGGTCCTTGAATACAAAAAAATTATGTGTTAGTGCAAAATCAAGGAGACATAAAATAAACTCTATAAGATCCGGGTCATGATTAGTCATCTGTAGAAAATGTCTAGATGCTCGGATCCCGTGGTCGTGGCATATAGACGTATACAGGGACTCCACGTCACATGTAACCAAGAGCATGTCATCCTCAAGATGCAACCCATCAAGACGTTGTAGCATATCTGTAGTATCCCTAATATATGACGGCAGGGTTTCCACGCATTTCTGTAGATAAAAATCCACAAATCTACAAATGTTCTCACATAAGCCTCCAATCCCTGATACTATTGGACGACCGGGGGGCAAGTGACATTTTTATGCGTTTTAGGTAATAAATAAAAAGTGAGCTTAATGGGGAAATCCACAGAAAGACTCTCCCTCAATTTAGAGTTGATAATATTTGCATCCACACCCCGTTGTAATAAACTATCAAGTTCTCCTTTGAAAACTAGCGTGGGGTCCGATGGTAACCTGTGGTAGCAATGGCTCATATCAAGTTGGCGAAAGGCCTCACATTCATACATCTGTGCCGGCCATAATACAACATTGCCCCCCTTATCGGCTGGTTTAATAATCACATCCCTGAGTTATCTAAGTTCTAAGATAGCCTGCCTTTCCTTATAGTTAAGATTACATGATGTGCCAGAGTCGGAGATAGTTTCCAAATCTTTTTTTAATAGTTTAAAGAAAATGTCCACTGAGGGGCACAGCTCGAAGGGGGGGAAATGTTGCGAACGACGGCACAGATGCATGGGAAGTCTGGGGTCAGTGTTGACCTCCTGTTCCTCTAGTAATGACATAAGGGCATTGAATGCCTGTTTCTCTGCCGGGGAACACATAGGGACACTATGATCCCTTCTACCAAAGTGCTTCTTGAAAAGTAATTTTCTAGAAAAGAGAGCCAAATCTTTAATGGTAGTGAAAAGATCGAATTTACCCGTGGGGGAAAAGGACAGGCCCTTTTGCAAAACATTGATTTGAGAGGACGACAGAGTATAGGGAGAAAGGTTAATTACCTTCAGAGCCTCCTGTTTCTCTTGTCCCTGTTGAACACCCCTCTGGTCTTTCTTTTGACTGCCGGTGTTCTGGAGTTGAACAGAGGGTCTCCATCTCCCGCGGCCTGAGGTTTGTCTAAAAAACCGCCACATTCTTCTTCAGATACAAGAGAAGTGGAGGAGACAGAACGAGACAGAGACCGAGCTCTATCCCTTTTAATATGCCAACGGTATATTTTGTTTGACTGAAAATCACTTAGATCACGCTGAAATTTTCTGGTTTTAAGATCTTGTATTTCTCTCTCCCACTTTGTCAATTCCTCCTCCAATGCTTTATCAAAAATACCAAGCTCCTCTGTACTAAGGGATTGATGAATCTTATCCTTGAGGGAATCAATTTCCTTTTCCAAAGAATCAAGGGTTCTGCGATCTGCCCCAATGAGCAGCTCGATGAGCGTACGTGAACATTTAGTAAGGGAATCCTCCCATTTAGCAACGAACGAGGGATCTTCTGTATCTAAAGTGGGGAACACCTGCAGACGTAGGCCGCGAGGTATAATATCTTTCTGTAAATAATTTTCTAAGGCTGCCTTGTTCCACCAAACCTTAGTACGTTTTTTAAGAAGATCACGTATTTTGAGTTTCAGGCCCTTAATGTTACTACTTTCTGTAGTCACTGCTGAATTCTCTCCGAATATGGTACCAAGTTGTGTGATCCAATCCTTATCTCTTTTCCTGAAATCCATATATCCTGAGGTATTTTCTGTAAACACAGACAAGAATAGTCAGGACAACCTAACCAAAAACCTCACACCAAAAAATGGCGTATACTGGGGTCCCTTATAGCATATAGACCTAGAAATGAACCAAATGGGACATAACCCTTAGAAAAATAATGTACTCAATAATAAAAGTACAAAAAATCTTTATTAAATATAATGACAAATGACAAATAATGGAAAGAGAGATATGATACAACATACACGGAGACATGTACAACAGGGTCAGATGTAATAGACCAGAATCAACCGTCCACTAATGACCTAGAACACGCTCAAATACTAGTAAACAATTTATAAGCCCAGGGGTGTGTGGTGGTAAGTCCCACACATGGCGTAGTGCTATCAGCTGAAAATAACAATATACAACAGTAAAAACATAGCCTACACAATATCTAATGATAAGGTATACATATAATGATGCGTACAAAACCTGCACAATATATAGTAGTACGTAGAAGGTGCAGCTGAAGACTTGTATAGATAATATAACGGCTCAAATAGCCAAGAAAGGTATAGCTGCCACGGCTAGACAGAATAGCACAATAGTGTGGAGGCTAAAAAACGGCTGAAAAAACACATGCACATACCCTGAGACATGGTGGAGAGCGTGGAGGGTCAGAAGAAATGGATGGGTGAACAAGCGCCTCGACGCGCGTTTCGCCCAATAAACCGGCTTCGTCAGGAGGCTAAATTTAATAACACTCAAAGGGTTTATATAAAGGTAAAATTAGTTAGACTCACCTGTGATGAATGCAAATCGGCGCTCAGCACACACGCACGGTGACGCGCACATCACGGGACGCGCCGCGCGTCAGATGGAAAAGCGCCGCATGATGAAAAATCACCATGACGACGTTAGACGCTAAGCGGCACTCCCGGATGCGAGCCCCACTACGCATGCGCAGCCGAGCGTCTGTGTAAACACCACAGGGGAGGCAACAAAAATAACAAGACAGGACTAAAGTAATAGCGATTACAGAGTGGGGGATTACTATGAAGATAGAGCAAATCAAAAGAATATAATAATGAAAGATGGAAAATAATAACTAAAAAATAATAATAACGGGTAAGAGAAAATATTATAGAAATAAAGACATATAAAAGGAAGTGAACAAAGTGCACAAGTGAATAAGAAAGAACCGTGCACAATACTGATGAAAGTTAAAAGTGATAAATGATAAATAAATATATGTATATAAATACAAAATATCTAGAACAGGTAATATAGAGCACAATATATAATAATAAATAAGATACATAACACAGGATGTGTAAAAATAAATATATATAAATAAATACATAATAACGTGAACAAGTGACAACAGACACACTATATAATAATAAATATATATAATGCAAAAATGTGTATAAAGTAAATAACTATACATATATATATAAATACATCATGTGAACAAATGATATAAAGTGCAATAAATATTAATAGATAATAAATATAATCGATCCAATTATATACAGAAAATAACAAAAACAAATAATATAAGGCCCAATATAAAATAATAAATAAAATACGTGATACAGAATGCGTATAGATAAGTATGTACATATAAATTTTTTACTAAATATACAGAATACTGCAACAATAGGCATACACAAAAATAGAGACATAACGTTATACAGTATAATCTAAATATACATATATTAAACTCCATATAGCAGCACTCAACATATATATACAAAAAAAAGCTGCGGCCAGATATTAGCTTGTAGTCAATAAGGACATTTAAAACACCCTGCAAACATGGGTTTTTTTTTGTTTCCTTCTTTTATTTTAATTTGCATTTTTTAGGTCAATGTCGTTTTTCTAAAATCGGAGCAGGCCTGACTTTGGCGGGTTTTTTTTGCATCATTTAATGGCGTTTTTGTTCAATAGACCTCTGTACGTTTTTTTCCTCCTTAAAAAAATGCAAATCTCAATGTGTGTTGCGTTTTTTTTATGGTATTTTTGGTACGTTCTCTGACAAAAAGGCATTTGTTGCAAAGAGGAATCGTCGCATTACATAATCTTTAAATCACAGGATTTGCAATGTGAAAAATTATACCTAAAAAAATCACCGGTAGTGAAATACACTAAAAGCAAAAAACGCCCTAGAAGAAAGCATGAAGCATTTTGAGTTTTTTGTATGGCCTTTTCTTGGCTTAAAAAAGTCCGTTTTTGAAGCGTTTTTTTTTTGAGTAAAAGCCAAAAGTGGATGCAAAAAGCATGGGATATATAAAGGCAGAACTTATACTTCTCCTTCTTGCTGGATCCACTTCTGGATTAGTCTCCAAAAATTAATAAAAAAACTGCAGTTTTTCTAAAGGTGCTTCGTGTGAAACCACGTGGTTGTACTTACTGAAGTCAATCTACCATGGATTCTCTTTCTTGTAAACAGACCGCAGCAAGTGAATGCTTAGAAAACCACCATGGCAAATAATGGGATGCTTGGTTTGTGTGTTTGTTTGTTTGTTTGTTTGTTCATTCATTAATTCTTACTAATTTAATTATCTATTATTTATATACTGTACATATACTTATTAGCACTCTACAATGAATGCATCAAATGGGTACAGTTGTGGACAGGTTTCCCCGGGTTATAATCTATCTATCTATCTATCTATCTATCTATCTATCTATCTACAGTGAATATAAAAAGTCTACACACGCCTGTTAAAATGCCAGGTTTTTGTCATGTTACAAAATCAGTCCAAGATGAATAATTTCGGAACTTTTTCTACCGTTAATGTGACCTATAATCTTTACAGTTGTATTGAAAAACAAACTGAAATCTTTTAGGGTGGAAAAATAAAATTTAACCCCTTCCCGCCACAGCCCTTTTTCAGATTTTCATTTTTGTTTTTTCCTCCCCACCTTCCAAAAGCCATAACTTCTTTACTTTTCTGTCGATATAGTCCTATGAGGGCTTGATTTTTGCGGGACGAGTTGTAGTTTGCTGCAACATTTATTTCGCCATATAATGTATTAGGAAACTGGAAAAAATATTTGTGGTGTAGAAAATGAAAAAAACAGCAATTCCTCCATGGTTTTTTGCGCGCCGTTTTTACGGAATTCACTGTGCAATTAAAACAACATGTTAACTTTATTTTGTGGGTCAATACGATTATGACGATACCAAATGCATATATTTTTTTCTATATTTTACTAGTTTTACAAGTAAAAACCTAAAAGTAAAAAAGAAAATTTATTTTGTGTCGCCAAATTCCGAGAGCCATAACTTTTTTATGTTTCTGTCGATTAAGTGGTATGTGGCCTTATTTTTTGCGGGATAAGCTGTAGTTTTTAATAATACCATTTTTGTGTACATGCGACATTTGACCGTTTTTTATTTCATTTTTTGTGGGAGATTAGGTGACCAAAAATAGAGATTCTGGCGTTTACATTTTTTTTTTTACGGCCGTCACCGTGTGGGTTAAATAATGATATATTATAATAGTTCAGACTTTTACGGACGCGGCGATACCAATTATATTTATTTATTTTTTTACTATGCTCTAGGGGGAAAATGGGAAAAGGGGTTTTTTTTGTACTTTTAATTGAATTTTTTTTTTTTTTACATAAAAATAAAAAACTTTATTTAACTAACTTTTTTTTATTAGTCCCCCTAGGGGACTTCAACCAGCGATCGTTAGATCGCTTGCACGATATACAGCACTACTCATGTATTGCAGTATATCGTGATTCTGACAGGCATCTATTAAGCCCTGCCGGAGGCCCTCAGGCAGCCATAGCAACCATCGCCCCCCCCCGCGATTGCATTGCGAGGGGCGCGATAAGCTGTTAGAGGGGGTCACCCCCCTCTTTCAATCGATTTAAATGCTGTGGTTGCTATTGATCGCAGCATTTAACGTGTTAAACGAGTGGGATCGCGCTCGAGCGCGATGCCGCTCATTACTCTGAAGTGTCGGCTGTAACAAACAGCCGATACTGGCATCCTATGGAGCGGGTTCACTCCGTGAGCCCGTTCCATACTTACCCTACCCGACTTTGGCATATGGATACGTCAAATGTCGGGAAGGGGTTAAGAACAAAAATAATGTGGTTGCATAAAGATGCAGAACCCTTAAACTAATACTTTGTTGAATTACCCTTTGACTTTATGACAGCATGTAGTCTTTTTGGGTAGAAGTCTATCAGCATAGCACATCTTGACTTGGCAATTTTTGCCCACTCTTCCTTGCAAAAGCGCTCCAAATCTGTCAGGTTGCGAGGTCTTCTCCTGTGTACAGCCCTCTTCAGGTCACCTCACAGATTTTCAATGGAATTCAGGTCTGGGCTCTGGCTGGGCCATTCCAAAATTTTGATCTTCTTCTGGTGAAGCAATTCTTTTGTTGATTTGGAGGTTGTTGTCGTACTGAAAGGTGAAATTCCTCTTCATCTTCTGCTTTTTAGCAGGGGCCTGCAGGTTTTGTGCCAATATTGACTGATATTTGGAAATGTTCATAATTCCCTTCAACTTGACTAAAGCCCCAGTTCCAGCTGCAGAAAAACAGACCCAAAGCATAATGCTGCCTCCACCATGCTTCACTGTGTGTATGGTGTTCTTTGGGTGATGTGCAGTGTTGGCTTTGCGCCAAACATACCTTTTGGAATTATGGCCAAAAAGTTCAATCTTGGTCTCATCAGACCATAACACATTTTACCACATGCTTTTGGCAGACTTGATGAAGATCTGTGCAAAACATAGCCGAGCTTAGATGTTTTTCTTTGTTAGAAAAGGCTTCCGTCTTGCCACCCTACCCCATAGCCCAGACGTATGTAACGTCTATGGCCGGGGGTCATCGTTCAGACTTACCCCTTGACGGCCCCGGCCATGGTCATCTCTCTTCACGGCGTCAGCTCCCTTCAGGGAGATGCCGGCACTCACTTACGGGTTCTCGGACTGATTCCCGCAGGGCACGCGCCCGGGCTTTCACGGCCTTAAAGGGCCAGTACGCGTCCAGCTGTCACCCATCAATTATTAGCCTAAATGGCTGCTGGACCATAAAAAGGGGCTCTGCCCACTGGTTCCTTGCCTGAGCGTGGTTGTATACCTAAGATTGTCTTGCAAATGGTCTCCCAGTGTTTTCCAGTTCCCAGTGTTACCCGTTCCTGCTGCACCCACGGTGACACCTGTTTTGAAAGTCAAGTCCTGCTCCGCTACTGTCTACATTGCCTCAGGTACCCGTTCCGAACTACAGACATTGTTTTGTACCTTGTTGGCCAGCTGCTACCCCGCTACGCGGTACGGCCCAGTGGGTCCACACCCCGCGCCTTGACAGTACGCTCAGGCCATGGACCCTGCTGGCCAAGTCAAGAGCCTGTCATCCTCCCAAGCCATGTAGGCGGACCTGCAGGATCTGCAAGCATGACAGGATCAACTCTTTGTGGCAGTAGACTCCATGGAACAGCAGCTAGGTGTGCTAGTTACTTCCGTCAACACTCCTATTCAAGCTCCTCCGATCGACCCTCCTGCTACAACTCCTGGCAGTCCCAGTTCGGACCCTCGGTTCTCGCTGCCATTGCCACCTCAGTTCCATGGAGACGCAAGTTCGTGCAGGGGGTTTCTGAATCAATGCCAAATCCACTTCACTCTGCACGCCCGAGCATTTCTTTCGGACGGAGCCAGGATCGCCTTCATTATATCTCTACCCGCCGGCAAGGCCCTGGCTTGGGTGAATCCAATGTGGGAACGACAGGGACCCGAGACCCGAGACTTCCAGGGGTTTGTGCGGTTGTTCTGTTCCATATTTGAGGAGCCTGGACGAGCCTCGTCGGCAGCCACTGCTATCTTGAACCTGCGTCAGGACGACGCCTCCGTGGGCGAATACACATCCAGTTCCGGACTCTGGCAGGATAATTGTCCTGGAACAATGAGGCCTTGATAGCATCCTTCTGGCATGGCCTATCGCCTGAGATCAAGGACGAACTGGCTGCTCGAGATCTCCAAGCTGCCCTGGATGACCTGATTCTACTGGCTACCCGCGTGGACATAAGGCTCAGAGAGAGCTCTCACGAGATTCTACAAGAGAAACGGGTTCCTAGACTGGCGCCCAACTTCCAGCAACCCCTCTTGCTTTGTTCTTCTGCTGCGCCCGAGGTTCCGATGCAGATGGATCAGCTTAAACTGTCTGTTCAAGAAAAACAGCGCAGGCGCACCTCTGGACTCTGTCTGTATTGCAGCCTCGCTGGCCATGTTGTGCGTCTGTGTCCTCAGAGGCCTAAGAAACCCAAACGCCTGGGATTGGTTGGAGAGACAACCCTGGGCGCTACTGCACTTAAAAGACAACTCTTGTCTAAACTGTTTATTCCTGTGACCATCGTTGCTGGCGAGAGACCTCATCCAGTCTCTGCCTACCTGGACTCTGGCTCCGCAGCCAATTTCATCTGCCAAGACCTTGTGGATCTTCTTCAATTGCCAACCGTTTTGCTGGAGAGACCGTTGATCGTTGCATCGGTAGATGGACTGCCTTTGCCTGACCCAGTATTGTCTGTGACCAAGCCATTAAAACTTCAAGTGGGAGCTCTTCCTTCTGAGCTCATATCCCTGTATGTCCTGTCCAAGGCCATCAACCCCATGCTGCTGGGTTTGCCTTGGCTCCGTCTTCACGCCCCAGTCCTGGATTGGAACTCCGGAGAGGTTCTCCAGTGGGGTCCCAAGTATCTCGACCACTGCATGGTGCATGTCCATCCATCCCAGCCTTCTCCGCATCAGTCATTGGCAGGGCTGCCTCCTTGTTACTCTCAGTTCAATGATGTCTTCAACAAAAAGGAGGCAGAGACATCGCCACCACATCGAGAATACGATTGTCCTATCGACTTGGTTCCTGACTCATCCCCTCCTCGCGGTAGAGTATACCCCCTCTCCTTGCCAGAGACCCAGTCTATGTCGGCCTACATTAATGAGAATCAGGAGAGGGGCTCATACAAAAGTCTTCATCCCCGGCCGGAGCCGGGTTTTTCTTTGTCAAAAAGAAGGATGGATCAATTCGACCCTGCATTGACTACCGATGCCTCAACCAGATCACGGTGAAGAACAGGTACCCTTTGTCGTTGATTTCGGAACTCTTTGATCGTATACGGGTGGGCGAAAAAAAATTCCAAGCTTGACCTGCGGGGGGGCATACAATCTAATTCGGATCCGTCAGGGTGACGAGTGGAAGACTGCATTTAACACACGTGATGGACACTACGAATATTTGGTCATGCCCTTCGGCCTGTGTAACGCTCCCGCAGTATTTCAAGAATTTGTGAATGAAATTTTTCGTGATCTCCTCTATGTCTGTGTTGTGTTGTATCTTGATAATATCTTGATTTTTTTCCCCAGATCTTGTGACTCATCAGGGCCATGTCCGCCAGGTGTTGCTTCGATTAAGGGAGAATCATCTTTACGTCAAGTTGGAGAAGTGCGTGTTCCAAGAGAAGTCTCTAACCTTCCTGGGCTATATCATCGCTGATCAGGGTCTTAAGGTAGACCCTGAAAAGGTCAAGGATGTCCTGGAGTGGCCACGTCCCCAAGGCTTAAGGGCCATACAACGCTTCCTGGGATTCGCCAACTTCTACAGACTGTTCATTCCCAACTTCTCTTCTTTAACAGCTCCCATATCCACCCTCACTAAAAAGGGTATGAATGCCAAGGTTTGGACTCCAGAGGCAGAAGTCGCATTTGAAACCTTAAAAAAGGCCTTCATGTCAGCCTCTATTCTTCATCACCCTGATGTGTCTCTACAGTTTTCATTGGAGGTGGACGCCTCCTCTGTTGGTGCTGGTGCACTATTGTTCCAGAGAGGTTGGAAAGGCAAGACGGTGGTACGTGGTTACTACTCCAAGCTGTTTTCTTCCGCAGAGTGCAACTACTCGATTGGAGATCGGGAGTTACTGGCCATCAAGCTGGCCCTGCAGGAGTGGAGACATCTACTGGGAAGGCGCAGCTCATCCTATCCTGGTCTTCACAGACCACAAGAACTTGACCTACCTACAGACGGCTCAACGGCTGAATCCTCGTCAAGCCACGTGGTCATTGTTTTTTGCACAGTTCCGGTTCCAACTCCACCACCGACCTGCCGACAAGAATGTGAGGGCCGATGCCTTGTCTAGGTCATTTGAGACAGAGGACACTGTGGAGTCCCCACAGAATATTATCGATCCTTCCTGCATCTACTCTGTTAACCCTCTGCAGGTTAGAGACATTCCTCCGAGAAAAACTTTTTGGTTGTCTGGCAGACAGAGGAAGAATCCTTCGCTGGGGTCACAGTTCCAAGCTGGCAGGTCACGCAGGTGCCCGTAAGACCCGAGACCTAATTGCCCGTCAGTTCTGGTGGCCCACACTGCCCAAAGATGTCATGGACTTTGTCTCCCCCTTGTACGGTGTGTGCAGCAAACAAAGTTGCCCACTCCAGACCAGCCGGTCTGCTCCAACCACTGCCTGTGCCCGATGCCCCCTGGCGGCATATTGCTATGGACTTTGTCACTGATCTGCCTCTCTCTGTGGGATGCAGTGTGATCTAAGTGGTGGTGGATCCTTTTTCTAAAATGGCTCATTTTGTTCCTCTGACTGGCCTGCCTTCTGCTGCTCGACTGGTTGATCTCTTCATGCAACACATCTTCCGTCTGCACGGATTACCCCTGCATATTGTCTCGGCTCGAGGGGTCCAGTTCACCTCAAAGTTCTGGAGAGCACTCTGCGGCCTACTCGTGTGTAAAGTTGGACTTCTCCTCAGCTTACCATCCTCAGTCCAATGGACAAGTTGAAAGGGTTAACCAAATTATGGAGAACTATCTGCGGCACTTTGTCTCTGGACGACATGATGACTGGGTGCAGCTGCTCCCGTGGGCGGTGTTCTCTTATAATAACCATACCAGTGAGTCCACCACCTCCAGCCCGTTCTTCATAGTCTACGGCCAACATCCTCGAATACCCCTGCCTGGCTCTACTATGTCCCAGGTGCCTGCAGCCAACTCTACCTTCAGGAACTTTCTGCAGATATGGCAGCAGACACGATCTTCTATTCTGCTGGCGGTGGACCGCATGAAGAGAAAGGCAAACACTAGAAGACAAGAACCTCCCCAGTTTCTTCCATGTACAAAGGTCTGGCTTCCTTCCAGGAATATCCGGCTGAGGGTGCCATCTTGCAAGTTTGCTCCCAGGTTCCTTGGACCCTTTGAGATTCTACTACAGATCAATCCTGTGTCGTACCAGCTTCGACTGCCTCCTACCCTCAAGATCCCTAACTCCTTCCACGTCTCCTTGCTAAAACCTGTGGTAAGAGGGGAGATACTGTAATGTCTATGGCTGGTGGTCGTCGTTGAGACTTACCCCTTGATGACCACGGCCATGGACATCTCTCTTCACGGCATCAGCTCCCTCCAGGGAGACGCCGGCACTCACTTCCGGGTCCTCGGACTGATTCCCGCAAGGGCCAGTACGCATCCAGCTGTCACCCATCAATTATTAGCCCAAATGGCTGCTGGACTATAAAAAGTTGCTCTGCCCACTGGTTCCTTGCCTAAGCGTTGTTGTATACCTAAGTTTGTCTTGCAGTGTTTTCCAGTTCCCAGTGTTACCCTTTCCTGCTGCCTGTACCCTGTATCCCGTGCTATCGTATCTTCAGGGTGGGCCATTTATATGGATACACCTAAATAAAATGGGAATGGTTGGGGATATTAACTTTCTGTTTGTGGCACATTAGTATATGGGAGGGGGGAAACTTTTCAAGCTGGGTGTTGACCAGGGCGGCCATTTTGATGTCGGCCATTTTGTATCCAACTTTAGTTTTTTCAATGGGAAGAGGGTCATGTGACATCAAACTTATCGAGAATTTCACAAGAAAAACAATGGTGTGCTTGGTTTTAATGTTACTTTATTCTTTCATGAGTTATTTATGTCATTATGGGTGTCAGGTCCGAGCATTCCTAGATGAACAGTTTCCTGGAAAGTGGATTGGTCGTCGTGGGCCAGTTGAATGGCCCCCTAGGTCTCCCGATCTGACCCCCTTAGACTTTTAACTTTGGGGTCATCTGAAGGCAATTGTCTATGCTGTGAAGATGTGCAGCAACTGAAACTACGGATACTGGAAGCCTGTGCTAGCATTTCTTCTGAGGTGTTGCTATCAGTGTGTGAAGAGTGGGAGAAGAGGGTTGCATTGACAATCCAACACAATGGGCAGCACTTTGAACACATTTTATAAGTGGTCAGAAACTTGTAAATAACTCATGAAAGAATAAAGTAACGTTAAAACCAAGCACACCATTGTTTTTCTTGTGAAATTCTCGATAAGTTTGATGTGTCACATGACCCTCTTCCCATTGAAAAAACTAAAGTTGGATACAAAATGGCCGACTTCAAAATGGCCGAACTGGTCAACACCCAGCTTGAAAAGTTTCCCCCCTCCCATATACTAATGTGCCACAAACATTAAGTTAATATCACCAACCATTCCCATTTTATTTAGGTGTATCCATATAAATGGCCCACCCTGTACAGTGAAAGTGAAGTCGAGTCTTCCGCTGCATCCACGGTGCTACCTGCTGAGAAAGTCAAGTTGTGCCTTCCGCTGCACCCACAGATTTTCAATGGTATTCAGGTCTGGGCTCTGGCTGGGCCATTCCAAAATGTTGATCTTCTTCTGGTGAAGCCTTTCTTTTGTTGATTTGGAGGAGTGCTTTGGGTCGTTGTCGTATTGAAAGGTGAAATTCCTCTTCATCTTCAGCTTTTTAGCAGGGGCCTGCAGGTTTTGTGCCAATATTGACTGATATTTGGAAATGTTCATAATTCCCTCCAACTTGACTAAAGCCCCAGTTCCAGCTGCAGAAAAACAGACCCAAAGCATAATGCTGCCTCCAACATGCTTCACTGTGGGTATGGTGTTCTTTGGGTGATGTGCAGTGTTGGCTTTGCGCCAAACATACCTTTTGGAATTATGGCCAAAAAGTTCAACCTTGGTCTCATCAGACCATAACACATTTTACCACATGCTTTTTTTTTTGGCAGACTTGATGAAGATCTTTGCAAAACATAGCCGAGCTTAGATGTTTTTCTTCGTTAGAAAAGGCTTCCGTCTGGCCACCCTACCCCATAGCCCAGACATGTGTGTATCGTCTATGGCCAGGGGTCGTCGTTCAGACTTACCCCTTGACGGCCCCGGCCATGGACATTTCTCTTCACAGCGTCATGACAGCACAATATTAGATCACGCTGTGCTGTATGAGTAAGTCCCACAGAAACTTTACCGTAGTGTCGGGAATGTGAATAGACATTGCATCCTGACTGGAGGCAATGTCTATTCACTCTCAAGACACTTCGGTAAAGTTAATGTGTGAGTAAGTCACAGCACAGCGTAATCTCGCGAGATCACGCTGTGCTGTTACTCACAGTGAGATCACGCTGTGTGTGCAGTGAAAGAAGCTGGGCTGGAACAATGAGAAGTGTATGACGTTGATTGGTCAGTGTCATACACTTTTCTTTACAACGCCCAGTTGTCTATTAAGAAACTAATTAGCATAAAGCTAAAATTGTTCATAACTTGCTAAAAAATTATTCAAAATAGGCAATGGATACCTTTGACTAGGATTTTTATTTTTTTTGCAAATGCTAGTTATTTTTAGTTAAAACAAAATGGCACTTGTAAATGTCAGGCTGCACTCTTCATTGCTTCATTGATTTCCAGACACCCTGATATGCAGTTTGCAATATGCTCCTAGTTTCATATTAGGTTATGTGTGCATGTCTCTCCTAGTAATACATGCTGGATTTAAGTTCAGTAAATCTAGCAAACTGTTGCCTTCACTAATTCTCATGAACTAGCACCAATGGCGGATCATCATTGGGCATTTTTGGGGGCTGCCCGAGGCTACCGGGAGGGCCCATGGACGCCCCAAGTACAATGAGTTTTTGCCGCGATTTTGCTGCGAATCGCGGCAAAACAGCGACAAAACGGCATTGTGTATGCCCAGCAAAGGAAACCTGCTGGTCCCATGACTGCAGGTCCTACAATAGTAGCAAGAGAGAAGACAGTGAGGTGAGGTGAGCTGCTAGGTAAGTATAAGGGGATCATGGATTTGTTTAAGGGGTCTGGCATCTGTGTTTAGGGGGTCTGTATTTAGGGGATCTGCATTTAGGTGGTCTGGTCTGGGGGTCTGTATTTAGGTGGTCTGTTTTTCCCTAGAGGGATATTATCCATCATGGAGCTATATTGCAGCTCATCATTATTTTCAGCACCACTAATTGTGAACACTAACATTGGTTACGTGATGGGTTTTTTCTTTTAATATCCCTCTGGCATTCTTGTCAAGATAAGTGGGCACACTATTTTGATATTCACCCATTCTAACTCAGGGGACTCAATCAAGGGGCCAGACCCTATAGGCATTCACCATATATAATATTTATAGTGATAGTTCAGAGCATATCCAGTACCATCTAGTATAGAGAGTGAGATGAGTAATATAAACTATTGGATAAGCTATTTGTGGATATACCCGATTCATCATAGCTTACCATCATCTTCAGCACCACATATTGCGGACAGCGACATTAGTTACGGAATGCTTTTTCTTCTAACATCCCTCTGGCATTCTTGTCGAGACAAACGGGCACATTACTGTGACAGTTAGTTATTCCAATTTAGGGGACCTAATCAAGGGTCTAAACTTTATAGGTATTTACCATATACAATGTTTATTGTGACATTTTAGAACATATTCAGCACCATCTAGTATGGACAGCGACATCAGTAATACAAAATATCGGCTCAACATTCTGTGGACATACCTGATTTACCGGAACCCACTATAATATGATTGTTCCTGGGGATTATATACTATAATTTGAAATGCACTCATTGATAAGACCATATTCTAGAAATAAATTATCCAGTATGATACGGTAGCTGGCTACGTAGGGTATACTCAATATTCCTCACTACTTACATCTATTAGGGGGTTTTTCTTGTATTGAACAAAGTATTCAGAGTATATTCAGCACCACACATTTTGAACAGCACCATCAGTCACATGGGTTATATATATATCTTTTTGACAGACCATATTAATGTTAGTTTTATCAAATTGGACACGGACAATAATGACATTTAGTTATACAAGCAACATTCTCTCTGGGGGGTATTCTTCCCGAGAGCTGCAATCCGGAATTATTGAATACAAGACCTATTGTGGAATGAACTTCATTTATTTAATAACATTTACATCTATAGTTATATTTCATCAAAGGTAGTTGACATGCACATATGTTCTATTTTTGTTTACTGTATTACAAAACTCTATTTTACATAAACGGGTTCTTATACACTGATATTCTAGGTACGCATTTTTCGGATGCACTCCGTCTTATTTATAGATGAGTCATGGGCATCGTGCGTTTCTCTCTCTTAGGGGCATTTCATATCTCCAGTAGTGTTTTGTTACGAACGATGTCACACACCTAGAGATAAAGTGCATTACACATAATTACATAATGTCAAGCAAATATTGTACTCAATGAGGGTTTTTCCGACATTGATTTAGGTTATATATATTTTCCAGAAGAATCTCTAGAAATAAACTTTTATAATCAATTTAGTATAAGAAAAAATGTCCCTTCCTTGAATTAAACCAATATAGGAAATATTGAGAGTTATTTTGTATATACACAAGGTAAAACGCATGAGTATTCTATACACCTATTCAGACCCTATTCTTATCGAGTCTGTTCAACCAATTCCAATAAAATACTCATGAAACTAGATATAATTTCTCGGGATCTTGAGATGAACTGAAGTGTACTTACAGCATGCAATTATTACAATTATATAGTTTATATAACTTTACCTAGGTCATATTTGTGAAAATCAACTCATATTTTTACTATATCGGGAACTATATTCCCGTTTCTTTTTTAACTGTATTTTCGATTTATTTTGGATGCTTATATTATATATTCTAACATCTTATATATTTTTTCGAGGATGTAACACTTCTAACTAAGCTAAACCAATAATATATGTTGTTTTTAAATTTTGTATATCGAATTTATAACATCTGTGATATACGTTGTGAGGATTGTGGGGACTAAGTCGCCTTGCCTGCTATATATATTACCAAACCCACTATATTACATGCTACAGCTACGAGTTTAACTAAACTTGCCCAAATACAGTTATTATTTCTGTATTTCTCCACTATCCTGTGTACTGACCGTACAGGTTCGTGGAAAGGGTTTTTCTCTATGCACGGTATACACCTCCTGGATTATACCCATATACGTAGTCTATACACAGGGTGTATTTCACCTGAGGAGACAATCAGCAGTTAGGGTTAACTATTCACCTGTTTTTTCGCGTACTCATTAGTTACGCTTATCAAGCAGACAAGGCAGCAAGTGTCCTCACATTTCTTTGCCATGACTAAGAGCACAGGAGCTGCTCGAAACGCGTAGGCTAGGGCATACCGCCTACTCACAATTTTTCTGGGACTGCGTCTCCCTACGATTTTTATCTGTATTACCTCAATAAAGATGGGAACAACGCTTCCTTTTTAATTAACAACTGAACTCAGCGCTGGATCACTTCCTCTGTTTCTTCTAATACATACCGCCAGCCGTAGCGGGGATCCGAGCGGAGAGTCAGGAGACGCACCAAACTGGTGAGCTGGAGGTTTCCTCCCTTTACTTTTTCTTCTTAGGTGGTCTGTATTTAGGGGGTCTGGTCTGGGGTCTGCATTAGTTTAAGGGGTCTGTATTTAGGGGTCTGGGGACTGTATTTAGGAGGTCTGGGTCTGTATTTAGGGGGTATGTCTTTAGGCGGTCTATATTAGTTTAGTGGGTCTGGTCTGGGGTCTGTATTCAAGGGGTCTGGTCTGGGGTCTGTATTTAGGAGGTCTGGGGTCTGTATTAGTTTAAGGGAGTCTGTATTTAGGGTGTCTGTATTAGTTCTGGTCTGGTCTGGGGTATGTATATTTAGGGAGTCTGGTCTGGGGTCTGTATTTAGGAAGTCTGGTCTGGGGTCTGTATATTTAGGGAGTCTGGTCTGGGGTCTGTATTTAGGGGTCTGGTCTGGGGTCTATAATTAGGGGGTCTGGTCTGGGCTCTGTATTAGTTTACGGGGGTCTGTATCTAGAGGGCCTCTTCTGGGGTCTGTATTAGTTTAGGGGGTCTGGTCTGGGGTATGTATTAGTTTAGGGAGTCAGGTCCAGGGTCATTAGTTTAGGGGGTTAGGTCTGGGGTCTGTATTTAGGGGTCTGGGGTCTGTATTTAGGAGGCCTGGTCTAGGGTCTGTATTAGTATAGGGGGTCAGGTCTGGGGTCTGTATTTATGGGTCTGGTCCGAGGTCTGTATTTAGGGTGCTTGTTCTGCAGTCTGTATTTGTTTAGGGTGCTTGGAAGGGTCTGGTCTGGGAATGGCAATAGTTTAGAAGTTCCGGGGTCTGTATGCATTCTAATTTATTAGTCTGAGTAAAAGAGGTTGTCCGGGCACATCGATAGGTCATCAGTATGAAAAAATGGTCCGTGCCTTGACAACCCCTTCAGTGTATGGTCTTGGGCCTTGATGTCTGAATTTTTGTATTTCTATAGAGGCTGGAAATGGCTGCAGAAGCGAGGAGCAAAGATGTCTCATCAGTAGAAGTCGCCATACCGGTCTGTGTCAGATGGAGAAGAAAAGAGAACGACTCCCATCAGAGAAGACATCACTTGTGAGTCACTGGATCTATAGAGGATCTGTCACCACTCCTGACATGTCTATTGTAGGAAATCCTTAATTCCACATAAAGTCTTTGTGTACCCAGAACTAATAGACAAATGTGTGTTACCATTCCCATTGTCAAGAGGCTGTGTCCCTACACAGTGTGATACAGTCAGCAATGGTTGTAGACTGTCAGTATGTAGGGACACAGCCCTTTGACAAGAGGAATCGTAACACCCATTTTTCAATGCTCGCACAAAAATGTGGTGTTCACAATAAACACGGCAGAGCGGCAGGGGAAGGGGAGCCCAAGTTTGTGGAACAGCCCAGGGCCGATAGTCTACTTAATCAGCCACTGACTAGCACAGATTCATTCTTTTACTGTTTTTCCCTTCCGCAAACCCTGATACATCCTCTGAGGGTTCTCCTCTCTTCTTGGCAAATACTGATGCTGCCGGGGTTCGCATGATTTCCCCCTTCCCTTGCATAGCTATAAGAGTTACAGAAATAATAGTGGCACCTGGATCATAGTGCCTGAGCGGGCCAAAAACCCCTCTGCCACATAAGAAGAATACATTTTATACATTGTATACCATTGCATATAATGGTGGAGCAGGAATCCGTCAGCTCCTGGCTCCATCATTTCCTCTGTGACTCTTACCGTCGACAGCTCAGGGGGCATCATTACTGAAAGGACACTAAGGGGACATCACTGTGAGGGGGCACTATTAATGTATGCTGCCCAAAGAGGGCAATATGAAAGTATGTGGTGCACAGAGGGGCATTATTACTGTGAGGCATCAGTAGTACAGGGGGAAAAAATAGTAGGAATAAAATTGGCGCTATCACCATTGTATAGGAAAGTAGAAAAGATTTAATAAAAATGTACAACGTGTTTAGAGGATGATCCGACCACTCGCTTTGTTAAATCTTGTTGAAACATTTTTATTTACCTAATAGTTGTATACAAATTAATGGGAATTGTATTCAGGGCCGGCCTTAGGTGTGTGAGAGCTGCGCTGCACCCTCCCAGCATGTAGGGGGCGCCACTGGGCTCTGCCTCTACTCTGTGCTCTGTTCTTAGTTACACACACGGAGTAAATAGCCGAGGAGCAGAGGAGGAAGTTCCGCCCACAGCCCATCCTGCACGAAGCCTGTGATCCTGTCAGCCAATGGATATGGTGAGTGTCTCTGTATACAGTGTGTGTCTCTGTGTGTATATGTGTGTGTATACACTGTGTGTGTGTGTGTGTGTGTGTGTGTGTATACAGTGTGTCTGTGTATACAGTGTGTGTCTGTGTTTGTATGTGTATATGTTACAGTGTGTGTGTGTGTGTGTGTGTGTGTGTCTGCATGTGTTTATGTCTCTTTGTAAAAGTGTGTGTTCAATATTAAAATAGAACAGATAAAACAAAGATATCTGTGCTGCCTCCTATATACCCTGCTGCCCCTATATATTATGCGGCTTCCTATATACCCTTATGCCCCCTATATATCCTGCTGCCCCTATATATCCTGCTGCCCCCTATATACCCTGCTGCCCCTATATACCCTGCTGCCCCTATATCCTGCTGCTTCCTATATACCCTGCTGCTTCCTATATACCCTGCTGCCACCTATATATCCTGCTGCTTCCTACATACCCTGTTGCCACCTATATATCCTGATGCCCCTATATATCCTGCTGCCCCCTATATATCCTGCTGCCCTGCTGCTTCCTAGATACCCTGCTGCCCCTATATACCCTGCTGACCTTTATATACTGCTGCCACCTATAGATCCTGCTGCCCCAATATATCCTGCTGCAACCTATATATCCTGCTGCCCCTATATACCCTGCTGCCCCCTATATATCCTGCTGACCTGCTGCTTCCTATATACCCTGCTTCCCCTATATACCCTGCTGCCCCCTATATATCCTGCTGCCCCCTATATATCCTGCTGCCCCTTATATATCCTGCTGCCCCTTATAAACCCTCCTGCCTTTATATATATATATATATATATATGCCTCTGTGTGTGTTTATATGTGGCTGTGGGTAGTTATCATCTACAACATTATCTGTACTCAGAGTTATCACTGTTATCTGTGGTGTTACATAGGACTGCAGGTAACACTACTACAATATCTGTACTGAGAGAGTCATCACTGTGTTGTCTGTGGTGTTATATAGGACTGCAGGTAACGTCTACTACATTATCTGTACTCCGTTATTACTGTGTGTTATCTGTGATGTTACATAGGACTGCATGTAACACTACTACAATATCTGTACTGAGAGAGTCATCACTGTGTTGTCTGTGGTGTTATATAGGACTGCAGGTAACGTCTACTACATTATCTGTACTCCGTTATTACTGTGTGTTATCTGTGGTGTTACATAGGGCTGCACGTGAAATCTACAGCATTATCTGTACTCAGAGAGTTATCACTGTGTTATCTGTGGTATTACATAGGACTGCAGGTAGCATCTACTACATTATCTGTACTGGGTATATATGGGTCTGTTTGTGAATGTGTCTTTTTGCTTGTATATATGTGCCTTGTATGTATTTGTATATGTTCCTGTCTGTGTATTTATCTGCCGGTGTGTGTGTGTGTGTGTGTATTTGTGTCTGTACGTCTTTATATTTACCTGTATGTATATATTCCAGATGTGTGTATGTATATTTGCCTGTACGTCTAAATATATAACTTTATGTATGTACAGTATATATGTTCCAGTATGTGTGTGTCTATATATGTGGTTAATTTTTGGTTTGTGTAGGGGGCGGTAATAGAGAGTCCCGCACAGGGCGCCATCCAACTTAAGGCCGGCCCTGATTGTATTCATCCAATACAAATGCAACCAATAACAAATTGTTACATGCTAATTGATGGGCATTGGCTTAATCCACTGCAAATGAAAGTATACAAATACAAAAAATTACAACCATATATATCACGTGAAATAAAAAAAAATAATCAAGTCTAATAAATATTCCATTAGTGTTATACATTATATTATAGTGTTACAAAAGATAATCTCAAAAATGTATACAATCCATAGATCAGTATATAGCATACGTCCGAGTTACAATGTATACATTATTGTTAAAGCATGTGCAAACGTGTACACAATATTCATCATCAATTAGTGAATTATTAGAAACGGGCTGGGAAACAAAGCCACTCACCAACACATCATACGGTATAATCAGACTTGCAATCTTTGAAAAATTCAAGCTGCTGTGTAGCGTCCTTGGCTCTCAACTGTGTATGTCCCAGAGGAACTACAAACGCAGCCAGGCTATCGAGTCACATGGTATAGTATATGAGCAAATAACCACATCAAATTTAAGCACTCCTGGTTACTAAGTAACGTAACGTGAATGCATTGTGTGCTTTGCTCATGTGTATTTGGGTTTTAGTTGAAGATAACACCATATTTGGGTAAATGGTAAGCGAGTAAATGGTTAAGGCCTCATTTACACGAGCGTGTGCGTTTTGCGCGCGCAAAAAACGCTGCGTTTTGCGCGCGCAAAAGGCACTTGGCAGCTCCGTGTGTCATCCGTGTATGATGCGCGGCTGCGTGATTTTCATGCAGCCGCCATCATAGAGATGAGGCTAGTCGACGCCCGTCACTGTCCAAGGTGCTGAAAGAGCTAACTGATCGGCAGTAACTCTTTCAGCACCCTCGACAGTGAATGCCGAACACAATATACACCAACCTGTGAATAAAAAAAGACTTTCATACTTACCAAGAACTTCCTGCTTCCCCCAGTCCGGGCTCCCGGCCGTTGCCTTGGTGACGCGTCCCTCTCTTGTCATCCGGCCCCACCTCCCAGGATGACGCCGCAGTCCATGAGACCGCTGCAGCCTGTGATTGGCTGCAGCCTGTGCTTGGCCTGTGATTGGCTGCAGCTGTCACTTGGACTAAACTGTCATCCCGGGAGGTCGGACCGGAGTTATCGGTAAGTCAGAACGTCTTTTTTTTTTTTACAGGTTCATGGATTTTCGGAGCGGAAGTCACTGTCCATGGTGCTGAACCAGTTTAACGCTTTCAGCACCGTGGACAGTGACAGTCTCCTGACGTCGCGTACCCGAACATTTTTTACCGGTTTCGGTCAAAACGAGTTTGGCCGAACCCGGTGAAGTTCGGTGCGCTCATCTCGAATTTGACACTCCGTTTGGATGTTTGTAAACAGAAAAGCACGTGGTGCTTTTCTGTTTACATTCAGGAGTTTGACAGCTCTTGCGCGAATCACGCAGTTCGCACGGAAGTGCTTCCGTGCGGCATGCGTGGTTTTCACGCACCCATTGACTTCAATGGGTGCGTGAGTGCGCGAAAAACGCACGATTATAGAACATGTCGTGAGTTTTTTTCTGCGCACACGCGCTGAGCGCAATTCACGCATCGTCTAAACTGCCCCATTGACTAATATAGGTGCGTACGACATGCGTGCAAACCACGCGCGTCGCACGCGCGTATATTACGTTCGTGTAAATGAGGCCTTATACACAATATATATATATATATATATATATACTGTATATGCATCATTATTTAACAAAGATAAACCGAATAAAGATAGATGGTACTGACTGTCATAGTCATGCTGATGCGTTTATTTTCTAACAAGTCTGTCAAACCATCCAATAAGACCTAATGTTTATATATCGTAATACAAAGGTAAAATAACCCATTCTTATGCTACAAATACTTCTACGTTCCCAATACTGGTTCAATAGAGCGTATTGATAACTATGATCAACAGAAGAGGGAGTGGGCACTACTGACTTGGAGTTTAAACATGCATTACGTAACATCAGTGTATTATCAGTTATTCCTTTAACATCTTCGGGTGTTGCTCAGCAATCAGACACAAAGTCAAGACATCAATCATTGAAGTAGAAAAGAAATGAGCGGCACTAACCTAGATGTGATTAAAAGTACTTTATTTTGGCAACAAATGTGGATCATGGAGGGAGGACGGACCGACAAACAATGGTAACAGACTGTTGCGCACTCTTCTGACCTAAAATAATGGCAGTTTTGAGGGCTTTAAACATCCTCTTAAAAAGGCTCTCTCACCAGTTTATAAGTGCCTTATCTCCTACCTGATCTGATCGGCGCTGTAATGTAGATAATAGCAGTGGTTTTTATTTTGAAAAACAATAATTTTTGAGCAAGTTATGAACTATTTTAGATTTATGCTAATTCGTTCTTAATGACCAAGTGGGCGTTTTTTTAACTTTTTACCAAGTGGGCGTTGTAAAGAGAAGTTTATGACGCTGACTAATCAGCATCATACACTACTCTTCATTGATGCCCAGCTTGTTTCACTGCACAGCGTAATCTCGCAAGATCACGCTGTGACGGGACTTCCTCCTACAGGCTCTTCATCTGAGCCATTGACTAGGGATTCCACTCCAGGAGAAGCTCCTGTCGTCTGTGTCCATTTATGGACATGGAAGTGACGTCATTGGCTTCTCGTGGAGTGGAATCCCCGGTCACAGAGTCTGCAACGCTGTGGATGGGGATTCCGCTTCAGGAGTTTCCCCTGATGTCACTGTCCATATATGGACAAAGACATCAGGGAGCTACAGTGGCGCTATTAGATAGCAGAGCAGGGAGATACCTCCCTGCTCTGCTATAGTGCTAACGCTGTAGCAGCCGCAGCAGCTGCTAGCGGCGCCACCACCCTCATGTCCGGTGTCGCCGCTAGCAGCCGCTATGGCTGCTACAGCGATAGCGACGGCCACTGAGTGAAGAAGCGCCCGGGCGGAAAGACGACTGCTGAGTCGCCGGGCCCGCGTGCTTATGAAACAAGCAGGGGAATGGAGCCAGCGCAGCGCCCCTTCCACCTGATGGAGTGATGCGCCCTGTGCGAAGGCACAGCTCACACACCCCTAAGGCCGGCCCTGACTGTAACGGTCACATGGACTACAGCGTCATCCCAGGAGGCCGGGCTACACTCAGAAGAGAGAGATGCGTCGCCTAGACTACGGACGGGGTAAGTGTAAACTTTTTGTCTCTGCAGGATTTCCGCAGCGGACATGGCGCCGGAAAAACTGCACCGCTATTTGGTGCGGGTTTGGTGGCGGAATTCGCTGCGGCCACCAGGGAACATACACTGTGTCGTTTTATGCAGTGTATCTGCCTACTGTGTTCCTAACCTTATGATGGGCTCCTGAAGCTGCTGCCTGTCTCTAAATAGGCAGTTGGTTCTGTAGAATTTGTAATTGTTTTTTTTTGTTTGTTTTCTTTTATATATCACCTAAAGAGGTGATATGGTGCTGGACGGAGTACCGTTAATGGGCGGTGCCACAGGAGGGGGCCCAGACAATTTGGCTGTATGGGGCCTTGAAATTCCTGATGGCGGCCCTGTCCCTCACACAAACTATAACTAAACTTCTCACACGCATAACATCTACAACAAAGCCCCCTTAGCCTACTCTCATGAACAATAAGGGTCTCTTCACACGTCGATGTCATATCAGGTTTTTGTGCTGCAGTTTTCGTAAAATTGCTTTAAAACCATGTCATTTACCACGGTTTTTGCGAAAATTGCTGCAAAGAAAATGCAATATGACCGTAACCTGTGAATAGATCCTTAAGAAGTCCCCCCACACATGGCATTTGCAATCAAGTCCCCCCTTTTCCACAAAAACGATGTATAAAGAAGTTCCCCTCCGCCACACATAGCACTTATTCAAATTTCCTCTCCCACAAAAACAATTTAAACAGAATACCCTCACCTCACACATAACATTTACAGTCAAGTTCCGCCTCCCCCAAAAGATATAATAATGTATCCCCTCCCCGACACATGGCATTCACAGCAAATTCCCCCACAAAAATGTTTTACACAGAATCCCCATCCCCACATATAGCATTTACAGTTAAGTCCCCGCTTCCAACAATAAAAACTATTTATAAAGAATCCCTTCCCTCAAACATAATGTTTACAGCTCCCTCTTACCTGTCCTGAGCTGGGTGGAGGAATCTTCATGGTGTCAGCTGCCTGTTACATGTTGCTGTGTGTTACTGCTCCTCTACAGCCCTTTCTTCTTCCTTCGCCCTCCGTGCCTGCTTGGGAACTAGATTCGGCCGTGCACTGCAGCAAACGGCACGGCCCAATATTTTATTAGAGCTTGAGTGGAGAGAGGAACTGGAGCTGTTCTACACAATCCCTGTGATTCCCCTGCACAGTGACGTCATATAATGCAGCCATCCGGCCAGAGGTCACATGCTCTGTGCAGCAGAATCACAGGGATTGTGTAGACAGCTCCCGCTCCCCTCTCCAATGCTCCACTGCGCTACCACTAGTTCCCCATGGTGCTAAACATGTACTGGAGGACCAACCCATGGGGCACATGTCTTTTTGACCCCGGCCCAGCCCGCCCCTGTCAGTATGCATCGTTGGGCCTGAAGAGCAAGCAGGGGTGGTGTGTGAGGCCCAAATGTACAGATAGCTGGGCTGGGCGGTAGAGGGTACGTAAAATGGACAGAACCCAAGATAGTCTGTGAGAGGTGTACCAGAAGTGGCCAGCAGTAGTACAAGACTAAGGCGGAGAGTTACTCCATGTGAAGGGCTAAAGTGCCTGTTTACAGTACAGAAAAGAACAAAAAGCATGGCGCCACATAGTGCAGGTCAATCGGGTTATGCAGGCTACAGATAGTGACATACCATGCTTGAAAAAGTGGGCGGACCCCGAAACGTCGCATCAGCATTTGTCTTCTCATGTGAACCTCTGCAGGATTCCTCTCCACAGATCTACCCGGAATAAGGAAACCTACCGGACGATCGTACACATGAGGACTCCAGCATATTGGCCACGTAGCAGCACCTAACAAGATCCTCCCTTTTCCTCTTTTCTCCAATCATTTTGTTTACAGTACAGCCAGCAATCACCACGTATAAGGGACACTAGGAGCGTAGTACGCAGCAGCAGCCACCACCATCCTACTAGGCCCAAGCAGAAAGCCCCTGTATCAAGGAGGGGTGCACTTAACCCAGTGTCTGCTGGTCACATCAGAACAAGCCAGCCATCTTGCCAGCCTGAGCCGTAACTAAGCCTGTGTCCCTCAGCATTGAGATGACTGTACAAATTGTAACTAAACGTGTGCCTCCCAAAGTGGCAAGAAATGTATATAATTTATGAGGTCGATCAGCGCTGGCAAAAGTACTATATATAATCTTAAGTGCAAAATAAAGCTTTAAGTTTGGCACCCTAATTTCCTGCTTCATTTAATATTTTTCCTCAACATCCCCTGCAGGGTATCCACCATCTTGTGCCACCATCGACTATCTCTTACACTGGCACACAAGATCAACATAGGGCAAAAACGTGGTGTTAATGGGGTCCAGAAGCAAAATTGGCTTTATTGCCCAGAACAACCAATCACAGCGCAGCTTTCATTTTTCAAGAGAATTATAAGGGATTATTGGTTGTGATGGGCAACAAAAACAGTTTTGATTTTAGACGGTTTTCATGAATCTCCCCCTATGTGTCTTATACATTTTTGGGTGGTTTCTAACTTTTGACTGACTGATTCATTTTTTATTAAGAGAACAATTGCTGGTCCACCATAGAATTTAACTGAACTCCAAAAACAGGCAACTTACAGAGCAGTGATTTTGCTAGCATGATTATAATGCTAGAAATGTTGAAAGTAGTTTAGCATTGAACAGCTGTCTGGAAATAGTATATAGGTTAGTTGCTAATATTCAGTTTTGAGCCATATTGAATTTTTAAGGTAGCTATATAATAAATTCTTTTAATGCACCTGTATTGCTTATTTAAAAAAGGGACATTCTAGAAAAAGAGAAGACAGATCCATGATTATTGGTACTTACGATCTATAAAATTGCCAATGGAGATGCCGATAGTTTCATGCATGAAAAGGTATTTTTTTAAATAATGCTGTCAGACATGAGTTAGATAACCATCAATATGCAGTGTCAGAAGGAGGTACCTTAGGCCCAACATAGGTAATGATTCTGAGAGCCTATCCTCTAGAACAAATGCATATACCCTTTTATTTGTATTATATACTGTACTTTGATGTTATCATTCCAGATACAGGGCTATTCATCAATATAAACTAATAAGCAAAACAGCAATTCCAGAAACAAGAAATCTGATCCAGCATCAGCTCAGTGTTAAGACACGTCCATCCTTTTAAGATTACCGTGACTACTAGTCTAGCTTCTGTCCGGTTCTGGTTTTAGTTGTTGAGCCTATTCCACTTCTCTGTCTTTCTTCCTATCAGATTGAAGAGTGGAGTATTTACATCTGGGTTGGTTCTGTTTTCTTTTCTTGTGATTTTCCTTGTCTCCATGTGTTTGATCAGGCTACTGACTGTACCCTGTACCTTTGACTATTTGCACATTTTGGAACTGGACCTCGGCTTGTCTCTGGATTACCCTTTGCTTACTGATTTGGACTTTCTGCTCCCGGCTGGTTTTGACCCCTGCAATCCCTGACATCCCCTAGCTTTGTGATTTGGACTTTCTGTTTACCCTCGGTCTGTCCTATTATCTGCTCTGGTATTGCCTGCATTGCACCTCATCCAACAGCGAACGCTGTTAAAACAACCTGGGTTTTATGCTACAAAGTCCAACCTGCCTTGCGGTGAGCTCTGGCGAAATACATAGAGTAGCCTTAGATTCTGTTGATCAGAATTGTGACAGATTTGGGATTGTGGATTTACATGCTCTTTCCTGAAAGTCTCCAGCAGCCTTTGGGGAATCACTCACCTAGCAATTCCACAGACTTCCACCGTGGGAATTGCTCAACTGGTGATTCCATAATACTCAGCTATCTAGTACAATACCTCTTTTGGCCCTTTTAAGACTGGGTCCAAATATAATTTCAAAATCTGTGTAAGAGGGTCTGTTTTTAGCGAGTGTGGCTCTTGACCCTGACACGGGACCTTACCCACAGTACAGTACAATAAAATATGACTTTTACTCTGACTGGGGCACAAAGCCTAATGGTTACAGCAGTGCTTACAATGTTTGCACATAACTTTGCCGTTACAGTCTCTAAAGGGCATTTAGCTTTGCGGTCAAAGTATCTAAAGGGCACTTAGCTTGGCAGTTACAGTGTCTGAAGAGCATGGTGGTTACAGTCTCTGTAGGGCATTTCGATTTTAGGTGAGAGTCACTGGTTCTTGGTCAATGGTCACACTTGCAGGCGGGACTGACTAGGCCTCACCCGCCCCTCGGTACTGGATTCATGCTGGAAGTGCCTTTCAACCACTTGCACGATGCACACAGAACCTTTTTCCAGTCACATAGCACTCTCCCTGGTAGGCTCAAGTTATACAGCAGTCCAGTTAGGGTCAAGACGGAAAATGGTCAGAAACCTTCATTAGGCCCCCAGGTTGCCATGATAACTATTGGCACCACTCGATCGCATCACAGGGCTGTGATGGGCTGTCATATGGGACCCCCTCTTTCTAACAGTTTAGATGCCGTGCTCACTATTGATCGTGGCATGTAAGGGGTTTAAAGAGTGGGAACTTGCTCAAGCGGGATCTCTCTTGTTGCAGTGAAGTGTGGCTATTTCATACATCTGACACTCACTCAGTATGAAGCGTGCTCAGTCCGTGAGCCCGCTTCATACTTCCTCTTGCCGGCTATGACGTAAGTATGCATCAAATGTCGGCAAGGTGTTAAAACAGCGACAACTTGCTTTGCAAAAAACAATACCTCAGGTCAATGTAAAAATAAATTAAAAAAACGGGTACAACTCTGCTGTTAGAGTTGTGGGAGACCTTGCTGGACACAGTGATGTCTTCTTTACAATGGTCATGGTGCATGGAAGGTACTTTAGGCCACGGGCAATGTTTATACTGGTGCCATTTTGGGGGAGATCCCTACTACTCTAGTGCTGAAACCTCGGAGACGCGCAAGCGTGACCATGTATTTGCTAATCTCGAGAACAGAGGGTGGAGCACCAACAAATAGTTTGATAGCGGTTGAGTCTTGGTGCCAAGGGTTAGCCATTTTATCGGTGACAGGGATAGACTGTGCTCCTATCTTGAAAGCAACAGGGTCTGTTGTTCCTGAGATACTGGTGGAGTGACCGTTTAACACAGCCTCCTGGATTTACAGATTAAAGGTGTGCACAGTGTCAGATTGCCAAGTGGTACGGGGGCAGCTGAAGACTATAGAGAGACAATTTGCCAGGCAAGGTGAAAGTCGCTGAAGTCTGTAAAAAGCCCATTTACCAAGCAGGGCGGTTGCTGCTGTAGACTGTATAGAGCTGATTTGAAAAGCGGATGGATACTGCTGAAAGCTGTTAAAAGCCAATATGCCAAGTGGGGTGGAGGCCACTGAAAAGGGTGTAAAGAGCCGGATTGCCAAGGTGGGTGGAAGCCGCAAAGAGCTGCTAATAGCTGGATGGCCACTGACGCCTTCTAGAGCCGGATTACCATGAACAGATCTAATGTATTTACAGCTACAGAGTATGAGGGAAGTCATTATCACCGCCAACCACTGTAAATAGTTGCCATTATTACAGACTGTGTTATTGCATGTGTAACGTTTAAGATTTTGCCTCTCTAGGAGGTTATCTCCAGTAATGTGTGAATATTGAATCACCCATGTCTGCGACATATGTGTGCTGTATTTAAAGGAGGTTCCTCCTAAACCTGGTGTTGTTGGCCCGATATGTTGCAAGATCATTGACTGCCATGGACTCAAGTGTGACACCTAAGGAAGCGGAGATAGCTGGAGTGATATATCAGGCTTGTCAGCTTGAATGAAACTGGAGTTTGTGTACAGGCCGAGACGGCTGCCCTATGGCTGACCAGCAACAAGAATGCTCAGTGGCCACCACAAGAATGAAGGGGGTGATCCAAAAGTCTGAGGAACAGAGGGTACATCTAGTAAGACTTGCAAAAGCGAGGTTAGTTGACCAAAGAAAAAAGGGGTTTGGACCCACTTGCAAGCACGTAGTTGTGCAGAGATTCATATAGGTTAATTGGCTTCCTATGTAATTGTCCCTAGTATTTGCATGGGCGTCTAGAATAGGTAAATTAGATTTTTAGCCCCATTGGGGACAGGGTTTGATGTGAGTAATGACAATATCTGTACAGCACTGCGGAATATGTTGGTGCTATACAATATAAATGATATGGCTACGTGATGGAGGCACGGATATGACTTTGTGATGGAGAATGGACGTTTTGACTGCATCTTTGTACATCGTAAGTCTGGAGAGGGGGACAACATGCCTGAGAGACTGCAAAGTTTACAGGTTGGAGAGTGGCTTGAGTACACTAGAGCAAAGGGGCAATGTTCGTCATGGGATGCATGTGTCTCCAGGACCATTTCAGCTTTGCAGAATCTGAATAGACCAGACCTTTGGGAGACTGTGGAGGTACTGGAAAGGAGGACTGGTGCATCTCAGGCTGTGATCGGGACCATGGGACTGGAGGGGCATACGGAAAGGACATTTGAGCGACATGCCAGATCTGAAGCATATCAGGCCCAGATAGGGTGCCAGTGCAAGAGACATTGGTCTGCAATGTGGTGGGGGGGGTGCTCTTTCCAGAAGTCATTATCCCTGAGTGGACGCTGAGGCAAGTGGGCAATTGATCCACCTTGTTGCATCGTTATACTCATTAATTGTTGATGTTGTAATGCCGGGGGATGACATTTGTTAAAGAGGGGTTTATGGAAGAGGAGTAACCACCAGGGTTCAATTATGTGCATTTAATTGTGTGTGTTTTTCTGCATACAGGTGTCGATGACTTAACGTTTCGAGATGAGAACATGCTGAATTGCCTATTTAAAAAAAAGTTGTTTTAAAAGTAAGGTCATCTGATCCACATACTAAACAATAACCCTTCTATTATTTAAAAATTATAGAATTTATACTATAGTATTTACCATGTTGTATAACATTTAACACTTTTTTCTTTTTCAAACTAATTAAAATTCTATAAATGAATGCCAAGCAGCAAAATAATAAGTTAAGGGATCCCTATGAGAAGAATTACAGCCAAGTTCATAAAAGAAAACAACAAACAAGCAGGGGTGAATATTTACTATACTCATATTATAATACTGGACAAAGTACTGCAAATCGTCCAGTGTACACAGCTTACAATGCTGTGTCTTTACTATGGTGCATTACTATAACTCAAGGGCCCACATTTGCCTTCAGCCAGCCCTGTATATATATATAGTGTGTATACACTATCCATTTTTTTTTTTTAACATTAAAACCACTTGCCTAATATTGTGTAGGTTCCACGAAAACCGCTCTGACCTGCCAAGGAATGGACTCCACAAGACCTCTGAAGGCACTGGCGTAGCTATAGGGGTCGCAGCGGTCGCAATTGCGACCGGGCCCTGAAGCCAGGGGAGCCCAAGGCCCCCCGCACCACATCAATAAAAAGTTACTATAGTAACTCGGGCCGCGGGCCCCTGTTACTATAGCAACATACTTTACTTACCTTCCTGGTTCCGGATCGCAGCGGAGGTCCTGACGTCAAGCGCTGTGCGCAGCGCATGACGTCACAGTGCTATGCGCCGCGCACAGCATCGAGACGACAGAACTCCCGCCGCGGCCGAAGAGGAAGGTAAGATTAGCCCTGACTGGCGGGGTCCGACTCCCGGGACCAGCCAATCAGCTGTTTTGAAGGGGCCGCAGCACTCGTACGAGAGCTGCTCCCCTTCATTCCTGTCACTTCATTCCTGTCACACTGAATCCGTGTCGGCGATTCACATTGTGAGCGAGTAGTGAAATGAAGGGGAAGCAGCTCTCGTACGAGTGCTGCGGCCCCTTCAAAACAGCTGATTTGCGGGTCCCGAGAGACACATCAGCTATTGATGGCCTATCCTGAGGATAGGTCATCAATGTTTAGGGACTGTACAACCCCTAAGCCTACGATGTAGCAGGATTAGGGGGCCCATGAGACAGGATCACAGGTTGTGTGATCCTGTCTGCTGGGCCCTGTATCTAAGCCAATCACATGGTAGGCTTAGATACATGGCCCATGCGTGATCCTGTCTGCTGGGCCCTGTATCTAAGCCAATCACATGGTAGGCTTAGATACATGGCCCATGCGTGATCCTGTCTGCTGGGCCCTGTATCTAAGCCAATCACATGGTAGGCTTAGATACATGGCCCATGCGTGATCCTGTCTGCTGGGCCCTGTATCTAAGCCAATCACATGGTAGGCTTAGATTCATGGCCCATGCGTGATCCTGTCTGCTGGGCCCTGTATCTAAGCCAATCACATGGTAGGCTTAGATACATGGCCCATGCGTGATCCTGTCTGCTGGGCCCTGTATCTAAGCCAATCACATGGTAGGCTTAGATACATGGCCCTGTGTGATCCTGTCTGATGGGCCCTGTATATAAGCCTACCACACTGTAGGTTTAGATACAGGGCCCCAGCACACAGTAATCTTATACTGTATAAGATTACTGTCTGCTGGACCCTGTATCTAAGCCTACGTTGTGGTAGGCTTAGATACAGGGTCCCACAGACAGTATCACACATGGGCCCTGTATCTAAGCCTAACACACGTGTTACTAATAGTTTTTCTTGTGTGTTTTCTTACAGGTTCGGTCGTTGGATTACGTCGGATTCCAGGACTACTTCGATGACAGCTTTTTTTTTATTATCAATAAAATGGTTAATGAGGGCTGTGTGGGTTTTTTTTTTATTTCAATAAAATATTTTTTCTATGTCTTTGTGTTTTTTTTAAACTATATTACTACCGCCTTAGTAATGGCCGCCGGCTGATTGACAGCATCCATTGCTAAGGCGGGGCTTAGTGTTAGCCGATGCAGAGGCTAACACTAACCCCCTTTATTACCCCGGTACCCACCGCCACCAGGGGTGCTGGGAAGAGCCGGGTACGATCCAGTACCTGACCATCTGTAGTGATGGTCGGCCACTGGGGTGGCCGCAGGCTGGTATTGTCAGAAGGGGAAAGGCCAAAAACAGTGGCCCTTCCTACTCTGGTGATGCTAGGCTGCTGCTGCTTTATTGTATCTGGCTGGTTATGAAAAATGGGGGGGACCCCACGTCATTTAAAAAAAATAAAAAAAATAAAAAATTGGAAAGAACGATGTGGGGTCCCCCCCAATTTTCATAACCAGCCAGATACAACACAGCAGCAGCAGGCAGCATTACAAAGTTGGGAAGGGCCACTGTTTTTGGCCTTCCCCAGCCTAATACTACCAGCCTGCGGCCACCCCGTCACTACAGATGGTCGGGTACTGGTTCGTACCCGGCTCTTCCCAGTACTCCTGGTGGCGGTGGGTACCGGGGTAATAATGGGGGTTAGTGTAGCCTCTGCACCGGCTAACATTAAGCCTCGCCTTAGTAATGGAGGTTGTCAATCAGACAGCGGCCATTACTAAGGGGGTGATAATAAAGTTTAAAAAGATACAAGCACATAGAAAAAATATTTTATTGAAATAAAAAAACACAACCCTCATTAACCATTTTATTGAGAATAAAAAAACCGCTGTCATTGAAGTCCTCGAATCCGAAGTCCAACAACCGAACCTGTAAAAAAACACAAACACAAAAATAATCAGTAACACATAAAGAAGCAAAATTATTATTCTTACCTATCCTGGGTCCAGCGCTGGAGACGCAATGTCAGCGAGCTGAGTCCTGTATCTAATCCGATCATGTGTGATACTGTCTGCTGAGCTGTGTATCTAATCCAATCATGTGTGATACTGTCTGCTGGGCCACTGTATCTAATCCGATCATGTGTGATACTGTCTGCTGAGCCACTGTATCTAATCCTATCATGTGTGATACTGCCTTCTGAGCCACTGTGTCTAATCCTATCATGTGTGGTACTGTCTGCTGAGCCACTGTATCTAATCCTATCATGTGTGGTACTGTCTGCTGAGCCACTGTATCTAATCCTATCATGTGTGATACTGTCTGCTGGGCCACTGTACCTAATCCTATCATGTGTGATACTGCCTTCTGAGCCACTGTATCTAATCCTATCATGTGTGATACTGTCTGCTGAGCCACTGTATCTAATCCTATACATAGTTTATAGGGTCGTAGTGCTATAGATATGCTATGCTGTCTCATATACACACTTTTTATTGGGTGGACACATATGTATTGGGGCTATTTTCCCTGACATTTTAAGCCCTGAGGGTATGTTCACACGGCAGCGTCCGTTACGGCTGAAATTACGGTGCTGTTTTCAGGAGAAAACAGCACCGTAATTTCAGCCGTAATGGCATGTGCAGGCGTCTTTCGCTACGTCCATTACGGACGTAATTGGAGCTGTTTTTCTATGGAGTCCATGGAAAACGGCTCCATTTACGTCTGAAGAAGTGACAGGCACTTCTTTGACGCGGGCGTCTTTTTTACGCGCCGCCTTTTGACAGCGGCATGTAAAAAAAATGACCGTCGGCACAGAACATCGTAAGACCCATTCAAATGAATGGGCAGATGTTTGCCAACGCTTTTGAGCCGCATTTTCAGACGTAATTTAATGCTAAAACGCCCGAATTACGTCCGTAAATAGGGTGTGTGAACCCAGCCTTAGTGACGCCCCCGGCTGCTAGTGCTGCATTGTTGGGTCACTTAGATAACGCCATACAGCCCCCCTGCAGAGAACGCCATACAGCCCCTCTGTAGAGAACGCCATACAGCCCCCCCCTGTAGGGAACGCCATACAGCCCCTCCCCTGTAGAGGACGCCATACAGCCCCCCCGTAGGGAACGCCATACAGCTCCCCCCCTGTAGGGCAGCCCCAGTTACAGGGGAAATCAACCCTCTCAGAGTGACGATTGTCACTAACTGGGCTGTGCTGGGTCTAGTAAGACCCAGCAGCAGTCTGTCAGTAACGGCACCCGGCGATCATGTGACCTGTCACATGATCACCGGGAGGAATAGAGACAGCGCCGCTGCTGCTGTCTCTATTCCTGTACACAGAGCGCATTCAGCGCTGTGTACAAGTGATCAGAGAAGACAGAAGCAGCGAAAGCTGCTTCTAGCCTCTCCTCAGGGTCCCCGGCAGTCACTGACAGCCGGAGACCCGACATTCAGCTGCCCGATCGCGCGGGCAGCAAGTTAAAACCCGAGCCGTAGAAGGTCTATGGCTCGGGTTTTAAGGACCCTGACCGCTGCCCGTAAAAATACAGCCAGCGGTCGGGAACCAGTTAATGGCAGAGCGGAGAGATACCTCCCTGCTCTGCCGTAGTGATCAGTGGCGTCCCGCTGTAGCAGCCACAGCGGCTGCTAGCGGAGCCTCCGGCCATGGTGGGGGCCCATGCCGGCGGGCGACACGGGCCCCCTCATGCCGTGGGCCCCGTGGGCAGCCGCTACTGCTGCTACGGCGGTAGTTACGCCACTGGCTACGCCCCTGTCTGAAGGTGTCCTGTGGTATCTGGTACCAAGCACTTTAGCAGCAGAACCTTTAACCCTTTCGATAATAGGGTTTTTTGGATATATTGCACTTTTGGTAGACAGGACAATTTTCACAGTTTAGAAGAGGCTGGACGCAGCCTGCAGGGCTTAAGGGGAAGCCTCCATGACCTCCCTGGTAGGGAAAGGGTTAATAGGTAAGGGAGAGTTGGAGGGAGAGTTAGGAGGAGGTGGAGGAGGGACAAGGAGGAGTCAGGGGGCCGTTCCTGAGCTTCCCGCTGTTTTCGGCATTGAGCCGGAAGCAGCGGGAGAAGTAACACAGGGAGAGACAAGCACCCCGTTGCCCGCGCTACTCCCTATGTCGGAGGCATTATTATTAGAGCGGCTGCGCGCCGCTGCTGTGCACCACGGTCCCGGATGGCTGGAGGAGACCGTGGCTGCATTAACTAGGATCCCGGACGCCGTTTCGCCACGTCAGGCCCGGTGTTCGGGGTCTGTTGCAGAGGACAGGCTCCCCTCCCCCGGCCCCCTTCCTAGCCTTACTATGGCGGCGGGGGGGGAGTCGGCAACAACCGCTCCTGATCGGAGCAGGCAGAGAGCGTTGCCGGGGGTGACGGCGACTCAGGCCGGGTCGACCCGTCCCTCCCGGCGGTCCCGACCTCCAGAGCGCCTCAGTCCTGAGGCAGTCCCGCGGACACGGCGTCGCAGAGGGAGCCCGATCTCGGACGCTGCAGGCCAGGCAGCTGGGAGGACCGCCCCTTCCCAGGCCCTGCGTCCTGGCAGGAATCCCAAGCCGCGATGGGGTCCGGCGGTATGCAGGGAGTCGCAGGCCGGGCTCCCTGTCACCCCTCCCCCATCGGATGGAAGATTCGGAGGACAAGGTACGGCCGCCCCGCCTGGTGATGTTCCGGCCAGGGGGCAGGCTTCTTCAGGATCATCAAGACGGACGCCTAGATCTACAGCGACGTCGAGGCAACAGGTCCGGTCGGAAGTCTGGGTTCCAGCGGTCGGGCGGCAGGTTGCCGGCCCATCGGTCAGCGCTTCATCATCTCCGTTCCGAAGATGTCGGTGGGATGGCCAGTCGTCTGCGAGAGAGGAGCTGGAGGAAGGTGAACTGGACGCGTATCGTCGAGGTCAGGATGGTCCGGCTGACGGGAACACAGCGCCTGTGCAGCCCGGTGAGTGTATAACTCCATCATTGTCATATCCAGCGATTTTTATGTCGGGTGTCGGCGGGGGGGTTGCTAGCGCCGCATCGGTGGTCGGTAGTGGCGCGGGCGGGCGTGATGGCGCGGGTCTGGCAGATTTAGTGGGTTGCTTGAGAGAGCTGGTCGGGCGCCTAGATAGGGCGGTGGCGCCGGTAGTCACGGAAGTGTCCCCGGCGGTAGTTTGGGAGGGTCCCAGGGACGTGGGATTGTTACAAGCGCGGCCCGTGACGGCGGTTAGAGAGGCGGTCGCGGTGTCGGTACAGACCAGGCGCAAAAAGATGGCGATCGGGTGCGTATTGATGATCGTGCTCGTGGGGAGGTGTATGTTTGTTTCGAAGGGCCGTTGGGGGCGCATTTAAAGCAGGAGGTGCGTGAGCGGATCTGGAAGGACGAATATGTTGAGATTTTTTCTCTCTTGCCGCTCGCTAAATTTAATTTAGATAAGAGCAAGCGGGACGAGAGTAAAAAGGACGAGGAGGAACGGCGGCGGTATAGACTTATCCCGCAGACGTTCGTTAATTGGTCGCAGGCGTTCGCCATATTAGCCAGTGTGATAGGGGAAAAGGCGCCGGAAAATTGTTCGGCGTTGTTTTGTTATTTTGATGCCATTGGGGAGGCTCATAGGGCGTATGGGGGTCAGGCGTGGCTGCGATACGATGAGCAATTCCGTCAGCAGAAAGCGGTTCGGCCGGCGATTCGGTGGGACCAGAAGGATATTGCTCTCTGGTTACAGGTTACGGCTCCGGTTAGGCAGTCCTTTCCCGGGAGCGCCGGCCAAGGAGGCCAGTCTAGTCAGGTTGGACAAGACGGCGGGGGAAAGGCGGGGTTTTGCTGGCAATTTAATGAAGGCCAGTGTAAGTTCGGGGCCACGTGCAAGTTCAAGCACGTGTGTTCCGAGTGTAATGGTGCATCACATGGGGCGGCAAAATGTATGCGAAAAAAGAGGTCAGGGAACCAGTCCTCCGCGGCTGGTCAAGGGGGTGTCACCGGTGAGGGTGGAAAAGATGGCCCCTTATCTAAATGAGTATCCGGATAGGGCGGCGGCTAAGTTGCTTTACGAGGGGTTTTGTGTTGGTTTCGTTATCCCTCCGCCTCCTTATGAGGTTCCGGTTACGCGGAGGAATTTAAAATCGGCTTACTTGCATGCCAAGGTCGTGTCGGACAAATTGTTAAAAGAAGTTTCGTTGGGTCGCATGTCGGGGCCTTTTGTTGATTCGCCAGTAAAATATTTAGTTGTGTCCCCGTTGGGTATTGTTCCTAAGCGCGAGCCCGGAAAATTTCGTTTAATTCAACACTTATCGTATCCCAAGGGTTCGTCGGTGAATGACGGGATAGATCACGAGTTGTGCTCCGTAGTTTATACCTCATTCGATAAGGCGGTGGGTTTAGTGCGGGCTGCGGGTCCGGGCGCGCTGCTAGCAAAAACCGACATCGAGGCGGCGTTCAGGTTGTTGCCAGTTCATCCAGAAAGCCAACGGCTGTTGGGCTGTTTTTGGAATGGGGCTTTTTACGTGGATCGGTGCCTTCCGATGGGGTGTTCCCTTTCTTGTGCATACTTCGAGGCGTTTAGTAGCTTCGTGGAGTGGGTAACGAGGGGAGTATCCGGGGTCGACTCGTTGATCCATTACTTAGATGATTTCTTGTGCGTTGGGCCGGGGGGTTCGCCGGTTTGCGGTAATTTGCTTTATGCACTACAGAAGGTGGCGAGGGATTTTGGGATCCCTTTGGCGCCAGAAAAAACGGAGGGCCCGGTAGCGACGATTTGTTTTTTGGGAATTGAAATAGATTCGGTGGCAATGGAGTGTCGTCTCCCTGCGGATAAGCTGGGTGCTTTGAGGCTGGAGGTACGGCGGGCTTGTAGACTGAAGAAAATGACGCTGCGGGAGCTTCAGTCGCTGCTGGGGAAGTTGAATTTCGCCTGCCGGATTATGCCAATGGGGAGGGTGTTTGGTAGACGGTTGGCGGCGGCAACGGCGGGAGTGCGTGCGCCGCATCATTTTGTGCGGCTCAAGGAGGAGCACCGAGCTGATCTTCAGGTTTGGGATGACTTCTTGGGCCAGTACAATGGTCGCTCGCTGTGGATGGCCCCAGCGCAGGATACGAGTGATTTGAATATTTTTACGGATGCGGCTGGGGCGGGTGGTTTTGGGGCTTACGGGGGAGGTCCGTGGTGCGCAGGTCAATGGCCGGCTAGTTGGGTGTCCAGTGGACTCACGCGGAATCTGGCCCTGCTCGAGCTGTTCCCCATCGTGGTGGCGGCGACCATTTGGGGGGACAGGCTCAGGGATAAGAAGGTTCGTTTTTACTGCGACAACATGGGGGTGGTGCTGGCCATTAATAACATCACGGCGTCCTCTCCTCCGGTAGTTCAATTGTTGCGACATTTAGTGTTGGTGTGTTTGTCGTTGAACGCGTGGGTGGTGGCGGTGCATGTGCCGGGAGTACGGAATTGTATCGCTGATGCTCTTTCTCGCTCGCAGTGGGACCGGTTTCGGCAATTGGCACCGGGAGCGGAACGTCTCGGTTTGGCTTGTCCGGAACATCTTTGGGATCTGGTCTCGGTCCCGTAGAACAACTGGTACAAAGGTCTTTGGCGCGCACGACGTGGAGTGCTTATTCTGCTTGTTGGAGGCAGTGGGAGGAGTGGGTAAGAGAGTTGGGTGACGTCAATACGGATAGAGACAGGTTGGTGGCACTTTTGTACTGGTTAGGGGACGCCTGGGAGGCGGGGTTTTCAGTGGCAAAGGTGAACCGGTTCATATCTGCGGTGGCGTTTGGTTTTAAGTTGCGAGGCTTTCAGGATGTATCTAAGGAATTTCTGGTGCTACAGGCTTTGAAGGGGTTGCGCCGAGGTAGAGTGGAGGCGGATAGTAGAAGGCCTGTGTCGTTTGCTTTGCTTAGCTCGTTGGGCGGTTCATTAGCATCGGTCTGTCGTTCTTCAGACGAAAGGGATTTGTTTCGGTTAGCTTTTTCGTTAGCGTTCTTTGGGGCATTTAGAATAGGTGAGTTGGTGTCGCCAAGTACCAAACGGGCAGGGGGGCTGAGATCTGGGGAAGTGAGCTTATTCGCTGATCGGCTGGAGGTATGGTTGCGTCGGTCAAAAACTGACCAATTAGGGAGGGGTAAGCTGATAGTTTTGTTCGCCCTCCCGGGGTCGGTTATGTGCCCAGTAGAGTGCATGCAGGGTTTTAAGCCGCGAGCGGGGTCTCCAGATTTGCCTTTGTTACGTCATGTGGACGGGTCGTTTTTGTCCAGGTTTCAGTTTGGAGCTGTATTTAAAAAATGTCTGACGGCGGTTGGTGTCGCGGCGGGCTCATATTCATCTCATTCCTTTAGGATTGGCGCAGCAACTGAAGCGGGGTGCTGGGGGTTGGATGATGAAGGGGTTCGGCGCATTGGTCGTTGGGAGTCCAACAGATTTAAGTCCTATGTCCGCCCCCATTTGTTATGAGGTTTGTTGTTAACGCTTAAGAAATGTTTTGTATGGTGGTGTCTAATTGTTTTTCTGTTTCAGATTCGCCTCCGTGTTTGGTGTGGTTGCTGGGTCATTCTTACGTGCACTGGGGGGCTTTGAGGGCGGACGTCCGCCCGGACGGTCGCCAGTTGCGCATTCCGCGACAGGATGCGGTTGTGCATTGGCTGGGATTTAGAGGTATGTTATGGAGCAGGGTGTTGGCGGAATTCCAGACATACGCCCGGCTTGATAGGGTTCCGGAGGTCTTAGTGTTGCACGTGGGTGGGAATGACTTAGGAGTCCGCCCCTTTCGGGAGTTGGTGCGGGACATCAAACACGATATGTTGTGTTTGTGGGTTTCTTATCCCAAGTTGGTGATAGTGTGGTCGGACATAGTCCCGAGGAAACATTGGCGGTTGGCTAGGTCAGTGGAGAGAGTCAATAAGGCTCGCATTAAAGTTAATCGGGCGGTGTCCCGTTTTGTAGCAAAAAACGGGGGCATTTGCGTGCGGCACAGGGATTTGGAGTCAGGAGTGGGGAACTTCTGGAGGAGTGATGGGGTTCATCTGACCGAGGTTGGCATTGATCTTTGGAGCTTGGCGATAGCAGAAGGAATAGAAAAGGTGTTGGTGGTGTGGCGGAACTCACAGGCTTAAGGTGGTCAAGGCCTGTTTCGCTGTGGCGGGGGGAGTCCTTGAGGCCAGTCAGTACAAAATGGTGGGGGGGTCGCATCGGGGGTATGCGTCCCCCAAAAAAGGTACATTGATGAAGACTTCATCGGGTGTTATCCCTTTGAAGTGGTCTTCTGGTGGAAGGTATATCACTTGAAGGCTTCATCGGGTGTTATCCCTTTGAAGTGGACTTCTAGTGGTCGGTATATCACTTGAGGGCTTCATCGGGTGTTATCCCTTTGAAGTGGACTTCTAGTGGTTGGAGCCATCTGCAGAGGTGAACGGTGCTTCCGAGCTGGTTGACGGCTGGAGGTAATTGGTGGTTTGCAGATGGCTAACTCGGTGTGTTCTTAAAAAAGGAATATCTGAAAGGCTTCCTCTGCTCGGGTTAATGTTAACGTTAAAATTGTTATTTACGATTCTGACCCATGTTGGGTCATGTGAATTATTAGGAGGAATTCTCTGGTGGATTCCTAACTAGTTATCCGAATGTTTCGGATTTAAATTGTTTTTATAAAACTGTGAAATTAATAAACGGCTGCTGTGGCCATTTCACATCCAACCTCGGTGTCACGTGTCTTTCCTAAAGGTGGGGGTGGAGGGATAGGATGGGTAAGGGAAGGTTCATTAACACACGACTCTACTTAGGCAGGTCATGACAGAAAATAAAGGATCATACTAAGAGTATGTTCACACGCAGAGTCAAACACGTCTCAAAATACGGAGCTGTTTTCAAGAGAAAACAGCTCCTGATTTTCAGACGTTTTTTGTGCCACTCGCGATTTTCGCGGCCGTTTTTGGAGCTTTTTTATAGAGTCTATGGAAATAGAGTCTATGGAAAACGGCTCCAAAACCGTCCCAAGATGTGTCCTGCATTTCTTTTTCACGGCCGTTTTTTTACGCGCAAAAAAACGCTGCGAAAAACGCAGTTTTCCCATTGAAATCAATGGGCAGATGTTTGGAGGCGTTCTGCTTCCGATTTTTCGGCTGTTTTTCGTCCGTTTACGGTCCGAAAAACGGCCGAAAATAGGCCGAGTGAACATCCATACCCATATATTTTCTGAAAATAGACACATGGCACATTGTCAAAGATGCAATCAGCACAAATAGGCACTTTCATACAATTTTGGATCGAAGTGTAGTTTTTCATTAAAAATGCATGCAATTTCATATTTGTGTCTAAAAATGTAACCCAGGCACTAAATTATATGCACATTGCTTCCTAAAAATCGGCTTTTAAATTGGAAATTTGAAAAGGTAACAATTTATAAAAACAGGAATTGCAAACCCCAAGCGTCTACATCAACAAGAGTTTGTGTTCTCAAAAATGCTGAAACAGAAGCCATGCAATATTTGGCTGTCATGCAGAAATGTTTTAAAAATAAATACTATACACTGCAAACAGCTACTTTTCTACCAAAATCTACACTTTTTGAGAGGGCACAACATACCATGTATAAAAATACAATTTAAAGAAATCTAAACATAGAAAATGCACAAAAAATGTAATACATTATCGCAGCAATTCCTATTTTTTTTTTTTTTTTATTATCCTATTTTGTCGCATGCTGCAATTAAACCTGAGAAATATGTAAAGAAATCTCCTATATTTGTCCCAGGAACTCAGCCATGCCCGTCTCCTCCTCAAAATCCTCTGACTGGCTGTAAGACAACTGGTTGTAACAGAAGCCTCACCCCTCTGCCCTGTCAGCAATTTGACAAACAAATAATTAAACCCCACACCTTGGCTAAGCCCCGCATTTCCGCCGATCCTTAATGAAAAATGAAACCGATCAGCAAGAAATTAACCCCTGTGTACTCTGCAGGATTTCTGGAAAATTCAGGATTCAGGATTTCAGGAAAATTCTACAAGCTGACACACATTGGGGGCAAGGTTATCTCCTCTTTACTTGCATCATAATTTTTACGTTTAGTGTTCCTTTACCCCTTCCCGACATACGCCACATATGTACGGCGGAGATGGGAGGGGGGGGGGGAGTATGGAGCGGGATCCGTAACAGGTGCGTGTCGGCATCTAAGCTATTTGAAACAGTCGGACGGCCCCCTCTGACATCCCCTCTCCCCATGCGATGCAAGCATATTGTTGTCATGGCAGCCTAGGTGCCTATTGAAGGCCCCCAGGTCTGCCAACTTTGTGCTTTGGGTTGTGCGACCTGTGCCATCGCACAGGGTGCATCACTCCAGCAGGAGGAAGGGGGCTCTGAGCTGGCTCCCTTCCTCTGCTTGTGTTTCTGAAGCGCCCGGGCCCGGCGACTCTGCAGCTGCCTTTCCAAACGGGCGCTCCATCTCTGCCTTCGGCATAACTACTGCAGTAGCAGCCATAGCGGCTGCTATGGGGCCCGCAGCCTGCCTGCCGGCATGGTGCCCCCATGCCCGGTGGCACCGCCGGTGGCTGCAATTGCTACTACGGCAGTAGCGACGGTACTTTCAATAGTATCTGCGTCTTTAGGATGCACATACTATTGAACACTATGGTAGAGCAATGAGGTTTTTGGGTTTATTTGTTTGGGGGCACTGTCTACAAGTGGGTGGTGGGGGGCTGTATGGCACCTTCTTCAAGGGGGGAGGTGTGGGCTGTATGGCACTATCTACAAGGGTGAGGTGGGGGCACAGTCTACAAGGCGGTGATGGGGGCTGTATGACACTGCCTACAAGGGGAGGTGGGGGGCTGTATGGCACTGTCTATAAGGAGGAGGTGGGGGGCTGTATGGCACTGTCTACAAGGGGGAGATAGGGGCTGTACGGCACTATCTATGTACATATGGCACTATCTACAAGGGGAGGTGGGTGGCTGTATGGCACTATCTACAGGGGAGCTGTATGAGAAACTACCAAGAAAGAATGATCGACTTGAGGCACGTGAAATTACAGAAAATATAAAAAAATTTATTAAATAAAGACAATGGACAAGTTAAAAGATGGAATGGAGGATAAGTCACACAATAAAAAAGAGACGTCAAATCAATCGTGAACCAAATATAGTTATTTGGTCAATGTGTTGAAATCAATAAACAAGGTATTAAAGCAGCAAAAGGGTAAATGAGATCATACCAGGCTACAGCACATGTTATGCATATGTTTAGTAAGGTGGTGGCGATTAAGGTAAGTATGAAAAAAACATGTATAAACAAGTTACAATAGTATGAAGCAATGTTTAAATGTGCAGGAGCCGGTTTTGAGATGGATTCAGAAAAATTACAAGCAATGTTTGATGCAAGCTGCTAAAGATGGCAAATATTTGTTCAACATACCGATAGACATTGTGGTACAGAGAGAGGACGTCTACACCCGACGCGCGTTTCGGCACCTGCCTTCGTGCGGGGGAGCTGTATGGCAGAATCTACAGGTGGGACTACCTACAAAGGAGGGCTGTGTGTGGCACCCAGGGGAGGGAGTGGCATAAGGGAGAATTAAACTATGCTACATTATACTATGTGGGGGGACTGTTTGGCACCTTCTACAAGGAGGATGTGTGGGCTGTATGGCACACCTACAAGCGGGAGGTGGGGGGCTCTGTCTACAAGGGGAGGTTTGGGGCTGTATGGCACTATCTACAAGGGGGAGGTAGGGGCTGTATTGCACTATCTACAAGCGGGAGGTGGGGGCTGTATGGCACTATGTACAAGGGGAGGGGGGGAGCACTGTCTGGTACTGTCTACAAGGAGGATGCGGGGTCTGTATGGCACTGTCTACAAGGGGGATGTCGGGGGCTGTATGGCACTATCTTCAATGGGGAGGTAGAGGGCACTGTCTACAAAGGGGTGGTAGGGGGCTGTATGGCATGATGTACAGGGGAGCTGTATGGCAGAATCTACAGGGGGTGGCATAAGGGGGCATTAAACTATGCTACATTATACTATGTGGGGGGGGCTGTATGGCACTATCTACAAGGGGGAGGTGGGGGCACTTTATACAAGGGGGAGGTGGTGGGGCTGTATGGCACTGTCTACAAGGAGGAGGTGGGGGCTGTATGGCACTATCTTCTAGGGGGAGGTAGAGGGCACTATCTACAAGGGGAGGTGGGGGCACTATCTAAAAGGTGGAAGTGGGGGGGTTGTAAGGCACTATCTAAAAGGGGGAGGTGGGTGACTGTATGGCACGATCTACAGGGGAGTTGTATTGAAGAATCTACAGGGGGCACTATCTATAAATGGGGGCTGTGTGTGGCACCCATGTGGAGGGAGTAGCATAAGGGGGCTTTATTTATACTACGTGGGGATCACAAGGGGGCATTATACTGTGTGGGAGTTACTTAAAGGCATTATGCAGTGTTGGAGCACTAAAAGGGGACATTATACTTTGTGGGAGCACTAAAGAAGCCAATATACTGTGTGGGGGCATTATAAAGGGCATTATACTGTGTGGGGGCACTAAAAAGGGCAATATACTGTGGGGGCATTATACTTTTTTTTGGGCCATTTTTTTTTTATCATGAGGGTAGGGCGCCGAAAGAAAATCTCGCACGGGGCACCATCTATCCGAAGGCCGGCGCTGCTCATATTAAAGGCAGGCTTAATGGGAGGCTGTCAAAATCATGATATACACTAGTATTGCAGTATAACGTGCAAGCGATCCAACGATTGCTGGTTCAAGTCCCCTACGGGGACTAATTAAAAAAATTGTTATATATTGTGACAACTTAGGGTAAGTTAGCTCACAGGATCGCCATCTCCAGGGTAAGATGGTTGGCACACTTAAGAATTTTCACTCCAACACAGTGGATTCGGTA
Organism: Rhinoderma darwinii; assembly: GCF_050947455.1. Taxonomy (NCBI): domain Eukaryota; kingdom Metazoa; phylum Chordata; class Amphibia; order Anura; family Rhinodermatidae; genus Rhinoderma; species Rhinoderma darwinii. The sequence continues at coordinate 229,037,282 of NC_134687.1, forward strand.
TGAAACTGGCCGCAACCAGCTTTATTATCTACATACAGGAAAAGCGGTTTTACAAAACAATTAAAAAATTAACCCTAGGCCGTCCAGCCTCTAACTAAACATACAGCTTCCCTAGCTATCAGGGTGAAAGGCCTTCTGCCTAGCACCTCACAACAAACATATGTTCTTACCAGAACCTCAGACTCCCATAGGTTGGCAATACCTGTCTTCCTCAGACTGGGAGCATTGTGTGAATAGATCACACCTTTCTTAAAGGAGCCTTAACAGCTGGCAGCTAATGAGACACATAAGGCAGCCCAAACCCTGGACTGTTCCTGAAGACGGAGTGGAACTTTTACTATTCTCTTCCAGTCCAGCAACCCAGACCTTTTTCCAGGTTTCTTGCCTAATAAATAAGGAGAAAGGACATTTTCTCTTGATACATTCCTTTTAAATATATAATTCTGGGCCCAAATCCTGCCCCTTAGTAGCTGCACTGCTACAATATATATTAAAAGTTTTAAGAAATACAATTTTCCCTCAAAATCAATGTAAAAAAAAATATTAACATAACTGGTATTGCCGCGTACAAAAAAACAATAAAGAAAGGTTTTCTCCCATTCCACCCCAAAAAAATATTTTTTCCAGTTTCCCAGCACGGTATATGGTACACTAAATGCTGCTATGAAACACTATAACTTGTCCCGCAAAAAAAAAAAAAATGCTTCTTATGGCTATATTGAAGAAAAATGTAAAAATTGGTAACAATTGCCAGTGGCTGAAAATCTCTGACTGGCATCCCAGCCATCCTCATGATGTAAAAGAAAATATACACTACCGTTCAAAAGTTTAGGGTCACTTAGAAATGTCCTTATTTTTGCAAGAAAAGTACAGTTTTTTTCAATAAAGATAACATTAAATTAATCAGAAATACACTCTATACATTGTTAATGTGCTAAATGACTATTCTAGCTGCAAACGTCTGGTTTTTAATGCAATATCTACATAGGTGTATAGAGGCCCATTTCCAGCAACCATCACTCCAGTGTTCTAATGGTACATTGTGTTTGCTAACTGTGTTAGAAGGCTAACGGATGATTAGAAAACACTTGAAAACCCTTGTGCAATTATGTTAGCACCGCTGTAAACAGTTTTGCTGTTTAGAGGAGCTATAAAACTGACCTTCCTTTGAGCTAGTTGAGAATCTGGAGCATTACATTTGTAGGTTCGATTAAACTCTCAAAATGGCTAGAAAAAGAGAGCTTTCATGTGAAACTCGACAGTCTATTCTTGTTCTTAGAAATGAAGGCTATTCCATGCGAGAAATTGCCAAGAAACTGAAGATTTCCTATAACGGTGTGTACTACTCCCTTCAGAGGACAGCACAAACAGGCTCTAACCAGAGTAGAAAGAGAAGTGGGAGGCCCCGCTGCACAACTGAGCAACAAGACAAGTACATTAGAGTCTCTAGTTTGAGAAATAGACGCCTCACAGATCCTCAACTGGATGCTTCATTAAATAGTACCCGCAAAACGCCAGTGTCAACGTCTACAGTGAAGAGGCGACTCCAGGATGTTGACCTTCAGAGTAGAGTGGCAAAGAAAAAGCCATATCTGAGACTGGCTAATAAAAGGAAAAGATTAATATGGGCAAAAGCACACAGACATTGGACAGAGAAAGATTGGAAAAAAAGTGTTATGGACAGACGAATCGAAGTTTGAGGTGTTTGGATCACACAGAAGAACATTTGTGAGACGCAGAACAACTGAAAAGATGCTGGAAGAGTGCCTGACGCCATCTGTCAAGCATGGTGGAGGTAATGTGATGGTCTAGGGTTGCTTTGGTGCTGGTAAAGTGGGAGATTTGTACAAGGTAAAAGGGATTTTGAATAAGGAAGGCTATCACTCCTTTTTGCAACGCCATGCCATACCCTGTGGACAGCGCTTGATTCGAGCCAATTTCATCCTACAACAGGACAATGACCCAAAGCACACCTCCAAATTATGCAAGAACTATTTAGGGAAGAAGCAGGCAGCTGGTATTCTATCTGTAATGGAGTGGGCAGCGCAGTCACCAGATCTCAACCCCATAGAGCTGTTGTGGGAGCAGCTTGACCGTATGGTACGCAAGAAGTGCCCATCAAGCCAATCCAACTTGTGGGAGGGCCTTCTGGAAGCATGGGGTGAAATTTCTCCCGATTACCTCAGCAAATTAACAGCTAGAATGCCAAAGGTCTGCAATGCTGTAATTGCTGCAAATGGAGCATTCTTTGACGAAAGCAAAGTTTGAAGGAGAAAATTATTATTTGAAATAAAAATCATTATTTCTAACCTTGTCAATGTCTTGACTATATTTTCTAGTCATTTTGCAACTCATTTGATAAATATAAGTGTGAGTTTTCATGGAAAACACAAAATTGTCTGGGTGACCCCAAACTTTTGAACGGTAGTGTAAATTCATCAGATCTGGCCATCTTCCATTACTCTATGGTCTAGTTCTGAAGCCCATGTGCCCATTGTAGGCACTTTTGACAGTGTACGGGAGGTCAGCATGAACACGCTGACTAGACTGCGGCTATGCAGCCCTAAACGCAGCAAGTTTTGATGCACACTTTGCTCGGACATCTTTCAATCTTAGGCTTCGTTCACATCTGAAATCAATGGTGATGGAAACGGAATCCTATGGTTTCCGTTTGTGTCAGTCAGGGCTCCATTCTGACAGAAAGCTCCGACGGAACGCTAGAACGGAGCCCTGACGCAGATGTGAACGAAGCCTTAGGCCTCATGCACACGACCGTAGCCATGTGCATGGCCGTGATTTTCGGGTCGGCCGGCAGCAGAGTGTCAGCCGCGAGCCGCGCGCAAATCGCGGGCCGTGCACATGGCCGCATCCATTATTTCCTATGAGCCTGGACCGCAGAACACGGCCGTAATAAGACATGTCCGTTCTTTCTGCGGTCCAGGCTCCTGGGCCATGCACGGACCGTAGAAACCACGGTCTTGTGCATGGGCCCATTGAAATGAATGGGGCCGCAATTCTCCCGCAATTCTGCCGCAAAAGCATGTTCGTGTGCATGGGGCCTTAGCAAGTATTTACTATTTCATTTTTACTACTGTTGTTCTTTTGTGGGATCGGACCAGATGGAAGCTTTCGCATCCCACGTGCAACGATGAGCCTTGGGCGCCCATGACCCTGTGGCCGATTCACCATTTGTCCTTCCTGGGATTACTTTTGATAGGTACTAACCACTTCATACCCCACACACCCCACATGACTTACCGTTTTAGTGAGGTGCCTTGACCCAGTCGTCTAACCATCACAGTTTGGACCTAGTCAAAGTCGGTCAGATCCTTATGTACGCCCATTTTACCTGCATCAAAGGGTATGTTCACACGGGCTATTTTCGGCCGTTTTTCGGGTCGTAAATTGATTGCAATGTGAAAAAACGGCGTTCTGTTCCGACGGGCTGTTTTTTTACGTGGCCGTTTTGAAAAACGAACGCGTAAAAAAACATCCGCATAAAAGAAGTGCGGGTAACTTCTTGAGTCGTTGTTGGAGCAGTTTTCCATAGTTTTCCATAGATTCTATTTCGAAAATCGCGAGTGGCTCAAAAAACTTCTGAAAATCAGGAGCTGTTTTCCCTTGACCACAGCACCGTATTTTCAGACGTTTTTGAGTTTGCGTGTGAACATACCCTAAGACATCAAGTTCAAAACCTGACTGCTCACTTGCTGCCTAATACATCCCACCCCTTGACAGGTGATATTGTAACAAGATAATTAATGTTATTCATTTCAACTGTCAGTAGTATTAGGCCTTGTCTACACAGTGCATATTTGCTGCAGATTTTTCATGCATTTTATAAACCAAAACCAGGAACAAAAGCGAAACAGAAAAAATATATAAAGGAAGGCCTCCTGGATCCAATTCTGGATCACTTTGATTCCGCTCGTTTATCCAATAAACTGCCGCGGCATTTAAATTATTAAAATCGGGGGGCGGCCCCCTCCGACATGACACCGCCCCCCCCTCCCCCGACATGATCGCAGGGTGACAATGGTCCTCATGGGAGCCTGGGGGCCTAATGAAGGCTCCCAGGTCTGCCATCTTTGTACTACTTTGAAGCCCTGCCTCTGGCAGGGCTTCAGTGGAGGCTGTCAGTATTGCGATATACTTCAATGTATTAGTATTGCAGTATATCATGCAAGTGATCCAATGATCACTGGTTCAAGTCCCCTAGGGGGACTAATGGAAAAAGTAAAAAAATAGTTAAATAAAGTTTTGTGATATTCCAATAAAAAGTATTAACAATTCAATAAAAACCCCTTTTTAGATTTTTTCCCTAAAGCAATGTTAAAAAAAACCTTAACATAACTATTATCGCCGTGTCCGTAAAAGTCCGAACTATTACATTATAGTGTTATTTAACTCACTCGGTGAATGACATAAAAAAATATATATAAAAACACCCAAATTGCTGTTTTTTTGGTCATCTTAGCTCTAAAAAAATATGGAATGAAAAGTTATTTTTATATATTTACTTTTTTTTAGCAAATAGTTTTTTTCTATAAAAGTGGTAAAACATAAAAAAAAACATATAAGTCGCATCAACCCATAGAATAAGGTGAACGGAAATGAAGAAAAAAAAAACGAAGATTGGGCGTGTTCGTATACACATAATAAAACTCCATTTGAGACATTGTGTCTAGGGTCGGATCTGATTAGGCACTCACCGTCTTTGACTTACGGCCTCCTCCAGAATCTTCCAGGACAACTACCTCCACCTTTAATGCTTCAATGGGAAGTAGACCTTAAAATTAATTTTACTGCAGATCAGAGGCAGAAGATTTTTACTTTGACACATAAATCCTCTGTTAGCTCTCGCTTCCAGGAAGCTAGTTATAAACTACTCTCCAGATGGTAGGTATAGAGTCCCGTCACGTTTAAAAACTTTTTTCCCATCTGCGGACCCAAAATGTTGGAGATGCAAAAGGGAAATTGGTACGCTTGTTGCTTCCCTTTTGGGAAGGAATAAGAGAAATTATTAATAAGATCCTCGGAGTGGAATTATCTTTGAACCCCGCATTGTTCCTCCTCTGTCATGGCGGGACTCCCCTTATTTCTCTCAAGTGATCATTGTTATGTTTCTTAATTATGGCTGCAAGAATGTGTGTTCCTTTAATGTGGAAGAAAACAGAGGCTCCTTCGCTCTGCCTATGGGTTTCCAAAGTTAATGATATTATGCAAATGGGGAACTTAATCCCTTGTTCGAACGATACATATGACAGATTTCACAGAACATGGAATCCCTTGATAGAATTTCAGAAACTGGGCGATTATCATAGCCTCTTGAGAATCCCCTAACAGAGCTGGTAGGGCTAATAATATCAGAAGGGGTGTTGTTGTTGTTGTTGTTTTTTTTTTGTGTTTATTTTATTTTTTTTCTTCTTTTCCTTTATCACTTTAAATTATTTTTTTCTGTTTTATTTAGTTTATTTTTTTGTCGGTTTGTTTAATTTCGATTATTATGGTCAGTTGTAATATATAAACGATTATATATGTATATATATATATATATATATATATATATATATATATATATATATATATATATATATAAAAATAAAAAAAATAAGCCCATACATCACTCAATCTGCAGAAAAATAAAAACGTTATGGCTCTCAGAATATGGTGACACAAAACAATTTTTTTTTAGCAACTAGTTTTTTTTTATAAAAGTGGTGAAACATAAAAAAAACATATAAGTCGCATCAACCCATAGAATAAGTTGAAAGGAAATGAAAAAAACTAAGATTGCCCGTGTTCTTAAGGGGTTAAAACTGTTTTGTAATTCCAGCATGATCTCCTGGCTACAAATGACCAAGATTATATTGTATAAATTGGTTTGATTGATTTGTATTAGCTGAGTTTAAGGCAAGGTTCACTCTGCGTTTTTTTGTTGTGTTTTTAGCATGTATTTTATTTGTTTTGATTAATGAACTCCCATTGAGAGACATGGGAGTTTATTCACGAAACAAAAAAAAAATGAATGCTAAAAGCGCAGAAAAAACACACAGTGTGAACCCAGCCACAACGCCCATTTACAAGGACCAAAAAACAGCCAAACGATTGTTCCCGATTATTTTCCCGTGTAAGGCAGCGATCAACCAACAAATGAGCAAACAGTCATTCATTTGCTTATCACATAGTTTAGGCAGCCTATAAAATTATCATTGTCGGCAGCACATGTGTCGCTTCACTGCCTGTCCATACAAGTCTATGGAGGGGGAGGGGGCAGGAGGTGGGAGCAGAGAGAGTGAGTCAGCAACAGACAAAATGCTCATACAAGTATATGGAGAGGAGAGGGGAGGGGGAGCAGAAGGAGCTAGCAAAGAAAAAGTCAGCATCAGACATGCTGCATACAAGTCTATGGAGAGGGCAATCCGGACACTTGCGATTCACACAAATTTATTCGGACCAAATTTGGGAAATGTTTTCATCTTTAATTACAAAGATTCATGTACTCACATGTATTACTGATTTATGCAAAAATAATCATAATGATTGCTGCTGCTGCTGCACTTAAAATATTAGATAGGATCTGTCTTTAATGGCTTACTTGCCCTCTTTGTTCCTTTAGTCTGTGGGTATTCAGCATTATGTCATGACTTGTTCACTTTTCAGTTATTATCAAGAACAGTACAAAGGATAATTTATCCTTATTAAATTTTTTACAGAAAATATTGACCCCTTGATAATAATTAGCCCCTACAATACAGATCTGTTGGAAAGGTCATTGAATTCCTATATAGATTTCATTAATTATGTATATTGCTTTATTACCGGTTATACATTATTAATGTATTACCGCATTGTTTTGCATCTTCCAACCACATGATATTAATATAACATCTAGGAAAACGTGCTGAAAAAGGCATTTAACCTCTACAGAACTGAGCCTGTTTTAGCTTTAAGGACCAAGCCATATTTATAACATTTGGTATGTGTCAAAATTTTGGAAAATAACTCTGTAATGGTTTTGTGTATCCAAGTGGTTCTGACATTGTTTTTTGGGACATATTTTACCACATTTATGTGACAAAAGTAGGCAGATACAAGTTTACATTATTTTGCCAACAATTTATTTAAAACATTTTACATTTTTAAATGTATTACAAAGCTTTAAAATTGAAAGGAAATTGTAAAAATTTTGAAGTATGGTTTCTTTTCATGCCCCAAGCAATTACCCCATGCCCCAAAAATTAGCCAATTAAAAAAAACTACACCCCTAAGCTATTTAACAAGAATTGTACTATTTTGTAGCACATGTTCAAAAATAAATTTATTTTTTTTTCACAAAATCCCTAGTTAGGCCGTAATCTGCTGCCTGGCCACACAGTGCGCCCAAAAGCAAAGGAGCACCTGGTGACTTTTTAGGGCATCATTTTAGGTTGAATGACTTATAGGCCCTACTTCATGCCTGCAAAGGATTTGAACTGGCAGAATGATGTAAAACCCCCAAAAGTGACCACATTTTGAAAACTACACCTCATAATGTATTTATCTTGAGGTGTAGTGAGCATGTCAATCGCTAAAATTTCATGGCAGGAAATAATGGAATTTAGGTGGAAATTTATTTATTATTAAATCTATTTTTGGGGGGACAGAGCTGTCTTATACAGTACATAAACTTAGGGAAGTTTTGAATTTATAACTCTGTTGATCCAATTTTTAGAAATATGATGCTTACTTTTGGTATCAAACAAAAAATGGGGATCAAACAAAAGACAATTTGTGCTCATAAAGCATTCTTTGATGCACGGACCTGGTTATGTGGGGCACGTATCGCATTGGGAGATGGTGTCTTTACAGATCCCACTTTTTCAACACACCTGACAATTTTTGGTGGGCTTGCTTTTTTTCTCGGTGGGGGGGGCATTTTTGTGAGAAAATGCTGGGTTAATGAGACAGATGTTACCTCCCGATTAAGTACTCCGATTAAGTACCACTGTAGATAATGCTCACATACAGTAGATGGGCACCGTGTGTGGCACTATCTATGTGGGCATTATCTACAGTGGGCACTGTGGCACTATGTGAGCACTATGGAACTATATGGGCACTATCTACAGGTGACACTGGCGCTATCTACATGGGCACTGTGTGTGGCACTATATACAGTGGGCACTGTGGCACTGTGTGGGCACTGTGCCACTATCTATGGTAAGCACTATCTACCTGGGCACTGGCACTATCTACAGTGGGCCATGTGGCACTATCTACAGGGGCATTGCGGCACTGTCTATATAGGCACTGTCATGATTTTAGTGGTTGGGACAAAAAAAAACCCTGACAAATTAAATTTACCCATTTTTTTTAATGGCCAAGAAAAACGGATGGCAAAGTGTGGTTAAAAACAGTCAGACGGCTGGGAAATGGATGTCAATTTTGAGACAAACTGATGCAAAAGGCCATGAAAAACTGACAGTTGATCTGTTTTTAACAGCCTTTTTTTTTCAGTATCACTGCCTGTATGAACGATTAAAACTTGAATTTTACTATGATAATCAAACACTAAAAAAAGGCAAAACAGTCAAACAACTCTTCATGCGTTAGCACAGCGACCAGATAGGGGGTGCAGAAAAGGTAACACACAACTATGTGCACCTCAAATGCCAACGTGTTTCTCCCCCTTTTTAATTTTATGCTATAAACACCTGGTCATCCATGCCAGTAAAACTGCGTCCCTACGCATTTCCGCACCCCTAGTTTACAGGGTGCATCATCAGGGGTCACACTAAATATTGAATTAGAACACCTAATGGCCGGCGAGCACCTATTGCGTGATCTAACATTCACCCGGCTCATGCACGACACTAGTCAGCTGGTCGCACACGAGCCGAGGGAACGCCAGACATTAATAGAGAATGTCTCTCTCACCTAGCGGTGATGCGGCACCCGGCCAGCCAATCCCTGCGAGCAAACGTCATCACTGGCGTCACGTGCAAGAGGCGGACCTCCGGACCCGCTAACCAATTGCGGGTAGGAGGTAACAAGCGTCCTTGGTAACCAGGGATCAAAAGGTGGCCACTTTCAAGTTCACTGCATGATTAACACAAAGATGAATATGAAAAGCTAAGTGGCAAACAATGCCACTAATGTATTGCTCGATCCCCAAACAAGGGATAGGTGAAAAGACATTAGTGAAGTGTAATATTATAGATTAACCACTATCCCGCAATAAGAAAATGGGTGTGGAATATATAAGGCTATGAACAAAAAGAGATACCCCTCGGGGAGGAAAAGGGGAATGATGGATCAACATCAAAAATACTAATTATTATAATTAGGCAAACCGGTAGGGGACCATAGGATAGACATGTACGATGTGGAATTACCTACAATGCACAGAGATTTAACCTGTGTACACGGTTGGGAGATACCTAATGGGGCAAAAGCTGCCGAGAAAGAGGGGTAATGTGCAGTAGATTAGAGGAAACAGGTATATGATATTTGTTCTTTGAGGCCTGCAGGTTTCATGCAATACATGCGGAAAATCCATTGGGCCTCTTTTTGTAAAATCTGTTTATCCATATCCCCCCCCAGCTGATGGTCGTATCTGCTCAATCCCCTGAAATATAATAGCAGTCGTATTGCCACTGTGGCATTCCCATACGTGCCATGTCACCGGGGTAACCTCACTTTTACGTATTTCACCTATGTGTCCTCCTAAATTCTCTAATTGTCTTACCGACATATTGGAGCCGCATACACAGGTAATTAGATAGACAATTCCCCTGGTTTTGCAATTAATGAAGGACCTGTTCTCAAATGTCCTTCCCGTGGTATTACTAGAAACGTTTTTCCGGCACAATATGGAATCATAAGCCCTACATGATCCACACCTGAAAGTTCCCTTTATGCCATGTGTCAGCCATGATGTTTGTAACGGTGGTTGTAGATGACTGTGCACCACCCTGTCCCTAATATTTCTCCCCCTTCTGTAAGCAACCAGGGGTCTATCTCCCACCAGGCTCCCTATGTCCGGGTCAGTTTTCAAGATCCCCCAATATGCCTGTAGGACTCTCAAAACCTCCTTATTACCTGAATCATAGGTCCCTTTAATCCGTATTTGTTCATCCGCTGTACGTGTCTTTGGATTAAGTAGATCACTCCTGTTAAAGCTAAGGGCATTCTTATAGGCTGATCTAAGGACTTCGCGAAGATATTCTCTACGAAGAAATCTGTTCTGCAGATCGGATGCAGCAATTCAGAAATCTGTGATGGTAGAACAATTCCTCCACACTCTCAGGTACTGCCCCTTAGGTATCCCCTTCTTCAGGGGTGTAGGGTGCCAACTCTCCCATCAGAGGAGACTGTTGGTCACCGTGTCCTTCCTATAGATGCTAGTTTGAATGCATCCTTGCTCAGTCTTGTAGATATTGATATCAAGGAATGTCATTTTGTTATCATGAATTTTGGAGGTAGAGAAGAGCCCCATCTCATTGACATTAAGGATGGCAACAAATTCATTGAACTCCTCCTTTGTTCCCGTCCAAAGGATCAGAACGTCATCAATAAATCTCAACCAAAGGAAAATGAGGGTGTAATGACGGGGGGTGGGGAGACAGACAAGTGAGCCCTAATCTACCCGCCACTCAGTCCCTGCCTACTTGCAACGACCCGCCCTAGGCGACGGGGTACAACTGGGCGACGGTCCCTACGCTCAATAAGTGCACGACAGACAAACAGACAAGGGTACACAGAGCTAGGGGGAGAAAGGGGCAGTTGCCCACGGCAACACCGTGAGCAACAAGAGAAGTAAACAAGCCGAGTCAAACCAGGAGTGTACGAGGTACCAAACGCAGAGCAGGAGAGTAGTCAGCAAGCCGGGGTCAATATGAAGCAAGGACAATAGTACAAGAAGCTGCAGCAGGGCCAGGAAACCAAACGAAAAGAATCACAAGCAAAGGAGGAGCAGGAAAGGCAGGTATAAATAGACAGAGGGCGGGAGCTAGCTCCGTCTGGCCAGGCTGTGATAGGTTCTCCCACTCCTAAGCCTGCCACCCTGAGTGGTGGAAGATGGAGTCAGTCTCACAGACATAGAAGCAGGTGCAGAATGATTATCTATGGGCGTTAACCCCGAAGCTGTGCCTGGCAGATCCTTTACAGTACCCCCCCTTTTATGAGGGGCCACCGGACCCTTTCTAAGTGGACCTGGTTTACTGGGGAAACGAAGGTGAAACCTCCTGACCAATATCCCAGCGTGAACATCCCGAGCGGGTACCCAAGTCCTCTCCTCAGGCCCGTATCCTCTCCAATGGACCAGGTACTGGAGGGAGCCTTGGACCATCCTGCTGTCCACAATCTTGGCCACCTCGAATTCTGCTCCCTCAGGGGTGAGAACAGGGACCGGAGGTTTCCTCGAGGGAGCCAAGGACGGGGAGCAGCGTTTAAGGAGGGAGGCATGGAACACGTCGTGTACTCGAAAAGATGGGGGCAACTCCAGTCGGAAGGAGACAGGATTGAGGACTTCAATGACCTTGTATGGCCCTATAAACCGGGGAGCAAACTTCTTGGACGGGACCTTAAGGCGCAAATTTTTAGACGATAGCCACACCTGATCCCCGACCATAAACAAGGGGTTAGCAGAACGTTTTCTATCTGCCTGAGTTTTTTGTATGCTCTGGGACGCCTCTAGGTTCTTTTGAACCTGAGCCCAGACTGTGCACAGTTCTCGATGAACGACCTCTACCTCGGGATTGTTGGAACTACCAGGTGAAACGGAAGAGAACCGTGGATTAAACCCATAATTACAGAAAAAGGGGGAGACCCCTGATGAGTTACTGACCCGGTTATTAAGGGAAAATTCGGCGAGGGGAATGAATGAGACCCAATCATATTGACAGTCAGAGATAAAACACCTTAAATATTGTTCTAGAGACAATAGGGGATACTGGTTCATTACAGTGACCTTATTCAAGCTTCGGTAGTCAATGCATGGCCTAAGACCACCATCCTTCTTCCCAATGAAGAAGAAGCCAGCACCTACCGGAGAAGTAGAGGGGCGAATGTAACCCTTGGCCAGGCATTCCTGGATATACTCTCTCATGGCTTCACGTTCGGGACAAGAGAGATTAAATATCCTACCCTTAGGGAGCTTAGCTCCTGGTACCAAATTGATTGCGCAATCATATTCTCTATGAGGAGGTAACACTTCGGAGGCCTCCTTAGAGAAAACATCGGTGAAGTCCTGAACAAACTCAGGTAGCGTGTTCACCACCTCAGGGGGAGAAATAGAATTAAGAGAAAAACATGACGTCAAGCATTCATTACCCCACTTGGTAAGATCCCCAGTATTCCAGTCAAACGTGGGATTATGCAACTGCAACCAGGGAAGGCCTAAAACCAAATCGGACGATAATCCTTGCATTAACAGTACAGAGCACTGCTCCAAATGCATGGAGCCAACAAGGAGTTCAAAAACATGGGTATGCTGTGTAAAATAGCCATTAGCAAGAGGAGTGGAGTCGATACCCACTACCGGGACAGGTTTAGGCAAATCAATCAAAGGCATAGCTAGAGACATAGCAAATTCCACAGACATGATATTAGCAGACGACCCTGAATCCACGAAGGCACTGCCGGTAGCAGACCTACCACCAAAAGAGACCTGAAAGGGAAGCAAGATTTTATTACGTTTCATATTTATGGGAAATACCTGTGCGACCAAGTGACCTCCCCGATGATCACTCAGGCGCGGAAGTTCTCCGGCTGCATTCTTACGCTTAGGACAGTTGTTCTCTTGATGCTTGTCATCCCCACAATAGAAGCAGAGACCATTCTTCCTGCGGAACTCTCTACGTTGTTGGGGGGACACGGAGGCCCCGAGTTGCATAGGTACCTCCGAGTCTTCTGGGGAGGAACGAAGCAATGGAACCTTGGGAGGCATCATGGGGGAGTCAGAGGAGAAAACACATAAACGTTCACGTTGTCGTTCCCTGAGACGTCAGTCAAGTCGTACCGCTAAAGCCATAACCTGGTCTAGGGAGTCAGAAGAGGGATAGCTAACTAGCAGGTCTTTCAGGGCGTTCGACAGACCCAACCTAAACTGGCACCTTAAGGCAGGGTCATTCCACCGTGAAGCTACGCACCACTTCCTAAAGTCAGAGCAATACTCCTCAACAGGTCTCTTACCCTGACGTAAGGTCACCAGCTGACTCTCGGCAAAGGCAGTCTTGTCAGTCTCGTCATAGATGAGTCCGAGAGCAGAAAAGAAAAGATCAACGGAGGAAAGTTCAGGGGCGTCAGGAGCCAAGGAGAAGGCCCATTCTTGGGGCCCTTCCTGGAGCCGGGACATAATTATACCCACCCGCTGGCTCTCAGAACCTGAGGAGTGGGGCTTTAAGCGAAAATAGAGCCTACAACTCTCCCGAAAGGAGAGAAAAGTCTTCCGGTCCCCTGAGAACCGGTCAGGCAACTTGAGGTGGGGTTCAAGAGGTGAGGTGAGGGGGACTACCAAGGTAGCATCAGGCTGGTTGACCCTCTGAGCCAGGGCCTGGACCTGTAGGGAGAGACCCTGCATTTGCTGAGCCAGGGTCTCAAGGGGGTCCATAGTGGTGTCAGGGACCAGGGTAGACTAGGTATGGGCTTGTGATTATGTAATGACGGGGGGTGGGGAGACAGACAAGTGAGCCCTAATCTACCCGCCACTCAGTCCCTGCCTACTTGCAACGACCCGCCCTAGGCGACGGGGTACAACTGGGCGACGGTCCCTATGCTCAATAAGTGCACGACAGACAAGGGTACACAGAGCTAGGGGGAGAAAAGGGCAGTTGCCCATGGCAACACCGTGAGCAACAAGAGAAGTAAACAAGCCGAGTCAAACCAGGAGTGTACGAGGTACCAAACGCAGAGCAGGAGAGTAGTCAGCAAGCCGGGGTCAATATGAAGCAAGGACAATAGTACAAGAAGCTGCAGCAGGGCCAGGAAACCAAACGAAAAGAATCACAAGCAAAGGAGGAGCAGGAAAGGCAGGTATAAATAGACAGAGGGCGGGAGCTAGCTCCGTCTGGCCAGGCTGTGATAGGTTCTCCCACTCCTAAGCCTGCCACCCTGAGTGGTGGAAGATGGAGTCAGTCTCACAGACATAGAAGCAGGTGCAGACTGATTATCTATGGGCGTTAACCCCGAAGCTGTGCCTGGCAGATCCTTTACAGAGGGATGTCCATTTGTCCATGTCCTCATTAAAGACCACTTTTTTCTCCCACCAACCCAAATATAAGTTGGCATATGAGGGGGCACAGGGACTCTCCATAGCCACCCGCCTGAGCTGGTGAAAGAATTTTCCGTCAAACAGGAAGAAGTTGTGTTCAAGGACAAAATGTAGTCGACTAACCACAAACTCATTATAAGCCTGGTTTTGTATCCCACTTTCACTAAAAAAATCCCCCCACAGCTCTACACCTGAAGGTATGGGGTATAGAGCTGTAGAGGGCTCAACATCCAGGAGGCCAACTTGACGTTAGAGTTTTAATCGTTCATACAGGCAGTGATACTTTATAATTCAAAGTGAACGTATAACCTATTTCCATCAGTGCAATGGTTAGTTGCGTAGTGTAATTTCTATTTAATCAATTTAATAAACAGTGGGGATGGCAGGTTTCCTTACTGGCGAGATTAATGTGGCTAGAGTGATGCTAAAGAAGTGTTCTCTGAAAATGAATTAGCCTCTCAGGCTCAACATCTGAGCATTAGTGCCTCCTTTACAGGGGCGTAACTAGGAAAGACTGGGCCCTCCTCCCCTGGGTATCACACAACCCCCCCTTGTAGATAGTGCCTCCCTATAGATTCCGCCACACAGCGCCCCCTATAGATAGCACCATACAGCCCACTGTAGATAGCGCCATACACATCCCCTTGTAGATAACGCCATAGAGCCCCCTGTAGATAACGCCATACAACCCCCTGTAGATAACGCCATACAACCCCCTGTAGATAACGCCATACAGCACCCCCTGTAGATAACGCCATACAGCCCCCCTGTAGATAACGCCATACAACCCCCTGTAGATAACGCCATACAGCCCCCCCTGTAGATAACGCCATACAACCCCCCTGTAGATAACGCCATACAACCCCCCCTGTAGCTAACGCCATACAACCGCCCCTGTAGATAACGCCATACAACCCCCCCTGTAGATTACACCATACAGACTCCCCTGTAGATTACGCCATACAGCCCCCCCTGTAGGTTACGCTATACAGCCCCCTGTAGATAACACCATACAGCCCACCCTGTAGATTATGCTATACAGCCCCCTGTAGATAACACCATACAGACTCCCCTGTAGATTACGCCATACAGCCCCCCCTGTAGGTTACACCATACAGCCCCCCTAGTTAACACCATACAGCCCCCCTGTAGATTACGCTATACAGCCCCCTGTAGATAACACCATACAGCCCCCCTGTAGATAACGCCATACAGCCCCCCCTGTAGATAGCACCATACAGCCCACCCCTGTAGATAACATATAGACCCCCCACCCCCGAAAAAAACGGCCTATAGTTTGTCCTACAAAAGAGATGTATCCCCTATCCACAGGATAGGGGATACATGTGTGATCACTGGCAGCGATAAGGAGAACGGGGGACCGAAAGTCCCCCGAAGTTCTCCGTGACAAACCTCGGACTTCCAGGGTTTGCGCAGTTCAATAAAAATGAAAGGAGCGCTGGTCACGCATGAGCACAAGCGCGACCTGTGCACAAGTCATTTCAATGGAGCTGCCGACAGACCCCGGAAGTCCGAGGTTTGTCATGGAGAACTTTGAGGGACTTTCGGTCCCCCATTCTCCTTATCGCTGGGTGTCCCAGCGATCACACATATATCCCCTATCCTGTGGATAGGGGATGCATGTCTTTTGTAGGAACAACCCCTTCAGTGGCGTCGCGCTGTAGCAGCCATAGCGGCTGCTAGCGGAGCCTCTGGCACGGGCCCCCTCATGCCCTCATGCTGCGGGCCCCGTAGCAGCCGCTACGACTGCTATAGCGGTAGTTACGCCACTGCTCCTTTAGTCAACTCACTAAAATCTATAAGGATCATATCAGGTCCTGTTGGAGATTCAGACTTTAGACACTTATCTGAAAAATAAGATTGTACCTCGTGGGTTACGTATTACCCTTATTCCAGCTGCAAGGGTTAGGTCATCTGACCTTCTTAAAAAATGGGAGAAAGAGTCTATTGACTCATCTTTGAGATTCATGAGGATCCTTTTAGAGGAGGAAAAGGTATTGTTGGCTCGTAGTTCTGCCGAATTTAAGGAGGGGATTGAGTCTGTTAGAAATTTTTCCAATAATCCAGATTATGAGAGAAAGGAACTAGAACTCCAGCAGGGTATAGAGAAATTCACTGGGCATATAAAAGAAAGGAAGTATTTCCAACAAGTACGTGATACCCTTGACTTCAAGGAAGGCAGAATTTTCGACTACAGTACTAGAAATGTAGGAGGTCAGGAATGTGACACTTTACAATCCTTCTCTGAACAGGAACAGTCAGACTCAGATAACCCCAGAATTCAGAATAGGAGGGCCCGGGGTAATTACTACGAAAGGGATCCAATCGGGAGTTTTTTTTTATCCAAAAACCATTCAATTTCAGAATACCTCATGCGAGACAGGAGAGAAGTGTAGTCATCAGTAATCGTGAAGATGATCTGCAGATAATGAATCTCTCATCACGACTTTTGACCACAGAGGAGACTAGCATTTTGAGAAAGGGTTTGTCATTTGTCCCCACAAATAGATTTGACCTCTTTACATGGGC
Organism: Rhinoderma darwinii; assembly: GCF_050947455.1. Lineage (NCBI taxonomy): Eukaryota > Metazoa > Chordata > Amphibia > Anura > Rhinodermatidae > Rhinoderma > Rhinoderma darwinii. The sequence continues at coordinate 229,054,086 of NC_134687.1, forward strand.
TAAGGACCTTAACCTCTTTGTGCGAAAACTTAAATGGAAGAAATTTTTCAAAACCCATGACAGACGACAATGCCTGGAATTATGGAGGAAGATCTGCCACACCTCAGAATACTTGATCAATTGTGGGAAGAGGGTCAAAGGAATATAGGGGATGGGCCCTTCACCAATCTAAGGGGTCCATCGATTAAAAATGCACCTATCAATGATAATACACCGATTGATGTATTTCTTGAGGTAGTGGTAGATCAGCTTAGGAAAGTGGACACTATGAATAAATTTAGATTTAATAGCTCCAAGGAGGAGATAGCTGGGTTACAAGCACTCGAACAAGATGATTCAATTGTCATTAAGCCTTCAGTTAAAGGCGGGAATATTTTGGTGATAGATCAGGATCAGATTGTTACGTCTATGGCCGGGGGTCGTCGTTCTGACTTACCCCTTGACGGTCCCGGCTATGGACGCCCCTCTGCTCGGCGTTCGCTCCCTCCAGGGAGACGCTGGCACTCTCTTACGGGTCCTCGGACTGTCTCCCGCAGGGCGCGCATGCACGGCCTTAAAGGGCCAGTACGCGTCCAGCTGCCTTACATCAATTATCAGCCCAAATGGCTGCTGGACTATAATAAGGGGCCCTGCCCACTGGTTCCTTGCCTGAGCGTTGTTGTATACCCTAGTTTGTCTTGCTAAAGGTCTCCCAGTTTTCTTCAGTTCCCAGTGTTACCCGTTCCTGCTGCCTGTATCCTGTATCCGGTGCTATCATTACCTGCTGTGAAAGTCAAGTCGTGTCTTCCCGCTGCATCCGCGATGTCACCTGCTGTGAAAGTCAAGTCGTGTCTTCCCGCTGCATCCGCGGCGTCACCTACTGTGAAAGTCAAGTCGTGCTCCTGCCACTGTCTACATTGCCTCAGGTACCTGTTCAGAACTATAGACATTGTTTTGTACCTTGTTGGCCAGCTGCTACCCAACTACGCGGTACGGCCCAGTGAGTCCACACCCCGCGCCGTGACAGTACGGCCTTAAAGGGCCAGTACGCGTCCAGCTGTCACCCATCAATTATTAGCCCAAATGGCTGCTGGACTATAAAAAGGGGCTCTGCCCACTGGTTCCTTGCCGAGTTTTTTTCAGTTCCCAGTGTTACCCGTTCCTGCTGCACCCACGGTGACACCTGTTTTGAAAGTCAAGTCCTGCTTCCGCTACTGTCTACATTGCCTCAGGTACCCGTTCCGAACTACAGACATTGTTTTGTACCTTGTTGGCCAGCTGCTACCCCGCTACGCGGTACGGCCCAGTGGTTCCAAGCCCCGCGCCTTGACAGTACGCACAGGCCATGGACCCCGCTGGCCAAGTCAAGAGCCTGTCATCCTCCCAAGCCATGCAGGCGGACCTGCAGGATCTGCAAGCACGACAGGATCAACTCATTGTGGCAGTAGACTCCATGGCACAGCATCTTGGTGCGCTAGTTACTTCCGTCACCACTCCAAGTCAAGCTCCTCCGATCGACCCTCCTGCTACACCTCCTGGCAGCCCCAGTTCGGACTCTCGGTTCTCGCTGCCATTGCCACCTCGGTTTCATGGAGACGTAAGTTAGTGCAGGGGGTTCCTGAACCAATGCCAAATCTACTGCACTCTGCATGCCCGAGCATTTCCTTCGGACGGAGCCAGGATCGCCTTTGTTATATCCCTACTCGCCAGCAAGGCCCTGGCGTGGGCGAATCCAATCTGGGAACGACAGGGTCCCGAGACCAGAGACTTCCAGGGGTTTGTGCGGTTGTTCCGTTACGTATTTGAGGAGCCTGGACGAGTCTCGTCGGCAGCCACTGCTATCCTTAACCTGCGTCAGGAGGACGTCTCCGTGGGCGAATACACCATCCAGTTCCGGACTCTGGCAGGAGAATTGTCCTGGAACATTGAGGCCTTGGTAGCATCCTTCTGGCATGGCCTATCGCCTGAGATCAAAGACGAACTGGCTGCTCGAGATCTCCCAGCTGCCCTGGATGATCTGATTCTACTGGCTACCCGTGTGGACATAAGGCTCAGAGAGAGATCCCGAGAGATTCTTCAGGAAAAATGGCTTTCTAGACTGGCGTCCAACTTCCAGCAACCCCTCTTGCCTTGTTCTTCTGCTGCGCCCGAGGTTCCGTCGCAGGTGGATTGGCTTAAACTGTCCGATCAAGAAAAACAGTGCAGGCACACCTCTGGACTCTGTCTTTACTGCGGCCTTGCTGGCCATGTCATGCGTCTGTGTCCCCAGAGGCTTAAGAAACCCCAACACCTGGGATTGGTTGGAGAGACAACCCTGGGCGCTACTGCACTTGATAGAGAATTGTTGTCCAAGCTGTTTATTCCTGTGACCATCGTCGTTGGCGAGAGACCTCATCCAGTCTCTGCCTATCTGGACTCTGGCTCCACAGCCAATTTAATCTGTAAAGACCTCGTGGGTCTTCTTCAATTGCCTACTGTTTTGCTGGAGAGACCGTTAATCGTTGCCTCGGTAGGTGGACTGCCTTTGCTTGACCCAGTATTGTCTGAGACCATTGAGACTCCAAGTGGGAGCTCTTTATTCTGAGCTTATCTCCCTGTATGTCCTGCCCAAGGCCGTCAACCCCGTGCTGTTGGGTTTGCCTTGGCTCCGTCTTCACGTCCCAGTCCTGTATTGGAACTCCGGAGAGGTTCTCCAGTGGGGCCCCAAGTGTCTAGAATGCTGTCTGGGTCATGTTCATCCATCCCAACCTTCTTCGCCTCAGTCATTGACAGGGTTGCCTCCTTGTTACTCTCAGTTCGCTGATGTCTTCGACAAAAAGGAGGCCGAGATATTGCCACCACATCGAGAATACGACTGTCCTATCGACTTGGTTCCTGATTCGTCCCCTCCTCGCGGTAGAGTATACCCTCTCTCCTTGCCAGAGACCCAGTCTATGTCGGCCTACATTAAGGAGAAACTGGAGAGGGGCTTCATACGAAAGTCTTCATCCCCGGCCGGAGCCGGGTTTTTCTTTCTCAAAAAGAACGACGGATTCCTTCGACCCTGCATTGACTACCGGGGTCTCAATCAGATCACGGTGAAGAACAGGTACCCCTTGCCGTTGATTTCTGAGCTCTTTGATCGTATACAAGGGGGCGAAAAAAATTTCCAAGCTTAACCTGCGGGGGGCTTACAATCTAATCCGGATCCGTCAGGGAGACGAGTGGAAGACTGCATTTAACACACGTGATGGACACTACGAATATTCGGTCATGCCCTACGTCCTGTGTAACGCTCCCGCAGTATTTCAAGAATTTGTGAATGACATTTTTCGTGACCTCCTCTATGTCTGTGTTGTAGTGTATCTCAATGATATCTTGATTTTTTTCCCCAGATCTTGTGACTCATCAGGGCCATGTCCGCCACGTGTTGCTTAGATTAAGAGAGAATCATCTTTACGCCAAGTTGGAGAAGTGCGTGTTCCAAGAGAAGTCTCTATCCTTCCTGGGCTACATTATCTCTAATCAAAGTCTCAAGATGGACCCTGAAAAGGTCAAGGCTGTCCTGGAGTGGCCACGTCCCCAAGGCTTAAGGGCCATACAACGCTTCCTGGGATTCGCCAACCTCTACAGACTGTTCATTTCCAACTTCTCTTCTCTCACAGCCCCCATCTCCACCCTCTCTAAGAAGGGTATGAATGCCAAGGTATGGACTCCAGAGGCAGAAATCGCATTTGAAACCTTAAAAAAGGCCTTCATGTCAGCTTCTATACTTCACCACCCTGATGTATCCTTACAGTTTTCATTGGAGGTGGACGCCTCCTCTGTTGGTGCCGGTGCACTATTGTTCCAGAGGGGTTTGAAAGGCAAAACTGTGGTATGTGGCTTCTACTCCAAGCTGTTTTCTTCTGCAGAGCGCAACTACTCGATTGGAGATCAGGAGTTACTGGCCATCAAGCTGGCTCTGCAGGAGTGGAGACACCTACTGGAGGGCGCAGCTTATCCTATCCTGATCTTCACGAACCACAAGAACTTGACATACCTACAGACGGCTCAACGACTGAACCCTCGTCAATCCAGATTGTCATTGTTTTTTGCACGGTTCCGGTTCGAACTCCACTACCGACCTGCTGACAAGAATGTGAGGGCCGATGCCTTGTCTAGGTAATTTGAGACAGAGGACACTGTGGAGTCCCCACAGAATATTATCGATCCTTCCTGCATCTACTCTATCAACCCTCTGCAGGTCAGAGACATTCCTCCAGGAAAAACTTTAGTACGGCTGGCAGACAGAGGAAGAGTCCTTCGATGGGGTCACAGTTCCAAGCTGGCAGGACATGCAGGTGCCCGTAAGACCCGAGACCTAATTGCCCGTCAGTTCTGGTGGCCTACGCTGCCCAAAGACGTCGTGGACTTTGTCTCCTCCTGTACGGTGTGTGCAGCCAACAAAGTTGCCCACTCCAGACCAGCCGGTCTGCTCCAACCACTGCCTGTGCCCGATGCCCCCTGGCTGCATATTGCTATGGATTTTGTTACAGATCTGCCTGCGGGATTCAGTGTGATCTTGGTGGTTGTGGATCGTTTTTCTAAAATGGCTCATTTTGTTCCCCTGACTGGTCTGCCTTCTGCCGTTCGACTGGCTGATCTCTTCATGCAACACATCTTCCGTCTGCATGGATTACCTCTGCATATTGTCTCGGATCGAGGGGTCCAGTTCACCTCTAAGTTCTGGAGAGCGCTCTGCGGCCTACTCGGTTTAAAGTTGGACTTCACCTCAGCTTACCACCCTAAGTCCAATGGACAAGTTGAGAGGATTAACCAAATTATGGAGAACTATCTGCGGCACTTTGTCTCCAGAAGATATGATGACTGGGTGCAGCTGCTCCCGTGGGCGGAGTTCTCTTATAATAACCATACCAGTGAGTCCACCACCTCCAGTCCATTCTTCATAGTATACAGTCAACATCCTCGAATACCCCTGCCCGGCTCTACTATGTCTCAGGTGCCTGCAGCCGACTCTACCTTCAGGAACTTTCTGCAGATAAAACCCGTGGTTCTGAACCACTACTCCAGGACTCGTAGTTCCGCAGTGGCTGGCTCCTGGCAGGTTCATCCGAAACTTTCGAAGTGAGGGAGATCCTGGCCACCAAGAAAGTAGGAGGCAGGACGTTTTACCTAGTGGATTGGAGGGGATTTGGTCCAGAGGAGAGGGCTTGGGAGCCAGAGGAGAACATCGATGCCCCTGTCCTCGTGAAGAAGTTTCTTTCCCGCTCTGGTCACAAGAAGAGGGGGCGTAAGAGGGGGGATGCTGTTACTTCTATGGCCGGGGGTAGTCGTTCTGACTTACCCCTTGACGATCCCGGCCATGGACGCCCCTCTTCTCGGCGTTCACTCCTTCCAGGGAGACGCCGGCACTCTCTTACAGGTCCTCGGACTGTGTCTCGCAGGGCGCGCACGTCCGAGCGTGCACGGCCTTAAAGGGCCAGTATGCATCCAGCTGCCTTACATCAATTATCAGCCCAAATGGCTGCTGGACTATAATAAGGGGCCCTGCCCACTGGTTCCTTGCCTGAGCATTGTTGTATACCCTAGTTTGTCTTGCTAAAGGTCTCCCAGTGTTTTCCAGTTCCCAGTGTTACCCGTTCCTGCTGCCTGTACCCTGTATCCCGTGCTATCGTTACCTGCTGTGAAAGTCAAGTCGTGTCTTCCCGCTGCATCCGCGGCGTCACCTGCTGTGAAAGTCAAGTCGTGTCTTCCCGCTGCATCCGCGGCGTCACCTGCTGTGAAAGTCAAGTCGTGCTCCTGCTACTGTCTACATTGCCTCAGGTGCCCGTTCAGAACTATAGACATTGTTTTGTACCTTGTTAGCCAGCTGCTACCCCGCTACGCGGTACGGCCCAGTGGGTCCACACGCCGCGCCGTGACAAAGATCATGTGTCATTGCATTCTGGGGGATGCAGCCTGTTACAAGGTTCTTGCCCATTGACCCGATGAATATCTTTGGGAATGCACTGAGGTAGATCCCTGAATTTGTTGAGTGCGGATGAACAACGTTTTATTATCACTGATCATCCACAGCGTGCCACTTTCTATAGCTTACCAAAAGTGCACAAGGGTACGTCGCCCCTTAAAGATCATCCTATCATATCGGGGGTTGACAACCTCACTCAAAATGCTAGTCTCTATATTGATCGAATCCTTAGCCCCTTTGTACTGGCCCTCCCATCCTACGTCAGGGATACCATGGACGTACTCAAAAGGTTGGAGTGAATCAGATGCGACACCAATGTCGAGTTGGCCTCCCTGGATGTTGAGGACCTCTACAGCTCTGTACCCCATACCTTCGGGTGTAGAGCTGTGGGGAAATTTTTGAGCGAAAGGGGGATACAATACCAGGCCCATAATGAGTTTGTGGTTAGTCTACTACATTTTGTCCTTGAACGCAATTTCTTCCTGTTTGATGGCAAATTCTTTCACCAGCTCAGGGGGGTGGCTATGGGGAGTCCCTGCACCCCCTCATATGCCAACTTATATTTGGGTTGGTGGGAGAAAAAAGTGGTCTTTAATGAGGACATGGACAAATGGACATCCCTCATTGTCCTTTGGTTGAGAGTTATTGAATACGTTCTGATCCTTTGGACGGGAACAAAGGAGGAGTTCAATGAATTTGTTGCCATCCTTAATGTCAATGAGACATTATTTACCTCCAAAATTCATGATAACAAAATGACATTCCTTGATATCAATATCTACAAGACTGAGCAAGGATGCATTCAAACTAGCATCTATAGGAAGGACACGGCGACCAACAGTCTCCTCGGATGGGAGAGTTAGCACCCTACACCCCTGAGGAAGGGGATACCTAAGGGGCAGTACCTGAGGGTGCGGAGGAATTGTTCTACCATCACAGATTTTGGAATTGCTGCATCCGATCTGCAGAACAGATTTCTTCGTAGAGGATATCCTTGCGAAGTCCTTAGATCAGCCTATAAGAATGCCCTTAGCTGTAACAGGAATGATCTACTTAATCCAAAAATGCATACAGCGGATGACCAAATACGGATTATAGGGACCTATGATTCAGCTAATAAGGAGGTTTTGAGTAGTGGTTGAAGGGTGTTTGTACTTTGATGTTTTTTCGTCTGATACGCCAACCGTCCATCCATTCAATAAAGCAGAAAATGTGACTCATTGGAGAAGGCAACCCTTTGGCAATTATCGGTAGTCCAATTCCAATACTGCTGTGCAAATTGAAGTATTTTTTTCCGAAGCACCTTTGTTAGCATAGGTGTGTCACCATCCGTCCACTTCGGAGCCCCATATGCAGAAGGGTTTGCTGAACTGTTGTTTTAGACACATGTCTGGTAGCCCCCTGGTTGATTTTCATGGTGAGCGGCTCCGCTGTGGCGTGGCGTTCGGCCCTCGCGCACCTTCTTAGCCGACATTCACCTCTCACATCAATGGTACGTGGTACTCTGTAGTCTCCACATCGGTTATTCCCAATGGTGCAATTTGTCCACTCACGATACACTTCTTTCACCACAGCAACACGCAAACAGTTCACAAACTGCGCTGTTTGAGAAATTCTGCCACCGTTGGCCCGAAAGCCAATAATGATCCCTTTTTGCAGTAAATCACCCCTTTTACCCAAGGCAACAATGAGTGATATATATTCAGACAGCCTATCGCACACCTTATATACCCAGCAAACCAGTCCACGACACATCACTTCCTTCATGGGCTATGCGCTGTCGACATCGAAAGTAGGAGGTGGTCATAATAATGTGACTCGACTGTGTGTGTGTATGTATATACAGTGAAGGAAATAAGTATTTGATCCCTTGCTGATTTTGTAAGTTTGCCCACTGTCAAAGACAGGAACAGTCTAGAATTTTTAGGCTAGGTTAATTTTACCAGTGAGAGATAGATTATATATAAAAAAAAAGGAAAATCGCATAGTCAAAATTATATATATTTATTTGCATTGTGCACAGAGAAATAAGTATTTGATCTCCTACCAACCATTAAGAGTTCAGCCTCCTCCAGACCAGTTACACGCTCCAAATCAACTTGGTGCCTGCATTAAAGACAGCTGTCTTAAATGGTCACCTGTATAAAAGACTCCTGTCCACAGACTCAATTAATCAGTCTGACTCTAACCTCTACAACATGGGCAAGACCAAAGAGCTTTCTAAGGATGTCAGGGACAAGATCATAGACCTGCACAAGGCTGGAATGGGCTACAAAACCATAAGTAAGACGCTGGGTGAGAAGGAGACAACTGTTGGTGCAATAGTAAGAAAATGGAAGACATACAAAATGACTGTCAATCGACATCGATCTGGGGCTCCATGCAAAATCTCACCTCGTGGGGTATCCTTGATCCTGAGGAAGGTGAGAGCTCAGCCGAAAACTACACGGGGGGAACTTGTTAATGATCTCATGATCTCAAGGTAGCTGGTACCACAGTCACCAAGAAAACCATTGGTAACACATTACGCCGTAATGGATTAAAATCCTGCAGTGCCCGCAAGTTCCCCCTGCTCAAGAAGGCACATGTACAGGCCCGTCTGAAGTTTGCAAATGAACATCTGGATGATTCTGAGAGTGATTGGGAGAAGGTGCTGTGGTCAGATGAGACTAAAATGGAGTTATTTGGCATTAACTCAACTCGCCGTGTTTGGAGGAAGAGAAATGCTGCCTATGACCCAAAGAACACCATCCCCACTGTCAAGCATGGAGGTGGAAACATTATGTTTTGGGGGTATTTCTCTGCTAAGGGCACAGGACTACTTCCCCACATCAATGGGAGAATGGATGGAGCCATGTACTGTCAAATCCTGAGTGACAACCTCCTTCCCTCCACCAGGACATTAAAAATGGCTCATGGCTGGGTCTTCCAGCACGACAATGACCCGAAACATACAGCCAAGGCAACAAAGGAGTGGCTCAAAATGAAGCACATTAAGGTCATAGAGTGGCCTAGCCAGTCTCCAGACCTTAATCCCATCGAAAACTTATGGAGGGAGCTGAAGATCCGAGTTGCCAAGCGACAGCCTCGAAATCTTAATGATATACAGATGATCTGCAAAGAGGAGTGGGCCAAAATTCCATCTAACATGTGTGCAAACCTCATCATCAACTACAAAAACGTCTGACTGCTGTGCTTGCCAACAAGGGTTTTGCCACCAAGTATTAAGTCTTGTTCGCCAAAGGGATAAAATACTTATTTCTCTGTGCACAATGCAAATAAATATATGTAATTTTGACAATGTGATTTTCTGTTTTTTTTTTTTATATAATCTATCTCTCACTGGTAAAATTAACCTAGCCTAAAAATTCTAGACTGTTCATGTCTTTGACAGTGGGCAAACTTACAAAATCAGCAAGGGATCAAATACTTATTTCCTTCACTGTGTATATATATATATATATATATATATATATATATATATATATATATATATATATATATATATATATATATACACATTTCAGCGCATGTGCAGTGCAATGTTCCGAAGAATGAAGAAAAATCCCGGATGGTGTTTTTTTCTGCCGGCCACTACAGACGTCAGAAAAAAACACCCATTTTTGTGGACTGTCCGTAAATTCACGGACGGTTGGCAACCCTAAAGTCCAGACAGACACAGGGTGTAGCAGACGCTTTGGCACAGATGGTTCGTGGCACAGATTAATCTTGACGTGGCAGATGGCACCAGACTTGACAGATGATACCAGATGTGACAGATGATACCAGACGTGACAGATGATACCAGACATTACAGATGATACCAGACGTGCCAGGTGACACCAGACATGGCAGATGAAACCAGACGTGGCAGATGAGACACACAGGACTCCAACAATAGGCTTAGGCTCAGGAACAAACACAGCAACAGGATACAGGAAGCAGGATACGGGAACACTGGGAGCAGGATACAACTAAGGGACCATTTGCAATACGAACATGGGTAGACAACAACAATGCTCAGGCAAGGAGTGGAATGGCAGAGCCCTTTTTATAGTCCAGAGTGATCTGGGGATTGATTAGATAACTTTTTCATGTGCGCGTGCTGGCCCTTTAAGGCTGGGGACAAGCCCGTGCATCCACCCTAGAGGACACTGCAGAGCAGGAGGGAGACGCCGGCAAGAAGTTAGAAATTCGCAGTCGCGGCCTTCGGGGGGTAACGGAAGGCGGCGTTCCGCGACTGCGGCCGCTACAGTTCTCGTGCTGTACCGAGCTTGATTTTGGTGCTGTATTTATGTACTGAGCTTGGTTCTGGTGATGCTTTTATCTTATGAGCATGGTTTTAGTGCTGTATTTATGTCCTGAGCTTCGTTCTGGTGCTGTATTTGTTATGATCTTGGGTTCTGGTGCGGTATTTAATTACTTGGCTTGGTTCTAGGGCTGTATGTATGTTCTGAGCTTAGTTCTGGCACCATATCTGTAAAGGATCTGCCAGACACAACTTCTGTGTCGACGCCCATAGGTAATCAGTCTGCACCTGATTCTATGTCTGTGAGACTGACTCCATCTTCCACCACCCAGGATGGCAGGCTTAGGAGTGGGAGAGCCTATCACAGCCTGGCCAGACGGAGCTAGCTCCCGCCCTCTGTCTATTTACACCTGCCTTTCCTGTTCCTCCTTTGCTTGTGATTCTTCTCTGTTTGTTTCCTGGCCCTGCTGCAGCTTCTTGAACTACTGATCCTCTGCTTGTGATTGACCTTGGCTTTTCTGACCACTCTTCTGCTCTGCGTTTTTGTACCTCGCTCATCTCCTGGTTTGACTCGGCTCGTTCACCTCGCTTGTTGCTCACGGTGTTCCCGTGGGCAACTTCCCCATTTCCCTAGCTTCTTTGTACCCTTGTCTGTTTGTCTGTCGTGCATCTATTGAGTGTAGGGACCGTCGCCCAGTTGTACCCCGTCGCCTAGGGCGGGTCGTTGCAAGTAGGCAGGGACTGAGTGGCGGGTAGATTAGGGCTCACTTGTCTGTTTTCCTACCCCGACATTACATAATCACAAGCCCATATACCTAGTCTACCCTGGTCCCTGACACTACTATGGACCCCCTTGAGACCCTGGCTCAGCAAATGCAGGGCCTCTCCCTACAGGTCCAGGCCCTGGCTCAGAGGGACAACCAGCCTGATGCTACCCTGGTAGTGCCCCTCACCTCACCTCTTGAACCCCACCTCAAGTTGCCTGACCGGTTCTCAGGGGACCGGAAGACTTTTTTCTCCTTTCGGGAGAGTTGTAGGCTCTATTTTCGCTTAAAGCCCCACTCCTCTGGTTCTGAGAGCCAGCGGGTGGGTATAATTATGTCCCGGCTCCAGGACGGGCCCCAAGAATGGGCCTTCTCCTTGGCTCCTGACGCCCCTGAACTTTCCCCCGTTGATCTTTTCTTTTCTGCTCTCGGGCTCATTTATGACGAGACTGACAAGACTGCCTTTGCCGAGAGTCAGCTGGTGACCTTACGTCAGGGTAAGAGACCTGTTGAGGAGTATTGTTCTGACTTTAGGAAGTGATGCGTAGCTTTTCGGTGGAATGACCCTGCCTTAAGGTGCCAGTTTAGATTGGGTCTGTCGAACGCCCTGAAAGACCTGCTAGTTAGCTATCCCTCTTCTGACTCCCTAGATCAGGTTATGGCTTTAGTGGTACGACTTGACCGACGTCTCAGGGAACGACGACTTGAACGTGTTTTTGTTTTCTCCTCTGACTCCCCCATGATGCCTCCCGAGGTTCCGTTGCTTCGTTCTTCCACGGAAGACTCGGAGGTACCTATGCAACTCGGGGCCTCCGTGTCCCCCCAACAGCGTAGAGAGTTCCGCAGGAAGAATGGTCTCTGCTTCTACTGTGGGGATGACAAGCATCAAGTGAACAACTGTCCTAGGCATAAGAATAAGCAGCCTGAAGAACTTCCGCGCCTAAGTGACCATCGGGGAGGTCACTTGGGCGCACAGGTATTTCCCGTAAATATGAAACGTAATAAAATCTTGCATTCTTTTCAGGTATCTTTTGGTGGTAGGTCTGCTATCGGCAGTGCCTTCGTGGATTCAGGGTCTTCTGCTAATATTATGTCTGTGGAATTTGCTATGTCTCTAGCTATACCATTGATTGATTTGCCTAAACCTGTCCCGGTAGTGGGTATCGACTCCACTCCTCTTGCTAATGGTTATTTTACACAGCATACCCCTGTTTTTGAACTCCTTGTTGGCTCCATGCATTTGGAGCAGTGCTCTGTACTGGTGATGCAGGGATTATCGTCCGATTTGGTTTTAGGCCTTCCCTGGTTGCAGTTGCATAATCCCACTTTTGACTGGAATACTGGGGATCTTACCAAATGGGGTAATGAATGCATAACGTCATATTTTCCTGTTAATTCTATCTCTCTCCCTGAGGAGGTGAAAACTCTACCTGAGTTTGTTCAGGACTTCGCTGATGTTTTCTCTAAAGAGGCCTCCGAAGTGTTACCACCTCATAGAGAATATGATTGCGCAATTGAATTGGTACCAGGAGCTAAGCTCCCTAAGTGTAGGATATTTAATCTCTCTTGTCCCGAACGTGAAGCCATGAGAGAGTATATCCAGGAATGCCTGGCCAAGGGTTACATTCACCCCTCTACTTCTCCGGGAGGTGCTGGCTTCTTCTTCGTAGGGAAGAAGGATGGTGGTCTTAGGCCATGCATTGACTACCGAAACTTGAATAAGGTCACTGTAAGGAACCAGTATCCCCTTCCTTTGATTCCTGATCTCTTCAATCAGGTTCAGGGGGCCCAATGGTTCTCTAAGTTTTATCTATGGGGGGCTTATAACCTTATCCGCATCAAAGAGGGGGATGAGTGGAAGACTGCGTTTAACACGCCCGAAGGTCATTTCGAATACCTCGTCATGCCCTTTGGGTTGTGTAATGCTCCCGCGGTCTTCCAGAATTTCATAAATGAGGTTTTAAGAGACTACCTGGGGGTATTTCTTGTAGTGTACCTTGATGACATACTTGTGTTTTCCAAGGACTGGTGCTCCCACATTGAGCATGTCAGGAAGGTGGTCCAGGCCCTTCGGGAAAACAAACTGTTTGCTAAGACCGAAAAATGTGTGTTTGGGGTGCAGGAGATACCGTTTTTGGGTCAAATCCTCACTCCTCATGAATTCCACATGGACCCCGCCAAGGTCCAGGCTGTGGCGGAATGGGTCTAACCTGCCTCCCTGAAGGCGTTACAGTGCTTCCTGGGGTTCGCTAATTATTACAGGAGATTTATTGCTAACTTCTCGGTCATCGCTAAGCCTCTTACGGATCTCACTTGCAAAGGTGCTGATCTCCTCCACTGGCCTCCTGAGGCTGTCCAGGCTTTTGAGGTCCTTAAGAAGTGCTTTATCTCGGCCCCAGTGCCGGTTCAGCCCAACCAAATGGAGCCATTTATCGTGGAGGTTGACGCGTCCGAGGTGGGAGTGGGGGCTGTCTTGTCCCAGGGTACCAGGTCCCTCACCCATCTCCGCCCCTGTGCCTACTTCTCCAGGAAGCTTTCGCCCACTGAGAGTAACTATGATATTGGCAACCGCGAACTCTTAGCCATTAAATGGGCATTTGAAGAGTGGCGCCACTTCCTGGAGGGGGCTAGGCACCAGGTTACGGTCCTTACCGACCACAAGAATCTGGTTTTCCTAGAATCTGCCCGGAGGCTAAACCCGAGACAAGCTCGATGGGCGTTATTTTTTACCAGATTCAACTTTTTGGTCACCTATAGGACTGGGTCTAAAAATATTAAGGCTGATGCACTGTCGCGTAGCTTCATGGCCAGCCCTCCTTTGGAGGAAGATCCTGCTTGTGTTTTGCCCCCAGGTATAATCATTTCCTCTATTGATTCTGATTTAGTCTCCGAAATTGCGGCTGATCAAGATTCAGTTCCCGGGGACCTTCCTGAGAACAAGCTGTTTGTTCCCCTGCAATTCCGGCTAAGGGTACTTAGGGAAAATCATGACTCTGCACTAACTGGCCATTCAGGCATCCTGGGTACCAAGCACCTCATTGCCAGAAACTATTGGTGGCCTGGGTTGCTCAAAGACGTTAAGGCCTACGTCGCCGCTTGTGAAGTTTGTGCTAGGTCCAAGACTCCCAGGTCCCGACCAGCGGGCTTACTACGTTCGTTGCCCATTCCCCAGAGACCTTGGACCCATATCTCCATGGATTTCATCACCGATTTGCCTCCATCTCAAGGCAAGTCAGTGGTGTGGGTTGTAGTAGACCGCTTCAGTAAGATGTGCCATTTTGTGCCCCTCAAGAAACTACCCAATGCTAAGACGTTAGCTACCTTGTTTGTCAAACACATCCTGCGTCTCCATGGGGTCCCTGTCAATATTGTTTCTGACAGAGGGGTACAATTTGTTTCATTGTTTTGCAGAGCCTTCTGTAAAAAGTTGGAGATTGATTTGTCCTTCTCCTCTGCCTTCCATCCTGAAACTAATGGCCAAACTGAGAGGACTAATCAGTCTCTAGAACAATATTTAAGGTGTTTTATCTCTGACTGTCAATATGATTGGGTCTCATTCATTCCCCTCGCCGAATTTTCCCTTAATAACCGGGTCAGTAACTCGTCAGGGGTCTCCCCCTTTTTCTGTAATTTTGGGTTTAATCCACGGTTCTCCTCCGTTTCACCTGGTAGTTCCAACAATCACGAGGTAGATGTCGTTCATCGGGAACTGTGCACAGTCTGGGCCCAGGTTCAGAAGAACCTAGAGGAGTCCCAGAGTATACAAAAAACTCAGGCAGATAGAAGACGTTCTGCTAACCCCTTGTTTGTGGTCAGGGATCTGGTGTGGCTATCGTCAAAGAATTTGCGCCTTAAAGTCCAGTCCAAGAAGTTTGCTCCCCGGTTTATAGGGCCATACAAGGTCATTGAAGTTCTTAACCCTGTCTCCTTCCGACTGGAGTTGCCCCCGTCTTTTCGAGTACACAACGTGTTTCATGCCTCTCTCCTTAAACGCTGCTCCCCGTCCTTGGCTCCCTCGAGGAAACCTCCGGTACCTGTTCTCACCCCTGAGGGGGTAGAATTCGAGGTGGCCAAGATTGTGGACAGCAGGATGGTCCAAGGCTCCCTCCAGTACCTGGTCCATTGGAGGGGATACGGGCCTGAGGAGAGGACTTGGGTACCTGCCCGGGATGTTCATGCTGGGGTATTGCTCAGGAGGTTCCACCTTCGTTTCCCTAATAAACCAGGTCCACCTAGAAAGGGTCCGGTGGCCCCTCATAAAAGGGGGGGTACTGTAAAGGATCTGCCAGACACAACTTCTGTGTCGACGCCCATAGGTAATCAGTCTGCACCTGATTCTATGTCTGTGAGACTGACTCCATCTTCCACCACCCAGGATGGCAGGCTTAGGAGTGGGAGAGCCTATCACAGCCTGGCCAGACGGAGCTAGTTCCCGCCCTCTGTCTATTTATACCTGCCTTTCCTGTTCCTCCTTTGCTTGTGATTCTTCTCTGTTTGTTTCCTGGCCCTGCTGCAGCTTCTTGAACTACTGATCCTCTGCTTGTGATTGACCTTGGCTTTTCTGACCACTCTTCTGCTCTGCGTTTTTGTACCTCGCTCATCTCCTGGTTTGACTCGGCTCGTTCACCTCGCTTGTTGCTCGCGGTGTTCCCGTGGGCAACTTCCCCATTTCCCTGGCTTCTTTGTACCCTTGTCTGTTTGTCTGTCGTGCACCTATTGAGTGTAGGGACCGTCGCCCAGTTGTACCCCGTCGCCTAGGGCGGGTCGTTGCATGTAGGCAGGGACTGAGTGGCGGGTAGATTAGGGCTCACTTGTCTGTTTCCCTACCCCGACATTACAATATCAGTGCATTAGCCGGGAGATTTTTGTGGCGTGTAGGTGAGTGCTGAAGTAGTGGACAATGACTACGACACTGATGTTGGATTAACTTTTTTACTATAGACAATTAGAATCGGATCTCTTCCTTGGGATAAAACATTGACTGCAGGTAACACATGTCTTCATAAATAGGTGCCGGAACCCAGGCATGAGGTAGCCACGGGCGGGAAGTTGGGACGTGAAAGTGCGCGGCTCAATGTCTGTTTCGTCTTCCCCGTGTGGAAAAGTCTCTGGTGCACGACTACTTGATTTAGGCTTCCTTGTCCTCGCCCAGGGGAAAAACAAGTCCAGTACCTGTGCTCCTCTGCGTTGTATCCCTCGTACTTGGGGCTGCTTCCAGGTCTGGCTGTTGCACCTCTGCACGGCCGTACCTCGGCACGGCTGGACCTCTGCACAGCTCGACCTCTGGACACCGCACGGCTGGACCTCTGCACTGCTGGACCTCTGCACGGCTGAACCTCTGGACACCGTACGGCTGGACCTCTGCACGGCTGGACCTCTGGACACCGCACGGCTTGACCTCTGCACGGCTGAACCTCTGCATGGCTGGACCTCTGCACACTGCACGGCTGGACCTCTGCGCGGCTGAACCTCTGGACACCGCACGGCTGGACCTCTGCAAGGCTGGACCCCTGCACGGCTGAACCTCTGGACACCGCACAGCTGGACGTCTGCACCGCTGGACCTCTGCACAGCTGGACCTCTGGACACCGCATGGCTGGACCTCTGCATGGCTGATGGCTGCAGGGCGACTGGTGCTGCTGGGCAGCTAGTGCTGGTGGCTGCGTGGTTGGGGGGTTTGGGTACTTACTGCGACCTCTGCCTTGGACAACTCGTCCGGCAAGTGTCGTCTGTTTCCGCTCTGTCTCTCCCTTTTTTCCCCCTCTCCGAGGCTGCCTTTCTTGGTTCCTCCTCAGCCCCGCATACACACTCACCTCTCGATTTTTTCTTTCTTGTGCCACTTCTCCCGTCCGCCGCTTCCCCCGTCCGCCGCTTCTCTCCTCCGCCGCTTCTCCCTCCACCCTTCTCTCTCTCCTCTCCTCTTCGCACCCCCATGACCACTTCCGGGTCACGCGTCACTTCCGTCCCCTTCCTACTTGCTCCCGAAGGCTTTTCTCTTCTTCTGGCGCATGTGCATCACAGCTGACCCAGCCATTGCCAACGACTGCCCGTGTTCCTGCGTGACTCCGGACAGGTAAGTACACAAAGGGTGTTGACCACCCTTACAGGCGCACCGCGCACGCCGCACTGTCCTCCACCATTCTCACAGTGCACAGCCTAACTAAATGGGCTGAGCATGCTTAAGGTACTTAATATGCACATATAGGTCTCTACGTAATGGGTACGTTTAATATAATGAGTGTGGGTAGGTAAGTAGGTAGGTAGGTAGTTATGTATGCTTATGTATTTATATATGTATATATATATATATATATATATATATATATATAGTATAGCAATTCAGTTAAAGAGGCTCTGTCACCACATTATAAGTACCCTATCTCCTATATAAGAAGATCGGCACTATAATGTAGGTGACAGTAAGGCTATGTTCACACGGAGTATTTTGGGCGAGGAATATCTGCCTCAAAATTCCGTTTGGAACTTTGAGGCAGATATTCCTCTCCCTGCACGCCGATTTTCGCGGTAATTATCGCGCCGTTTTTCGCCCGCGGCCATTGAGCGCCGCGGGCATAAAACAGCGGGAAATACGCTTTCTCCTGCCTCCCATTGAAGTCAATGGGAGGTCGGAGGCGGAAGCGCCCGAAGATAGGGCATGTCGCTTCTTTTTCCAGCGAGGCAGTTTTACTGCTCGCGGGAAAAAGACGCCGACGCCTCCCATTGAAATCAAGGGGAGGCGTTCTCGGGCCGTTTCTGCCGAGTTTTGCGACGCGGTTTCCGCGTCAAAAAACTCGGCAAAATACCCCGTGTGAACATAGCCTAATGCTTTTTATTTAGAAATGCGATCTATTTGAAACCACTTTATGAGCGATTTTTAGCTTTATGCTAATGAATTTCTTAATGCCCAAGTGGGCGTGTTTTACTTTAGACCAAGTGGGCGTTGTACAGAGGAGTGTATGACGCTGACCAATCAGCGTCATGCACTTCTCTCCATTAATTTACACTGCACTAGCGATATAGTTATATCGCTATGTGCAGCCACATACACAAACACTAACATTACTGCAGTGTCCTGATAATGAATATACATCACTACCAGCCTCGACGTGATGTTTATTCAGAATCCTGACACTTCTGAATCTTTTCTGTGAGATTCCAACAAGGCAAGCGTAATCTCGTTTGAAATGACAGGTTACATCGTAATCTCGCGAGATTACGCTTGCCTCGCTGGAATCTCACAGAAAAGATTCAGAAGTGTCAGGATTCTGAATAAACATCACGTCCAGGCTGGTAGTGATGTATATTCATTATCAGGACACTGCAGTAATGTTAGTGTTTGTGTATGTAGCTGCACATAGCGATATAACTATATCGCTGGGGCAGTGTAAATGAATGGAGAGAAGTGTATGACGCTAATTGTTCAGCATCATACACTCCTCTGTACAACGCCCACTTGGTCTAAAGTAAAACACGCCCACTTGGGCATTAAGAAACTCATTAGCATAAAGCTAAAAATCGCTCATAAAGTGGTTTAAAATAGATCGTTTTTCGAAATAAAAAGCAATACTTTCACCTACATTACAGTGCCGATCTCCTTATATAGGAGATAGGGCACTTATAATGTGGTGACAGAGCCTCTTTAAACTTTCTGGACAGGGAGCCACAGAAGCTTGGAAAGTTTTTAGGATATTACTGAGACATAGAAAATATATTTATTTAGAGTCCACTTTAGTATATGGTGTACAGTATTTGGAATATTGGCGCAACACACTGCGAAACACTGCGATAGCAGGTACATATATCTTTGTCGGCAAAACAGATAACCTGTTGTTAAAAATTTGAATCCCACCGCTGCACACATGGCAAATTTTGTTGCAGAAATTTCTGCGACTGAAAATCTGTTCCATTCATCTGAATCAGATTGTTTCTGCAGCAAGCACATGGATTTCCGTAAATTCCATTTAGATGAATGGAACTGATTTTCAGTCACAACATTTTTTTAACAAAATCTGCCGTGTGTGAATCCACCATAAGAGTTTACAGACAAGGGGTTTACTTGGAAAACACATTAATTAGCTAATCCCTAGGATTTATTAATGTATTACCAATTAGGGTCTGACCCCAGGGACCCCCTGCTCATCATCTCTAACTGTCAATGGGGCTGTGCTGTAGTACCAGACACAGCCACGAATAGAGATGAATCGATTTGCCTGGAAAAACATTAAAGCATGCACTATATATTCTTTGGTCTGGCGATCAGTGGGGGCCCCAGGGGTCTGACTTCCACCAATAAGGTTATAATTGTGTTTTCCTGGAAAATTATATACATTTCTTTATAATGTTCTTCATTTATTCTTTTGTAATTTTATAACCTGCACTCTGCTTGGTTCTTATGTTAAGCAAAATCAATTGATTGCTACGTTACACAAAGTTTTAATGATTGTCTGATTTCAGGAGAAGCCAAAACCAAGCAAACCTCAAGTCAGAGACTTGGTGTACCTCATGGTCTGGTGTGATGAAATAGGCTTGTTTAATGCACGCCTTTTTATTGATTTTTTTTTCTCGTAATACACGGTATCTGGATGGTCACGTTGTCGGCAGAGGAAGCGTGATATCGTTCTAACCTGTCATTTACAGCGAGATCTCGCGAGATCACGTTTCCTCCGCTGTAACTACCACAGACAGAGTAACGAAGTGCAGAGATTGTGAATAGACATCCCGTGGATCCCTATCGATAAAAGTACGCCCACTTGGGCATTAAGCAACTCATTAGCATAAATCTAAAATCGCTAATAAAGTGGTGAAAGCAGATAATTTTTTTAAATAAAAATCACTGCTGTCATCTACATTATAGCGCCAATCTCCTTATGTAGGAGATACGCCACTTATAATGTGGTGACAGAGCCTCTTTAAACAAACCTATACAATCAGACCAGACCATGAGGTACACCAAGTCTCTGACTTGAGATTTGCCTGACTTTGGCTTCTTTAGACAACTATTATATCTTTGTGTAGCATATCATTTAAGTGACTTTGTTTAACATAGCAACCAAGCAGAGGGCATGTTATACAATTATACAAGTACAAAAAGACACAAATGAAGAACTTTATATACTTCATATACTTTACTAAAGAAGTGTATATGAATTTCACATTGATGACCCCCCCGATTGCCAGAACAAAGCGGAGGTAATGCTTGTTTTAATGTTTTTCCAGACACATCGATAGATCCTTATATGTGGCTGTGGCTAGTACTACAGCTCAGCCCCATTGACAGTTCAGATGATCAGAAGGGGTCCCTGGGGTCAGAAGCTTGCATTGTGGCCAATCACAGTAACTGCTGCCCTAAATTCACCCACAGCCTATTACTTTCTGTGACTTATTATTCAGTCTTTTCAGTAATTCAGATTTCCTCGATTTTATCGACTATTACTCTCCTTGTGCGCCAAACTCTGCATTACGTCTGACCACGGCAGATCTCTCCTTCTATACCAAACCTTGCATTATGTCTGACCATGGCCGATCTCTCTATTTGTGTTCTGAATTCTGCAATATATCTGCCAACGCCTGATCTCTCTTCTTGTGTACTGAACACAGCATTACATTTGACTATTCGAGATCTCTCTACTTGTGCATTGAACTCTGCTTTACAGCTCACTATAATTGATTCCAGATCTGAGATCCAGCATCCCTACACACGGTTTGCTGAAGCCCCCTGGGGAAATTTTGCAGACTGGTAATAAAGAGAAACATGGCTGCCAGAAAGAGGTGATTGTCTAGAGCAAAAATTTCCATATTATAAATAGTTTTTTTGTGAGA
Organism: Rhinoderma darwinii; assembly: GCF_050947455.1. NCBI lineage: Eukaryota > Metazoa > Chordata > Amphibia > Anura > Rhinodermatidae > Rhinoderma > Rhinoderma darwinii. Next base: position 229,074,847 of record NC_134687.1, read on the forward strand.
GACTTCCTAAGACTATGTAGTGCATATTTTGTTTATTGACTTGAAAAAGACCCCATTGAATGGGCCAAAGCATTGCACGGATTGAATAAGCTCACACTATTCTTTGAGACTATGTTTTGAGTGCTGCCGACTTAATTTTTGTTATTTTTGACTATGATAGAGAGGTGTCAGAAAATGAAGTGCATTGCAGCTTGCTGCATTTTGGGCTGCATAGCCACAGACCGGTCAGAATGTATATGTTGATCCCTGTCCATCACCAAAATTGCCTACAATAGGTATGTGAGTATCAGAACTGGACCATGGAGCAATGATAGAAGATGATCTGATAAATAACGTTTTCCTTCCTTTGCATCATGTGGAGAGTGGGTGTGTGTGCATTGTGTAGCGTCCATGGCCACGGACCGTGGAGTTTACTCACCTCCCGACGCCCGCAGCCATGGATCAGTGAGCGCTGGCCCGCATCTCCTTCCTAGGAAACGCCGGCGCTCACTTCCGCTCGTGTCCGCTGTGTCCCGTAGGGTGCGCGCGCACGCTCGTGTCCGGTCTTAAAGGGCCAGCGCGCGCACATGTGAACAATCATCATCATCAACTACACATGATTTCCTGGCCTATAAGAAGGGCCCTGCCCTTCTGATCCTTGCCTGAGCGTTGTTAGTGTATCCCAAGTCTGTCTTGCAAATGTCCCCTTAGTGTTTTCCCATTCCAGTTGTTACCCGTGCTCTGTTACCTGTTCCTGTATCCCGTGCTGTGTTCTTCTTCCTGTGCCTACTAGTGTTGGAGTCGTGTCTACTGCACCTGCTGTCGTTTGCCACATCCTGTGTCATCTGCCACGTCCTGTGTCATCTGCCACGTCCAGTGTGATCCGCCACGTCTGGCGCAACGTGCTGCACCTGCTGCCAACTGCCACGTCTGGCATAACCTGCTGCACCCACCTCCATACCCTTGTCTGGACTATTCAGGTACGCTAGTGCAGGACTTTGTATTGCTGGAGTGCTCTGTGGTTTGGCCAGCTGCCTCCCTCTATGGCGGTGCGGCCTAGTGGGTCCACATACCCACAGACCGTGACACATCGTTTACCTGGCATTTATGTGGATGTTTCTTTACACATACGACCTACCTAAACACCGTTGCAGACCAAGTTCACCCCTTCACAGCACCAGTATTCTTTAATGGTAGAGGCCTCTTTCAGCAGTATAATGCTCCCTTCCACACTGCAAAAATTGTTCAGGAATGGTTTGAGGAACATGACAAAGAGTTTAGGGTGTTGACCTGGCTTGCAAATTCCCCAGATCTCAAACCGATCAAGCATCTGTAGGTTGTGCTGAAAAACCAATTCATGGAGGAACCACTTGCTACTTACAGGACTTAACCCTTTCAATTCCAAGGACGTATCTCAGGAGGGGGACCTGCACAGTATTTAGGTAGGTCGATTAAAATGCTTTTTTATGCCTAAATGGTGTATATGCATGTGTGGGACATAATTTGCTCTATTGTTTCATATTAAAAATATCAATTAAATCTGTCAAAATTGCCTAATGTGAAATTTGTACAATCTTTCTTGTTAAAGTCATATAGGGGAGAATATTTATGTAAGACAGCATGCATTAAAGCATGGCACAATGTTTGTTTTATTTCTACAGAATAGGTTAAGCACCTAGAATTACATGGGCGCTGTATTCGGGGTACATATGATACCGATCCTGTCGACAGTTATGTTCATGAGGTTCTGCTCCTGCTGCATCCAATTCAAAACCATTTATTGATTCCACACTTTTCTCATTCATGTGTCAATCATAATCCTCATACACTCCTTGATCATATCTGCCTACCGATAAACAGATGCGCCCCCTCCAAGCCATCCACAGCTCAGCTGCCCAACTAATATGTTTCTCCTCTCGCTCCTTGACTACTTCTCCCCTATGCCAGCAAAAATTCTAACAATGACGTACTGTACACAGTACTTCACAACCAGGTCCCTCCGTACATCTCTGCCCTGATTTCCAGATTCAACTACACACATATCTTGCGCTCCTTACAAGACTTTCCTCTCTCTCCTCTCCACTTATGTGTTCCTCACTTTTTCTTGCCTCCAGGACTTCTACCGTGTATCTCCACTTCTTTAGAATTTTATAATTCAAGTGATCAGGCATAACTTAAAGCTCCTTAGTCCCAATGCAAAATAAGTAACAGGGCTGCCCAACTATCACACATCATTTAAAGTACTGGTCCTCATAAGAGCAAAGTGACCTTTTGGGCCCCCTTAAAGGGGTTGTCCGAGATACCAAAATTTTTTCAAAAACTCTGTCATACATTACCCCTTATACAGACAACCTAAATAAAGCATTATTTTTTTTTAAAAATTCTACTTAGCACATTTCTTCTTTGAATTTAGCACAGTTTGTTTACATGCAGTTCAGCTCTGGTTTGTTGATCTTTCCTTGTTATGAAACTTTTTTCCCGTGCACGCTCATTGCAGGCTGCAATGAGCGTGCACGTACCTTCCAAGAGTTCACGTGAGCTGTCCTTGCTCCTCCCCGCTGACCTCCTTCACTGCACTTGTCTCCTTGCTGACATTCTTGAAGGATGGTGAGCAAATGTCATCCTCCCCATTATGTTTTTCACATTTATGTTTTCTTTCGCTTTTCAGGTCTATAAACCTCTTCGTGTCTCCCCTCACCCTCGCCCACCCTCTTCTATCTCATGTCTCTCTCCACTAAGGCCATGTTCACACTGAGTTTTTTTGCCGGAGGAATATCTGCCTCAAAATTCCGTCTTGAAGTTTGCGGCAGATTTACATCTCCCTGCACGTTGATGTTTGCGTCATTTTTCCCGGAGTTTTTTGTGCGCTGTTTGCGGTTTTGTTTGCCGCTTTGTTCGGGCCGTTTTTCGCTTCGTTTATCTTGGCGTTTTTTGCTTGTTTGTTTGCGTCTTTTTTTGCTGTGTTTTCCGTTGCGTTTATCATAGCCTTTTTCGCATCGTTTACCGTTTCTTTTTTGCATCGTTGTTTGCGGCTATTTTTGCTGCGTTTTTCTTTGCGTCTTTCGTGGCGTTTTCCCAGTTGTTTTTCGCGGCGTTCTTTGCCTCTTTGTTTGCGGCTTTTTTTGCGTCTTTTTCCGCAATGTTTTTCGCAACGTTTTCCGTGGCGTTTATCGTAGCCTTTTTTGCGTCGTTTTTCGCGTCTTTTTTTGCGTCGTTGTTTGCGGTTTTTTTTCCGCATTTTTCGTTGCGTCTTTCGTGGCGTTTTTCCTGTCGTTTTTCGTGGCGTTCTTTGCCTCTTTTTTCGCGGCTTTATTTGCGATGTTTTTCGCGGCGTTTATCGTAGCCTTTTTGGCGTTGTTTTTGCAGCTTTTTTTGCTGTGTTTTTCGCGTCGTTTTCCGTGGTGTTTGAGCGCCGCGGGCATAAAACAACGGAAATACGCTTTTTCTGCCTCCCATTGAAGTCAATGGGAGGTCAGAGGCGTAAATGCCCGAAGATGGAGCATGTCGCTTCTTTTTCCCACGAGGCAGTTTTACTGCTCGCGGGAAAAAGACGCTGACGCCTCCCATTGAAATCAATGGTACGCATTTTCGGGCCGTTTTTTACAAGTTTTGCTACGCTGTTTCCGCTTAAAAAAAACCAGGCGGAAACATCCCCGTAATTTCAGCCGTTATGGACGCCCTCGTGTGAACATACCCTAACAATGTAGGCTTAGATACAGGACCCCAGAAGATCTTATCCAGTTCAGGACCGGGCTATTTTGCGCCTTCAGGACCAGACACCGTTTAGCCATTTTTAGCACGTGTTCGTTAAATGGCTATAACTTTTTTATTTGTTGGGCTAACGACGTGATTTTTGCGATGTTTTTTCTGTAGACAATGCAGGTTTCATTTTTTATCGTTTTTATACACACCTTTTTTGCCATTTTAGAATTTTCTTTCATAAAGTTTGAAAATAATAGTGGCCGGGGATTCCTCCTGGAGCGCTCCACTTTATGTTTATGTTCATATGTGGACAGTGACATCAGGGGCAACTCCTGAAGCCGAATCCCCATCCACAGAGTTGCCGATGCTGTGACCGGGGATTCCACTCCAGGAGAAGCCCCTGTCGTCTGTGTCCATTTATGGTCAGTGACGTCACTGGCTTCTCCTGGAGTGGAATCCCCGGTCACAGCATCGGGGATTCCACTCCAGGAGAAGCCCCTGATGTGTTTGTCCATTTATGGACAGTGACGTCAAGGGCTTCTCCTGGAGTGGAATCCCCGGCCACATAGTCAGCAACGCTGTTGATGGGGATTCTGCTTCAGGCGTTGCCCCCTGATGTCACTGTCCATATATGGACAGAGACATCAAGCGCTCCGTCCAGGAGTGGAATCCCCGGCTACACGGGCATTCCACCCCTTCACGGAGCTACAGTGGCGCTTGTAGATAGCAGCGCAGGGAGATATCTCCCTGCTCTGCTATAGTGGTGTCGCTGCCGCTGTAGCAGCCACAGCGGCTGCTAGCAGCACCCCAGGCCATGGGGGGGCCCGTCCCGACGGACGGCATGGATGCCCTCATGCCCGGTGTCGCCGCTATGGCTGCTACAGCGGTAGCATCTCCACTGAGTGAAAAAGCACCCGGGCGGAATGGCGGCTGCTGAGTCGTCGGGCCCAGGCGCTTCTGAAACAAGCAGCGAAAGGGAGCCAGCGCAGCGCCCCCTTTCTCCTGCTGGAGTGATACGTCCTGTGCAATGGCACAGGTCGCACACACCCCTAAGGCCGGCCCTGGTAGGAGACACTAACCTCCTATTATAAATTGTAGCGGGGCAATACAATGTTATACTAACATATATAACCATTTAGAAAACAAGATATGATTTGAGTTTTTCTAACCATATAAAATTATTTTTATTGAAGGGCAAATGTTATTATAACAAATAAATTACTTTTTTTTATTTTCCCTGACATTTTATTTTAAGACAGGGAATTTTGCATGCTTACCTTGGATTGGGTTAGTGTTATGAAACAAGCCTTTTATCAGCCCTACTCTGATAGAAATGATATTTGTAAGGCCTCATGCACACATCTGTTGCCCGTCGTACAGCCGCTAATGATGGATCCGTGAAACACAGACCGCACAAGGATGGCTTCCGTGTGCAGTCTGCTGTTTCAACAGACCAAATGAATGAAATGTGGAAACTGTTCTGTCAAAAAGGAACAGAAGTAGGACATGTTCTAGTTTTGTCATAATGGCCACACGGTTCTGTTAAGACAATGGAAGTGTGCATAGCTCCATAGAAATTAATGTGTCAGTGTGTTATCCGTTAAAAAAAACGGATTGCACCCTGAAGAAAATAACTGAAGTGGGCATGAGCATACCTCCCAACTTTGAAGAATCACAAAGGGGGAAAACAGATGCGGCGCGCAGCGCGGCGCGTATTTTTCTTTTAAGCCACGTCTCTAATCCCACCCAATCCCTGCCCATTTACACCCGGTTCAGCCCACACAGTATCATGCTCCCATAGTGCCTCCCACACAGTATAATACCAAATAGCTGCCCCCACACAGTAGAATGCCCCCATAGCTGCCACTATACAGTATAAAGCCAACACAGATGCCCCCATACAGTATAATGCCCACACATATTCTCCCATGCAGTATAATGCCCATATAGATGCCCCCATGCAGTATAATGCCCAAATTCCCCCATACAGCATAATGCCCCCATAGCTGTCCAATACAGTATAATGCCCCCTTAGCTGCCCCTAGTGCCAGTGCCCTTGTAGATAGTGACACAGTGCCCATGTATATAGTGCCCATGTACCTAGCGCCACACTGTCCCCTGTAGATAGTGCTCCTATATAGTGCCACAATGTCCATGTAGATAGTGCCACACCCCCCTGTAGATAGCACCATTGGGACTCCCTCTAGGAGCGGAATCCCCAGCCAGAGCATAGGCCTGGGATTCCACTCCTTGAGGGAAGCCCTGATGTCACTGTCCATATATGGACAGTGACGTCAATGGCTACTCCTTTAACGGAATCCCCGTTGCCGACTCTGGCCGGGGATTCCGCTCCAGAAGGAGCCACTGACGTCAATGTCCATATATGGACAGTAACCTCAGGGGTTTCCTCTAAGAGCAGAATCCCCGGCCAGATCAATGGGCATTCCGCTCAAGGAGTAGCCACTAATTCTGTAGCAGGGAACCATAAGCTCCCTGCTTCAGAATTGGTTCAGAGCGGAGGAGCAGAGGGAGCTCCTCCGCTCGCCAAGGACTCCGCAGGCACAGCGCTACTGTTAGGCCCCATGCACACCACCGTAACAACCGCGGACCATACCACGGTCTGTAGTTTTACGGACACATTTGGTTCTATTGGTTGCGGACACCTTTCCATAGCGCTATGCGCGGGTGTCCGTGCCGTAGAACCGTGCTGGGAATTATGGAGCATGTCCGTTTTTCGTGTTTTACGGCAATCGTTTCTGTGATTACGGGCACGGTCATATGCATGGGGCTTAAGTGCTGTGCTCGGGGAAGCCCTTGACGGTACTGTTCATATATGAACAGTGACATCAGTGGCTACTCCTTGAGCGGAATCCCCGTTGCCGACTCCGCTCCAAGAGTAGCCACTGACTTCACTGTCCACATATGGACAGTAACATCCAGGGCTTCCCCGAGCACAGCTCTTACAGTAGCGCTGTGCCTGCGCAGTCTTCGGCGAGCGGAGGAGCTCCCTCTGCTCCTCCGCTCTGAACTAATTCTGAAGCAGGGAGCTGATGGTTCCCTGCTTCAGAATTAGTTTGACAGCGGGACATACCCCCGGCCGCCCGGGACAGTGGGACACCGCCCGGAATCCGGGACTGTCCCGCTGGATCCGGGACGGTTGGGAGGTATGGGCATGAAGCCTAATACTTAAGGCTTTGTTCACATCTGCGTCAGGGTTCCGTCGTTTTGACGGAATCAATACCATAGTCGGAACGTCAGAACGTAACCCTGACACAGATGTGAAGGAAGCCTAAAGTGTACCTATCATTTTGTTTTTTTTATCTAAATAAGTAACAATTCCTGTGTTGATTAATTTCCCAATATATATTTTTATATATTTTTATAGCTCAGTTAATTTTTTTTATTTTGTTTTTTTTACGTCCAGTTCTAAAATGTTGGCCTCCCATCACCTAAGGGAGCTTACTGAAGACGGGTTTATACAGATCCCATTAAACTCAATATCAAATCTGTCTTCAGTAAGCTTCTAAGCTCTACCAACTGTTGGTTAAACCAGGCAACTCCTTTAACTACTTAAGAATCGGTCCAATTTTGGCCCTGAGGATAGAACAATTTTTTTATTTATTCCTCTTTGCATTCCGTTGCTCATAACTTTTTTTTTTTTATTCGACGTAGCTGTATGAAACTTTGTTTTTTGTGGGATGAGCTGTACTTTATGTAGGTGCCATTTTTGGTACATTATTGTTTAACCCCTTGCCGCACCAGGACACACCGGTACGTCCTGTATTGCAGTGCTTTAAGGTACCGATGTGTCCTGGCTAAAAACTGTCACCCTGTCAAAGGACAGGGTGACAGAACTGTGCCATCAACTGTTTATGACAGTTAATCGGCACAGTGAGACGGCAGGGGACCAATCACAGCGGTCCCTGGCCGGTGATCGCTGTGATTGGTCAGTCACAGCAGACTGACCAATCACAGCTCCTTGGGAATGTGTATGTGATGTGCTGGCTCAAAAGCTGAGCCAGCGGCATCACCACCGGGTATCGGCTGTCCGACACCCCGCTGTAATGGCCAGGACCGTAGCTAGGCTCCGATTTGGCCGATTAACCCCTTAGATGCAGCAATCAAAAGCGATCACTGCATCTAGGTGGCTTCTAGCCTGTCAGCAACCCCGATGGTTGCCATGGGCACATGTGTCAGCTGTTTGTCACAGCTGACATCCTGCTCTAATGGCCAGGACCAGAGCTCCGATCTGGCTGATTAACCCCTTAGATGAATCTAGGTGGTTAGATCGCACCCTGTGGGGGTGCCGATGGTTGCTATGGCAGCCGTAGCCTAACAATGACTTCCTAGTACGGAAGCCTATTATGCCCCGCCGGGAGGCAAAGCCTAATAGGCTTGTTGTTAGTGAATAGCTGACAGCTCTAATACACTGCACTATGTAGGTAGTGCAGTGTATTAGAATAGCGATCAGGGCTTCATGCCTTCAGGTCCCCTAGTGGGACAAAAAATAAGTTAAAACAAGTTAATAAAAATGTCGTAAAATAAATAAAGTTTCACGTTAAAAAACTATAACAGCCTTTTTTCCCATAATAAGTCTTTTATTACAGGAAAAAACGGTAAACATTAAAAAAAAAGTACACATATGTGGTATCACCGTGTCCGTAACGACTCAAACTATAAAAATATCACACTATTTAAAATAAAATAAAAAACAATTCCAGAATCGCTGTTTTTTTTAGCCACTACCCCTCCCAAAACAGAATAAAAAAATGGATCTAAAAGTTGCATGTACCCCAAAATTAGTAAAGAAAAGAATAAAAAAACGTTATCAGAATTGCTGGTTTATGGTCACTTTGCTTGCCAAAAACTTAAATAACGGCCAATAATATCCAACACAGGCAAAAGCAAGTGGTCAGCGAGGGAGAAGCGTCAGAGAGTGTTGGTACATATATTACACCCAGAGACCACTTTCCCTTCTTGTATTTATATATTCACTGAGCCCTTGCCATAAGTTTCAACTAATCCAACGCGTTTCAGTATCACCAAACAGCGTGATACATCATCAGGGATCATAGAAATATTAATTAAAAAGCCGGATAGCACTGTTTATGTGCTGATTAAGCCTCCTGGCGCGTGTACGACTCTGATACAATGGCCGCACACGCGCCGGAGTAACCACGGACCTTTAAAGATTTGAGCCCGCCTCTTCCTAAGTCGTCATACTGGCCAGCCACCAATCCGCATCAAACACCTCTGGTCTGACGTGCCAGCGGCGGAGAGCCTCCATTCTAACGACCAATGAGAGCGCCTGGGCGACGGCGCGTCCCTAGTAACCCTGGGGAGCTCCCCAGGGTTACTAGGGACGCGCCGTCGTCCAGACGTGTTTGATGCGGATTGGCGGCTGGCCGGTATGACGACTTAGGAAGAGGCGGGCTCAAAACTTTAAAGGTCCGTGGTTTCTCCGGCGTGTGTGCGGCCATTGTATCAGAGTCGTACATGCGCCAGGAGGCTTAATCAGAAGATAAACAGTGCTATCCGGCTTTTTAATTAATATTTCTATGATCCCTGATGATGTATCACGCTGTTTGGTGATACTGAAACGCGTTGGATCAGTTGAAACTTATGGCAAGGGCTCAGTGAATATATAAATACAAGAAGGGAAAGTGGTCTCTGGGTGTAATATATGTACCAACACTCTCTGACGCTTCTCCCTCGCTGACCACTTGCTTTTGCCTGTGTTGAATATTATTGGCCGTTTTGAGTCATATTTTATATGAATTATCAATAAAATGTTCTTTTAATCGTTTTTTCTGTCAGCATTACTACATGATCACACTTCTTTGTAGGTCGTTACAAATAAAAGGTTTGAACTACTTTACTCAGTGGGGGAGATTTATTAATACTGTCTTAAAGATAGACAGTATAAAACTAGGTAAAACAGGCTAAAAATGTGACAAATTTATCAATATGGTTCATGCTATTTAACAAATTTGGTGCATTTTGCTATGTATGTTAGAAACTTTTCCCTATGCCACCTTTTCGCTGGTGTACTTTACATCAATATTTTGCACCCAAAAAAAATTCTCACAATAAATCGGGTGCTTTGGATGACTCCTTTTAGCAATGACCCTTTTCCAGACACTTTTCAGAACTGTCGAGGAAGGTGCAAAAAGTGACATAATAAATTTGGTGCACAGCATGTATGACAGCTTTTTGGCGCATTTTGCTAATTTAATCGCCTCTAATAACTGTATAACTTTTTATAAACATTACTTACTCTTTATTCATTCACTAGAATGGGGCTGAGCTGCAATACCAGACACAGCCCATCGACAAGAGTGGCACTGTTTCTGGAGTAAAAGCGGGTACTTTTTTCTAATCTTATACTGTCTGCTTTCCATCTGTAAGATGTCCTAAATTACAGGGGTCTATATGACAAATTTCCTTCACAGAAAATCTTCAGCCAACATGTAAATCTGTATTAACCCATTGGAGACACAGCCAATTTTGGTCTTGTGGACACAGCTCATTTATTTAAATCTGAGATGTGTCACTTTATGTGGTAATAACATTGCAATGGTTTTACTTATCCAAGCGATTCTGAGATTGTTTTCTCGTAACATATTGTACTTTATGTTAGTGGAAAAATTTAGTTGATAAATTCAGTATTTATTTGTAAAGAACACCACAATTTTGAGAAAATTTGCAAAAATTGGAATTTTTCTCAATTTAAATGTATCTGTAAGACAGATAGTAAAAAGACACAAAATAGTTACTATTCTATTCTATTCTATTCAGCAAAAGCTATTTTTTTAGGGACCAGTTCAGTTCTCTAGTGGCTTTGAGGGCCTTATATATTAGAAACCCCCCATAAGTCACCCCATTTTAAAAACTGCACCCCTGAAAGTATCCAAAACAGCATTTAGAAAGTTTCTTAACCTTTTAGGTGTGTCACAGGAATTACAGCAAAGTGGAGGTGAAATGTACAAAAAAATGTTTGCTACATAATGTCAACGATGTTAGCTTAAAGGAGTATTCCCATGTAAGACATCTAGTCAATTCCATAGGATATGCCATATATGTCTGATAGATGGGGTTCCAGCTCTGGAACCCGCCCCCTTATCGACAACAAGGGTCACCAGACCCCTGTATGTCCTGGTGCAGCGGCTTCAAGCTGCCGATTCTAGGCGGGGACCAGTGGAGAGAGGGCCGTGCATGTGCGCAACTCTCTCCAATTTGTTCAATGGGAGTTACAGAAACATCCAAGCTGCACTTGCTTGGCTGTTTCTATAGCTCTGATACAACATAACTAGTTCCGGTCTGGGATCTAAGGCCTCGTTCTCTATATAGGTGCGGGTCTCAAAGCTGCGACCGCATCTATTAGGCATTTATGGCATTTCCTTTGGATATGTCTAAGATGGACAGACCCCTTTAATGGAATCACATGCCGGCTCAAGATGCCATAAGGCATATGCTTTATACATGTATATCTGTAGTCTGCAACCTTAAAAAGTATATCAGCATTGAGAGGATACTGCATTATATATATAGAGCAATTGAGCTACCTGGCAGCGAGGTACTCTGTGCTGGGCAAAATGGTTCTGTGATAACATCATCAAGGATGGCTGTTATGGCAAGCAGGGGATTTAGACTCCTTGTTTCACAGAAATCTGTGCAGTTTGCAGTTCATTAGAACTTGATAAAAGCATAATATGAGATGTATAAAAAAAAGCAACTACTGTACCGCAATTTTGACACACACCTAGAATATTTTGTAAGTATGGGTTACTACATACATTACTTCCAACGGCCATGGAGCTCATTTTACATTAACCAGTGCAACTCCTCAGTAAATTCAGTTTTAGTTGGAATTATTCCTAAACATATAATTACGTTCACTTTCTGTTACCCTATTATGTCTGGGTGTATGGCGCTATCAGTGAGCGGCAGCAACTGTTTATGTTCCATTAATTTTCTGCTGATTATTTCAACATTTTAGGTAACTACTTCTGAGTAAAGCATCTCTTTTTTTGGTGGACAAAATTGAAATCACTGACCTATACCCTCCAATGATTTTTAATTTATACTAGTAAAACAAAGAACAACTTATCAAAGGAAATGTCCTCACTGCTAGAACTTGTTGTTTCCATGCTTTATCTTCAGAACACAGAAAATTCCATTCAAAGAAATGCAAAGAATGGACAGCAGAAGCGGCATTCTTAAAGAATGACTGTACTGGTATTGTCCTTTACAAAAAAACAAAGTGATAAGCTACTGGAGTTTGGTTATTACATCATTAATGTTTTTTCATGTTCATTTATCAATACATATTTGCAGTACCTTTACAAGAACATAACTAGTTTAATACATTGACTCATTCAAAAAAATATATAAATGAAGACACCTGACCATGCCTGGTTGCAAAACTCATACTGCAAACTCACCTTAGTCTTTTAACATACTTGTGGTGTTATCCACTTCCGTAGTGGCTGTGTTTGGGATTGCAGTTCCAGTCCTATTCAAGTGAATGGGACCCGACTGCAGAGAACTGCACTCCCCGGCTCAGCCGCTACTGAAGTATAAAGCTCTGTCCCTGGTGACATATTAAGAGGCCAAGGCGATCGTCATCGCGGCCCCTTCAATCAGCTGATAGGCAGGGGGTGCCGGGAGTTGGACCGCCACTAATCTAATATTAATGACCTATCCTAAGGATAGGAAATATATATAAAAGTACCAGAGAAGCCCGTTCATTTTCCATGGAACTGAAAGTAAAAGTTCAAGACTTGTTGAAATACTTTCTCCCCTCTATTTGCAGAGCAATGAAAAAGACATGCAAGAAAATAGAATTGCTCTTACGAGAGTTCCCGAATGGTTGCATCCTGTAGTGTGCCTTTTTGTGAGTATCATAAAATCCAAATTGCACTAAAGATCTCTTCTGCTAATAAAATTTCTCTTAGATTTCATGAACAGGTACAAGAACGTAAAGAATACCTTTTACTTAATCACAAGAATGTTCTATTATGCTAAGAATGGTAGTCAGTCTGTTTCTTTGCTAGCAATAAGTTCCTAGCTGTCTTGTTCTATGTGTTGGTCAGAACTGAGCTTTACACGTTATCCTGAGAAGTAGTCCATGAATTCTAGGATGACATCTTAGCGCTGATTGGCCTCGTCAGGTTATCTTATTTGTCAAGCTATCTAAGGTGCGCTGCCTGCGCTGCCTCTCTGCCATCACTCTGCGTGGTGACCTAATGATCTTCACCCTTTTTGACTTTAGGTTAATACAATTGAACACTGCTAAAGGAACATGAACCAACAAAATATGAATTTACTAGGGGTCTATACATGTTATTGATTTACAGTACATGTTCTATTATTAGGAAACACATGCAAGCTTTATATGTATTGTAAATTTTTATAGACCAATGCGGTTATTATTGAATCAAGAAAAAGGAACAGTCATTATATAAGCAGGGAAGATTTTAACTTACCATGCCTGAAGCAAATGTGAAATGAGGCCATCCTACGTCATTCTTTTTACCACCATAAGGACCACATGTGTTTTGGTCCATATGTTCACCCATCTGTATTACACTTCATTGATTTATTTTTGGCTTAGGACACATTGTACTCCATGTTAATAGAGATTTGATGTATTTATGTGATTTCAATTTCACAAGAAGAATTATTGACAAATATTGAAAACATCTTGAGAGAACTGTTTGTTATTATATTGCACAGAGCAGCAGAGAATATAGGCAGAAGAGAGGGCCCCTTTCAAAAAGCAGAATGTGGGCCCCTTGCAATCCAACAACTAATTGACAAGTGCAAGGGGTTCACCGGTATGCCTATTTCTCTGGTACATCACACATGAATAATCATCACAGACCCTTACATTAAGACACCAGGACCCACTGTAATTTGTTATGTTGGTGGTGGTGGTGGTAGGCCCTCCAAGTCTATAGGGCCCTTGTGCTGGGCCCTTGTGCTGCTGAAAAGGCTGCACATATGTTAAGCCCACTATTGAGAGAGTGATCCGGTTACCATAGAGGGCCACATTCGTTTTTTTTTTTATATTTTATTAATCAATTTTACCTAAAGCAGAGGAATAACATCATACATACATTATAGATAGATTTTCCATATCGTTGTCCAAACAAATAAAATCCCAATTGATGTACATTCCTCTTTTTTATTCTTTCCCACTCTCTTTCATGCAACCCCCGAGTTTTTTATCTGTTCATCATTTATAACTCCCGAAACTGTATATTTCCTTTACTGTGTCAATTTCTTCTTGCGAGAAGAGTCTTGATAATAATATCCTATCCTTTATGGAAGCGATCTTTCCCCATATCTAGATATATATTGTCATTAAAATCTAACGTTTGTAAAAACTGTCATTAAGCCATCAGTTTTCTGTAAAAAAAGGAGAATGCATAAGATAAATAGTAATGTTAATATAGTCATTTTAACACTGTTCTCACTGAAGTTTCCTTGTTACTCTTCCTCTTTATAACATTAGTACCTCCACTAGTTACCACCAAGCATTCATAGCGTCAAAGCCAATATAGGAGTGCCAGTGTAGTAATAATTCCCACCAGTGGCGCATACACAGTAGCATCACATGTAACCCTTTCTTTAGCTATATATATATAGCTCCATATACTACTGAATCACTGCGATCCACGATTAATGGCTGACAAGGACACGTGCCATATTTCAATGAGTTCCATTTTTAGACTTAACCTTGGTACTTTAATGAATGCATTTTGATCAGTTGCAGTCTGATTCTTTCTATTGGATCATCATGTACATTCATAAGATGAAACAAACCTTTACTGGCAGTCATTTTATTTTTTTTCCATCCAAAAATAAATTTTCTAAAGCAACAGACAGAAAATCCAACAATATAATTTAATACAACCCTGCTATAAAAATAGGAACAAAACAATGATTATATAGTGATCTGCATTAATACAATATTTTCAAGCAAAACAAATCTATGGAACCTTCATCTAATTCCAAAGTAGATTTTGGATGAATACATTGAGCTAGACAGACTTGAGACCCTTTGTGTGAGATCACAGGGTACATAGCGTATATTAAAAATAATAACCATTCAAGATAACAATTTAATAACATTTTAAACTACACAGAGAAATTATACTTGACTGGGGGGTTTATCACATTTAAAGTATTGGTGGATGGTTCTCACTTTGCTTTAGTACTGTCTGTTTTGTTCATTACATAACATGGCAGGTATATTGGAGGCCATATATTTTACCACTCAGCTTTCCGTAAAAAAATAATTAAAAACAGATATACTGTAAGTAATGACTGAAATTAGAATTTACTAGTATTTGTAACAATAAACTAGAAAGAAAGTTCAAGGACTTATAGTTTCTGTTGATATTTTGACATCTGGGAGAAATGCTTTTCAAGAAACAGTTATTTCCTTCTGCAACAATTGACTCCAACCCCAGGTAGGTGCATTGTGCTGTCTTTTTTGCACTACTATATTTAATGGCTGTAGCCTGCGGCCAATGCGACTGCAAGGTGACCACCTGCTTTGCCCTTAGGTCTCGGTAAAATGTGGTAGTTATCTTGCAAGAGGATTTAGGTACAGATAATCCTTCCTTCTTGTGACTGCCATTCATTCACATAGACTCAAGCAGGGCATAGCACTAACCAATGGATACTGGAACTTTCTGATAAAGGTGCTTACAGGGCTAGGAAACCAAAAGTAAATATTTCAGAAGTACACTGTAAATACAAACAGAGGATTGGATATGAACATGGGACAGTAAGCTAGCAGAACAATAGGTAGGAGCCAGAGTGCCTCTTTGTAAGGCTCTGTTCACATCTGCGTTCTGATGTTCCATCTGAGGTTCCCGTCAGAACGGGACCCTGAGCAGACACAAACTGACACCGACGGAAACCAAAGGTTTCCGTCTCCATCTCTATTGATTTCAATGGTGATGGAGCCGGTGCCCCTGGTTTCCATTTGTCTCTTTTGTGCACCGGACCCGTCGTTTTTCCGGAAGCAATAGCGTAGTCGACTACGTTATTGCTTCCGGCAATACGGGACTCCAACGCAGATGTGAACAGATCCTAACTTATGTAAAAAGTAGCTTTTCATTGTAATGATGGATCATATATTTTGAGTTCAGGGAAGCATGGATATTTCATTTGAAAAGTGATGCATGTATACATGAAGTGTAGATGATGTCTATGTCGATGTTGTCAATATTTGCATCAAAACCATAGAAGAGACAAGATAGACATCTAGCAGATAACAAGGTGAAACAATGGAATGCACACACGAGACCTATATATTTAGCTTGTAACACACGCTCATTAGTATTGGCATACTAATTGGAATTATTTAGTATTGGCATAGACTATACAGTAAAATATATTGACTTTAGATATCATAGTGACATTATCTGTAAAAAATATGTCCATAATGTAAACTTAAATACAAAAAATGTTCCTAGAATTGCTCGATGGAAAACCACATAGATGCACTGCATGTATAAACCAGAAACATGGCTTCAAGGACACATATACTGTAGAGGCATGCTCATGCATTTTCTCTAGGGCAAATTGAAAGAGGGGGGCTCAGGCTAACCCTACATCCATTTCCTATGAGTTGTGTGAACCACACAGGGCATTCCCTGCCCACAATCACAGCAATGTTAGACAATCTCTAAGGGGTGTGAGAAGTAAAAATGTAATATTAAAAAAAAATGTAAACAATTAATAAGGCTAAAAAAATAACCGCACACATACCCTTTTCTGCAGCCTTAGATCTAACTAAATATTAAACAATACATATACAGTAATATATGAAAAATGTCTGACCATGGCAAAAACATTTTAGGACTAGATTTTGGGAACACATTAAGAAAAAGTGTCTAGATATTTATTTTACCATAATAATACCAATAGAGAAACTACTACTACCACTCCTACTATTCGAATGGTAACTGGTTCACAGGACAACTTTAACATCATGCAAAGTTACACAGGAGATCACTATGAGCTAGATATCATCTTCCTTCCTCTTCGTTTCTTAGGGTGTTTTCACATACAGTATAACAGTTGCATCTTGATCATAGAAAACTCTGGGATCAGTTTTATGATCAGTTTACTTCTTATGTTTGTGAACATAGCTGGAAATGAAATAGGAGCAACCGACATATGTAAACTGGCCCTTAGGATGCTACCTACATCCAGTTGCATCAAATGTTAGTCAGTCTTGTGTAAATAAAACTTTATCAAAAGTTTTGAAACTTTCTAATATGCTTAATGTATTAATTCCTCACTATTTCCAAGATCAATGCTTGCTGTCAGTAAATTAAAACCATTCTTGTTTACATCTGAAGGCTGGAGCCATGTACAGGCCTAATACTTCTCACAAGTGAAGGTTTGCTACAGTCTATTCTGTCTAGAGACATAATAAGACTTATTAATCGTTGCAGAATTGTCATTAGTGATAAGAGACTTTTTTTAATTATTATTTTGGACAGTAATTGTTTCAATGTTGTATAAGCTGCCTTTTAAAATGACTATTATCTACTAAGATACAGCACCAGAAATTGCTTGTGCAACCAACCCTGGTTTTAACATAGATGGCGACTAGCTGCATAATCCATTAAGTCTGAATGACCCACCAGAATATCAGAGAATTTAGGTTCTGACATAGGTTGTGTATAGCTTCAGGGTGGGCCCAAGGGTTGGTCTGGAACTCTGATGGTTCCAAGGTAGCCCAGTCTTATATTGCCTATTACCTGCTGCTAAGAGTGGAAACATTTTGCAGGTCATGGATGCTGTCATAAAATCAATTGTCTAAAGTAATACCATCAAAACCAGCCTGCTTGAAAAAAACAAAAAAACATCAAAATGAAATGACATTTAATGCAACAATATTAAACCATCATATCTGCATTTTCTTTTAAGGAAGAAAGTAGATACCTGAGGGTGCAATCGCACTTGGCTTATTTAAGCTAATGTAAGTCTATGGTATTTTTAGGTTTTTCTGTTGCGGAAAACTGTACAATGTCCAATGGGAAAAATATTCCACAACTCAAATTTCTAAATTTCTAATGTTGCTAAATATTTTTACCATTAACATTGGGTTAAATATGCCACGTGTAAATGCACCATTATTGTTGCTATACTTGACTCTGATTTTTATGCTTCAGTCTATTTTATTCCTACAACCCCTATGTTTACAGACAATATTGCACTGGCTGTATTTCAGATAAAACTAGCCATACATGGCCATACATAGCCCCAAACTCTTGTCGATAAAGATGCATACCCCAAAAGATATTCCTCACAGTATGAGCCCTTTATGCCTATATGATAGGAAGTATTGTATAATTGAATTGCGCCACATGAATTATTTTTTTTCTCAAATTATATTGGTGATAATATGTGAAATAGCTTCCACCAGTGGAGTAAATTTCCATTGTATAAAGAGTGACAATTTTAGTAACATACACAAAATGTTATATTTTATTTGCTCACATGCACAGTTATAAGGGCATGTTCAGACGTGGCGGATTTGCTGTTGAATTCCGCTGCAGAGTTTTTTTTTCCATTACCTTCTATGGCTTTTTAGTTAAAGAGACTCTGTCACCACATTATAAGTGCCCTATCTCCTACATAAGGAGATGGGCGCTGTAATGTAGGTGACAGTAATGCTTTTTATTTAAAAAAACGATCTTTTTTCACGTTAGGAGCGATTTTGGTTTATGCTAATGAGCTTTCTTAATGCCCAAGTGGGCGTACTTTTACTTTCGACCAAGTGGGCGTTGTACAGAGGAGTGCATGACACTGACTAATCGGCATCATGCACTCCTCTCCATTCATTTACACTGCACTAGCGATATAGATATATCGCTATGTGCAGCCTCATACACAAACCCTAACATTACTACAGTGTCCTGATAATGAATACACATGACCATCCAGCCTGGACATCATGTGTACTCAGAATCCTGACACTTCTGACTCTTTTTTGTGAGATTCCAGCAACAGATACGAAATCTCGCGAGATCTCGGAGCTAAACAAGATTTGGTTTCACTTGCCGGAATCTCACAAAAAAAAATTCAGAAGTGTCAGGATTCTGAGTACACATGACGTCCAGGTTGGATTTGATGTGTAGTCATTATCAGGACACTAGTAATGTTAGGGCTTGTGTATGAGACTGCACATAGCGATATATCTATATCGCTAGTGCAGTGTAAATGAATGGAGAGGAGTGCATGATGCTGATTAGTCAGCGTCATGCACTCCTCTGTACAACGCCCACTTGGTCGAAAGTAAAAGTACGCCCACTTGGGCATTAAGAAAGCTCATTAGCATAAACTTAAATCGCTCCTAACTTTGTGAAAGAAGATCGTTTTTTTTAATAAAAAGCATTACTGTCACCTACATTACAGCGCCCATCTCCTTATGTAGGAGACAGGGCACTTATAATGTGGTGACAGAGTCTCTTTAACTTAGTGCAGATGTTGTGGAAAAAGCCATTGTGAAAAATAGGCTGCGGTGCAGAATTTTCATTCCGCTTCATGCATGGCCGCCAGCGGAGAAGCAGAGGATTTCCACTGCGGATTTCAGCCTCTACAATGCAAAGGCTGAAATCTGCGGCGAGTCCGCTGTGAAATCCGCAACATCTGAACAAACTGTCAAATATGCAAATGTTGCTACAGATTCGTTACGTAATTGCCACGAATTTGAAGCAAAATCTGCAGTGGAAAAATTCTGCCACGTCTCAACGTGCCCTAACTAATAAAACATGGGCTAAACAGTATATTGTGTGGTTTCAGTTGTTTCAGCCTTGTTTAAATCAAACTAAACCTTTGTCAGAATTCAAGCATATTTTGCAGCATGGTATAATGAGAGAATGAGTGTTGTCATTAGACTGCCTCCATTTGCATAAGAAGACAGTATTGCTACGTGCCTCAGAATGTATGTGTTGATGCATGCGCACTTACAGTTATCTTTTGGCAACTGCTCTTCAAAACATTTTGACATCTCTAATTCATTTTCTGCTCGGTGGCTTGCTTTCCTTCTTATTTGTTCTGCTTCATTTACTCTCTAATAGCAGGAAAGAAGACTAATCACTTTCTTCATATGTTTGCCTCTTATTATGGTTATTTTTATTACGCTTGCTATTTCCATGCCAAGTAGGTTTTCGCTAGGGAGCTTTGACAAGTATTTAAATGGCTCTTTTACTATCCTGTGAGTATGAATGTTTAAAGATATCAGCAACATTTTTAAAGCTTTTGCCTTTATTTGGTTTCTTGAAAATCATGATTTTTCTTGCTATCTTTGAACTGTTTGCAGATAATATGTAAAGAAATAAATTAAAGGCAATATAAAAGTAAAGAGCTTAAATCCAAGTAAATCTAAATGAAGTTATTATAGTTTGCCATAAATTCTGTTTATGCATCATACTGATATAGTCCCAAGTCATTATGACAAGCCGGAAAGCTATACTTATAGTTGAACGCCAAATATGAAAATCCTCTTTTAAAAAAAATAAAATTATAATAATTCTGTGCTGATTAACCCCTTCACGCTGCAGCCACTTCTGACCTTCCTGACAGAGCCTTACTTTTCAAATCTGACATGTGTCACTTTATTATACTCATTTAAAGTCCATAACTCTGTTATGGTGGTTAAACTCCTTAGATATATATTAAACCAAAAATTGAATCAATTAGGAGCCTGAAGACCAGAAGGATACGCATATATAAAATATTAATCTTTTATTTAATTACATATATTAAAAACAGAAACATAAATATTACATATAATGTAAATAAGAATGTGAGCAGAATGTATCAAAAGACAATGGTGTCAACTGGGGTGGCGGAGTGTTTAAACTAGGGCTGAGGAGGGAGGCCAATGAAGAAAATAAAGGGGTAGTTAGGTTAGAGAGGGGTCAGACTATATTGGTGGGGGGAGAAACAGACGGTGGGGAGAGGACTAGGCAACAAGGAGATACTTTCGTTACAAAACAGCAGTGAAAATAAAAAGGCCCAAATGTCAAATAATCAAATTTCTGATACTTAAAGTGAAACATTTAAAGGCAAGTTAAAGTGTATGTTCACAAATGCCAGAAGTCTAGCAAGCAAAATGGGGGAGCTGGAGGCCTTGATACTGGAAGAAGATATAGATATAGTTGGTGTTGCTGAAACATGGCTGGACTCTTCACATGATTGGGCTGTAAATCTACAGGGTTTTATACTGTTTCGGAAAGACAGGGCAAATAGGAAAGGCGGTGGTGTATGTCTGTATGTGAGAAGCGATATGAAGGTGAGTGTAATTGAGACATTAGAGGGTGAAGATTGTGAGGAGGTTGAAACCTTGTGGGTGGAATTACAGAGGGAGGTAAACACTGCAAAAATTACTTTTGGTGTAATCTATAGACCCCCCAATATAACTGAAGAGATAGAAGGTCAAATATTTAAACAGATGGAGCGGGCTGCACAGGCGGGTACTGTTGTGATAATGGGAGATTTTAATTATCGGGATATTAATTGGTGTCATGGTTCGGCTTCAACTGCAAAGGGGAGACATTTCCTCAACCTGTTGCAGGAAAATTTTATGGGCCAGTTTGTGGAAGACCCGACTAGAGGTGAAGCTCTGTTGGATCTGGTCATTTCTAATAATGCAGAGCTTGTTGGGAATGTCAATGTTCGTGAAAACCTTGGTAACAGTGATCACAATATAGTTACATTTTACCTATACTGTAAAAAACAAACACAGGCTGGGAGGGCAAAAACACTTAATTTTAAGAAGGCCAATTTCCCCAGGATGAGGGCTGCAATTCAGGATATAGACTGGGAAGAACTAATGTTAATTAATGGGACAAATGATAAATGGGAGATTTTCAAATCTACTTTGGGTAATTATAGTGCAAAATTTATTCCTACAGGTAACAAGTATAAACGACTAAAATTAAACCCCACATGGCTTACACCTTCTGTAAAAATGGCAATACATGACAAAAAAAGGGCATTTAAAATATACAAATCTGAGGGTACAGCTGTAGCCTTTGTAAAATATAAACAGCTTAATAAAATCTGTAAAAAGATAATAAAATCAGCAAAAATGCAAAATGAAAGGCAGGTGGCCAAGGATAGTAAGGGCGGGTTCACACATAGCGGAATTTCACTTAAATTCCGCTGCGGACACTCCGCAGCGTTAATCCGCAGCGGAGCCGTTTCTCCATTGACTTTCACTTTAATTTAGCAGTGTTCGTTTACACGATGCGTACAATTCCGCTGCGGAGCATAGGCTGCGGAGCGGAATTTGGTGTCCGCAGCATGCTCTGTCTGTTGCGGAGCAGTGGCGGACTGGTTGCGGACTCATGGCGGAATTTCTCCATTGACTTCAATGGAGAGTCAAAATTCCGCAATGAAGTCCGCAGATCTTATGTGTGCTGCGGAGCGTATTGTTTTTACTACCATGACATTTCTTCATTCTGGCTGGACCTATGTATTTCTAGGTCTACAGCCAGACTGAGGAAGTCAATGGGGCTCCCGTAATGAAGGGAGCGTTGCTAGGAGACGTCTGTAAATAGTCACTGTCCAGGGTGCTGAAAGAGTTACGCGATCGGCAGTAACTGTTTCTGCACCCGGGACAGTGACTACCGATCTCAATATACATGTATCTGTAAAAAAAAATATAAGTTCATACTTACCGAGAACTCCCTGCGTCTGTCTCCAGTCCGGCCTCCCAGGATGACGTTTCAGTGTAAGTGACGGCTGCAGCCAATCACAGGCCAAGCACAGGCTGCAGCGGTCACATGGACTGGAGCGTCATCCAGGGAGGTCGGGCCGGATGCCGAAAGAGGGACGCGTCACCAAGACAACGGGCGGTAAGTATGAATTTCTTTGACTTTCACTAGGGAAAGTGCTGTCCCTTCTCTCTATCCTGCACTGAATAGGGAGAAGAGAAGCACTTTTCCTGCAGTCCGCAGCGGCCAGTCCGCATCAATTTTCTGCACATTTTGTGCAGATCCGCTGCAGAATCTGCAACGCAGATTCTGTGCGGCATTGATGCGGACAGTTGCGGAGGAATTCCGCCATGTGTGGTCATGCCCTAAAACAAATCCTAAAAAATTCTTCAAGCATATAAATGCAAAAAAGCCAAGGTCTGAACATGTAGGACCCTTAGATAGTGGTAATGGGGAGTTGGTCACAGGGGATCAAGAGAAGGCAGAGTTACTAAATGGGTTCTTCCGCTCTGTATATACAACAGAAGGAGCAGCTGATGTAGCCGCTGCCGGTGCTGTTAATATATCAGTTGATATACTGAATTGGATGAATGTAGATATGGTGCAAGCTAAATTAAATAAAATAAATGTACACAAGGCCCCGGGACCAGATGGGTTACACCCTAGAGTTCTTAAGGAGCTTAGTTCAGTTATTTCTGACCCCCTCTTCATAATATTTAGAGAGTCTCTCATGACTGGTATAGTGCCAAGGGACTGGCGCAGGGCAAATGTGGTGCCTATTTTCAAAAAGGGCTCTAGGTCTTCGCCAGGTAATTATAGACCAGTAAGCTTAACATCAATCGTGGGGAAAATGTTTGAGGGGCTATTGAGGGACTATATACAGAATTATGTGACAATAAATAGTATTATAAGTGACAGCCAGCATGGTTTTACAAAGGACAGAAGCTGTCAAACCAACCTGATTTGTTTTTATGAAGAGGTAAGCAGAAGCCTAGACAGAGGGGCCGCTGTGGATATAGTGTTTTTGGACTTTGCAAAGGCATTTGACACTGTCCCTCATAGACATATAATGGGTAAATTAAGGACTATAGGTTAAGAAAGTATAGTTTGTAATTGGATTGAGAATTGGCTCAAGGACCGTATCCAGAGAGTTGTGGTCAATGATTCCTACTCTGAATGGTCCCCAGTTATAAGTGGTGTACCCCAGGGTTCAGTGCTGGGACCACTATTATTCAACTTATTTATTAATGCAAAGGCAAGGGGTTGAGTCCAGCGATAAAGAAGATAAAATGGAAACTAGTTCCAAGTTTACTGAAATTTCAATTAAAAAGGTCCAATAGGTTGGAGTCCTGGTGTGCTGTTTAGCCATGATTAAGGACGTGCTTAACGTCTGAAACGCGTAGGCCCCAAGACTGGACCGTTACATACTCTTGTCTGCACACCAGGACTCCAACCTATTGGACCTTTTTAATTGAAATTTCAGTAAACTTGGAACTAGTTTCCATTTTATCTTCTTTATCGCTGGACTCAACCCCTTGCCTTTGCCTGCCTATACCTATCGTGCGCCGACACGAGAGCCCGTGCGATGACCACGACACATACATCAAGTGTCAGGTGAGCTGGAGGATCTCTTCCACATATTTTCTGATGGGATTAATAGCACTATTTCTATTTTTGCAGATGACACCAAGCTATGCAATATAGTTCAGACTATGGAAGATGTTTGTGAATTGCAGGCAGATTTAAACAAACTAAGTGTTTGGGCGTCCACTTGGCAAATGAAGTTTAATGTAGATAAATGTAACGTTATGCACCTGGGTACGAACAACCTGCATGCATCACATGTCCTAGGGGAGCTACACTGGGGGAGTCACTTGTTGAAAAGGATCTGGGTGTAACAGCATGCAGTGTCAATCAGCTGCTTCAAAGGCCAGCAAAATATTGTCGTGTATCAAAAGAGGCATGGACTTGCAGGAAAGGGATGAAATATTACCACTTTACAAAGCATTAGTGAGGCCTCATCTAGAATATAATGGAAAAAATACAAAGAAGAGCAACGAAGCTAATAAGGGGCATGGAGAATCTAAGTTATGAGGAAAGATTAAAAGAACTAAACCTATTTAGCCTTGAGAAAAGACGACTAAGGGGGGACATGATTAACTTGTATAAATATATGAATGGCACATACAAAAAATATGGTGAAGTCCTGTTCCATGTAAAACCCCCTCAAAAAACAAGGGGGCACTCCCTCCGTCTGGAGAAAAAAAGGTTCAACCTGCAGAGGCGACAAGCCTTCTTTACTGTGAGAACGGTGAATTTATGGA
Source organism: Rhinoderma darwinii (assembly GCF_050947455.1). NCBI lineage: Eukaryota > Metazoa > Chordata > Amphibia > Anura > Rhinodermatidae > Rhinoderma > Rhinoderma darwinii. The sequence goes on from NC_134687.1 coordinate 229,099,610, forward strand.
ATAGCCTACCGCAGGAGCTGGTCACAGCAGGGACAGTAGATGGCTTTAAAAAAGGCTTAGATAATTTCCTAGAACAAAAAAATATTAACTCCTATGTGTAGAAATTTTTTACTACCCCTTTCCCATCCCACTTCCCCTTTCCCATCCCTTGGTTGAACTTGATGGACATGTGTCTTTTTTCAACCGTACAAACTATGTAACTATGTAACTATGTAACAGAATACATCGCTATATTTAATAGACTTAGGTAAGTATACATTGGATATTATCCACAGCATAAAAAATTCTGATTGATGCACAGATATATATATTGTTTCACAAGCACAAACTGATGTACAAGGAAATCAAGGCGTTGGTCTGTACTGAACAGTCAGCCACAATTATAGGGGGATAGAAAGGGGACCATTTATCAGTGTGACACTGGCCTGTGCAGAAAGGATTGCTTCACAGTGTGACACACATCTATGGATTATTTTATTGTTTTTTTTTTACCCCATTATTATACCACCTGACTATCCCCCTGATGTACTCTGCCCAGCTTACATGTACCCCCACATTATAATTGAAAACACCAGCAATACTCAAACAAATCTACTACAAAGCAAAATCCAAGCTCCAAAAGCCAAATGGTGCTCCCTACCTTCTGAGCCCTACACTGTGCCCAAACAAATGTTTACATCTACATATATGGCATCGCCATACCCGGGAGAACCCTTTTAACAATTTTTGGGGTGTGTATCTCCAGTGGCACAAGCTGGGCACGACATATTTGCCACTGAACTGGCATATCTAGCGAAAAATTTAGATTTTTACTTTGCATCAGCAGCGCATTAATTTATGGAAAAGACCTGTGAGGTGAAAATGCTCACTACACCCCTTAATAAATGCCTTGAGTGATGGCAGGGCTGTCGATTCACTGCCAATCACGAAGATGCAGCGATCGCTTTCGATCGCTGCATTTAAGGGGTTAATGGGAGGGATCGGCGCTAGCTCCGGTTCCTTCCATTACAGGAGGGCGTCTGCTGTAACATACAGCTGACATCCACCACTGATGACACTGGCTCCTCTCTAGACCCGTCGCCACCTTGCCGTCAGCTACGGATGCCTTTTAGGCCCCGCCTCTTGGAGGGGCCTGGAAGGCTTCTATACTAGGCAGACCGGGTGGCAGGCATTAGGCCTCCGGTGGCTATTGTAGCCACCGGCAGCCCGGCAATTTCGTTGCTGGGGTGGCGATGAGCTGCAAACACCTTAAATGCAGCGATCACATTTAACCACTGCATTTAAGGGGTTAATGGTGGGGATCGGAGCTAACTTTGGTCCCCGCCATTACAGCAGGGTATCAGCTGTAACATACAGCTGACACCCGGGGAAGATGGCACGGACTCAGCTTCTGAGCCCGTGTCATCCATTTGTCGTAAGTATACGACAAATTGCGGGAAGCATTGGCTTTCCATGACGTATACTTACGACAAATGTCGGGAAGGGGTTAAAGGGAACTTTTGTTTTCCATGTGACTTCTGCTATTCAAGCTAGAAGGTCTTGGCATAGCAATAATCCAGGAATGCAATGGGAAACAACTAGAAATCTTCATATCCCTGTGTTTTGTGCTCTTGTCACTGAATTTCTTTCTGGTGGTTTCCTATTGATGATTTGAGGTGACTGCCAACCAATCATCTCTGCCCCGCTGCAGAGGATTTGCGTTTGCTCCCTGCCTGTGACATGCATGCTGATGTACAGGCACAACCAGCAGGCTCTCCTGTGTCTTAGACCTGCATCTTTGGCTTTTTATAAAAAATACTCCTAGTCTGCTTATGAGACCTACATATTGTAAGTCACATGGGTATTCCAACGTGTAGACAATAGAGATGAGTGAATCAAATTCTTTACGAATTTCCCAAAAGATTTGGATTTTTGGGATTCATCCTGTATGATTCGCTTAAAAAGGTGACTGCCATTTTACAGATCAGAAAAGTCAAGAAGACAGAGAACAAAGATCACATGATCTTGGGTGGCGGCCTGGCGGGTAACCCATATTGCATTGCAGGCAACCCTCCCTCTGACACAGCCATTAATAAGGGTTATAGATGTGAGTCAATGGTGACTCAGTGGATGACAGTCCTTTGAGTCATAGTCACTATAAACAGCCAAGCCAGGAAATGCTGCTGCTTTCTGGTTATACAGATAGGAGAGACAGGACGTCAGACAGAGAGTGAGAGATAGCAAAACACAGAGTACAGTTAGACTTCGTTCACGTATCCGTCAGGGCTCTATTCTGACGTTCCGTCCATCAGAATGGAGCCCTGACTGAAACAAACGGAAACCTTTCGTTTCCATCACCATTGACTTCAATGGTAACGGATCCGGTGCCAATGATTTTGACGGAATCAATACTGTAGTCGACTAGTGTAGTGTCCGTGAGTGTGTTTCATAGTAATGAGAGAATAGATAGTTAGATTTACATTAACTTGATATAGGAAGAGATTTTAGAGAGAGATAGGAATCAGTCCGTTTCAGTGTGTTTATTAGGCAGGCCTCTGCAGCTGTGATTTAGTGCTGTTTCAGCTATATAATTTGCACATTAAAGGGGTTATGTGGGGACCGAAATGTATTAGCAGTGTACTCACTGCAGTATGTGAGTACGCTTGCTAATATACCTTCCAGTCCCCCGTCGCGCTGATTATGAGATTTTAATAGATATTTATAGCGCTGGCGGGGCACCAAATTCTAGTGGCACAGTCTTCCTTCATGATGACACGACTTGTCGTCATGTGACCTGCCCCGCGGGTCCGATCACATGACGACTGTGCCACTAGACTACCGGTCCCCCACCAGCGAAACCACAGTGTGTGTAAAAACACCAGCTGGCATCTGCCCCCATAAAGGGATAATTTATGGACCACTTGTTAAAAAGCCATTGCTTTTTCCGACATCACAGTGTGTGTATAAACACTAGCAGGCATCTGCACCATTATTATAGGAAAAAATAAAAAACATTAAAAAAGTACACATATTTGGTATCGCCACGTCCGTAACGACCCGAACTATAAAACAAGGTTAACGCTGTTAAAAAAAAATAATTAAAACTACGCCAGAAATCGCTGTTTTTTTGGTTACTTTGCTTCCTCAAAAAATTAAATAAAAAGTGATAAAGTTGCATGTACACCAAAATGGTGCCAATAAAAACTACACCTCATCCCGCAAAAAACAAGCCCCTACACAGCCTTGACGATGCAAAAATAAATAAGTTATGGCTCTTAGAAATGGCGACACAAACAATAAATTATTATAATTTTTTTTAAATAATTTTATTGTGCAAATGCTGTAAAACATAAAAAACGATATACATATGGTATCGCCGTAATTGTATAGGCCGACAAAATATAGTTAATAAAGTCAAAAAGTTAATATTAATAAAAAATAATAGCAGAATTTCTGTTTTTTAGGCATCTTTCTTCAAAATTTATTTTATAAAAAGTAATCAAAATGTTGCATGTATCCCAAAATGGTATCAATGAAAACGACAGAATGTCCTGCAAAAAAAAGCTATAAAGCGACACAAAATGTGCAGAGTGTGTTACAAAGGAGGGATAAGATTGGGCACCATTTATCAATGCGACACTGGCCACACACCTGTGGATTATTATTTACCCCATTGTAATATCACCTTATTATGCCCTGATCTACTTTGCCCAGCTTTCATATTCCCCCACATTATAAACTGAAATACCAATAAAACCCCAACACAAATCTACTTCCAAGCAAAATTTGTGCGCCAAATGGCGCTCCCTCCCTTCTGAACCCTACAGTGTGTCCAAACAGCAGTTTACGTACCCAGGACAACCTTCTTAATAGTTTATTAGGTATTTGTCTTCAGTGGCACAAACTGGGCACTACATATTTTGCACTAAAATGGCATATCAGCGGAAAATTGCAATTTCAACTTTGCACCATCCACTGCGCAATAATGTCTGGTAAAAAACACCTGTGGGAAAAAATGCTCACTACCCTTTTTGATGAATGCGTTGAGGGATGTAGTTTCCAAGATGGGGTCACTTTTTGGGGGTTTGTTTCACTTTTTGACCTCAGAGCCCTGCAATTGTCGGCCAAACCAGCGTAAATTGCCAAAATTACCTCATATGAGCATGGTGCTTTTTCACTCCTGAACCCTTTCGTATGTCCACGCAAAAGATTAGGGCCACATTTAGGGTGTATGTAAAGCACGGAAACACGGCACAATAATTAGAGAACTGTCTTTTCATAGTGGCTGTCACGGACACTGGGTTTGTGGACCCACTAGGCCGCTCCGCCGTAGCGAGGAGGCAGCTGACCAGGTCACAGTCTATGTGAAAGTTAGATGGCAGACAGTAATGCTTAGGTACCTGAAATAGTCCGGGCGGTGGCTGTGGCTTCAGCACGGATGGAGGCAGGTGCGGCAAGTGGCGCCAGACGTGGCGGGCAGTATCCGATGAGCGGTAGACACTTGACGTGGCAGAAGACACTTGACGTGGCAGATGGCACTTGACGTGGCAGATGGCACTTGACGTGGCAGATGACACTTGACGTGGCAGATGGCACTTGACGCGGCAGATGACACTTGACGCGGCAGATGACACTTGACGTGGCAGATGCCACTTGACGTGGCAGATGGCACTTGACGTGGCAGATGACACTTGAACGCAGGTAGGCAAAGGAACAATGCGGAATACAGGAACGGTAACAGGGCACGGGTAACAGCTGGAACGTGAGACACTAAGGGACCATTTGCGAGACAGACTGGGAAAGACTAACAACGCTCAGGCAAGGATCAGAAGGGCTGGGGCATTCTTATAGAGCAGGAAATCATGTGGGTTAATGATTATTGTTTTCATGTGCGCGCGCTGGCCCTATTAGAGCGGGCGCGAGCATGCGCGCGCACCCTACGGGACCCAGCCGGACGGAGAGGAAGTGAGCGCTGGCATCTCCTAGGAGGGAGACGGAGGCCAGCGCTCACAGATCCATGGCTGCGGGCGTCGGGAGGTGAGTGAACCCGACGGCCCGCGGCCATGGGCGCTACAGTATCCCCCCTCTTACGCCCCCTCTTCTTGGGACCAGAGTGAGAGAGGAACTTTTTAATAAGAGTAGGGGCGCTGAGGTTCTCTTCTGGCTCCCAGGACCTCTCCTCAGGACCAAACCCTCTCCAGCCCACCAGATAGAAAGTCCTTCCTCCTACCCTCTTGCGGTCCAGGATCTCCTTTACCTCGAATACATCAGAAGGGCCACTGGAAGCAACTGTGGAACTAGAGGTCTTGCTGTAGCGGTTCAGGACCACTGGTTTCAGGAGGGACACATGGAAGGAGTTAGGGATTCTGAGGGTAGGGGGCAGCCGCAGCTTATAGGAAACAGGGTTAATTTGTTGCAGGTCTCGAAAGGACCAAGGAACCTGGGAGCAAACTTGTATGAAGGCACCCTCAAGCGAATGTTTCGAGAGTACAGCCAGACTTTAGTCCCAGGAAGATACTGAGGCGGCTCTCTTCTTTTGGTATCTGCCTTACGCTTCATGCGATCTACCGCCAGCAAAATAGAGGACCGGGTCTGTTGCCAGATTTGAAGGAAGTCCCCATATGCAGAGTCAGCAGCGGGTACCTGAGATGAAGTCGACACAAGAAGAGGAACTCTGGGATGTTGACTGTACACGATGTGAAACGGAGTGGAAGTGGTGGACTCGCTTGTGTGGTTATTATATGAAAACTCAGCCCATGGAAGAAGCTGTACCCAGTTATCGTGCTGTGAAGAGATGAAGTGGCGGAGATAATTTTCCATGATCTGGTTGATCCTCTCAACCTGCCCATTGGACTGGGGGTGATAGGCAGAGGAAAAGTCCAAACTCACATCCAAGAGTTTACAGAGGGCTCTCCAGAACTTGGAGGTAAACTGAACCCCCCGGTCGGACACAATGTGAAGAGGCAAGCCATGCAAGCGGAAGATGTGCTGAATGAAGAAACTTGCCAGTCGAGGAGCAGAGGGTAGGCCGGTCAGCGGGATAAAATGTGCCATCTTAGAGAACCGGTCCACCACCACCCAGATGGTGTTGCATCCTGCAGAGAGAGGAAGGTCCGTGACGAAGTCCATAGCGATGTGCTGCCAGGGGGCACTGGGTACAGGCAGGGGTTGAAGCAGGCCGGCAGGCTTGCTGTGAGTCACTTTGTTAGAGGCACACACCGTGCAAGCAGAGACAAAGTCCAGAACATCCTTAGGTAGCGTGGGCCACCAGAAGTGACGAGCGATCAGGTCTTGGGTCTTACGGACACCGGCGTGCCCAGCTAGTTTAGAACTGTGTCCCCAGCGGAGAATTCTTTTCCTGTCTGCCAACCGAACAAAATTTCTCCCCGGAGGGATATTTCTAAGCTGCAGAGGATTGGCGGTGACAACGCAGGATGGGTCTATGATCGTCTGAAGGGACTCCACCGTGTCTTCCATTTCAAATGATCTGGACAGGGCATCGGCCCTCACGTTCTTGTCAGCTTGACGCGGCAGATGACACTTGACGTGGCAGATGACACTTGACGTGGCAGATGCCACTTGACGTGGCAGATGGCACTTGACGTGGCAGATGACACTTGAACGCGGGTAGGCACAGGAACAATGCGGAATACAGGAACGGTAACAGGGCACGGGTAACAGCTGGAACGTGAGACACTAAGGGACCATTTGCGAGACAGACTGGGAAAGACTAACAACGCTCAGGCAAGGATCAGAAGGGCTGGGACATTCTTATAGAGCAGGAAATCATGTGGGTTAATGATTATTGTTTTCATGTGCGCGCGCTGGCCCTATAAGAGCGGGCGCGAGCATGCGCGCGCACCCTACGGGACCCAGCCGGACGGAGCGGAAGTGAGCGCTGGCATCTCCTAGGAGGGAGACGGAGGCCGGCGCTCACAGATCCATGGCTGCGGGCGTCGGGAGGTGAGTGAACCCGACGGCCCGCGGCCATGGGCGCTACAGTGGCACAATCTGGGCACCACATATTGGGCACTGAAATTATATCTGTGGATAAATTTACATTTTTGCTTTGCACCATCCGCTGCGCATTCATTTCTACAAAAAAAAAAAAACACCTGTAGGTTCAAAATGCTGAGGACACCTCTCAAAAAATGTTTAGAGGGATGTCGTTTCCAAACTTGGGTCACTTCCGGTGGGTTTGTTTTTACTAATCGACCTCAGAGCCCTGCAATTGTGGGCCAATGTTGTGCAAACCCCAAAAATAGGCCTCAAATGTGCATGGTGCTTATGTGTAGGCAAATGATAAATGCCTTGAGGGGTGTCGTTTCCAAAATGGGGTTTCTACTTGACTCTGGTACCACAGGGGCTTTAAAAATGTGACATGGCGCTCGAACACCATTCCAACAAAATCTTAGCTGCAAAAGCCAAATGGCACTCTTTTATTTCTGAGCCCTACCATGTGCCCAAACGGCATTGGGGTATTGCCAAAATCAGGAGAAATTGAGTAACAAATTGTGTGGTTTTTTTTTCTCCTATTACCCATTGTATAAATGAATAATCTGGAACTAAAAAAATATCTGTGAAACACCTGTGGAGTAAAAATGATCACTACACCCCTGAATGATTGCCTGAGGGGTGTGTTTTCCAAAATAGAGTCACTTGTAAGGGGTTTCCAATGTACTGGTACCTCAGGGGCTCTGCAAAAGCGACGTGGCACCCAAAAAGCAATCCAGAAAAATCGACATGCCAAATATATGTATTACTCCTGCCATTCTGAACTCTGCCTTGTGTCGAAAAAGCAGTTTATGACCACATATGGCATATTGCCGTACTCATGAGAAATTGCTTTACAAATGTTGGGGTGCTTTTTCTTCTTTATCCCTTGTAAAAATGAAAAAATTCTACATTTTAGTGGAAAAAAAATTAGATTTTCAGTTTCACTGCCTAATTCAAATAAATTCTGCAAAAGACCAGTGAGATCTAAATGCTCACTCTACCCCTAGATAGATTCCTTGAGAGAATGAAATTAAATCAATTTTAGGGGGTTACCACTATTTTGGTCCCTCAGGGGCACTACAAATGTGACATGGCACCCAGAAACCATTTCAGCAAAATTTCAGCTCCAAAAGCCAAATTGTGTTCCTTCCCTTCTGAGCCCTGCCGTGTGTCCAAACAGCTGTTTACGACAACGTATGAGGTATTGCGATACTCGGGAGAAATTGCTTTACAAATGTTAGGGTGCTTCTCCTCTTTTGCTTGTGGAAATACATTTTATAAAAAAATATATATTATTTCATTTTCACGGCCCAATTGAAATGAATTCAGCAAAAAAAAACTGTATGCTCAAACTGCTCACTATACCCTTAGATGAATTCCTTAAAGGGATTTTCCGAGATCTAATTTATTTTTTACTTTTTCTTGTGGTAGGGGAAAAATAATCTTCCCTGCATACCTTTTTTTTCTTTTTCATGTGTATTTCCGATGGTTAAAGCTTGTCTGTTGTCCCCCTGCTGTTTGTTTACATCGATCTGTTTCTTCAATTACATCTTGGGCATGCACAGTAGCTTTAAAACCCAATTGAAGGGCTGGATGATTATTGTACAGCCCATGCATGGTTCAGAGAGATTCTTTGAACCTCGCATGCGCAAGTTGCATGCCTCGTCGACTGGGACACGTCACTGATAACGCACCATTCAGGAAACAAGCAGGAAGAAGACTTTGTCCGGAAACTCAGAAGAGCGAAAAACTAACGGGACGTCATCGGTAGTCCTGAATTCCGATATGGTCAGCGTCACATGACGGAAGCTGCGGTTCGAAGAAATCAAGATCTTTCAAATGGTAAGTATATTACAAAGTTTGTTTAATGGATATTTATTATGTGTTAGAAAATAGTTTTACCCTTTCACCTATGACAGTACCCCTGGAGAGACATACCATTTGCTGGACAGGAAGCCTGATGATATAAAAAAGGACACACCTCTCCATACACCCAGTCAGGTTTCCTGTCCTCCGGATGGGATTGTCCTGTTGGAAAAACACTTCTCCCTGCATTGCTGCCCACCTAGTAGTTATTATCTTCTCTCCCTAGGGGTGCTCTGGATGGTATAAATCTCTTCTGGAGGGAGCAACCTTAAGCCTGGGGTAGGTACTCCCTCCTCTCCCCGTCCATTATTTCCCTCCTTGGAGGTGCTTCAGGTCCCACGGCGTAGGACCTTACTCTGGAGAGAGAACGGTTCTCCCTGGGCCATGCTCAGCTCCCTTGAGAGCTAGTACTCATGTCCGGCGTTGGAGGCTTCCGGAGCATTCTTGCGAAACTTCTGGACATGGCGGCCACGTCCCAGGAAGTAGTGGTTCCAGCGGACCTAACGGGGAGGAGGGGCATCATTGCGCTCGAAGCCGAGGGCCTCCCCAGCCAGTACAAGGCCTATTTAGGCCTGAACAAATGGAGCCACAGTCTCCAGCATCTCCTTCCACAATGGAAATGACAAGTGAAGCAGCAGGACACACTGACCACTCGGATGCCACAAGAGCCTCTAGTTCGGTACTTAAAGAGGTGGTAAGACTTACATAGTGTAAGAAAAAGAAACCCCCGTTTTTTTTCTGCTAACACTGTTCCCTTCTCGTGTGCATATGTCTTATGTCAGGGAAACTCCTAGAAAGAAATTGGAAAAAACACGAAACAAAGAGTGTTCAGTTTGTAATAAAAAAACTAGCACCTACATATAATAAAAGACTATGCCAGATTTGTTTAGACAAAATAATCATTGAAGAGTCTACAAGTTTGGCGTCAAGCATTAAGGACATTGTAAAGGCAGAAGTTAAAAACCATCCACTTCTAGTCGGATGAATTTATCTGATTCTTCTGCTGAAGAGGATTTTCAGTTAGAAGAAGGAGAGCTGATGAGGATGGAGGAGGAGAAAATTTGTTCCTAGCGGAATATATCGATCAGTTCCTTAAAACTGTAAGAACAACGATGAATATTGACGACCCAAAACGACCCCGTTCTGTACAGGACATTATGTTCGAAGGCTTAGGGCCCAAAAAGCAGAGAGCCCTTCCCCTCCATAAGAACATAACAAGTCTCATCAAGAGTGAATGGAAAAACCCAGATAGAAAGATTGGTATTCCTAAATTCCTTAAAAGGAAATATCTATTTGACGAGGAACTCTTCACATTAGAGACAAGACTCCTAGGGATCAAATACTCTCCTCCCTTCAAGTATTGTCTAAGGCAGCAGATTTTCTGGTCGACGCCTCAGTAGATTCTGTGCGCCTTTCTGCCTGATCAACTGTCCTCTCAAACTCCGCTAGAAGGGCTATCTAGCTAAAATCCTGGAAGGAGAACACTGGTTCAAAAGGGAAATTATGTGCAATTCCTTGGAGATTTTCTATTTGGGCCCCCTCTAGATGACCTATTAGAGAACGCGTCTGATAGAAAAAAAGGGGTTCCCTACATAGAGAAAGCCAATCGATTCCTTTCGTTTAAAGGTTTAATAAAAAACCTAACCCCAGGGTGCAGAAATTCAGGGCCTCGAAGTTCCCTAAGAAGAACGAGGGCTTCCTTTTCAGGCCTCAAAACGACCCCAAGAACAGAGACCACCAACAATGATGCCAGAAGATCCATGGTGGGGGGTCGTCTATCCCTATTTTATAAAAATTGGGAAAAAAATCTAGGCTAACCAATGGATCCTAGAAATTGTAGGGTATGTTCTAGAGTTCAGATCTCTTCCTACAGACAGAGTGGATGCATTTTCCCAGTGTTGGAGTCAGAAGAGGGGTTATGCTTCCCCCCCCCCCTCCCTATGTCTTCTCCCAAGGGTGATAAGAATGATTAGGGAAGACAGGGCTTCATTAATACTAGTAGCCCCCTTTTGGCCGAAGAGACCATGGTTCACATGGTTAAGGAGAATGTCCTCAGATCACTTCTATTGTACATCTGCAGGGGTGCTGTCACAAGTGATTGATTATTTACCGGTAATCCGTTTTTCATTAACCTATGACAGCACCCCTCTGTTACCCCCCACCCCTATTCTTGTAGCATATATAATCCTCATAATGAGGAAAAATCCTTGTAAATATTGTATATATTTGGAGGTATGAGGTAATTCCACTTGGGTGGCGCATATAAAAAAAAAAAAAAAGTACAAATATATACTAGTATATGAACTAAACTAATTCTCACCCTGAGTTATTCCTAAGACTGGGCGTGTGGAGAGGTGTGTCCTTTTTCATATTATCAGGCTTCCTGTCCAGCGAATGTGATGTCTCTCCAGGGGTGCTGTCATATGTTCATGAAAAACCGATTACCGGTAAGTAATCAATCTTTTTTAAAAGTGGAAAACCCCTTTAAGTAGTGTAGTTTCCCAAATGGAGTCACTTTTGAGGGGTTTCCACTGTAGTGGTACCTCAGGGGGTTTGCAAATGCGACATGGCACCCAAAAACCATCACAGAAAATTTTAAGCTCCAAAAGCCAAATGGCGCTCCTTGCTTTCTGAGCTTTGCCGTGTGTACAAACAGCAGTTTATGACCACATATTGCCGTACTCGGGAGAAATGTCTTTACAAATGTTGAAGAGCTTTATTTCTTATGAAAATGAAAAAATCTGAGCTAAAACGTCATTTCATGAGAAAAAAAATATACATTTTGATTTTCACTGCCTAATTCCAATAAATTGTACACTATAGTCCTAGTTAATTTCCTTGGGGGAGTAATTTGGTGTCTTTTTGGGGGTGTTTCCACTGTTTTGGCACCACAAGCCCTCTTCAAACCTGACATAGTGCCTAAAATATATTCTAATAAAAAGGAGGCCCAATCATGCACTAGGTGCTCCTTTGCTTCTGAGGCTTGTGCTTCAGTCCAGTAGCACACTAGGGCCACATGTGGGATATTTCTAAAAACGGCAGTATCTGGGCAATAAATATTGAGTACTGTGTTACAGAAAAAAAATATTAAAATTGAATTTCTGCAAAAAAAATATGACATTTGTAAATTTTGTCTCCACATTGAATCTAAATCCGGTGAAATGCATAAAGGGTTAATAAACTTTCTAAATGCTGATTTTAATACTTTAAAGCATGCAGTTATTAAAAGAGGGTGATTTACGGGGGTTTCTAATATATAGGCTCCTCAAAGCCACCCCAAATCTGACTTGGTTCCTAAAAAAATAGGTTATGGAAATATTCATAAAAATTTTAGACATTGCTGCTAAAGTTATAAGCCTTGTAACATCCTAGAAAAATAAAAATTGTAAAGAAAATAAAATAAAAAAGAGGGACACTGTAGGCGCTGCTTGGTTGATAAAAGTTGGTTTATTGCATAAAGCAAGGTAAACAATAGATTAATACTTGCGTACTTTGATTATGAAGCACAAATGTTTATTAATATAAAAAGATAGGTTTGCACCTACCATTCATCTCCCCTCTGTACTTTGCTCCGTGTGGTGCGGTTTGCGGTCCACCGTGCGTTTCATGGACATCTGGCCCTCATGAGTTGCCATGATGGTTGTCATGACGCCCATACAACGCCATTTGTTTGTGCGTTTCATGGTGCGTTCCAAGGTCCTTGTTTGTGATGGCTCCCGGAGGCGTGACCTCCCTCTATCCGATAAACAGTAAGGAGTCTTTGATATTATATGTTCCATATTTATATCATATTCATCTAATCACATACGCTATTTACCTCATTTTTTCGATGAAATTTATTAAATATTAAATATGAATTATTTTAGCTTTTTAACATGAACTGACTGTTACTTACGGGCTTCCTACCTAGCACATGATCTATGTCGGTTAGGTCACACTGCTACACACGGACCATCCATATTCCACATTGGCTTTTTTTTTTTTTCTCTCCAACCTTTTTTTTTTTTTTTTCCAACTTTATAAACAAGAGTTGTTTCTGTGACCTTTGACCTTTCCCCATTTTTGGCGTTTTTTTTTACTGAATTGGCCCCATCACTGTTCACTTGTATGTGTATATATATGCATGATCTTGTACTGTATGAGTTATCTGCCTGAGGAAGACGCCAGTTCGGCGTTGAAACACGTAGCAATCTGTTTACCTTGCTTTATGCAATAAACCAACTTTTAGCAACCAAGCAGCGCCTACAGTATCCCTCTTTTTTATTTTATTTTCTTTACAATTTTCATCAAGGCAACTCCTTTAGGTGTTTGCGTTTGGGGATCGGCAGCAGCTTGCACCTCTTTGCATTTACCTGCCAGTATTTGCAATTTGGAAAAAGAAGCACATATTTTGTTTCCCTGAAAAAACAAACCTCTCCTGGCGCCGTGTCCTTTTTTCTTTATCTATCATTAGAAAAATAAAAGGACGTTCAAAAAACAATGCCAACATAAAGTAGATATATGGTATGGGTTAACTAGTTACTATTTTTTGTGTTTTAATTGTCTGTCTTACAAGCATACACACTTAAATTGTGAAAGATGCAAATTTTTGCAAATTCTCTACAAATGTTGTTTTTCACAAATAAATGCTGAATGAATCAGTCAAATTTTACCACTAACATAAAGTACAATGTGTCACAAGAAAGCAATCTCAGAATCGCTTAGCTAAGTAAAACCATTCCAAAGTTATTACACTATAATGTGACACATGTTAAATTAAAAAAAAATGGGTTTTGTCCACAAGACCAAAAGTGTTTGTCTCTCCAAGAGGTTAAGGCTTGGGGATGCTATTCCCAAACTTTACTTGTATACATTAAAAAGATAATATAACTTTAATGATAAACAGATGAGTGCTAATCATCACTAGGCAGTTGATGGAATCCAGTACTCGAGTCTCTTCTCTTACTGATAAAAATCAATCAGTCCAAGGACTATTTACAGCAGCATGAAGCCATAGAGAACAGAACTAAAGCCAAAGAATTTAGATATTTAAGTCAGGAATAGGTAAAATGAAGACAAAGGACTATGCAAAACCGACAAAACGAAATAAACCAGATCTAGAACAAATCTGCTCCTCCTGGCAGAGTGCAAAATAGGCACAAAAAGGTATGAGACTAAGGGCTCATGCACGCAGCCCTATTTGTACTACTTTAGTTCTCCCTTTTTTGACTCACCCATTGTTCTTAATTCAACTATGTACGACTTCTCCTCTGCTTGCTGCACCCCACCGCCAATCTGAGATTATCCCGGGCACTGTGACCATCAATGCAAACTGGGCATAATGCCAAATTTTTTAGGCTTCCATAAATTTCATGAGTTAATATACTACTTTATCAGCAGAAAATGAGATTAATAGTTGTCACTCAATCATCATACAAAACATTTTTCTTTTGATGGCATAAATACATACAAATGTATGGAATGAATAAGAGTGTGCAGATATCTGTGGTTTGTGAAGAGTAGTGTTATTACTCGTTTCAGTTCTACATGTTGTGGATGCATTCTGTTAGCTAAGCATAGGACCTTGTTTTTACAGATCATATTTTGCGTATCAATATATATATATACAGTATGCGTGTGTCAAATGAAAGGCATGTGACAAAACTGACTATGAGTTCACCCCTGGCAGCGATGAAGAAAATTTGGAGATGTAATTTTTGATTTAACAGTCAATTCTTTTTTTTGTCCTTTTACACTAATTGATACAAGCTGAAATCTGGTGGCATCATGGTCATGTTAAATATTACGTTTTAAGTTATACCCTATGTCGAGGAAGTTTCAGAATTGTAGTAAATGGGAATTATCTCCAGTACAAAATTAGTCATGGTTTGTAAAAGGTCACAAAGGCCGGGATAAAAGTTGCTTAAAATTATCTGGTGTCATTAGTAAAGTTTAGAACATAATCCACAGAATGAAACCTCTGTGGGACTCTTTCCCTGGGCAAGCAGAGTATCAATGATGTAATCTAACATTGGCAGAAGGAATCCAGCTGTTGTAGTGATCTATCTTTCCAAAGCATTACACAGTCAGTTGTTACAATTCTCATTCTGTCATTCAGTACCGAGATTTTCCATGGTTTATTCATTTTGTTTTCCACTATATCAATTAAACAACATGCTGATAACTGAGTTCTGTCCATTCAGTATATCCTGTCTTTATTGTTTTAATAATTTAGATGGGAATATGTGACATTCTGGCCTATATATGAAATCCCTGTTGAAGCCTAATATATATTCCTGGATTGAGGCTGTGGCAATCAGTGTTTACAGCCATTTTTTTTTCTTATTCATTTTAACTACTCTGTAAGTAACATCATAATAATAATAATAATAATAATAATAATAATAATAATAATAACGAGTATATAAAAAGATTATTGAATAAAAATATTAAAGACAAAAATAATCATTTTCTTTATCCATGAAGTCAATCTGATCAAGGGTAACATCTGCATGGTGTTTTTATGTACTCCTCGTGTTGGCTTTCTATAAAGAACAAACTAGTGTTTCTGAGATAAGGAAATTAGATTGTGAACCCCATTAGGGTTAAGGACTGACGTGAATAGTGGCAATCTCTGTACAGTGCTGCATAATATTTTGGAGCTATATAAACAATTTGCTTCTAGCAGTAACATGGCCTGTGTAAAGTTTGTGCTGCCGGCTGCCCATAATTCTGCAGACAGGGCGTCCTGCTCATCCCCGTAGCTCCCGCATGCAGAATGGCTGTTAGCGCTACAGGATTCTATAGCACTGGCGGCCGTTCTGCATACAGCAGTCATGGAGATGAGCAGGATGGTCTGTGTGCCACTGAAGAGTAATGAGCAGCCGGCAGCAGGAACTTTACACAGTCTGTGCTGCTGCTAGAAGCAAAATAGCTAATATAAGTGATTTAGAAAAACGATTGTTGTGCACTATAAACTTTTTTTTTACTGAAAGTGGAGGTAAGATTTAAACCACTCCAGTGTAGCATTAGAATTATGTTTAGGGTCATTGTCCTGCTGGCAGGTAAACCTCAGTCCCAGTCTCAAATTTCAGGCAGACTGAAACAGGTTTTCCTCAAGAATTTCCCTGTATATACTGCCATCCATCTTTCCTTCAATTCTGACCAATTTTCCAGGCCATGTCAATGAAAAGCATTCCCACAGCATGATGCTGCCACCACCAAGCTTCACTGTGAGAATTGTGTTCTTGGGGGGATTGGAAGTGTTGGGTTTGCATCACAGATAGCATTTCTCATGATGAAAGGTCAATTTTTAGTCTCATCTGACCGGAGAACCTTTTTTCGTGTATTTTGGGGAGACTGCCACATGCTGTATGGCAAACTCAAAACGTGTTTTCTTATGTTTTTCTTTAAGCAATGGATTTTTTTTGGCCACTCTTTCATAAAGCCCCACTGTAGAGTGTACGACTTATACTGGTCAGATAGTTCCATCTCCGCTGTGGATCTTTGAAACTCCTTCAGTGTTATCATTGGTGTCTTTGTTGAATCTCTGATTAATGCCCTCCTTGCCCGGTCTCTGAGTTTTGGTGGGTGGCCTTCTTTTGTAAGGTTTGTGGTTGTGCCATATTCTTTCTCTATTGTTATAATGGATTTAATGGTGCTCCATGGGATGTTCAGAGTTTGGTATATTTTTATTTTATAATCCAACCCTGATCTATACTTCTCCACAATTTTATCTCTGACCTGTTTGGAAAACCCCTTGTGTCTTTTTTCAACCTTATCAATTATGTAACTATGTAACTATGAAGACCAAGTCCATCAAATCAAATCTATATCCTACCATGTTGATCCAAAACAAGGCAAAAACCCCTGAGGTGAATGCCAATTTTCTCATTACAGGAAAAATTCCTCCCTGACTCCAAATATGGCAATCAGAATAGATTCCTGAATCAATGTCCCATCTCCAAAATGTAGTACCCATAAGTTGCAATATAATATTAATATATTACATTAATGCCCTTCTTGAACTTCCTCAATGAATCAACCATCACAACATCCTGTGGCAGAGAGTTCCATAGTCTCACTGCTCTCACAGTAAAGAATCCTCGTTTGTGATGATGGTGAAACGTAGAGGATGCCCCCCTGTCCTTGTCACAGCCCTAGGTGTAAAAAGATCATGAGAAAGATCTCTGTACTGTCCAATTATATATTTGTACATTGCAATTAGATCGTCTATAAGCCATTTTTTTTCTAAACTGAATAACCTCAAGTTTTCTTGGTACTGCAATTTACTCAATCCATTCATGTTGTTTGCTTAGCAGTGTTGCAGACTCATGTGCCTTTCAGAACAGGTGTATTTATACTGTCATCATGTGACAGATCATGTGACACTTTGATATCACACTTATCACACTTATTCATCTAATTATGTGCCTTCTGAAGGTAAAAGTTTTTAGATCTGACATATCATTAGGCGCAAACTTAAATTCTCAGCAATAAAATTAATAATTTCAATACCTGAATTTCAGCCTGTCTTAGTTCTTGCCATCAGTACGTCTTCGCATACCTGGCACTTGTAGACCTCCTTCATAAGATTCCTAGATTCTTAAATTTGTTTTCCTGACGCTTGCATCGTTTTAGCTACTGGCTCTTCACTTGCCTCCCCAGCAAACAAAAAGGAAAAAAAATCGATGGGGCGAGCTAGCCAATCTTAAATGTTTACAATGTTAAATATTCAATGGTATTTCCTTCAATACTCTTGATCGGTATACAGGGTGGGTCATTTATATGGATACACCTAAATAAAATGGGAATGGTTGGTGATATTAACTTCCTGTTTGTGGCACATTAGTATATGGGAGGGGGAAACTTTTTAAGCTGGGTGTTGACCATGGCGGCCATTTTGAAGTTGGCCATTTTGTATCCAACTTTAGTTTTTTCAATGGGAAGAGGGTCATGTGACACATCAAACTTATCGAGAATTTCACAAGAAAAACAATGGTGTGCTTGGTTTTAACGTTACTTTATTCTTTCATGAGTTATTTACAAGTTTCTGACCACTTATAAAATGTGTTCAAAGTGCAGCCCATTGTGTTGGATGGTCAATGCAATCCTCTTCTCCCACTCTTCACACACTGATAGCAACACTGCAGAAGAAATGCTAGCACAGGCTTCCAGTATCCGTAGTTTCAGTTGCTGCACATCTCGCTATGCTGTCTAGGCTGTGAAGATACGAGATGTGCAGCAACTGAAACTACGGATACTGGAAGCCTGTGCTAGCATTTCTTCTGCGGTGTTGCTATCAGTGTGTGAAGAGTGGGAGAAGAGGGTTGCATTGACAATCCAACACAATGGGCAGCCCTTTGAACACATTTTATAAGTGGTCAGAAACTTGTAAATAACTCATGAAATAATAAAGTAACGTTAAAACCAAGCACACCATTGTTTTTCTTGTGAAATTCTCGATAAGTTTGATGTGTCACATGACCCTCTTCCCAGTGAAAAAACTAAAGTTGGATACAAAATGGCCGACTTCAAAATGGCCGCCATGGTCAACACCCAGCTTGAAAAGTTTCCCCCTCCCATATACTAATGTGCCACAAACAGGAAGTTAATATCGCCAACCATTCCCATTTTATTTAGGCGTATCCATATAAATGGCCCACCCTGTATAATAGGAGGAATACAATACTTATTCAAAAAGATGTTAGTTTTATTTAAATGCAGTAATATTGTATTAAATATACATTAAGAAATACTGGAAGAGATAGATAGTACTGGAAGAGATACATAGTAAAATATACAGGAAAATATGGAATAGTTTGTAATAAGAGCATAACGTTAAATAGTCTTACATAGTCATTGTATGGGATAGTTGTCATCTCCATCTGTCTTGGCCCTAGGTGTGTCCCTCCGTTGGCATTAGGGAATGCCTTGGATGTTTCCCTGGGTAACCCTCCCCGTATATCTATGTCTAAATACCAAAAAATATAGGTGTGTCTTAATATTTAGGTGGCTTTTGTGTGTATATTTGGAAGACTCACAAATGTCATTACTCATGCACGCCTTAGGGTATTGTAATGTTATTGAAATGATATATGTTTGCTCAATTGTGAATGTCCGATTATTGTATCTTTAGTTGCTATTAAATGGCATTTATACCTAACATTAAAATTTAACAACCAGACCTTATTTAGGGTTTTCATAGCAAAGGGGGTGAATACATATGCACTCACAAATGTTTTTGTTTTTTTTCAAGGTATTTTTTAAAATATTCTGTAACAATTTGGACTATTTTTTCACGTACATTACATAAAACTAAATTTTAAATCCATTTAAATTCCAGGTTATAAAACAGGAAAAAAAAAATCAAGGGGAGAATACTTAAGCTAGGCACTGTATATCAAGGTAAAACAGTATGGAGAAAATTATCCCATAAAATTGTATATTCATGTGGCCCACAAGCATTAGAGACACAAAGAGAAATATAGTATAGAGTTCTTACTATCGTCAGAGCCACCCATAGTGGAAAGGTCTTTGGAGCGTTTCCAAAACTAAACCTAACACCTAAATTGGTCAGCAGCCGAAAAGTTCAGTGGTGATAGTGTTATCCTTGTGTTTATTTCTACAGAGACAACTAAAACAGCATGGTAGGATGAATGGTTATACACACATTACACACATTACGCACATTACACACATCAATGTAACTGATGAAGACTTCTACATTGTGTGAGTCCATTATATAATATACCTATGCCATGTGCATGTTTGGATATTTTCATGTAACATTTTAAGGCATGCTTCTGAACCATTCATAACAACCACCTCAACTGCGAATGAAACACGATCACTAAAATGCTTTCAATGAGTATACATGTGATTATCATGCAAGATAAAATCACTATTGCTCTCAAAAAGATTATCTTTAGTTCTCCAATATATCCTTCAAAGATAAACATATAAGCTGTAACATCTGTGCATTTCCATAGTAATTTTTCCCCATATGGTAATCACACTACTGCAAGTACATTGAGAAAGATAAAGCATTTTCTGAGAAAAGATCAAAGCCTTAGTACATGTTAATAAAAGTAATATGTCCTGTGGTACAGCAATAGCAATTGAAAATGGCTACTACAGATGTAGCCGTCTTTACCTTGACTTGTAAAGCATTTAATAAACAATGGCTAGATCTCTTATCTTGACTTTTTCAATGACTTTTCATTGGCTTTTGTTGTGTGATATCGCGCTGCAGCAAACTATCAGAGACAAGTTAAAGATGGCTACTTCTGAATGTTACTGGTGTTTGGATTCCTACCTTGACTAATGTCAGACGGACAGTGGACTCCCAACAGTGCAACTGCACCGCTATGTAACTATGTTTCAAGGTTCAAGTCAGCTGATTAGGAAAACATGTATAGGACCTTCAGCATCTGTGATCACTGATGCAATAATAAACCATATAGTTATAACTGATTCTGTGATTATAAAATTGCAAGGGTCTACATCAGGAATGCCAATGCAGTATCAGTAACAGGTAAGTGAAGTATTCGAAATAGGGTGCTTGACGAATGGAGTACCTGCCATAGAGGTAACCCATGTGGTTTCTATGAGTCCACTGGAGAGAGGGGGTCCATTCATAGTTGGCTGATTTTCATGAGTGGTGAAAAACTGAAGATAAATGTGGTTTCTATAGCTAAAATTAAATTTGAAAAAATATATCTAAGTTACGTGCAAAAGATATAATAATGACTAGATTCTAACTCAGATACGTGGAAGTCTCTAGTTGAGGAATATATTTTTAAATAAATCCGTCCTTATTTTGAATCATTAGTCCCCAAAAATATTTTTTAAATATTTCTTCCTGTTTTTTACATTTTCTATAATGCATTCAAAAAAAAGAAAAGTAATAATAAAAAAATGCACTAACTGTTTTTTTCTTGGTAAGAAAAACAATCTGGAGAGCAGTAAGGCATAAATATTCATCACTGCTTTTCCACACTGATTCATCTTTCCTGTTCTGCATCATGCTGAATTAGTCCATTATTCACACCATGACTACGGCATATTAAAAAGAAACAACATTTTTAATATAAAAATCTGGTTTTAAAAATGGCAGAAAAACAAGATGCCTTTATAGATCTTTTTATACGTCTAATGTTATATGCAGTAAGTTATTCATTGAGATCTTATGACTTGCAAATAAAAATGATCATTAGTAAAACAATCTGTGAGATAACAATCGCGCCTTTTAATCATCAACCCAACATCTGGGAACTGCTTGGCATTGGTCTATGGAAATATTGAGGGTCAGTTCTATTATGTATAGGAAAACTCTTGTTAGTTATTAGAGAATCTTTGCAATTCTTTATGCTGTTATGTGAGATTGCATGGCTTATGTTGACCTAAATTGTACTGCTTGTAACTCATAAATGTCATATAGCTGCATTTGTGGTGTACTTAGATAAGCAGGTACATAAAGTATGTGCTCAAGCAGATTAATAGTCCTTCTGAATAACCAGGAACAGAACATAATTGCCACATAATAGTCCATCCATGTTGTATTTAATGCATCGCCATCAAATGTAAAAGCATCTGAAAACAAATAGAAATTAACTGGTCTATGCCCATGTGGGTTTGGCTAATACTTGTTGCACATACTTTGCCTATTTACCTTTAACAGGCCTCATGGCCACTGTCTCAAAATGTCTCGTGATCTATTGTTTTAGGGACAATTGGTGATGTGAATGCAGAAGAAAAAACTTATGGAAGGTGATTTGGCAACTGGAAATACAGGTGTAAAAAATGTGCCGATATGCACAATCTCCCCTTGAATTTAAATGGAGTTCCCACCCGTCTCACCCTTGAAGAAATCCGGGGATAATTTAAGGTGAGGATCACAACACTATACCCTGGTTGGGTTATGCTTAGGAGGCCACAACAGGTTGGACATTGGCTATAACAGCCAATGTGAAATCTCCTAGTTTTTTTTTTCCACCGTGATTCTGACTTTCTCGCTTAGTGATCTTGAGTAACCCACATGGCGGATAGTGATATAGGTCAGTACAGAAGGTCCCCGTTGGTCATCTTTGCATCTTTGAATATGCAATGTAGGTCATTTGGGAGACCGACAGCTGTCCTGTGGTCAGATGGTGGCAGGCAGGGCTTAGCTGGCATCTAATGTATGGGAGCACGGCTTGCAAAACGCATAAGATAGAACATGTTCTATCTTTTGAGGTACAATTCTATGGCACGGACACCTATCCATAGCGATATGGAAAGGTGTCAGTGGCCAATAGAACCGAACGGCTCCGTAATTGCCATACCCCTTAAACTCTTAAGCTCCAGATGCAAAAAAATGCAAAGAGTGCTGAATTTTGGTGGACAGAGTCTTTAATTTTTAGGCCTTCCATAAAGGGATGTTATCGAATTGCTTGCAATAGTGTCTCCATCACAAGGATGAAGAGGCTCAGTGAGGGGAGACAGGCCTATTGACTATTTTGTATGATGAATATAGGAGACAAAGTGCCGTTGATCCTGACCTTTGCACTCAAGTTGTTATGTAATAACATGATCGCAGAAACAAAGGCAGAAGGAAAACCAAACTTCTCAAGTACCCTTTCCAAACAGAGCCAACTAATCTGAGAAGAACTAATAGAATATTTTCATCTGTGGCATAATGAATTGTGTGCACGGTCCTATTTGCATTGTGTTTGCCTGCCCTTCCAGGAACAAAACCAGGCTGTTCAGGGCTATTCAACAATGGAAGAAGATCTCTTATCCGCTGTGCCAGGAGTTTCTCCCAAAACTACATTGAGTAGAGAGATGGGGCGGTAACTCACAAATTTTTCCAGGTCTTTGCCCTCTTTAGGGAGAATCGTGATAGTAGTCCCGGTAAGGAATGCTGAGCACCAGTTTGTTATATGAGGAAGAAGAGTAGGGAGCTGAATGGTAGGCCATTTGGTCCCAGGCTATTCTCATGGACATCGAGGCACTAATGTCAAAGATTTATTGAGAGGAGATAGGCCTTAACTATTTGAGACAATCCAGTTTAGTAAGGCCAGGAAGAATGAGGGAGCTCAGAAATGAGCTCCTTGTGTGTGTGTGTGTGTGTGTGTGTGTGTGTGTGTGTGTGTGTGTGTGTGTCTCTGGGTTCAAAGGTGACAAAATTGATTTTAAATTATATAAGAAATGGAAAAATGTCTTAAATTGATCCGCAATCTGTTCTGTACGAACAAATTTTAGACCAGAGTCTGTCACTGTGGATTTAATATAAGAGGAGTCTTTTTCCTTTTCAACAGATGTGACATGAGCTTATTCACTCTGTCCACATAGGCATAATATTTAAATTTACCATATTGAAATTGTTTAGCTGACTTAAGGTTGAGATGATTTGGGAGTTAGCGCCTAAATTTATTTTGGGACTAAGATTAAGGGATTAAGATTTTTTATAGATGGTCTCTAATAATAAAATTTGGGCAAGTAGAGAGTTCATTATTTCCCATGGGTCTCTTTTTACTTTAGCTCCTAACGCGATCTATTCCCCTGGATGAACGCTTTATGCGTCTCCCATAGTATTGATTGTGAGATGCCATCTGTATTGTTAAGTTTAAAGAAAGAACTAAGTTTATCCTCTAAAGCAGAGACCACAGAATCTCTGTCCGTTTACGTTTCGTTCAAATGCCAAGTCCAAGTCTTGGCTGAGAGTTTATTAAAGAAAAGTCTCGCAGACACTCGAGAGTGGTCCGTAAATGTAATGTGATTAGACATATATTGAACAATATCCTAGCATCGAGCTGTCATACCATTTTCTGTGAATAAAACAGTATTCTCATACATATATATATATATATATATATATATATATATACATATATATATATATATATATGTGTGTGTGTGTGTGTGTGTATATAATTTACACTGATTTATGAATTGTAACATGCAACTTCTGTAAATAGCAGTAAAAAGGTCAAGAAACGGACACTTAAAGAACCTTTAGACAATTACAATGTGCCTTATAACAGGCTATCACCAGAATATTTACTGTATTCAATTATCAAAGGGTATTACGGTTTCAGAAAATAAAGTTGATTTTTTTTGTATAATAAAAAGTTATACGATTTTCCAATTTCCATTCTGTATTAATTCCTCATGGCTTTCAAGATCTCCACTTGCTGTCATTCAATAGGAACCTTTATTGTATACTTGCAGGAAAGAAAAATTGTCCTGGTCATCTGATAGACACACAGGTGCTCGGCTTATTACAGTACAATTATTAGAGCTGTGCACCTGTAATGAATAACCTTTATTTGCTGAATTTGTAATACCCCTTTCTGATACTGAACTAAGGTAGTTGCTCCATATGTAAAGTTTCTGCATCTCTGTCCTTTAGGGTTCATGTACATGACAATATTACAGCTACATACAATTTTACATGTTTATGGGGCCACACCATACCTCAGTATGTCTCAGATTTGATATGGCATATGGAGTTTCAATTAATTCATATGGAATCCAACAGAAAATAAAAAAATATTGGATACAAAGTTATTCCCTCCTGAAAACATTTATTCTAGGGGAGAATATCTCCGTTATATGGTGCCAGAGGGAGCACCATACGATGACACGAAGACTACAGTGCTTCAGTAAGGGCTACAAGCCCCGATCAAGCCATTTTTTTTAAAGCTTTGGATGCAACTATCCAAACCATATGTTGTGTTCACTTCTTTGTCATTCTTTTATATGAGCCTTGGTCAAGTCTTTTTAATTCAGTGTCATTTATAGTAAAAGGCAATGACTATCCATATAGAAAAAGGGGAGGTAAAGAAAACCATACTTTACCAGTCTGCCTGGCTTAAGAGGGGAGGTAGATTTGAAAGAAATTAAAAAAACATATACTATTGAGAAATACACTATATAGCCAAATGTATGTGGACACTCCTCCTAGTTATTGAGTTCAGGTGCTTCAATCACACCCATTGCAAACAGGTGCACAAAATAAAGCACATAGCAAGGCAATCTTCATAGACAAACCGTAATAGCAGTACTTCTTACAGAAGGGACCAGTAGTATTAAACGTGGCACTGTCTAACTTTGCCACAAGTCATGCTAACTTTGCCACAAGTCAGTTTGTAAAATTTCTGGTCTACTACATCTGCCACGGTGAACTGTAAGTGCTATTATTATGAAATGGAACAATCTAGCAGTAAGAGCAGCTCAGCCAAAAATCTGTAGAGCATGTAAAGGCACAGAGTGGGGCTGTCGAGTGCTGAAGTGCATGGCATATAAAAATCGCCTATTCTTAGTTGCATCACTCTACCACTACAGAGTGCCAAATTGTGCCTGGAAGTCACATCAGCACAAGAACTGTGCGTTGGGAGATTCATGAACTGGGTTTTCATGGTTGAGCAGATGTACACAAGGTTAAGCTCACCATGCACAATGCCAAGCATCGGCTGGGGTGTTGGACTGCCGCTGGACTCTGGAGCAATGGAAGCGTGTTCTCTGGAGTGATGAATCATATTTCACTATCTGCCAGTCAGATGGACATTTTAGTGGAGGAGGGATAATAGTGTGGGGCTGTTTTCAGGATTTGCGCCAGGCCGCTTATTTCCAGCGAAGGGTAATGTTAATGCTACCACATATATAGACATTTTAGACAATTGCATGCCTCCAACTTGTGGCAGCAGTTTGGGAAAGTCCCTTCCCTGTTCCAGCATGACTATGCCCCTGTGTACAAAATTAGGTCCATAAAGACATGGTTTGATGATTTTGGTTTGGAGGAACTCGAATGGCCTGAACAAAGCCTTGACTTTCACCCCATCAAAAACCTTTGGAATAGATTGGAATGCCAATTGTGAGCAAGACCTTACCCTACAACATAAGTGGCTGACCTCACAAATGCTCTTTTGATTGACTGGGCACTAATTCCCACAGACTTATTTAAAATCTTATAGAAAGCCTTCCCATAAGAGTGGAACCAGTCCTAGCCACAAAAAAGTTGACCCAAATCAATATTAAACAACCATGGTTTTGGAATTGGGATGGCCAACAAGCTCATATAGGTGTGACGGTCAGGTGTCCACATATTTTTGGCCGTATAGTGAAGTAACTGTAGTCTTTGAGTACATAGATATAGATCAAGTGGATCAAAAGTACTTACAATAATTCTGCTAGAAATACCGGAAAAATTGTGAATGCGCAATAACCCAGAGCACCCAATTAGAGATGAGCGAACTTATGAAAAGTTCGATTCGGCAGGTTCGCCGAATTTCGTGAAAAAGTTCGATTCGGACCGAACTAGTTCTGACCGAACCTGTAATACAAGAAAGCCCCTAAAAATCGTGTATAACACTGTTTAAAAGCCCTAGAAGCCCTGTATAACACTCTTAGGTCACCCATGAGTGTATCCAAGTACTTTTGAGCAGTCTTTAAGGCAAAGTTAGTGTCAAAGTTACGCCAACATGTATGGCTATAGGAAAACGGATGGGATACGGTGATAACTAACAGAAACCACTGCACTTGTGCATGTTGTATGCTTAATGCATTGTTAAAAAAGGTACAAAAATTAACCATTTTAGGCGGCTGATGCCTGCCAGGGTTCATACATATAAGGTGGTAAAAGAAGAAGCAATGGCTTTTGACAAGCCCTCAAAAAATTTACCCTTTATGGTGGCAGATGCCTGCCGGGGTTCTTCCATACATGGATGTAAAAGCAACAAGCAATGACTTTTGACAAGCACTCCAAAAATTGACCCTGTTTATTGGCAGATGCGGCTTGCTCTCTGAGGAGAGAGGAGGTGCTTTGTTTTTGGGTGTGGTGTTTTTTGTGTATACCTTCTCGGGGACTCTGCCTTATTACCTGCCCAGGTTTATTACACCTGCTTGGGCTAGCAGAGTGCCCCGAGGGGGGCTCCATCTGGAGATGGAGTCCCGGTCCTCCACCCTCCGGAGTAGGCCGGTGGGGGGTGGAGGGACATCCCAGCCGGCTGGGAAAGCTCAGCCAGCCCCAGGGGAGAGGAGGACATCGCGGGGCTGCAGCAATGTGGCCTCATCCCCCCAAGCGGCTGGGGCATCGCAGCATGCCGCCAGGAGAGCAGAGGTAACGGAGCATGGAGAAGCAGGACCGGAACACCATGGCTGCAGGGACCTCGTGGAGTGGGGGTCACTGAGGCCGGGAGAAGAGGCCACTACTTTTGGCTCCCGCCTGGTGGCCCACCTCGAGGAATATAAAGTCCTGGGGAGGTCCCTGCAGCGATTCCGAGGAGACCTAACAGTGGCCCGGCAGAGAGCGGCAAAATCCTCCGGCAGCAGGAGGGCCAAATACTCGGCACAGGTCCGCTCCCTGCTGCGGGAGGTAAAGGAGGTAGAAGACAGGAGAGCCGCAATCTTGGAAGGGGGAGGAGCTTTCTCAGAAAAACTGCGCAACGACGACAGGTTTCTGCAAATGGCTGGATTAAGCCAGGAAGAAAAAAAAAAAAAACTGACAGCAAGCAGAGGAAGTAAACAAGCAAGCAGAGGTACTTCAGATGTGGAAACTCCTGACATACCAATGCCGTTCCCGGCACGCAACGAGGCGGGTGCAGAGACACCAAGCCAGGCGGGGGAAGCCTCCATCAGCGGGATCGTGCCAAATGTGGTGCGGCCACCAGATTCGGGGAGCAGCTCCAGGTCCGAGGGGGATCACCCCCCTGGTCTGATGACCCAAATCTGCAACCAGGAGTCCCCCATGTCGCTGGAGAGGTTTAGTTTTGGATCGGAGCTGCCCCCGGAAGAGGAAGAGAGGAGTGCGGCATCGGAGCGGAGACGGAGGAAAAAACTAAAACAGAAACAGATGGAAGAACGGCGGAAAGAGGTGAGGCTGGTATATGTGCACGGGTCTCCCCTGCACTCCGGGCCAGAAGAGATTATGGTCCGACGTGCAGGACCCGCAAACCCCCCAGCCCCGGCTTCTGCAGTGGAGTCAGGGCGGGAAAGCGGGGAGATAACATCGAGGGCGGGCAAGATGGCGCCGGACGCCACTCACTGTGAAGTGGGCGGCGCTGGCTGTCAGAGCGCTGCAGGGGGCGTGGCCCCAGTCCCGGCTGACGGCGAGCCCCGGAGACCGGTGTGCGGTGTGAGACGCATACCGGAGGAGGGGGCGGACCGGAAGTCGGGGGCACCGCTGTCCCGCGGGCCGGGTGCCTGCAACGTGGCCGGTCCGGTCGCACCGACTAGCGGGCCCCCTGACGCCTCGGACAAGGGTGTAGCCGAAGCCTCTGCTGGAGGCGGAGCCAGACACTCCTGTATGGAGGAGAGGAGTGACCTGGCTAGTAAACACACGGAGCGGCCGCTGCTATGCAGGTCGGCAAGTGAAAGGGGCGGAGCCGGCCACTCCAGAGTGGAGGAGGGGAGTGGCCTGGCTGACAAATGCATAGAGCGGCCGCTGCAAAGCAGCTCATCATATGAAATGCTGATTGAAGCAGAAAACAACATGGTGAAGAATAAAGTTAATAATAGAGTGAATAAAAATGTAAATGTAAATAAAAATACTAATGAAAATGCAAGTGTAAAAAAAAATGTAAATAATGAAAATATAAATGAAGAAGGGCCTCTCCCTGCCCTGGCAAGTGACATGGACACCAATGATGCGGAGGGTTGCGTGGAGGTGCCGCTTATGTCATCTGGCGGCCCCTCCAAAGTTGTGCCTGATGATGCAGAGGTGGGGGTTGGGGTCAGGGCAGGGAAGGCAAAGGAAAAACGTAATAATGTGGAACCTGGCTTGGCCAAAAGGGTGTTAGGATCACGGGAGGATGTTTCAGCCGGAAGTGTGGGGGGGCCTGGCGCTCCTCTGCCCAGTGCCCCGAGCAGGACTTATGCCGGGGTAGTGGGGGGGGGACCGTCGGCCCGCCCGCCCTCGTCCTCGGGCCCTGGGGAGGGTAACTTGCAACAGCGCCTCCTGCAGGCCTTAAGGGAGGGGAAGCAGTCCCTAACCATAGAGGGTGTGCAGAGGGATCTATCCTTCTGGATAGATAGGTACGGGTTAGAGGCCTTCCGAGAGAAAAGAGGAGATCGAGATCAGTGGTCACTCCCAACAACCGGGCAGGCTGTGGTCAGGAGGAATGTGGTCCGTCTCCGGTGGCATGGCAATGAAATCTGTCCCCCCAGAAAAACGGTGGTGGAGCTGCTGCTGGGGATGGGCTTCAGGGCGCGTGACATCTTTGCCCTGATACATCCTCATGGCTCAGCTGAGTTCGACATCAGCTTTGTTCAACCGGGAGGCCTAGAGGTCTTCTGGGGGAATTATGAGCTGGTGAGGGACGAGCCCGGCTGGCGGGATTTTGCTGCACAAGCAATATCCCGTCAGAATGGTCTCAAGAAGGTGACCGTTCTCACCCGTAACTAATCACTTTCTTGCGTTGACATCATGACCTGGCTAAGTCGGTATGGGGAAGTAGCGGAGATGCCCAGCAAGAACCTGGACGAGTTTGGCATCTGGTCGGGGGCCTGGACGTTTATGGTGAAACTTAAACGTCTGGGGCAAACTGTGTCCCACATCCCATCTTCTGCTTTCCTTGGGAGGGATCGTATCCTGGTCTTCTACCAGGGGCAACCGAGGCTGTGTCACCGGTGTGGCGACCCCTCGCATTTGAGTGCAGCCTGCACTGTGCGGAAGTGCGCTCATTGTGTGACCAGATTAGGTGTCACCTGTGTGGTGACTTAGGTCACCCATTCAGTAGGTGTCCCCGCTCCGTGGTCAATGCCGTCGCCGGGCCTGCAGGAGGAGAGAGTGGGGTGGCTCCTGTGGGTGAGGGGGCATTGTTCCGTTCCAGGCCGCAGCACTTTTAGTGCTGTCCTCAGTGTCAGAGAGGCAGTGGAGCGGGGAAATTCTGGCCAGTGGAAGGGGTACGTCCTGTCCTTGGACCTGGCCAAAGCGTTTGACCGAGTGAATCACGAGTATCTATGGTCGGTCCTTCTGAGGTATGGTCTGCCGGGAGGGTTTGTCAATTGGCTCCAGACCTTATACGCTGGGGCAGAGACTTTCGCGCTGGTTAACGGTTGGGTTGGAACCCCCTTTGAGGTTGGGTCTGGTGTCCGCCAGGGCTGTCCTCTGAGTCCCCTGCTATATGTGTTTGCAATTGACCCTTTTTTAAGAAGTGTTGACCGTGGACCATTGGCGTGGATCGAGGTCGGCTTGGAAGGGCTGGAAGCCACTCAGAGGGTGGTTGCATACGCGGATGACGTCTCCATTTTGGTCTCCTCGCAAGGGGAGGCGGAGTGGGTGATGTCAGAAGTGGAATGTTACTCACAGGCATCTGGGTCCAAGGTTAACCGTGACAAGTGCGTGAGTCTCTGGCTGGGGGGAGGAGATCCTAGTTTTGGTCTCCTGGACACCCTTCCAGAGCCTCAGGGGTCTGCAAAGATCTTTTATTAGTGGAATTTGGCCCGGGTTATTATCCCAAGAAAAACTGGGATGGCAGGCTAAAGTTAGTTGCCCAGAAGGTCGACCAATGGAAGGGTTGGTCCTTAACCCTTAGAGAAAGGGTTCACTTGGCCAAAGCTTACCTGGTGCCCATGTTGCTCTACCTTGGCAGTGTGTGCATCTTGCCAGAACCTCTCTGGGCTCGGGTCTATAGCCTGTTCTTCCAACTGTTATGGGGGAACAGGCTCAACCTAATTAAGAGAGAAGTTACGTATCGACCAAGGAAACTAGGAGGGTTAGGTATGGTTAACCCAGTGGTGTTCCTAGTGAACACCTTTGTTAAGATCAATATGGCAAACCTCTGGCAAGAGAGGGCTCCTTGGTGGATTCTCTCCTGCAGGGAGTGGTTTCAGCCCTTCTTCCAGGAATGGGAGAGAGGAGGCCAAGTGAAAGACCTGCGCACACCCCACGGACATCTCCCGGCTTATGCCGCCCTGGTCTTGAAGATGGTACGCCGGTGGGGTCTCGAGGTGTGGGAGATCAGGACCATGCCGAGGAAATTCCTCGACAGAAGGGTTCTGATGACCCACTTCCAGAAGCCCCTGGCACTCAAGGACTGCCCAAGTAGTGACCTCGGGGAGGGATTAAAACTTTTAAATTCGGTGAGGATTCCCCAGAAGTTTTGGGATCTGACTTGGCGCTGCTTCCACGGGAGACTGTACGTAAGGGGCAATTTGAAGTACAGAAACACTGACGACAGAGGATGTCCTCGGGAGGAGTGTAGCGATACACTAGAGAGTATGGAGCATTTCCTGCTTCATTGGCCCTTTAATGCAGAGGTGTACAAAAGGGTGGGTGCCTCCATCAGCTGGCTCGGCTTAGCCAACCTCTCCTACGCCGGGTGGGCTTATGGGATGTTCGGAGACCTAGGTGGTAGGGACCGTAACACTTCTTTTTTAGTTAGCATAGTGGTTAGGTACTTTACCTGGAACGCACAGTGTTTAGTATCTACGCAGAGCAAAATCCTTCTGGTGGAAGAGGTTGTAGGGAACATCATCGGTGACCTGGTGAAGGTACATTCTTTGGAGGTTGATAGACTGGGAGCATCCAAAGCCTCTCGCCTATGGAGGGGCTTTTCTTTTGGGGTGCCTTAGGGTATTGACCTTCGGGGGGAGGGGGGGCTCATCTGGCTCGTCTGGGGGGGGGGTCCGCCCTCGCTTAGGCACAAAAAAATTAAGCGATAGGGAAAACAATAGGGAAAGGAGGGCGAGTTTAGGGCTAGATCAAACATAGGGTAAGAGAAGGGACAGCATTAGGGGAAATCGATAGAGGAAGCTATAGGGAATGGTGTCGGCGTGGGTGGATCCTATCCCCGGGGGGGTCGGGTGGGTCTCTTTCTCCTCTTTCTGGTGGTAGGCTGGGATTGTGCACGGCAGAGTTTTTTGTTTTCAGTGCATAAAGGCAGTATAAAGGCTTACAGGAACCGAACTTGGCGCTTTCGGGTTGTGTTTTTGTTGTTATATATATGCGAGGGAGAGTGACAGGGGTTTAGATAGGTTGGGTGGGGGAATTGGGGGGTGTGGGTAGGATTATATTGATTCTTCTTTTTCTCCCGCTCAGGCTCGGACTATGCAGAACATGAGAGGACATGGGGCGAGGGTCTGAGTGGGAGGTTTACGGTGTGGTGGCGGAGGCCAACATCAGGACTAAGCGGACATGAGAGGACATGAGGCGGGGTGTTGGCCTGGTGTGGTGAAGGGTTAGTTCAAGTTAGAATTAGGGTTAGTATATATATATATATATATATATATATATATATATAATAAAAATGTAAACAAAAAAAAACAAAAAAAAAAAAAAAATTAAAATTAAAAATAAATATATATAAAGGTATATAGGTGGAAGTGCATATAGGTGTATATATATTCTTATGTATATGTGGGTGTATATGAAAGTGTGTTGTATATAAATATGGGTATATATGTTGGGAGGTTTGACACATTCCGGCTGATTGTTTCAAATGAGTACGGAATGGAGTGAGTGGGGGCGAATGGATACTGGGAGGTGGCGGGGGGGAAACGATAAAGGTTGAATGCGGATGAGTGTAGCTGGATGAGGAATTGGCCAAGTCCAGGAATATTGAGGAATACAGTGATGTATTAAGAAGTATGTATATAATGTCTCATGTTTATGTTTGTATATGTTTTATTTTGGTTATGTTTTACATCGGTTGATGTTGTTGTTATGTTTTTTACTTTTCTAATAAAACAAAGTGTTCCATACATGGATGTAAAAGCAACAA
Organism: Rhinoderma darwinii; assembly: GCF_050947455.1. Lineage (NCBI taxonomy): Eukaryota > Metazoa > Chordata > Amphibia > Anura > Rhinodermatidae > Rhinoderma > Rhinoderma darwinii. The sequence goes on from NC_134687.1 coordinate 229,132,135, forward strand.
GCAATGGCTTTTCACAAGCCCTCCAGGCCTGCTTGTAGCAGACGGCAGTGGAGGTGTATTGGTGGTAGTAGAGGTAGCCAACACAGACAGCAAGGGTGGTAGACTGGTAGTAGCAGCACATTAAAAAAATGAGACTGGACGACAGTCACAGGACAAAGCCCTGTGGTGGGGCAGGCCTGCTTGTAGCAGACGGCAGTGGAGGTGTATTGGTGGTAGTAGAGGTAGCCAACACAGACAGCAAGGGTGGTAGACTGGTAGTAGCAGCACATTAAAAAAAGAAACTGGACGACAGTCACAGGACAAAGCCCTATGGTGGGGCAGGCCTCAGGCCTGCTTGTAGAAGATGGGCGGCAGTGGAGGTGTATTGGTGGTAGTAGAGGTAGCCAACACAGACAGCAAGGGTGGTAGACTGGTAGTAGCAGCACATTAAAAAAAGAGACTGGACGACAGTCACAGGACAAAGCCCTGTGGTGGGGCAGGCCTGCTTGTAGCAGACGGCAGTGGAGGTTTATTGGTGGTAGTAGAGGTAGCCAACACACTCAGCAAGGGTGGTAGACTGGTAGTAGCAGAACATTAAAAAAAGAGACTGGACGACAGTCACAGGACAAAGCCATGTGGTGGGGCAGGCCTGCTTGTAGCAGACGGCAGTGGAGGTGTATTGGTGGTAGTAGAGGTAGCCAAAACAGACAGCAAGGGTGGTAGACTGGTAGTAGCAGCACATTAAAAAAAGAGACTGGACGACAGTCACAGGAGACAGGACAAAGCCCTGTGTTGGGGCAGGCCTGCATGTAGCAGACGGCAGTGGAGGTGTATTGGTGGTAGTAGAGGTAGCCAACACAGACAGTAAGGGTGGTAGTAGTAGTAGCAGCACATTAAAAAAAGAGACTGGACGACAGTCACAGGACAAAGCCCTGTGGTGGGGCAGGCCCCAGGCCTGCTTGTAGCAGACGGGCGGCAGTGGAGGTGTATTGGTGGTAGTAGAGGTAGCCAACACAGACAGCAAGGGTGGTAGTAGTAGTAGCAGCAGCACTTTAAAAAAAGAGTGGACAGGACAGAATCCCATAGTAGCAGGCGGCAGCAGCAGCAATGTCAGATCTAATCAGTGGCATCAGGCACAGGGGTTTTAAAATCCTCACCGATCCACGCTTGATTCATTTTCAGAAACGTGAGATTTTCCAAGCTGTTGGCGGACAATCTTGTTCGCTTAGGGGTGATGAAGCCCCCTGCCGCGCTGAATACCCTCTCTGACGCTACACTGGAGGGTGGACAAGACAGTACACCCATGGCAAACTGGGCCAGTTCTTGCCAATGATCCAATCTGCTGACCCAGAAGTCCATGGGGTCTGGGATCAGCATTTCTTACGAAGAAAGGGCACAGTCCAGGTACGAGTGAACCTGGTTGTTTAGGTGCTGCACCTGTTAATGGTGAACATCCCTTTGGTGACTACGATGTGTGTCAGGTCGGGGTATTGGATGTAAAAATGTTGTCATCATATTTTCCAAACTGAATTGGCTGCTGCTGCTGCTGCCGCTGCTGCCGCGGCTGCCGCCTATTGCAGAGGTAGCTCTGCCAGAGGCGGTGGAACGATGAGACAGTGGGGAGCGGAGAGTGGCCCCCCCGGTCAGACATGCTTGCAGCAGGTGTTTGCCGTTTGAAAGCCGTGACAAGCTGGCTGCATAGCTTCTCTCGATAATAAGCCAATTTTGCCTCCCTCTCGGAAGGCGCAAAAAACTCCCCCATTCTGGCTTTATACCGAGGGTCTAAAAGTGTGGCTATCCAGTACTCATCTCTTTGCTTCATGCTAACAATACGACAGTCAGCGCGCAAGTAACAAAGCATACAGCTCGCCATCCTGGCCAGCGTTTCAGGGGGCCCGGTTGGTTCCATCTCCGCCCCATACTGCCATGGTTGTCCATCATCAAGGTCGTCGTTAGACTCGTCATCACCACCATCACTGTCATGTTGTGCGGCTGCCTCGTCCCCTATCACTTCCTGTGATACCATCTCCAAATCCAGCTCCTCTTCAGGTCCTGTTTCCTCATCCTCATCCTCCTCCTCCTCCTCAACATCCATAGCCAGATGTGATCCTTCCTCCATCCTTTGCTGAATCATCGTTCATTCCGCTAGCGTCACGGCTCACAAATCGTGTGGCCTCTTCAAAGGGCCTCAAAACGCGACATGCGTCTCTAACCAGCTGCCAGTGCCTGAGCTCAAAATTACACTGGCTCCAAACGCTGCCCGTCTGCTGCATCAGGAAATCATTCACGGCTTTCCGCTGTTAGTACAGACGGTCCAACATGTGCAGGGTGGAATTCCAGCGTGTTGGAATGTCGCAAATCAAGCTGTATTCTGGGAGATTGTTTTGATTCTGCAAGTCCAGGAGGGCATGCTTAAAGGCATACAAACGTCTAAAGCGAACGCAAACCCTCCTGGACATGGCCAGCACACCCTTCAAACCAACATATGACTTTAAGAAGCGTGTTATGACCAGATTGATCACATGTGCCATGCAAGGAGCGTGTGTCAGGTGACCTAGACGCAGTGCAGCCACAACGTTCTTGCCGTTATCAGAGACAACATTGCCCAGTGTGAGTTTCAGAGGAGACAGCCAGCGTGCGATTTCCTCCTTGATGCACAGCAGCAGCTCCTGCCCTGTGTGGCTTTTTTCGCCCAGGCTCAGCAGGTGTAAGACAGCGTTGTAGCGCTTCACCTTGCACCTATGAAAAGAGAAGGGAGGAGGAGTGGAAGATACGCTGTGTCCTGTCGAGGACGGGAAGACCTCCAAGGAGGAAGGCAAGGAGGAGGAGGAGGAGGATGGTAGGCGCCTGGTGTCCGGAGTTGAACCAGAAAGATACAAGCGTGGAGGTGGTAATGCCTGGCATTGCTGCGGTGGTGCATCGGACTGCAAAATATTGACCCAGTGGCCCGTGAAAGACATGTACTGTCCCTGCCCATAGTTGCTGCTCCACGTGTCGCCGGTGGCATGTACCCTGCTGCACACGGATAATTGCAAGGACTGGCACACCTTTTCCTCCACATGCTTGTGCAAGGCAGGGACAGCTGTTTTGGAGAAGTAATGTCGGCTAGGTATTCGCCACCTAGGCTGAGCGCACGCCATCAATTGCTTGAAGCCGGCGGAGTCGACCAGGTGGTACGGCAGCGACTGCACCACCAACAACTTAGCCAGGTGTGAATTAAGCCGCACGACAAGTGGATGACTGGGTATATATTGTTGCTTATTGGACAACGATTCCGTAATGGATAACTGACGGGACGTAGGAGGAGCACTAGATGACAGTGTTGATGATGATGACAACGACATGGTGGATAAGGCCTGGCTACTACTTAGATGACAGGGACTCGGAGCAGCAGCAGCAGCTGCAGAGGGGTCTTCATTTGATGTACATGATGATGGTGGGGCATGTCGATTGTCCCACATGGCCTTGTGATGCCGCTCCATGTGTTTATGTAGAGCGGTAGTTCCTACATTGCTGCCCTGCCGACGCCTTACTTTCTGCTTGCAGATACGGCACTGTGCCATGTTTTCGTCCTCCGGGAAGGTACAGAAAAATTGCCACACGGCAGAGTACCGTAAAGAGGTAGTACCACGTCCACCACCACCACCACCACCATCCGAGCTTGCCCCTTGTCTGGCAGGCTTTTTTCGGGAGCCTACACCAGCATCAGTGTCGCCGTCACCGGCTCCTGAGCTGACCCTACCGCTGCAACGTTTTGCAGATTGACTTCTGCCCCTACCTCGGCTTGGCTGTTTATCACGGCCAGTGCCGCCACCACTACCCTCCTCCTCTGACGCCGTCATCACCTCGTCACCTGGTTCCCACGTCCTGTCTAAAACAACATCATCATCATCATAGCCTTCCTCATCATCCCCGCCACTTCTGTCACTGTGTTGTGAATGTGATGTGACATCATGGTGGGCTCCATGCCCCCCCTCATTACTGCGTCTGCCACCACGGCTACCACCACCAACACCCCCACTACCGCAGCTATGCGTCTCGGACACCGCTTCCACCTCCACCACTGCCGCAACACACTCCGTTGGCTGACTCGCGGAAAACAAATCATCATCATCACTATGTTGTTCAGTATCTTCCTTCGCACCCGAGGAGATGTCTCTTAGGACAGATGGCTACCCGCTAGGAAGGGGGAGCGAAGACATAGATGATGGAATGGAAACGCTAGAAATACCTATATTACTACTGTCACTGTGCCAAGGAACTGTAGAGGATCTGGAATCCAACGAAACCTGTCTTGAAGCCAGATCGTCAGAGTCTTCCTGCTGAGATGACCGCGAGCCAGCCAACCAGTCCACAATGGCCGTATTGTCTAAAGTAACCCGCCCACATGAGGAGATGGACAAGTCTGGCTTGCTGATACTGCTACTACTACCAGCAGGCACATGTCTGCTGCTACTAGTGGAACTGGGCACATGTCTTGTGCCACAAATGCTGGTACTGAGTCTGGCACCAACAGATCCAACATTTGGACTGGAAGAGGAGACGGCATGGGTGTTTTTTCCTCTACCCCGTCCTTTCACAACCTTTTTTTTACCAGATATTTCACTGCTGGAGTGCAGCAAGTTGAATCAAAACCTGTGGGATGAGCCCCTTCTAAAAGCGTATTCACACACTGACACTGGCTTGGCAAATGGCAATGAATGAGAATTTCTATCAGCCACGCCGCAGTGCACTCAGGGAATGCTGGGCCTTGTAGAACTACTACTACTACTACTACTACTACTACTACTACTACTACTACTACTACTACTACTACTACTACTACTACTACAAAGGCTGCCTGTATTGCAAGTTGTATTGTTATTTGTTTGTTATGTTAACGGCCGGGGATGAGCCCCTTCTAAAAGCGTATTCACACACTGACACTGGCTTGGTAAATGGCAATGAATGAGAATTTCTATCAGCCACGCCGCAGTGCACTCAGGGAATGCTGGGCCTTGTAGTACTACTACTACAAAGGCTGCCTGTATTGCAAGTTGGATTGTTATTTGTTTGTTATGTTAACGGCCGGGGATGAGCCCCTTCTAAAAGCGTATTCACACTGACACTGGCTTGCCAAATGACAATGAATGAGAATTTCTATCAGCCACTGTGCACTCAGGGAATGTTGGGCGTTGTAGTACTACTACAAAGGCTGCCTGTATTGCAAGTTGGATTGTTATTTGTTTGTTATGTTAACGGCCGGGGATGAGCCCCTTCTAAAAGCGTATTCACACACTGACACTGGCTTGGAAAATGGCAATGAATGAGAATTTCTATCAGCCACGCTGCAGTGCACTCAGGGAATGCTGGGCCTTGTAGTACTACTACTACTACTACTACTACAAAGGCTGCCTGTATTGCAAGTTGTATTGTTATTTGTTTGTTATGTTAACGGCCGGGGATGAGCCCCTTCTAAAAGCGTATTCACACACTGACACTGGCTTGGCAAATGGCAATGAATGAGAATTTCTATCAGCCACGCCGCAGTGCACTCAGGGAATGCTGGGCCTTGTAGTACTACTACTACTACTACAAAGGCTGCCTGTATTGCAAGTTGGATTGCTATTTGTTTGTTATGTTAACGGCCGGGGATGAGCCCCTTCTAAAAGCGTATTCACACTGACACTGGCTTGCCAAATGGCAATGAATGAGAATTTATATCAGCCACTGTGCACTCAGGGAATGTTGGGCGTTGTAGTACTACTACAAAGGCTGCCTGTATTGCAAGTTGGATTGTTATTTGTTTGTTATGTTAACGGCCGGGGATGAGCCCCTTCTAAAAGCGTATTCACACACTGACACTGGCTTGGCAAATGGCAATGAATGAGAATTTCTATCAGTCACGCCGCGGTGCACTCAGGGAATGCTGGGCCTTGTAGTACTACGTCTACTACAAAGGCTGCCTGTATTGCAAGTTGTATTGTTATTTGTTTGTTATGTTAACGGCCGGGGATGAGCCCCTTCTAAAAGCGTATTCACACACTGACACTGGCTTGGCAAATGGCAATGAATGAGAATTTCTATCAGCCACGCCGCAGTGCACTCAGGGAATGCTGGGCCTTGTAGTACTACGTCTACTACAAAGGCTGCATGTATTGCAAGTTGGATTGTTATTTGTTTGTTATGTTAACGGCCGGGGATGAGCCCCTTCTAAAAGCGTATTCACACTGACACTGGCTTGCCAAATGGCAATGAATGAGAATTTCTATCAGCCACTGTGCACTGACTCAGGGAATGCTGGGCGTTGTAGTACTACAAAGCCTTCCTGTATTGCAAGTTGGATGCAACGGGGATGAGCCCCTTATAAAAGCGTATTCACACACTGGCTGAGTAGTGAGTAGTGGATGAGCCCCTTCGATTGCTGGATTCCTGCCTTTTAGATTCCTAAAGCTTTCCCTTACTGCACAGAGAAGCTATCCCTACAGCTCCTGTCTGTAAAATGGCCGCTGAGCTCCGTGCATAGACTTTTATTGCAGGCTTGAGCCCGCCCCTATGCTGTCTCCCGATTGGCTGGGAGAGCCGTTTGCAAGGCATTATGGGGTATCCTGATGTCAGGTGATCTTGTGAAATCCTCCATTTTAGATGTAACATGTGGCAGGTGCCAAAATGTAGCCGGGTTCGGTCAAAACGGGTTCGGCCGAACCCAGTGAAGTTCGGATTCGCTGCGAACCGAATTTTTCCGGAAGTTCGGACCGAAACCAGGTTCGGTTGTCCCGGTTCGCTCATCTCTACACCCAATCATTAATGAGCTTTTGTTTCTTCTGTACAAGCTACATAGGGGCAGATTTACTAAGACTGGTGTTTAATACAACCATCTTAGCTTAAAGCCCGCAGGAGTAAGACCTGACAAATTTATTATGAGGAATGGCTCTTAATAAATTTATCATATCTTCAGCTGTTTTTGTGCATCACAAAATAAAATATATGCCAGCTAGGAGCTGGCGTAGATTTCCACTATAATTGACGCCAGTTTCTGACAATAATTATAGTAAATGTGTTGGGGTGCAGTGGTCCCCCTCCCCTTCCACTAAGCTCCTCACACTTTTTGAAAAGTGCAGTGAGTGGTGAAAACAGCACCAAAGTCGAAGTTTTTCCCACAAATTTTGACTTTTGTGACCTATAAGACTTTTCTTTTTTTTTTTCTTTATCAACAATTTTTATTAGAATATAAAATAGCAAATAAGACATCATATGATATTTCAAAACTTTGCACGCAGTGCAATAAATTCAAAGTGTATAAATTCACAAGTACATAAATTCAAAGGCAGGAGATATTCTCCCAAGCAGCAAAGAACAATAAGAAAGGGGAGATAATGACATCTAATGGCAGATAACAACACAATATCCATATTAAATTCAAAGTAGAGCAATATGTAGACAAACCAGTCCCAAAAAACAAGTTAGAATGACAATTTTTAAGTTTTAATTCCAACACAAAATGACACAAACACAAGACAACAAAAGGAAGCACAGACAAAACAAAAGCACACAGAACTGGCGATAAGAGCGTTCAAAAGAGGCCATCCAACCAGAGAGGCAGATCAGCACCACCCCGAAACACTGACCAGACTGACCATTGCTCAACAAAGATGTCAGATCTACCCCTGTCAGCAGACATCAGCTCCTCCATCCTCATAATCCCGTTCATTTCAGTAACCCACTCCTGCAAAGAAGGCACATGAATGGACTACCAGTGACGTGGTAGAAGGAGATGTAGGAACTTCAGTGTCAAACAGCTAGTTCCCGAGGTCAAAAATTCTCCCCCAAAAGGGACGGAGCTTGGGACAATCCCACCAAATGTACAACATCGTTCCAGGAGCCTCCCCACACCTCCAACAAGCAGCAGACACATTAGGAAATATCCTATGTAGGAAGGAAGGACAACGGTACCATCTGGTTAGGATTTTATAATTTTTTTCCTGAGCAAAACAAGAAGTCGGCAGTTTGTGGGCCAAGAAAAAGGAAGTCCCCCAATCCTCTTCCGAGTGTCGAACCCCCATTTCCTCAACCAATGCCGTAGTGAACACCAGTTGAGAAAAATAATAGCTAGGGCGGAGAATCCCATGCAAATAGGACAGCATGTGAGAAGGAGCAGAAGTCAAGGACAGATAAAGTTCCAAAGGAGTCTTATCCTGCAGAAACACCAAACAATCACTGACGGAAGAGAGGTATGAACGCAGCTGAAAATAAGACCACCATATTGATCGTCTCCCCGGGCAGGCCTCAGAGACAGCAGCAAGGGACAAAATAGCACCATCAGACGTAAGAGTCTGAGCTAGGTATCCACCGTCCTGTCTCCCCCAACACAGGAATGTGTCCATACCCACCGCTGGAGGGAAGGAAGGGTTATCAAAAAGAGGAGTCAAAGGACCCGGATGGTGAACAAGGTCCAGGGTACCAAGGATCCGCTCCCAGACCACAAGAAACTGACATGTGAGGAAAGGCAGAGAAGACGATGGTCGCTGTGAGCCAGACAACCAAGGCAAAGAGGACAATGCAAGAGAAGACATACCTTTTTCAATGCGCACCCATTGCTTACCCGCAGCTGAACGGAACCAATCCACCAACCTCATGAGGATTATAAGACTTTTCTAAGCCAGAAAACATTCTTAACGTTAGGCCACACATCTAACCCCGCCCAATCCTTGTCCATACACATCCATTTCCCTTTGTGCCCCCAAACAGTAATAGTGCCCTCTGGGTAACAAACTGTAATAATGCTCCTTTGAGACCCACAGACTTTCATAGTGCCCTCTTTGTATGGCACACAGTAATAGTGTCCCCAGCAGTGATGATACCTCCTTAGTGCTCCATCACGGTTATGTTGCCCCCTTAGTGCCCCCCACACACCATCATGATTGCTTAGTGCACCCACATAGTATAACCCCCCCAAAGTGCCTCCCCACACAGTATAATGCCTCCATAGTGCCTCCTAAAAATAATAAAATAAATACTCACCTAGTGCCATTTCCCATGACGAATGGAGGAGATCCCTGCATATTTCCTCCGGTTTGTTCTGTGTGTGGCTGGGTGATGACACTGCACTGCGCCTGCCTGGATGGTGGAGCAGGGAGCTTATGACTCCCTGCTCCACCATTGTGTTCAAATGTATCTGCATCCTGAGTTGACGCAGTTGAAACCGAGACATGCTGCTGCCTTCCAGGAGAGCGGGACATCGGCCAAAATCCAGGACTGTTGTAAAGGATCTGCCAGGCACAGCTTCGGGGTTAACTCCCATAATTAATCAGTCAGCACCTGAATCTACATCCCTGAGACTGACTCCAGCTTCCACCACTCAGGCTGGCAGGCTTAGGAGTGGGAGAGCCTATCGCAACCTGGCCAGACTCAGCTAGCTCCCGCCCTCGGTCTATTTAAGCCTGCCCTTCCTGTCCCTCTGGGCTTGTGATTATTTTCGTGTGGTTTCCTGGCCCAGCTACAGCTCCTTCTATTTTGATCCTGCTCCATACAGACCCTGGCTTGCTGACTACTCTTCTGCTCTTCGTTTGGTACCTCGCACACTCCTGGCTTGACTCGGCTCGTTCACCACTCTGGTTGCTCACGGTCTTGCCGTGGGCAACTGCCCCTTTCCCTTTCTTGTATTCCCTTGTATGTTTGTCGTGTTTGTCGTGCACTTACTGAGCGCAGGGACCGCCGCCCAGTTGTACCCCGTCGCCTAGGGCGGGTCGTTGCAAGTAAGCTCACTTGTCCGTTTCCCTAGCCCCCGTCATTACATAATCACAAGCCCATACCTAGTCTACCCTGGTCCCTGACACCACTATGGGCCCCCGTGAGACCCTGGCTCAGCAAATGCAGGGTCTCTCCCTACAGGTCCAGGCCCTGGCTCAGAGGGTCAACCAGCCTGATGCTACCTTGGTAGTTCCCCTCACCTCACCTCTTGAACCCCACCTCAAGTTGCCCGACCGGTTCTCAGGGGACCGGAGGGCTTTTCTCTCATTTCGGGAGAGTTGTAGGCTTTACTTTTGTTTAAAGCCTCATTCCTCAGGTTCTGAGAGCCAGCGGGTGGGTATAATTATGTCCCGGCTCCAGGAAGGGCCCCAAGAGTGGGCCTTCTCCTTGGCTCCTGACGCCCCTGAACTTTCCTCCGTTGATTGTTTCTTTTCTGCTCTCGGACTTATTTATGATGAGACTGACAGGACTGCCTTTGCCGAGAGTCAGCTGGTGACCTTACGTCAGGGTAAGAGACCTGTTGAGGAGTATTGTTCTGACTTTAGGAAGTGGTGCGTAGCTTCTCGGTGGAATGACCCTGCCTTAAGGTGCCAGTTTAGGTTGGGTCTGTCGAATGCCCTGAAAGACCTGCTAGTTAGCTATCCCTCTTCTGACTCCCTAGACCAGGTTATGGCTTTAGCGGTACGACTTGACCGACGTCTCAGGGAACGACAACGTGAACGTTTATGTGTTTTCTCCTCCGACTCCCCCATGATGCCTCCCGAAGTTTTGTTGCTTCGTTCCTCCCCGAAAGACTCAGAGATACCTATGCAACTCGGGGCCTCCGTGTCCCCGCAACAACGTAGAGAATTCCGCAGGAAGAATGGTCTCTGCTTCTACTGTGGGGATGACAAGCATCAAGTGAACAACTGTCCTAAGCGTAAGAATGCAGCTAGAGAACTTCCGCGCCTAAGTGATCATCGGGGAGGTCACTTGGGCGCACAGGTATTTCCCGTAAATAGGAAACGTACTAAGATCTTGCTTCCCTTTCAGGTCTCTTTTGGTGGTAGGTCTGCTACCGGCAGTGCCTTCGTGGATTCAGGGTCCTCTACTAATATCATGTCTGTGGAATTTGCTATGTCTCTTGCTATGCCTCTGATTGATTTGCCTAAACCTGTCCCGGTAGTGGGTATCGACACCACTCCTCTTGCTAATGGTTATTTTACACAGCATACCCCTGTTTTTGAACTCCTTGTTGGCTCCATGCATTTGGAGCAGTGCTCTGTACTGTTGATGCAGGGATTATCGTACGATTTGGTTCTAGGCCTTCCCTGGTTGCAGTTGCATAATCCCACGTTTGACTGGAATACTGGGGAGCTAACCAAATGGGGTAATGAATGTTTTACGTCATGTTTTTCTGTTAATTCTATTTCTCCCCCTGAGGAGGCGAACACGCTACCCGAGTTTGTTCAGGACTTTGCTGATGTTTTCTCTAAGGAGGCCTCCGAAGTGTTACCTCCTCATAGAGAATACGATTGCGCTATCGAATTGGTACCAGGAGCTAAGCTTCCTAAGGGTAGGATATTTAATCTTTCTTGTCCCGAACGTGAAGCCATGAGAGAGTATATCCAGGAATGCCTGGCCAAGGGTTACATTCGTCCCTCTACTTCTCCTGTAGGTGCTGGCTTCTTCGAGGTAGGGAAGAAGGATGGTGGTCTTAGGCCATGCATTGACTACCGTAGCCTGAATAAGGTCACGGTAAGGAACCAGTATCCCCTTCCTTTGATTCCTGATCTCTTCAATCAGGTTCAGGGGGCCCAATGGTTCTCTAAGTTGGATCTACGGGGGGCGTATAACCTTATCCGCATCAAAGAGGGGGATGAGTGGAAGACTGCGTTTAACACGCCCGAAGGCCATTTCGAATACCTCGTCATGCCCTTTGGGTTGTGTAATGCCCCTGCGGTCTTCCAGAATTTCATAAATGAGATTTTGAGAAATTACCTGGGGATATTTCTTGTAGTGTACCTTGATGACATACTGGTGTTTTCCAAGGACTGGTCCACCCACATTGAGCATGTCAGGAAGGTGCTCCAGGTCCTTCGGGAAAACAAACTGTTTGCCAAAACCGAAAAATGTGTGTTTGGGGTACAGGAAATACCATTTTTGGGTCAAATCCTCACTCCTCATGAATTCCGCATGGACCCCGCCAAGGTTCAGGCTGTGGCGGAATGGGTCCAACCTGCCTCCCTGAAGGCGTTACAGTGTTTTTTTGGGGTTCGCTAATTATTACAGGAGATTTATTGCTAACTTCTCGGTCATCGCTAAGCCTCTTACGGACCTCACTCGCAAAGGTGCTGATCTCCTCCACTGGCCTCCTGAGGCTGTCCAGGCTTTTGAGGTCCTTAAGTAGTGCTTTATCTCGGCCCCGGTGCTGGTTCAGCCCAACCAAATGGAGCCATTTATCGTGGAAGTTGACGCATCTGAGGTGGGAGTGGGGGCTGTCTTGTCCCAGGGTACCAGGTCCCTCACCCATCTCCGCCCCTGTGCCTACTTCTCCAGGAAGTTTTCGCCAACTGAGAGTAACTATGATATTGGCAACCGCGAACTCTTAGCCATTAAATGGGCATTTGAAGAGTGGCGCCACTTCCTGGAGGGGGCTAGGCACCAGGTAACGGTCCTTACCGACCACAAGAATCTGGTTTTCCTAGAATCTGCCCGGAGGCTAAACCCGAGACAAGCTCGATGGGCGTTATTTTTTACCAGATTAAATTTTTTGGTTACCTATAGGGCTGGGTCTAAAAATATTAAGGCTGATGCACTGTCGCGTAGCTTCATGGCCAGCCCTCCTTCGGAGGAAGATCCTGCTTGTATTTTGCCTCCAGGTATAATCATTTCCTCGATCGATTCTGATTTAGTCTCTGAAATTGCTGCTGATCAAGGTTCAGCTCCCGGGAACCTTCCTGAGAACAAGCTGTTTGTTCCCATGCAATTCCGGCTAAGGGTACTTAGGGAAAATCATGACTCCGCACTATCTGGTCATCCAGGCATCCTGGGTACGAAACACCTCATTACTAGAAACTATTGGTGGCCTGGGTTGCCTAAAGACGTTAAGGCCTACGTCGCCGCTTGTGAGGTTTGTGCTAGGTCCAAGACTCCCAGGTCCCGACCAGCGGGCTTACTGCGTTCGTTGCCCATTCCCCAGAGACCTTGGACACATATCTCCATGGATTTTATCACCGATTTGCCTCCATCCCAAGGCAAGTCGGTGGTGTGGGTGGTAGTAGACCGCTTCAGTAAGATGTGCCACTTTGTGCCCCTCAAGAAACTACCCAACGCCAAGACGTTGGCTACCTTGTTTGTCAAACACATCCTGCGTCTCCATGGGGTCCCTGTCAATATTGTTTCGGACAGAGGGGTACAATTTGTTTCATTGTTTTGGAGAGCCTTCTGTATAAGTTGGAGATTGATCTGTCCTTCTCCTCTGCCTTCCATCCTGAAACCAATGGCCAAACTGAGAGGACTAATCAATCTCTAGAACAATATTTAAGGTGTTTTGTCTCTGACTGTCAATATGATTGGGTCTCATTCATTCCCCTCGCCGAATTTTCCCTTAATAACCGGGTCAGTAACTCGTCAGGGGTCTCCCCCTTTTTCTGTAATTTTGGGTTTAATCCACGGTTCTCCTCCGTTTCACCTGGTAGTTCCAACAATCCCGAGGTAGAGGTCGTTCATCGGGAACTGTGCACAGTCTGGGCCCAGGTTCAGAAGAACCTAGAGGCGTCCCAGAGCGTACAAAAAACTCAGGCTGATAGAAAACGTTCTGCTAACCCCGTTTATGGTCAGGGATCTGGTGTGGTTGTCGTCTAGGAACTTGCGTCTCAAGGTTCCGTCCAAGAAGTTTGCTCCCCGGTTTATTGGGCCGTATAAGGTCATTGAGGTCCTCAATCCTGTCTCCTTCCGGCTGGAGTTACCCCCGTCTTTTCGTATACACGACGTGTTTCATGCCTCCCTCCTTAAACGCTGCTCCCCGTCCTTGGCTCCCTCGAGGAGACCTCCTGTTCCCATCCTCACCCCTGAGGGGGTGGAATTCGAGGTGGCCAAGATTGTGGACAGCAAGATGGTCCAAGGCTCCCTCCAGTACCTGGTCCATTGGAGAGGATACGGGCCCGAGGAGGGGACTTGGGTACCCGCCCGGGATGTTCACGCTGGGGTATTGGTCAGGAGGTTCCACCTGCGTTTCCCCAGTAAGCCAGGTCCACTTAGAAAGGGTCTGGTGGCCCCTAATAAAAGGGGGGGTACTGTAAAGGATCTGCCAGGCACAGCTTCGGGGTTAACTCCCATAATTAATCAGTCAGCACCTGAATCTACATCCCTGAGACTGACTCCAGCTTCCACCACTCAGGCTGGCAGGCTTAGGAGTGGGAGAGCCTATCGCAACCTGGCCAGACTCAGCTAGCTCCCGCCCTCGGTCTATTTAAGCCTGCCCTTCCTGTCCCTCTGGGTTTGTGATTCTTTTCGTGTGGTTTCCTGGCCCAGCTACAGCTCCTTCTATTTTGATCCTGCTCCATACAGACCCTGGCTTGCTGACTACTCTTCTGCTCTTCGTTTGGTACCTCGCACACTCCTGGCTTGACTCGGCTCGTTCACCACTCTGGTTGCTCACGGTCTTGCCGTGGGCAACTGCCCCTTTCCCTTTCTTGTATTCCCTTGTATGTTTGTCGTGTTTGTCGTGCACTTACTGAGCGCAGGGACCGCCGCCCAGTTGTACCCCGTCGCCTAGGGCGGGTCGTTGCAAGTAAGCAGGGACAGAGTGGCGGGTAGATTAGGGCTCACTTGTCCGTTTCCCTACCCCCCGTCATTACAACTGTCCTGCTGGATCCAGGACTGTTAGGTGGTCTCTAAAACTAAGGGTATGTGCACACGACAACGCCAAATACGTCTGAAATTACGGAGCTGTTTCAGGAGAAAACAGCTCCTGAATTTCAGACGTTTTTACAAGTGCACGCGTTTTTCGTGGCGTCTTTTACCGATGTAATTGTAGCAGGTTTTCATTGGAGTCAATGAAAAACAGCTCCAATTACGTCCCAAGAAGTGTCCTGCGTCTTTTGATAGCGACGTGTAAAATGACAGCTTGTCCGCACAGAACATCGTAAGACCCATTGCAAGCAATGGGCAGATGTTTGCCGACGTATTGGAGCCGTCTTTTCAGGCGTAATTCGAGGCGTAAAACGCCTCCATTATGTCTGAAAAGAGGTCGTGTGCACATACCCTAAGGTTGCATGTTGTTATTCACTGTCTACAATATACTGTATAAGAAGTTGTTTTAATAAATAAGAATTTGTAGGCATAAATTAATTGCATAACACTTTTAAGTTTCATGTAATTACATACTATTTATAGCTTGTATTCCCTTGATTTCCCTATTTGCATGGGGATTCTACATTTCAAACCAGATGCTATTTCTAACAGATGAATGCAAATGACATAAGTTCATACCAAAACGTATGAAACTATTGTCAACAAACTCAAAATCAGCAAGTTTTTCCACCTGTCTCCTTAGAGAAAAAGCAATATGAGCACAACCCTAAAAGTGAAGAAAATTGTGGTATGAGAACACCCATTTAGCACAATGACATCTGCTTCACAGATGGTGCACGTCTATCTACATAGCAAGTCATTAGAGTAAGAGGCCGTACTGAGCCCAATGCTAGAGCTAAAACATACAGTACCTCAGGCAACTTAACAAAAGTGAATTAATATCTCTACGTCATGAATTTGTTTTTTTTTTTACTGGACATATGTTTACATCTGTTTAATATTCACACTTTTCAGGATTATAATTTCTGCTGTTTGCTTTCTGGGCTTTATTAACTTATTCATCTCTTTTTTTTTTACTTACCAGTTTTACAGTAATAATAGTAGTCTTATATTGAACTTCAGTGAAACCTACACTATCTGGCCAAAAGTTTGTGGACTCCTGGTCATCACGCCTACAATATATCATCTTGTTGGACATCCCTTTCCAAAATCATGAGTGATAATATGGAGTAGGGCCCCTTTTTCATTTATAAGAGCCTCCGCTCTTCTGCGATGGCTTTCCACAAGATTTTTGAGTGTGTCTGTGGGAATTTATTCCCTGTGCCATGTTTAAAGTCACTGAGCTCTTCAGTATGACCCATACTACTAACAATTTTCGTCTATACAGATTGCATAACTGTGTGCTTGACTTTATGTAACTGTTTGTAATGGGTGTGGCTATAACATCTGAATTCAATAATTAGGAGTGGGGCCTACCTAATTTTGGTCATATAGAGTTATGATTAAGAGACAATGCAACCCCTTAGGCATGACAAATTCAGCTTTGCTTCATTTGTACATACATAAAAAGTTAATATTAGACAAACTCCCGCTCGCACGGTGAATAAAATATTATCACAGACTGAAATCCACGGCAAACATACTCCAGAGGGATTATCCAACATTCGCCTTAGGTTAGTGACTAACTTGTCCTGCAGGTTACACTGGATCTCAGCCATCACAGATGACCACACTTCTCATCACTGATGGGGCCTACCTCAGTTAGCTGCAGGCATCACTTCTGAAGCAACCTGATGGCAAATAGACAGTGTTCGGCCTTGTGCTTTAACAGGCTACTCACCAAAGAGCTGATTACACTGCTCCTCTGTGTCAGGGCAGCTGACACATTGTAAGGTCCCACAGACCTGGAGAGCCACTAATAATACTCCTACAAATGCTATATGATTGGAGCAGGTGCTACTTAAGTCTGCTGCAGCAACTTCTAAACAAAAGCTTACCGATAAACTGGCCATCCAGTGAACAATGAATCTCCAACTTGGAAGATGACTTTCAAGTTCACTATGCAAAACTGAAAGATAAAGACCAGAATAGATCAACAACTTACAGACAAATTCTATGACTTAAAGAAATGCAGCAGATGAAATAACTTGAGAATTATTGAGGTCCCTACGAAAGTCAAAGACGTACTTCACTTTTTGTTGCTAGAGTTCACAGAGTCAGTCAGGATTGTAAAGATTCTTCTGTAAAACAACATCCAGTTATTTTTATAACCTGGACTATCAAGGCAAGATCACAATTCTGGATGCATACTAGAAAATTCCTGCTCTACATTACAAAGGCAAGAAATTGCTTGTTATTCAATATTTCTGAGCATGTTACAACAAAAAGAAAAACTTTCACAGACTCATTTAAAATCTTGTAGAAAGCCTTCCCATAAGAATGGAGGCTGCCATTGCCGCAACGAAAGCCGAACAACAACTATAGCTTCAGCTTGATTTCAATGGTAATGTTTCCGTTTCAGTTGGTTTCCGTTTGTTTCGTTTCCGTAAAGTTTCCGTTGTTTTCACGGAAACAGTAGCATAGTCGACTACGCTATTGTTTCCGTTAAAAGAACGGAAACAAATGGAAACCAACTGAAACTGAAGCATTACCATTGAAATCAATGGTAATGCAAATGGAAGCTATGGTTTCAGTTCGGCTTTCCGTTCATCTGTTCCTCTGACGGAATAGATGTACAGAGACCCCAAACAGAACCTGATGGTGATGTGAACAGGAACAGGCCCTTATGCAAATGGCTGCATGAGCACAATGTATGCTTCATTTTACAATACCCTGAACATCTACAAGTTCTGGTTAATGGGAAAACCCATTTCTACAACGACAAGAAAGCTGCCAAAGAGGAACTTTAGTGCCCTTCTAGAGCCTGATCTCCCAAGACTTGAACCGTCAAGATGATCGTTAATATGTTCATTTTCACTTGTACTGTTTCAGACTTTGATTTTGGTTATTTAGATCTACCTTTATTGTTTACTGATTACGCATTGCTATTTTGCACTGAAAAGTGCTGACAAATTCTGTTTATAGTAAATTGCAATTTTGACTTACTTTAACTCTTACTTACAGGGCCTATTATGTCGTATACAACTTCCTTCCTATTTACATACCTTACTTGTCTTACGCAATTGTGACGTTTGTCATGTTCTTATTGTTCCATATTGATGTAATTGACGCTTTTATATTTTAATTTACAGTTATGGTAATAGATGGGAATAAGGATTTCATCTGTATTGAAAGGTTTGTTAAAGTCCATGCCCTGGGGGCGGGGCTTAGCCATGGCGGAGTGAACACGCGCTTCCGGGGAGCTCTGTGCAGCAGAGCCGCAGAACACAGCCTGAGCCCGTCCTGAGTACCGGGAGATGCCCAGAATGCATTGGGGTCAAAGCGCTACACCCTCCCGCTCCTTACCCCGATCGCAGACACAGAGTGTCAGCATGGACCGCTTCCTCTCAGAGCCGCAAGCCGCTCCCGGAGTCCTGGGTGTCATGGCGGCCGCTGCACAGCCAGCAGCCACGTGGAGAGCAGAGGATCGCCTGAATGCCCCTGCACCCAGCATGCAGGGGCAGCTGGACGACCCACCGATGCCTGCTTCATGTCCAGGGACCAGCAGTAATGAGGTACCGCCAGTATCCCCTGCCATCCCTCTGTCTGCCCTGCCATCAGTCACAGTCCCCATGCCTGGAAGCTCTGATGGCATCCCCTTGCAGCCTGCCCTACATGCAGACTTACACTTACTCAGGGAACTAATACAAGCTCTCCCTACTAGACAGGACTTAGATTCCCTGGTGACCGGAATTGAGCAATCCCACCAACAAGATATCGCGGACCTAAGACATGAGGTAGACAGGGTGGACACCAGGATTACGTCCACTGACGGCGCGGTTTCCGCTATTGACAGCAGAGTGCTTGTTCTGGAGCAGGCGGCCATTGCTAATAGAACACATATGCAATCCCTTGCACTTCAACTGGATGATCAAGAAAACAGAGGCCGCAGAAATAATATTCGACTGAAGGGCCTCCCGGATTTAGGTCCCAGAGACGACCTCCCTAATAGAATAACCACCATCTTTAATAAAGTCACCAATAGACCCCTGGAAGCTACATTCTTACTGGATCATGTGCACAGAGTCTCTAGGCCCGGTCCGAATGACCCTTCAAACCCGCGGGATGTCCTGTGTCGTTTGCACTACAACTCGGACAAGGATTTTATTGTCAGAGGAGCATGGTCACATGGTCCGATTTCGGTTGATGGAGTCAGGGTCGCGGTCTATCCGGATGTCTCGCCGCGGACGCTTTACATGAGACGTTTACTGCACCCGCTGCTAGAAAAGATCAAAGCGGCTGGAGCCACTTATAGATGGGGGCATCCATTTCACGTGGTCGCCAGAAGAGATGCTACCTCCTTTATCCTGCGTCATTCCTCGGATTTAGAGGCCTTATTTAGTTTCTTGCAAATATATCCGTTCCCGGTCCCGGACTGGCTGGCACTGGATCGGTCTGAACCACCTCAACACCGGCGCAATCGGCACCCGAGCCAGCCTTTCAACAGACCCTCGTTACAGGAATCAATAGGATCTCAGCCAGACCTCTCGCTACGTATGCCTCCTGAGGCCTGAGCCGGACTCCGGATCTACGATTAGTTATCCCGATAATATATTGATGGCTTTTACGGTCCCTGGGCTTCCTAAAGTGCCTAGTAGTCCTTTTTGCTTGTTCTTTTTTTTGTCTACAGGTTCTTCCTACGCCCTCCTGAAGAGTGTCCTCACACGCGGGTCCTCCGGAGTAGCCCCGCTACGTTTTTATTTTCCCCTGATCGATGGGACTTTCCTGGAAGAGGGTTGATACGCCTGATCTTACGCTACTTACAGAACAGTAGATATACCCTGTCCTTTATATTGCTCCCATCCTTCGTGCCCAGCTTCCCCTCCCCCCTTCCTACACCCCCAACATGTTGGTATTCCGTAATATGTATGCCCCCCCCTCTCACCTCATCTTTTAGAGCCCTTTGCCTGTCATGTTCATACAGGCGATCGACCAGGGGGTCGTGTGCTTATTACTATGTTAATGCGTCAGTATTTTTGCCTAGGGTCCTAGTATATTATATTATATGTAATATGAGCAGTGTAACATTCGTTAATGGGCTACTCCCATTTATTGTAGTGTTTTTATGTGGGCTATCGTGTTGCATATCCATCAAGGGGTAGTTTATCTGTCCGGGCTGATACCATCTGTCTTAGCCTTCTCTACACACTCCATACACATATTTCAATGTTTTCAAGGCAGGGGCTTCTAGTGATTGTAACATTATGTTCGCAGTGACAGATTATATGTACTGCGGTATCCCCTGCTCATCTTTTGGCGGGTATCGGATATTTCTGTCTGCTCTCCCCTTATACCTGCCTCTCACACTCCTCTTCCTCCCTTCCATCCCTTTCTCTTTTCCCTCCCCTCCTTTTATTTTTTACAGGTGACTCGGCGGGTAGTTGCACATTGTAGAGTATCCGGGCAGGGTTATTGTACCGGGCGGCAGGAGGCAATGACAGGTCATTGTAATGCCGGTCGAGGTCTGCTGGTTGCTGGCCTTCTAAAATGACTTGGATAATAACCTGAGCTCGTTCTCTTCCAATAACCTTGCCCTGGTGTCTCTCCGTGTCCCGCTCTTAAAGCTCTCAGGAAAAGGGATAGTATTGTTTGATGGGCCTTGATGGTTGGGCCTGGTTATATAAGGTGTTCTGGCTTCCCTTGTTCACCTCCTGGTGGGCACTGGACGAAAGTTATATTTTTCAATTGATATGCTGCTCACTGCGCGGGGCTCCCCCCCCCCCCCCCCCCGCTTCTCTTTGGTTTTCCTTGTTTCCGTTTTGTCGATAACTTTTTTTCCACAGGTCTTCTTGCCACGTGGGAATTGGCCTCTGGGCCGCCTTTTCTGTATATTTTATTTTTCTTCTACCTGATTTTCCACTTCTACCTTTCTCATCCTCCCTTCTTTACCTTCTACCCACTCCCCCCTGGAAGATGGCCTGTCACTCCCAGACAGACCTACGGATAGGCTCATTGAATGTCAAGGGCTTACATAGTCCTGGGAAGCGATCCATCCTGCTTAAACTGCTGAAAGGCAGACAATTACACGTAGCTTTCCTGCAGGAAACGCACTTGAGTGAACAGAAACCCTTTAAGTTATCCAACTTATGGTTTCCATACGCTTATCATAGTTTTTCTCCTGACCCGAAATCCAGGGGGACAAGTATCCTTCTTTCCCGCTCTATTCCATGGGAATTTCTGTACTCTCGCAGTGATGGGATGGGGAGAATGCTTTTGGTTAAGGGTAGCATCGACTCACAGATCTATACCTTCGCTTCCTTCTATTTGCCTAATGTGGGTCAGGGTTCAGCACTGATTGTTTTTTTTAGATACACTGGAGGAGTTTGGAGAGGGTACCATTGTTCTAGGCGGTGACTTCAATGTGGCATTGGAACCGACCATGGATGTTTCATCGGGTTCATCGTCAATCCCCCACTCCCAACTACGTCGCATTAAACGAGCCCTCCACGATCATAACTTTGTAGATACGTGGCGTCTTTTACATCCAGCAGACAGGGACTTTTCCTTTTACTCCGCCGTACACGACATTTACTCCAGACTCGATCTGATATTTATCAAGCATCGCGCTCTTCCAACGTTACAGGCGGCCGACATTGACTCTATCTCCTTCTCAGACCATGCCCTTGTCACGGTGTCTATGTCATTGCAAACTCTGTTAGTATTCCAATCCCAATGGAAACGTAATCCCTCGCTTCTTAATGACTCCCTCGTCTCATCGGATGTACAACGTACGCTTATTGACTATTTCACCACAAACACATCCGCTGACACGAACCCAAGGGTGCTATGGGAGGCACATTAATGTGTCGTTCGCGGCACTCTTATCAAACACGGAGCCCGATTGAAAAAAGAGCGCGCCGTGAATATCGTTCGGCTACTGTCGGAGATCAAGGCCCTAGAAATTACGCACAAACGTTCGCATGAGGTAGAATGTCGAACTGCGTTAATTCAGAAACGGGATGAATTACGTACCATATTATTATCCAAAGCTAAAGCCACCCTCTCTAAATGTAAGCGCCATTTTTACGAGTATGGTAACAAATGCAGCAGATCTCTTGCTAGAGCTCTGCGAATCCAACAAGTGCGCACTTATGTTCCCTTTATTACATCCTCCCCCAGCACACGAGCCAACCTGCCTCTGGACATAGCTGCACAGTTCCGCGATTTCTACGCTTCTCTTTACAACGCCGACTCCACCAATCCGGCCACGGTGTCAAACGACTTCCGTGCACATATCCAATCCTATATTGCGGACTCGGGATTGCCGCCCTTGGCAGAGGAGGTACTCTCTGCCTTGGAAGAACCGATTACCATGACCGAACTAACTGATGAGCTCAAAAACTCCGCCTGACGGTAAGGCCCGAGACAACACTACAAAGACGATCAATCTCATACACAAGTCCAAATTGTCCCGTGTACCACTTATGCTTCTGTCCACTGATGCCGAAAAAGCATTTGACAGAGTCAATTGGACGTACATGGAGGAAACACTTCTCCGACTCGGACTGGGTCCTCAAATGATGGGTTGGATAATGTCATTGTACTCCTGCCCATCTGCCAGGGTTCGTGTGAATGGTATTCTTTCGGACGATTTTACAATCCATAATGGGACCCGCCAGGGCTGCCCCTTGTCCCCTTTGATATTTATCCTTACTCTGGAACCATTCCTAAGACATGTTCGTGCAAATCAGGACATTATTGGACTAGGAGAGGGATCCCGGGTCGCTAAATTACGCAGACGACCTGTTATTCTTTCTTACTAACCCTTCCGTCTCCTTCCCGAATCTGATGCAGGAGTTTAGTCGCTTTTCCAGCCTCTCTAATTTTAAAATAAATTTTTCCAAATCCGAGGCCATGAATGTCTACACTAGAGCAATCTTTTAGTTTCAAATGGAACCCGGTGGCCCTTAAGTACCTGGGCGTGCGCATCCCGGCGGACCTGAAGGAGCTCTATAACTTAAACTTCCCAGGGTTTCTTGCTGAAGTGAAAGCAGATTGTGCCAGATGGTCAGAGGGCACATTTACGTGGATGGGACGCTGCACGATTTTTAAGATGAATGTTCTACCCCGTCTACTATACCTCTTCCAAGCCCTTCCTATAGCAGTTCCCCCTTCATTTTTCAAAGCGATTAACACCATTCAAAATCCTTTGTGTGGAATGGCAAACATCCACGTCTCAGTCGTGCGCTCCTGTGCCGTTCCCAGGAGACGGGGGGGACTGGCAATCCCTGACTACATTTCAGCCCATCTGTCGCGCGTGGTGGATTGGTGCAGGCATGCCCCCTTTAAGGCCTGGATAGGTCTTGAGCAAGGCTTTTCGGAGATTCCTTTAGAGACGATTCCGTGGTTGAAACGGGGACTTCTCACATCCCTTCACCACCATCCCACGATCGGCCCTACGCTCCGTTGTTGTGCTTTTCCTACGGTCCGATCGAGTCTCCTCCCTCTTTGCTCTCCCATAACTCCGATCCTGGGGAACCCCTCCTTTCCCTCTGAGTTGACTGATCCGGTGTTCAAGTCCTGGTCGTCGGCAGGGGTATTTAGGGCAGAACACTTCCTGAAGAATTCAGAGTGGCTCTCTCTCGCGGAGTTGACACGGATGTCTGACCTCCCCCCCTTGGGTTACTGGCGTATATTTCAACTCCGCCACTTCTACTCTTCATTGCCTTCTCCGGCCCTATTCCATACCCCTAGATCTCAGCTGGAAGCGGTATGTGTCGGCGATGGACCGGCTCGCCATACTCTGTCCACGATTTACAGTCTCCTGCTGAACCCGCCGGACTTACCGATGCCTGGATACATTTCTGAATGGGAGGTTGATCTGGGGATCACATTTACCACAAGTCAATGTTCCCGAATTCTCACTCTAGCTCATAAAACCTCAATTAGCTCACGATATCAGGAAGCTAGCTTCAAACTGCTTACACGATGGTATAGGACCCCGGTCCGTCTCCATCGCATCTTCCCGACCGTCTCACCTCTTTGTTGGAGATGCGGTATGGAAAATGGTACCCTTCCCCACACTTTCTGGTCTTGCCCAGTACTAGCAGAATTTTGGGACGGGGTCAAGAGGGTGATCTTCAAAGTAACTGACACCACCTGTAACATGGATGCGGCCTTCTTTCTCCTCCATCACTGTGACATTCCGGCTAACACCTACAAACGCTCTCTGCTTCACTTTTTAGTGATGGCTGCACGACACTGTATTCCGTTGCGCTGGAAGAAATCCTCTCCTCCGACATTGTCCCTCTGGGTTTCGAAGATCAATGACCTCCTCCATTCACGACACTCACGCTAGGTTCTGCCGCACGAGGGCTCCTTGGATCGTGTTTCAGGACACTGACTTCTACACAGACATTCTTGGAAGTGTGGACACTGATGGATAGCTTGTGGGATCCCGGTCGAGAGTGGCAGGGGTCTCCTCGGTGAGAGTGGCTATTCCTCCCTCCCCTTCTTGCCCTTCTATTCCCTTCTTTTACTTTTGCCTAGGTCTGTTTCTCTTATGCATAGTGGGGAAGTTCATGTGTTTACTCTAGAGATGACATATAATGCTACCTTGTGGAAGGTTTAAAGTAGGAGGTTCAAATTCATACATCTTTATTTCTGTAAGTTGTTATATCTTCCCATATGTACTTGATGTATCTTGTATTCTGTAAATATGTGGCTGTTGGCCACGAAAATAAAGAATTAAAAAAAAAAAATCCATGCCCTCATTACTACAATGCTCTACTTTCTTGATGGCCTGTATAAGAATTGGTTAACGTGGCACCTGCTGATTGTTTATGAAATACCACAACTATATCCACGCAAAACCTTTTATCCTGGAACACTGATGGCTTAAATACCTGTTAAAGGTAATGTGTCGCTAGAAAAAAATGTTTGTTTTTTTTTTAGTTAAACAGTTAGTGTATAAGTGATTAAAAATTGTTCTAATTTTTTGTCATTTTTTCACGAGTCAGGAAATATTATAAATTAGATTCTAATAAATAACATTTCCCAGTGCTGGTCACTAGATGGAGCAATTCCCAAAATTGCAGCATTGGCATGTGGTAAAGCAACCATATTGCTTTATGCTGCAAAATTTGAGAATACACACTCGCTCTAGTGAGCTCACAGAATCCCCCCTCCTTTATCCTGGCTAGTGCCAGGAGAAAGGAGGGTATTGAACGGTCAAACCTCCTACACTGTGTGTCGCCATTTTTTGATCTAACACACAGTGTAGTAGGTTAACATACAGTAGTAAGCACACAGTAAAACACGTACATACACAGACCTAACTTACCTGCTCCTGACGCCGCCGCTCCCTCCGGTCCGTCCGCTCCGTCCGCTCCCTCCGCTCCAAGTGCACAAGTCCGGAAGCCGCAACCGGAAGTAGTAATCTTACTGTCCGGCCGTGGCTTCCGGTCCACAAGAAAATGTCGCCGGACGTCGCTCGGCCGAAGACCTTCAATATGGACTGTGTGGGAGCGGCGCATGCGCCGTTCCCACACAGACGGCGTACAGCATAGTGGATGGAACGGGCCCCGTTCGCATTCACTATGGGGTTGTATGTGCCGTATTCCATGTCTGTATGTGTCGTTAATCGACACATACAGAGATGGAAAAAAAAATGGCAGCCCCCATAGACAAGAAAAAGTTAAAAAATAAAAAAAAGTAAAACACAAACACACAAATAAATACATTTTATTGATATAAAAAAAAAAAAATTTGCGACACTCGTCCTTTAAGAGACGTAAAATTATATACAATGCCTATGACCCATATTGTGTTTCTCCACGAAATATACCAGATTAAGAAAAAGCATCCTTTATTGAGGAAAACACATTGTTCAGAATGTTTTGAAAAATTTTACAGTAAAAAAAAGATTTGCAGTTATATTAAATAAACAACTGGATTATTCTATACAAGACGTGTTTCCTGAGCCAGGAGGCAGGAAAGCAAGACAACAATCTTATTGCTTATTCAATATACATATGCACCCAACACCCCCAATCATTCATTTCTCATAAAATTGCTTGATACTATACATCAGTGGCAACCCACTAATCTGCTGACAGGTGGAGATTTCAACTCTGACTCATTTCTAGATAAATCCAACCCTATCTAAACCAAAATAACAACCATCTCATTCCATTGCCTTCCTCATTGAGAAGCTTGATTTAATATACTCTTTTCTCGATTTTGCCATCCCACTGATAACGATTATAGTTACATTTCAAAATTAAAAACTATTCATACTTACTTGATTACTGACTTATCTCCACATATCTACTCACGTCAGTATACAGCTCTGATATATTACCTTTTGCTATATCTGGCGATTGGTGGGTGAGTTTGGTGTGGGAGAACTTGACTGGCCTGCAAAAAGCACTGACCTCAATCCCATTGGACACCTTTGGGATGAATTAGAACGGAGATTGCGAGCTAGGCCCTCTCCTCCAACATCAGACTAACAAGTGTCAGGAAACTAAACAAGGCGTATTCAATCTCAGTGCCTAGGGCAGCATAAGATGCAAATATGTAAGGTGTATGTAATTCTAACTGCATCTTGAGGAAGTAAAGGAAATTGACAGGAGTAATGGTTGACACCTGGGACCCAGGGTGCCTGGAACTAGTGACACGACTGGAGGTTCCTTGTTTAATACATTTTTATTACACATTTCAGAAGTACACAAAAAACATCAATAAGAAACATATATTATTGTCACGATGCGGGGTGTGGACCCACTGGGCCTTACCGCATAGTGGAATGGCAGCTTGCCAAACAGGTAAGTACAGAGTTCAATTAGTTCAGCGAGGGTGCCTGAGGCAATCGTAGGCAGTAGCGAGGCAGGCACGTCCAGGACCAGGCGGTGGAAAGTCGTCAGGTGAGGCGTAGCAGATCAAACGTAGGCTGTAGTACAGCACGGCAATAGCACTAGGTAGCACGGAAACAGGATACGGGATACAGAATACAGGAGCAAGGTACACTGGGAAACTGGAAGACACTGGGAGACCATAAGCACGACAAACAAACGGTAACGAACAACGCTCTGGCAAAGAGCAAGAGGACAGAGCCCTTTTTATAGCCCAGGGCATCCTGGGCTAGATTGCAGATTTCCTGCAAAAATTTGCGCACTAGCCCTTTAAGGCCGTGCACGCGCGGGCGCGCACGCCTGCCGGAGACACTCGAGGTCCGGAAGTGAGTGCCGGAGCCTCACAGGAGGACGACGCTGCAGCGAGGTAAGATGTCCATGGCCACGGCCATCGAGGTTAACGACCGAACGACGGACCGTGGCCATAGACGTTACAGTATCCCCCCTCTTATGCCCCCTCTTCTTGGAACCAGAGCAGGAGAGAAACTTCCACACGAGGAAAGGAGCATATATGTTCTCCTCTGGCTCCCAAGACCTCTACTCTGGACCGAACCCCCACCAATCCACTAAATAAAATGTCCTTTCTCCCACCTTCTTGGTAGCCAGAATCTCCTTTACTTCGAAAGTCCCCGATGAGCCACCAGGGACCACTGTGGAGCTAGGAGTCCTGGAGTAGCGGTTCAGGACCACAGGTTTCAGCAAGGAGACGTGAAAGGAGTTAGGAATCCTTAGGGTAGGGGGGAGCCGCAGCTTGTAGGATACCGGGTTGATCTGTAGCAGGATTTCGAAGGGTCCGAGGAACCTAGGAGCAAATTTGCACGACGGCACTTTCAGCAGGATATTCCTAGAAGACAACCAGACTTTAGTCCCTGGAAGGAACTGCAGAGGGGTCCGTCTTCTTGTATCTGCCTTTCTCTTCATGCGGTCCACCGCCAACAGGATAGAAGATCGGGTCTGTTGCCATATCTGTAGAAAGTCCCTGAAGGTAGAATCGACTGCAGGCACCTGGGACATAGTAGAAACAGGAAGAGGTATCCGAGGATGTTGACCGTAGACGATGAAGAATGGACTGGAAGTGGTCGACTCACTGGTGTGGTTGTTATAAGAGAACTCTGCCCACGGGAGCAACTGCAACCAATCATCATGGCGCCTGGAAACAAAGTGACGTAGATAGTTCTCCATAATCTGGTTAACTCTCTCGACTTGCTCATTGGACTGGGGATGATAGGCCGAAGAGAAGTCCAATTTTACACAGAGGAGGCCGCAGAGTGCTCTCCAAAACATTGAGGTGAACTGGACCCCTCGGTTCGAGACAATATGCAGGGGCAAGCCGTGCAGACGGAAGATGTGCTGTATGAAGAGGTCAGCCAATGGAGTAGCAGACGGCAGGGCAGTCAAGGGAATGAAGTGAGCCATTTTGGAAAATTGATCCACCACCACCCAGATCACACAGCAACTCGCAGAAGAAGGAAGATCCGTGACAAAGTCCATAGCGACATGTTGCCACAGGGCAACGGGCACAGGCAGTGGTTGGAGCAGGCCAGCAGGTCTGGAGTGACCAACTTTATTTGCTGCGCATACTGTGCATGAGGAGACAAAGTCCATAACATCATTGGGCAGCGTGGGCCACCAGAACTGACGGGTGTTTAGATCTTGGGTCATACGAGCACCCGCGTGACCTGCCAGCTTAGAACTGTGACCCCAGCGAAGAATTCTTCCTCGGTCAGCCAGACGTACAAAAGTCCTACCCGGTGTCTCTAACTTGCAGGGGATTCACAGAGAAGATGCAGAATGGGTCAATAGTATTCTATGGAGATTCCATGGCGTCTTCGGTTTCAAAAGACCTAGACAAGGCATCGGCCCTCACATTCTTGTCGGCGGGTCGGTAGTGGAGTTCGAACCGGAACCGAACAAAGAACAATGACCACCTGGCTTGGCGAGGGTTCAACCGCTGGGCCGTCTGTAGGTAAGTGAAATTCTTGTGATCCGTGAAGATCAGGATAGGATGAACCGTGCCCTTCAGTAGATGTCTCACTCCTGCAGAGCCAGCTTGATGGCCAGTAACTCTCGGTCCCCAATCGATTAGTTGCGATCTGCGGAAGAAAACAGCTTGGAATAGTAGCCACATACCACAGCCTTGCCTTTCGGTCTTTTCTGGAACAACAGTGCACCAGCACCAACCGAGGAAGCGTCCACCTCTAACGAAAACTGTAGGGATACATCAGGATGGTGTAGAATGGAGGCAGACGTGAAGGCTTTCTTTAAGGATTCAAATGCGGCTTCAGCCTCCGAAGTCCACATCTTGGCATTCATACCCTTCTTAGTGAGGGTGGAGATAGGAGCAGTCAAAGATGAGA
Organism: Rhinoderma darwinii; assembly: GCF_050947455.1. Taxonomy (NCBI): domain Eukaryota; kingdom Metazoa; phylum Chordata; class Amphibia; order Anura; family Rhinodermatidae; genus Rhinoderma; species Rhinoderma darwinii. The sequence continues at coordinate 229,161,011 of NC_134687.1, forward strand.
AGTTGGGGATGAACAGTCGGTAGAAGTTGGCGAATCCTAGGAAGCGTTGTATGGCCCTTAAGCCTTGGGGGCGTGGCCACTCCAGGACAGCCTTTACCTTCTGGGGATCCATCTTGAGGCCCTGATCGGAGATAATATAGCCCAGGAAGGATAGAGACTTCTTCTCAAAAACACACTTCTCCAACTTGGCATAAAGGCGATACTCTCTTAGACGGAGCAACACCTGGCGGACATGACTGATGAGTTACTGGATCTGGGGAAAAAATCAAAATGTCATCGAGATACACCACAACACAAACATAAAGGAGATCACGAAAGATGTCATTGACAAATTCTTGAAATACTGCGGGGGCGTTACGCAGGCTGAAGGGCATAACTAAGTATTCGTAGTGCCCATCACGGGTATTAAAGTCAGTCTTCCATTCATCACCTTGACAAATCCGAATCAGATTGTAGGCCCCACACAGGTCTAGTTTAGAAAAAAATGTTGCCCCTATATGCGATCAGACAGTTCAGAAATCAAAGGCCGGGGGTACCTGTTCTTCACCGTGATCTGGTTTAGGCCTCGGTAGTCAATGCAAGGACGTAACGATCCATCTTTCTTTTTAACAAAGAAGAACTCCGCTCCGGCCGGGAATGAGGATTTACTAATGAAACCCCTCTCTAGGTTCTCCTTAATGTAGGCCGACATGGACTGGGTCTCTGGCAGGGAGAGAGGGTACACTCTACCACGAGGGGGAGACGATTCCGGAACCAGGTCGATCGGATAGTCATACGCCCGGTGTGGCGGCAAGGTCTCAGCCTCCTTTTTTATTAAAGACATCGCAGAACATGGAGAAACAAGAAGGCAACCCTGTCAAAGACTGAAGAGGAGCAGGCTGTGGCGACTGGATAAGGCCCAGACAGAGGTCAAGACACTTCGGACCCCACTGGAGGACTTCTCCAGAGTTCCAATACAGGACGGGGGCGTGCAGACGAAGCCAAGGCAAACCGAGCAGTACGGGGTTGACGGCCTTGGACAGGACAAACAGGGAGATGAGTACCAAACGCAGAGCAGAAGAGTAGTCAGTAAGCCAAGGTCAATACGAAGCAGGGACAAGTAGTTCAAGAAGCTGCAGCAGGGCCAGGAATCCAACAGAGAAGAATCACAAGCAAAGAGGAACAGGAAAGGCAGGTATAAATAGACAGAGGGCGGGAGCTAGCTCCGTCTGGCCAGGCTGTGATAGGCTCTCCCACTCCTAAGCCTGCCATCCTGAGTGGTGGAAGATGGAGTCAGTCTCACAGACATAGAAGCAGGTGCAGACTGATTACCTATGGGTGTGGATACAGAAGCTGTGCCTAGCAGATCCTTAACAGTACCCCCCCCCCCTTTTATGAGGGGCCACCGGACCCTTTCTAGATGGACCTGGTTTATTGGGGAAACGAAGGTGGAACCTCCTGACCAATACCCCAGCGTGAACATCCCGGGCGGGTACCCAAGTCCTCTCCTCAGGCCCGTATCCTCTCCAATGGACCAGGTACTGGAGGGAGCCTTGGACCATCTTGCTGTCCACAATCTTGGCCACCTCGAATTCTACCCCCTCAGGGGTGAGAACGGGGACAGGAGGTTTCCTCGAGGGAGCCAAGGACGGGGAGCAGCGTTTAAGGAGGGAGGCATGAAACACGTCGTGTACTCGAAAAGATGGGGGCAACTCCAGTTGGAAGGAGACAGGATTGAGGACTTCAATGACCTTGTACGGCCCTATAAACGGGGGAGCAAACTTCTTGGACGGGACTTTAAGGCGCAAGTTCTTAGACGATAGCCACACCAGATCCTCGACCATAAACAAGGGGTTAGCAGAACGTCTTCTATCTGCCTGAGTTTTTTGTATGCTCTGGGATGCCTCTAGGTTCTTCTGAACCTGGGCCCAAACTGTGCACAGTTCCCGATGAATGACCTCTACCTCGGGATTGTTGGAACTATCAGGTGAAACGGAGGAGAACCGTGGATTAAACCCAAAATTACAGAAAAAGGGGGAGACCCCTGACGAGTTACTGACCCGGTTATTAAGGGAAAATTCGGCGAGGGGAATGAATGAGACCCAATCATATTGACAGTCAGAGATAAAACACCTTAAATATTTTTCTAGAGAGACTGATTAGTCCTCTCAGTTTGGCCATTAGTTTCAGGATGGAAGGCAGAGGAGAAGGACAGATCAATCTCCAACTTTTTACAGAAGGCTCTCCATAACAAAGAAACAAATTGTACCTGTAAAGGATCTGCCAGACACAACTTCTGTGTCGACGCCCATAGGTAATCAGTCTGCACCTGCTTCTATGTCTGTGAGACTGACTCCATCTTCCACCACCCAGGATGGCAGGCTTAGGAGTGGGAGAGCCTATCACAGCCAGGCCAGACGGAGCTAGCTCCCGCCCTCTGTCTATTTATACCTGCCTTTCCTGTTCCTCCTTTGCTTGTGATTCTTCTCTGTTTGTTTCCTGGCCCTGCTGCAGCTTCTGGAACTACTGATCCTCTGCTAGTGATTGACCTTGGCTTTTCTGACCACTCTTCTGCTCTGCGTTTTTGTACCTCGCTCATCTCCTGGTTTGACTCGGCTCGTTCACCTCGCTTGTTGCTCACGGTGTTCCCGTGGGCAACTTCCCCATTTCCCTGGCTTCTTTGTACCCTTTACTGTTTGTCTGTTGTGCACCTATTGAGTGTAGGGACCGTCGCCCAGTTGTACCCCGTCGCCTAGGGCGGGTCGTTGCAAGTAGGCAGGGACTGAGTGGAGGGTAGATTAGGGCTCACTTGTCTGTTTCCCTACCCCGACATTACACCTCTGTCAGAAACAATATTGACAGGGACCCCATGGAGACGCAGGATGTGTTTGACAAACAAGGTAGCTAACGTCTTAGCATTGGGTAGTTTTTTGAGGGGCACAAAGTGGCACATCTTACTGAAGCGGTCTACTACAACCCACACCACCGATTTGCCTTGAGATGGAGGCAAATTGGTGATAAAATCCATGGAGATATGGGTCCAAGGTCTCTGGGGAATGGGCAAAGAACGTAGTAAGCCCGCTGGTCGGGACCTGGGAGTCTTGGACCTAGCACAAACCTAACAAGCGGCGAGGTAGGCCTTAACGTCTTTAGGCAACCCAGGCCACCAATAGTTTCTGGCAATGAGGTGCTTGGTACCCAGGATGCCTGGATGACCAGATAGTGCGGAGTCATGATTTTCCCTAAGTACCCTTAGCCGGAATTGCAGGGGAACAAACAGCTTGTTCTCAGGAAGGTTCCGGGGGCTGAACCTTGATCAGCCGCAATTTCGGAGACTAAATCAGAATCAATAGAGGAAATGATTATACCTGGAGGCAAAATACAAGCAGGATCTTCCTCCGAAGGAGGGCTGGCCATGAAGCTACGCGACAGTGCATCAGCCTTAATATTTTTAGACCCAGCCCTATAGGTAACCAAAAAATTTAATCTGGTAAAAAATAACGCCCATCGAGCTTGTCTCGGGTTTAGTCTACGGGCAGATTCTAGGAAAACCAGATTCTTGTGGTTGGTAAGGACCGTTAACTGGTGCGTAGCCCCCTCCAGGAAGTGGCGCCACTCTTCAAATGCCCATTTAATGGCTAAGAGTTTGCGGTTGCCAATATCATAGTTACTCTCAGTGGGCGAAAACTTCCTGGAGAAGTAGGCACAGGGACGGAGATGGGTGAGGGACCTGGTACCCTGGGACAAGACAGCCCCCACTCCCACCTCGGATGCGTCAACCTCCACGATAAATGGCTCCATTTGGTTGGGCTGAACCAACACCGGGGCCGAGATAAAGCACTTCTTAAGGACCTCAAAAGCCTGGACAGCCTCAGGAGGCCAGCGGAGGAGATCAGCACCCTTGCGAGTGAGGTCCGTAAGAGGCTTAGCGATGACCGAGAAGTTAGCAATAAATCTCCTGTAATAATTAGCGAACTCCAAGAAGCACTGTAACGCCTTCAGGGAGGCAGGTTGGACCCATTCCGCCACAGCCTGGACCTTGGCGGGGACCATGCGGAATTCATGAGGAGTGAGGATTTGACCCAAAAATGGTATCTCCTGCACCCCAAACACACATTTTTCGCTCTTCGCAAACAGTTTGTTTTCCCGAAGGACCTGGAGCACCTTCATGACATGCTCAATGTGGGAGGACCAGTCCTTGGAAAACACAAGTATATCATCAAGGTACGCTACAAGAAATACCCCCAGGTAATCTATTAAAATCTCATTTATAAAAATCTGGAAGACTGCGGGAGCATTACACAACCCAAAGGGCATGACGAGGTATTCGAAATGACCTTCGGGCATGTTAAACGCAGTCTTCCACTCATCCCCCTCTTTGATGCGGATAAGGTTATACGCCCCCCGTAGATCAAACTTAGAGAACCATTGGGCCCCCTGAACCTGATTAAAGAGATCAGGAATCAAAGGAAGGGGACAGTGGCATAACTACCGCCGTAGCAGCAGTAGCGGCTGCTACGGGGCCCGCGGCATGAGGGGGCCCGTGTCGCCCGCCGGCGCGGGCCCCCACCATGGCCGGAGGCTCCGCTAGCAGCCGCTATGGCTGCTACAGCGGGACGCCACTGAACACTACGGCAGAGCAGGGAGGTATCTCCCCGCTCTGCCATTAACTGGTTCCCGACCGCTGGCTGTATTTTTACGGCCAGCGGTCAGGGTCCTTAAAACCCGAGCCATAGACTTTCTACGGCTCGGGTTTTAACTTGCTGCCCGCGCGATCGGGCAGCTGAATGTCGGGTCTCCGGCTGTCAGTGACTGCCGGGGACCCTGAGGAGAGGATAGAAGCAGCTTTCGCTGCTTCTGTCGTCTCTGATCACTTGTACACAGCGCTGAATGCGCGCTGTGTACAGGAATAGAGACAGCAGCAGCGGCGCTGTCTCTATTCCTCCCGGTGATCATGTGACTGGTCACATGATCGCCGGGTGCCGTTAGTGGCAGACTGTTGCTGGGTCTTACTAGACCCAGCACAGCCCTATTAGTGACAATCGTCACTATGAGAGTGCTGATTTCCCCTGTAACTGGGGCTGCTGTGCAGCTCCAGTTACAGTGGAAAAGATGGTGTAAATGAAAGAAAAAAAATATATAAAGTTCCCCAAAGGTCTTCTTTGACCTTTGGGGGACAGACCATAGTAATAAAAAAATAGTAAAGTGCAAAAAAAATGTAAATAATAAATACACATAAAATACCCACCCCAAAAAAAAAACGTTCCCCCCCGCCAATCATTGTTGTAACGCTAGCGCTGACCCAATTACCGTAATATAGACATGTAATATATAAAAATGTACGGTAGACAATGACGATCACAAATAAAAGGTCTATTTTAGGGTAAAACTATGTTATTACCAAAAAAAAAAATAGCTGAAATGTAAAAAAGCTTATTTTTTTACTATTATTTTCAAACTTTATGAATAAAAATTCAAAAATGGCAAAAAAGGTGTGTATAAAAACGATAAAAAATGAATCCTGCATTGTCTATGGAAAAAACGTCGCAAAAATCACGTCGTTAGCCGAACAAATAAAAAAGTTATAGCCATTTAACTAACACGTGCTAAAAATGGCTAAACGGTGTCTGGTCCTGAAGGCGCAAAATAGAGCAAAAGACATGTATCCCCCCCCCCTCTCCACAGGACATGTATCCCCTCTCCACAAGATCTCCACAGGACAGGGGATACATGTGTGATCGCTGGCATTGATAGGGAGAACGGGGGACTGAAAGTCCCCTGAAGTTCTCCATCACAAACCTTGGACTTCCGGGGTCTGTGTCGGCAGCTCCGTTGAAATTAATGGAGCGCTGGTCGTGCTTGTGCGCATGCGTGACCAGCGCTCCTTTCATTTTTATTGAGCTGCGCAGACGCCGGAAGTCAGAGGTTTGTCATGGAGAAGTTCAGGGGACTTTCAGTCCCCCGTTCTCCCTATCAATGCCAGCGATCACTCATGTATCCCCTATCCTGTGGAGATCCTGTGGATAGGGGATACATGTATTTTGTAGGACACACTGTAGGTCGCATTTTTTTGGGAGGGGGGACGCTATATGGCGTTCCCTACCGGGGGGAACGCTGTATGGCGTTCCCTACAGGGGGGGGGGTGGCTGTATGGTGTTCCCTACAGGGGGGGAGCTGTATGGTGTTCCCTACAGGGGGGGAGCTGTATGGCTTTCCCTACAGGGGGGAGCTGTATGGCGTTCCCTACAGCGGGGGAGCTGTATGGCGTTCCCTACAGGGGGGGGCTGTATGGCGTTCCCTACAGGGGGGGGCTGTATGGCGTTCTCTGCAGGGGGGCTGTATGGTGTTATCTACAGGGGGGCTGTATGCCGTTCTCTACAGGGGGATGTATGGCGCTATCTACAGAGGGGGGGCTGTATAGCGTTCTCTGCAGGGGGGCTGTATGGCGTTATCTACAGGGGGGCTGTATGGCGTTCTCTACAGGGGGGGCTGTAAAAAAGGCACTATCTACAAGGGGCGGGGGGTTGTGTGACACCCAGGGGAGGGGGGGCCCCAGTCAAAAGTTTGCTATGGGGCCCAGTCTTTCCTAGTTACGCCCCTGGAAGGGGATACTGGTTCCTTACAGTGACCTTATTCAAGTTACAGTACGATGGCCTAAGACCACCATCCTTCTTTCCTACGAAGAAGAAGCCAGCACCTACCGGAGAAGTAGAGGGGCGTATGTAACCCTTGGCCAGGCATTCCTGGATATACTCTCTCATGGCTTCACGTTTGCTACAAGAGAGATTAAATATCCTACCCTTAGGGAGCTTAGCTCCTGGTACCAAATCGATAGCGCAATCGTATTCTCTATGAGGAGGTAACACTTCGGAGGCCTCCTTAGAGAAAACATCAGCGATGTCCTAAACAAACTCAGGTAGCGTGTTCACCTCCTCAGGGGGAGAAATAGAATTAACAGAAAAACATGACGTCAAGCATTCATTACCCCATTTGGTAAGATCCCCAGTATTCCAGTCAAACGTGGTATTATGCAACTGCAACCAGGGAAGGCCTAAAACCAAATCGGACGATAATCACTGCATCAACAGTACTGAGCACTGCTCCAAATGCATGGAGCCAACAAGGAGTTCAAAAACAGGGGTATGCTGTGTAAAATAACCATTAGCAAGAGGAGTGGAGTCGATACCCTCTACCGGGACAGGTTTAGGCAAATCAATCAAAGGCATAGCTAGAGACATAGCAAATTCCACAGACATGATATTAGCAGACGACCCTGAATTCACGTAGGCACTGCCGGTAGCAGACCTACCACCAAAAGAGACCTGAAAGGGAAGCAAGATTTTATTACGTTTCATATTTATGGGAAATACCTGTGCGCCCAAGTGAACTCCCCGATGATCACTTAGGCGCGGAAGTTTTCCGGCTGCTTATTCTTACGCCTAGGACAGGTGTTCACTTGATGCTTGTCATCCCCACAATAGAAGCAGAGACCATTCTTCCTGCGGAACTCTCTATGTTGTTGGGGGGACACGGAGGCCCCGAGTTGCATAGGTACCTCCGAGTCTTCCGTGGAAGAACGAAGCAACGGTACCTCGGGAGGCATCATGGGGGAGTCAGAGGAGAAAACACATAAACTTTCACGTTGTCGTTCCCTGAGACGTCGGTCAAGTCGTACCGCTAAAGCCATAACCTGGTCTAGGGAGTCAGAAGAGGGATAGCTAACTAGCAGGTCTTTCAGGGCGTTCGACAGACCCAACCTAAACTGGCACCTTAAGGCAGGGTCATTCCACCGAGAAGCTACGCACCACTTCCTAAAGTCTGAGCAATACTCCTCAACAGGTCTCTTACCCTGACGTAAGGTCACCAGCTGACTCTCGGCAAAGGCAGTCCTGTCTGTCTCGTCATAAATGAGTCCGAGAGCAGAAAAGAAAAGATCAACGGAGGAAAGTTCAGGGGCGTCAGGAGCCAAGGAGAAGGCCCATTCTTGGGGCCCTTCCTGGAGCCGGGACATAATTATACCCACCCGCTGGCTCTCAGAACCTGAGGAGTGGGGCTTTAAATGAAAATAGAGCCTAAAACTCTCCCGAAAGGAGAGAAAAGTCTCCCAGTCCCCTGAGAATCGGTCAGGCAACTTGAGGTGGGGTTCAAGAGGTGAGGTGAGGGGCACTACCATGGTAGCATCAGGCTGGTTGACCCTCTGAGCCAGGGCCTGGACCTGTAGGGAGAGAACCTGCATTTGCTGAACCAGGGTCTCAAGGGGGTCCATAGTGGTGTGAGGGACCAGGGTAGAGTAGGTATATGGGCTTGTGATTATGTAATGACAGGGATAGGGAAACAGACAAGTGAGCCCTAATCTACCCGCCACTCAGTCCCTGCCTACTTGCAACGACCCGCCCTAGGCGACGGGGTACAACTGGGCGACGGTCCCTACACTCAGTAAGTGCACGACAGACAACCAGACAAGGGAACACAGAACAAAGGGAAGCGGGGCAGTTGCCCACGGCTACACCGTGAGCAACAAGAGTAGTAAACGAGCCGAGTCAAACCAGGAGAGTACGAGGTGCCAAACACAGAGCAGGAGAATAGTGAACAAGCCGAGTCAAACCAGGAGTGTACGAGGTACCAAACGCAGAGCAGAAGAGTAGTCAGTAAGCCAGGGTCAATACGAAGCAGGGACAAGTAGTTCAAGAAGCTGCAGCAGGGCCAGGAAACCAACAGAGAAGAATCACAAGCAAGGAGGAACAGGAAAGGCAGGTATAAATAGACAGAGGGCGGGAGCTAGCTCCGTCTGGCCAGGCTGTGATAGGCTCTCCCACTCCTAAGCCTGCCATCCTGAGTGGTGGAAGATGGAGTCAGTCTCACAGACATAGAAGCAGGTGCAGACTGATTACTTATGGGCGTGGATACAGAATCTGTGCCTTGCAGATCCTTAACAGTATCACACATGGACCCTGTATCTAAGCCTACCACATAGTAGGCTTAGATGCAGGGCCCCAGCAGACAGTAAACTTATACTGTATAAGATTACTGTCTGGCTGGGGCCCTGTATCTAAGCATAACATGTGGTAGGCTTAGATACATGGCCCATGTGTGATCCTGTCTGATGGGCCCTGTTTCTAAGCCTACCACATAGTAGGCTTAGATACAGGGCCCCAGCAGACAGTAATCTTATACTGTACAAGTTTACTGTCTGCTGGCGTCCTCTATCTAAGCCTACCATGCGATAGGCTTAGATACATGGTCTAACAGACAGTATTACACATGGGCCCCGTATCTAAGCCTACCTCATGTTTTACTAATGTTTTTTTTATGTGTTTGTGCTTTTTTACACGTTCAGATGTTGGGCTACTTCGGATTCGAGGACTATTTGGATGACGGCTTTTTCGTTTTCAATAAAATTGTTAGCGAAGATTGTGTGGGGTTTTTTATTTCAATAAAATATTTTTTATATGTCTTTGTATTTTATTTTAAACTTTTTTACTACCACCTTAGTAATGGCCGCTGGCTGATTGACAGTGTCCATTACTAAGGCGGGGCTTAGTGTTAGCCATTGAAAAGGCTAGCGCTAACCCCCATTATTATTCGGTACCAATTGCCACCAAGGGTGCCGGGAAGAGTCGGGTATGATCCAGTACGCGACCATCTGTAGTGCTGGACGGGCACAGGGGCGGCAGCAGGCTGGTATTATTAGGCTGAGAAATCCCAAAAAGAGTCGCTCTTCACACCCTGGTAATGCTAGCCTGCTGCTGCTATGTTGTATCTGGCTGCTTATAAAAAATGGGGGGACCCCACGTCGTTTTGTTTTTAAATAAATAATTGGAATAAATGACATGGGCTTCCCCCTATTTTTCATACCAATTATACCAACCTGAGCCCGCCCTAGTTCCCGTCCATCGCTACGGATAGTTGGGTACTAGATCGCACCCAGCGCTTCCCGGCAACCCTGGTGGCAGTGGGTACCGTGGTAATAATAATGTTAGGCTCTATTCACACGACAGGGTCCATTTTTCACGGCCGTTTTGCATCCGTTTTGCATCAATTCCGATTCCATTCCGGGCCTGTCGCCGTTTTTAACGGCCGATTTTGACCTGTTTTGCATCAGTTTTTTTCCCTGTCCATTTTAAAATCGGATGAATTTAATTTGTACATTTTTTGCCACACACTTCCCTCTGTAGATAATGCCACACACTGCCCTCTGTAGATACTGCCACAGCCCCCCTGTAGGTAGTGCCACACAGCCCCTGTAGGTAGTGCCACACAGCCCCCTGTAGGTATTGCCACACAGCCCACTGTAGGTAGTGCCACACAGCCCCATGTAGGTAATGCCACACAGCCCCCGTAGGTAATGCCACACAACCCCCCGTAGGTAATGCCACACAGCCCCCCATAGGTAATGCCACACAGCCCCCCCGTAGGTAATGCCACACAGCCCCCTGTAGGTAGTTCTACACAGCACCCTCCATAGATGGCCCACCCCCTACCTGTCTGTAGATAACGCCACCGTTCCAGGAGAAGTCCCTGACTTCAATGTCCATATATGGACAGGGAAGTCAGGGACATCTCCTGAAGTGGAGACACCAGCCACAGGGTCGAGGGATTCCGCTTCAGAAGTGCCCGACGTCACTGTGTCCATATATGGACACAGTGAAGTCAGGGACTTCTCCTGGAGCGGAAACACCGGCCACAGGGTCGGGGATTCCGCTTCAGAAGTGCCTGACGTCACTGGGAGAAAGGCCGAAAATAGGGCATGTTCCATTTTTTGACGGCCGGGTTTCCCGGGCTGTCAAAAAGTCGGTCGTGTGAATAGCCCCATTTGGGGTCTATTGTTCCTATTGCGACCGTGTGACGGACGTTTTTTGAACAGCCGTCACACAACCGGGAAACCCTGTCGTGTGAATAGGGCCTTAGGGTTTTACCGACTAACATTAAGCCCCGCCTTAGTATTGGATGCTGTCAATCAGCCAGCAGCCATTACTAAGGTGGTAGTAATAAAGTTTAAAAAAATACAAGGACATAGAAAAAATATTTTATTGAAATAAAAAATAAACAAAAACCTGATTAAGCATTTTATTGAGAATAAAAAAAGCTGTCTTCTAATTAGTCGTCGAATCCGAAGTATTCCAACATCCGAACCTGGAAAAAAAAAACACAAACACCCAAAAAATTTGTATAACATAAAAAAGCAATTATCTTACTTTTCATGGGTTCAGTGCCGGAGCCGCATTGTCAGTGAGCTGGGCCTTATGTTTAAGCCTATCGTGTGTGATATTGTCTGCTAAACCACTGTATCTAATCCTATCCATACAAAAATAGAATCCAGTAGCACAGGCATAAATGAAAGGGGATGCAAGCCTTAGGGAACGGACCACTGTCCCTGTAGACAAAAAGCAGTAAATAGGCAGTGTGACGTTTCGGCTCACACAACCTGAGCCTTTCTTGAGAAAGGCTCAGGTTGTGTGAGCCGAAATGTGGCACTTTTGGGGTCAATAAAGCACACTCTTTTTTCACTATAAGCCTTTGTGAGTGCTGCCTACTTACTGCTTTTAATCCTATCCATAGCTATAGGGTCGTAATGCTACAGATATGCTGTCTCCTATATATATATATATATATATATATATATACACACACACGCATATACATACACGCACGCATATTTTTTTTGGGGGGTGGACATATGTTAGTACAAAGATGGTTACTGCTGGGACCCTGTATCTAAGTCTATCACGTGTGATACTGTTGGGGCTATGTATCTAAGCCTATCATGTATATTGTCTGCTGAATCAATGTAACCAATTATATCCAGTGGTGCGGCTATAAGAGCCTTAGACTTACAGATATTATTTTTTGGGGGGGGGGGTAAATATATGCCTCGTAGATTGTGCCCCTGATCTTTTAAAACCCTAGCAACGCCCCTGGTACAGAGCCTACTTAGAAGAGAATCATGGGTTACATTAAAATGTTTTTTCACCCACTTCCACCAGGTATTGCTGGTTGAGTAGGTGAAATGCTGGTGACAGGTTCCCTTTAATAAAAGTTAAGGCACAATCGATGTCCGGTGCCTTGGAAACCCTTTATTTCTATGTGATTACTTGGCGATAAGAGGTGGAATATCACACCAAGGGAAGCATGGAGCTAAATTGTAAAGGGAGATGTAGACGTGTGGTTCAGATAAATTACATTGCTTCTTAATAGACATATCAAACACTCTCATTGGGAAGAGATCTTTTTTGACTACCAGTAGTTTCCAAGATAACAAAACATCTTTTATTGTCAGCAAAGGGGGAGAAGGTACCTGCAACTGAAGGGCAGAAGCCCATAAGTATGTGTGTCAAGCGAGTTATAATGTCCACAATATTTTTCTATATTCACCCAATGTTTTGGATGCATAGGATTCAATCATTGTCTAATTTGGTCTAGAATGGATTGGGTAAAATTAAAATTTTAATGGCTGAAAAACGGCCTATCCAAGATGCTTCAAATTTAAGGTAGTCATTAAGTTCTCGTTCCAATTGGGTGAGTAGTGGAAGATAGTTAAGAGCATATAAATGGGGAATATATCAAAATAATCCCTAAATAGGGAAGGCCTTGGGAAGTCCACATAAAATAATATTTACTCTGCAGACTTTGTACAGTTTTAGGTGGTAAGCCCATATTCATAATTTTAGTATCTAATGGAGAAAAAAAAGGAACATAGGGCGCAACATCGTGCAATAAATCCAACAGGTTTATACGTGAACATTTAAAGATTATAAGTGCTCACCTTGTCTAGTTGTACATGCTAGGTATAACACTAGTGTGTGCGTTCGGACACCAAGTTGTCAGCTGCTGCTATCCCCGAACAGTGGGTGATGAATCACCTCCGCTTAAAATAAAGAATATACTCCATCAAGGAAGCAAAGAAAAATGGGGGTTTCAGGAAAACGCTGCTGATATCCAGAGGGTTTAAGATCAAAGTTATTCATTATTAATTGAATACAAAAAACTAATTAAACAAAATCCATAAGTGATGTGGCTACGCATTTCAACACCGGTATGGTGTCTTCATCAGGCCATTACAAACAGGAAATAAGCACACTCATATATACACGTAAAAAAACACTTAAAAAAAAAGTATCAATCATATTATTCAGACCATTCGGTTGTAACATGGATAATTTATAAATCCAATAGTTCTCTCTTTGTCTCAACTTTTGGAATCTATTAGGCACACTACTGGCGATTTGTTCTATGGGAGTAATTATCAGCCCATCGCTTTTACAATTATTGTGCATGGCAAAATGGCAAGAGACTCCATGCTTCAAGTAACCAGAATTAATGTTAGACCTATGCTTATTGGTACGTGTCCGTAGGGCGTGTATTGTGTGGCCTTCATATTGGAGTTCACAAGGACACTGAATTATATAAATCACAAAATAACTGCTACAGTTAAGGAATGTTACATTACATAGTTAGTACGGTTGAAAAAAGACACATGTCCATCAAGTTCAACCAAGGGATGGGAAAAGGGAAGGTAAAAATTTCTACACATAGGAGATAATATTTTTTTTTTTTTATTCTAGGAAATTATCTAAGCCTTTTTTAAAGCCATCTACTGTCCCTGCTGTGACCAGCTCCTGCAGTAGACTATTCCATAGATTCACATGTCTCACAGTAAAGAAGGCTTGTTGCCTATGCAGATTTAACCTTTTTTTCTCCAGACGGAGGAAGTGCCCCCTTGTTTTTTGAGGGGGTTTTACATGGAACAGGATTTCACTATATTTTTTTGTATGTGCCATTAATATAGTTATATAAGTTAATCATGTCGCCCCTTAGTCGTCTTTTTTCAAGGCTAAATAGGTTTAATTCTTTTAATCTTTCCTCATAACTTAGATTCTCCATGCCCCATATTAGCTTCATTGCTCTTCTTTGTATTTTTTCCAACTCCATCCTTTCTGTGAACTGGAGCCCCTAACTGAACTGCATATACTAGATGAGGCCTCACTAATGCTTTGTAAAGTGGTAATATTACATCCCTGTCCCGCGAGTCCATGCCTCTTTTAATACACGACAATATCTTGCTGGCCTTTGAAGCAGCTGATTGACATTGCATGCTGTTATTTAGTTTACAAGTACACCCAGATCCTTCTCAACAAGTGAATCCCCCAGTGTAGCTCCCCCTAGGACATATGATGCATGCAGGTTATTTGTACCCAGATGCATAACTTTACATTTATCTACATTAAACTTAATTTGCCAACTGGACGCCCAAACACTTAGTTTGTTTAAATCCGCTTGCAATTCACGAACATCTTCCATAGTCTGAACTATATTACATAGCTTGGTGTCATGTGCAAAAATAGAAATAGTGCTATTAATCCCATCCTCTATATCATTAATAAATAAGTTGAATAATAGTGGCCCCAGCACGGAAACCTGGGGTACACCACTTATAATCGGGGACCATTCAGCGTAGGAATCAATGACCACAACTCTCTGGATACGGTCCTTGAGCCAATTCTCAATCCAATTACAAACTATACTTTCTAAACCTATAGTCCTTAATTTACCCATTAGACATACATGAGGGACAGTGTCAAATGCCTTTGCAAAGTCCAAAAACACTATATCCACAGCGGCCCCTCTGTCTAGGCTTCCCCACGATGAATGTTAAGCTTACTGGTCTATAATTACCCGGGGAAGTGCTAGAGCCCTTTTTGAAAATAGGCACCACATTTGCCCTGTGCCAGTCCCTTGGCACTAAACCAGTCACTAGAGAATCTCTGAATATTATGAAGAGGGGGACAGAAATAACTGAACTAAGCTCTTTAAGAACTCTAGGGTGTAACCTGTCTGGTCCTGGGGCCTTGTGTACATTTATTTTATTTTATTTAGCTTGGATCATATATACATTCAGCCAATTAACTATATTAATTGATGTATTAACAGCACTGGCACTGGCTACATCAGCTGCTCTTTCTTCTGTTGTACAGGGTGGGCCATTTATGTGGATACACCTAAATAAAATGAGAATGGTTGGTGATATTAACTTCCTGTTTGTGGCACATTAGTATATGGGAGGGGGGAAACTTTTCAAGCTGGGTGTTGACCATGGCGGCCATTTTGAAGTCGGCCATTTTGTATCCAACTTTAGTTTTTTCAATGGGAAGAGGGTCATGTGACACATCAAACTTATCGAGAATTTCACAAGAAAAACAATGGTGTGCTTGGTTTTAACGTTACTTTATTCTTTCATGAGTTATTTACAAACATCTCTTAGTTTACAGCCATTGACATGTCGCAGAGGTTAACACGTGAGGAGCGGATAGAAATTGTGTTGATGTCTGGTGAACGCAGTACCCGGGTCATTGCAGCAGATTTCAATGCAAGACACCCTACGAGACCACCCATCTCCCATGCTACAGTTTGCAAACTGCTTGCCAAGTTTCGTGAAACTGGTTCAGTGTTGGATTTGCCCAAATGTGGACGCATGAAAACTGTCACTAATGAAGAAACATCAGTGGCTATCCTAGCTTCATTCAGCAAGAGCCCACAGCTTAGCACTCGCCGCATGTCACTGGAGAGTGGCATCAGTCGAACATCCCTTCGGCGGATATATTAGCTACTCACAAATGGCACCCACAAACTCCAGCTGCTGCAGCATCTCATCGAGGATGACCCAGATCGGCGCACTGAATTTGCAGAATGGGCAAAACAAAAATTGGAACAGGACCCTCAGTTTACACAGAACAATTTGTTCAGTGATGAGCCAAACTTTTATGTGAATGGTGAAGTTAACAAACAAAACCACCGCTATTGGTCTGACACTAACACACATTGCATAGATCCCTCCAAGACTGTTGGAACACAAAAATTGATGGTATGGTGTGGTATATGGGGTACAAAGATAGTGGGGCCATTTTTCATCAATGGAAACCTCAAGGCCACGGGATATCTGAAATTGCTACATGATGATATGTTTCCCTCTTTATGCACTGAAGCTGGCACGTTCCCTGAGTTTTTCCAGCAAGATGGTGCACCACCACATTATGGGTGTCAGGTCCGAGCATTCCTAGATGAACAGTTTCCTGGAAAGTGGATTGGTCGTCGTGGGCCAGTTGAATGGCCCCCTAGGTCTCCCGATCTGACCCCCTTAGACTTTTATCTTTGGGGGTCATCTGAAGGCAATTGTCTATGCTGTGAAGATACGAGATGTGCAGCAACTGAAACTACGGATACTGGAAGCCTGTGCTAGCATTTCTTCTGCGGTGTTGCTATCAGTGTGTGAAGAGTGGGAGAAGAGGATTGCATTGACCATCCAACACAATGGGCAGCACTTTGAACACATTTTATAAGTGGCCAGAAACTTGTAAATAACTCATGAAAGAATAAAGTAACGTTAAAACCAAGCACACCATTGTTTTTTCTGTGAAATTCTCGATGAGTTTGATGTGTCACATGACCCTCTTCCCATTGAAAAAACTAAAGTTGGATACAAAATGGCCGACTTCAAAATGGCCGCCATGGTCAACACCCAGCTTGAAAAGTTTCCCCCCTCCCATATACTAATGTGCCACAAGCAGGAAGTTAATATCACCAACAATTCCCATTTTATTTAGGTGTATCCATATAAATGGCCCACCCTGTATATGCAAAGCTAAAGAACCCATTTAGTAACTCTGGCTTCTCTTGATCCCCTGTGACCAACTCCCCACATTACCACTATTTAGGGGTCTTACATGTTCAGACCTTGGCTTTTTTGCATTTACATACTTGAAGAATTTTCTTGAGATTTGTTTTGCTATCCTTGGCCACCTCCCTTTCATTTTGTATTTTTGCTGATTTTATTAGCTTTTTACAGATTTTATTAAGCTCTTTATAATTTAAAAAGGCTACAGTTGTACCCTCAGATTTGTATTTTTCAAATGCCCTTTTTTGTCATGTATTGCCCTTTTTACAGTAGGTGGAACCCATGTGGGGTTTAAGTTTAGTCGTTTATACTTGTTACCTATAGAAATAAATTTTGCACTATAATTACCCAAAGTAGATTTGAAAATCGACCGTTTATCATTTGTACCATTATTTCACATTAGTTCTTCCCAGTCTATCTCCTGAATTGCAGCCCTCATCCTGGGGAAATTGGCCTTCTTAAAATTAAGTGTTTTTGTCCTCCCAACCTGTTTTTTTTTTATAGTGTAGGTAAAATGTAACTATATTGTGATCATTTTGTATCATTTAGTTGGAATGTGCTGTTCAATTTTTGTTGTGTTTATGCGATCCATATATGTGGGGTTAGTGACTGCCTCCACTTGTTGTTCTTGCACTCCTCCCATTCTGCCCTGGGTGATTTTAATCAGTTCAATACTGGATCCTACCATCCTCAGTTATATATGTAGGCTTAGTCCCAGTTCTGGGTGTATGTGCAGCGTAGGTTCCCACCTTACAGAGGTCGACTTGTCGTGGCAGGTGGGTAACACTTTTTGATCAAAATGTGCACTAAGAACCTCCCTATTTGTAAGTAGATTTAGCTTTAGTGCATATTTATTTATATTTAGTGGTTTAGGTGGCATTAGTGTCGCAGGGTGCTGTCGCCATTTTATGTCTGCTATATTGTGATCACTGTTACCAAGGTTTTCACGAACATTGACAACAAGCTCTGCATTATTAGAAATTGTCACGTTGGGTTCGTGGATCCACTGGACCCTACCGCCTTGGCGGTATGGCAGCTGGCCAACAGGGCGCAGGTTACAGTCTATAGTTCGTATAAGGTACCTGTGGCAGCTCGGACAGTAGCAAGGCAGGCTCGGCTGGGACTAGGCAGCAGGTAGACGTCAGGCGTGGTGTAGCAGGACAGGTGTGGTATACAGCACCGCACGACTTCAGCTCAGCACGGCACTTGACCAGGATAGCACGGGATACAGGTAACAGGATACAGGAACAGGGAACACTCGGAACTGGGAAACACTAGGAGACCATTTGCATAGACAAAATTAGGGTATGACAACAACGCACAGGCGTGGGAGGCAGGGGCTAGCCCCTTCTTATAGTTCAGGGTGCTATGGGCTAATTAAAGATAAAAGTCTACGGGACCCAGCCGAGGTGAGCGGAAGTGAGCACTGGCATCTCCTAAAGAGGAGACTGGGGCCATCGCTCGCAGATCCATGGCTGCGGGCGTCAGGAAGCGAGTGAACCTGACAACCCGCGGCCATGGGCATGACAGAAATGACCAGATCCAACAGAGCTTCACCTCTAGTCGGGTCTTCCACAAACTGGCCCATACAATTTTCCTGCAACAGGTTGAGGAAATGTCACCCCTTTGCAGTTGAAGCCGAACCATGACGCCAATTAATATCCCGGTAATTAAAATCTCCCATTCTCACTTCTATCTCTAGCTGACCTTCCATCTCCAGCATATTCGGGGGTCTATAGATTACTGCAAAATAAGAAAAACGTCAGTGTTTACCTCCCTTTGTAATTCCACCCACAAGGTCTCAATGTCCTCACAATCTTCACCCACTATTGTCTCTTTCATATTCACCTTCATATCACTTCTCACATACAGACATACACCACCGCTTTTCCTATTTGCCCTGTCTTTTCAAAACAATGTAAAGCCCTGTGGATTTACAGTCCAGTCATGTGAAGAGTCTAGCCATGTTTCAGCAACACCAACTATACGTTCCTCCAATACCAAGGTCTCAAGCTCCCCCATTTTGCTTGCTAGACTTCTGGCATTTGTGAACATACACTTTAACTTGCATTTCAAATTGCCACGTTTGGTATCAGAAATGTGATTATTTGACATTATTTTGGCATTTTTATTTTCAATGTTGTTTTGTAACAAAAGGATCTCCTTATCCTGTTGTCTAGTCCTCTCCCCACAGTCTATTTCTCCCCCCACCAATATAGTCTCACCCTCTCTAACCTATCTACCCCTTTATTTTCTACATTGACCTCCCTCCTCAGCCCACCCCAGCTAGAATTCTCCCTCCCAGCACAGCGGACCCCCTTCCATTTAGGTTTTAATCATCTGCAGAATACAGTTTGTACCCCAATGAAAAGTCAGCCCAGTGCTCTAGGAACCCAAAGCCTTCTCCTCTACACCAAGACTTAAGCCATGTATTTAACTCCCCGAGCTCCCGCTGTCTTTCCTGTGAT
This sequence comes from Rhinoderma darwinii, assembly GCF_050947455.1. NCBI lineage: Eukaryota > Metazoa > Chordata > Amphibia > Anura > Rhinodermatidae > Rhinoderma > Rhinoderma darwinii. The sequence goes on from NC_134687.1 coordinate 229,180,127, forward strand.
GCGCATGGCACAGGCAGTATTCCTGAGAATACTACCTTGGAGGTCCTTCCATTCAGCTTGTAGCCTAGTACTTTAAAATTATTTTTAAGTCTCCAAACAACTTAACGTCCTGAAATCAAATTTCTGGCAGCAAATAAAAGTTTGTGCTTAAATTGGTATACGTGCGATGACATCCCTCGGTGAAGAAATAGGTAGAGATTTCGGTTTAGGGATGCGGTGAGCTCTATCAATCATCAATTCCATTTGCGGTGTATCACGTAAGATCTGTCAGAAACTCCACAGGAGTTGCATGTAAAGCATGCTCTAAAGGATAGCTCACAGACGGAGAAGATGAAGCCCGTGAGGGAATGAAAGAAGTCCCAGAGGGAGTAGAGGCAGGCTGTAGTGTTGAGACAGTCTCCGAGGATGGAAGGTAAGTCGGGCATCTGAGGCATCTGAGAGCCTTGGAAAGGCACCTGAGTCTCATTGTCGTTCTAGCGGTGGCGTTCCGGCGCTATTTTGGGGCCGCTTCGCTGGAAAGAACTCAGTCAGTTTAGCAGTTGCTGGTTTCTATCTAATTCTGCCCATATCTCCAGTGACTCTGGGTACCTTCCGGAAACAGTAGGAGTTGAAATGGCTGTGAGCCGGTGATTAGCGCGGGAGCTGCAGAGTGGGGAAAACACACGTCCTACTCCATGCGCTGGTGACCACGCCCCCCAAATTCAAACTTATTACTCTCACCCACAGAGTTTTCCACAGTGCTGCACCACCTTACATCTCCTTCCTCATCTTTGTCTACGAGCCTACTCGCACTCTATGTTCTGCCAACGACAGTAGATTAACATCCTCCGTTATCCGAACCTCCCAACCCCATCTCCAAGATTTTTCTCGTGCTGCACCAGTTCTCTGGAACGCACTACCCCAGACAATCAGTTTAATTCCCAACATCCACAGTTTTAAATGTGCCCTGAAAAAACATCTTTTTAGACAGGCCTATAACATTCCCTAATCTGACTCCTTTACCTGGCCCCCCTTTTACAATAGTCATCAGAACCTGACCACCTCAATCAGCAGTATCCCCCACACTCCTTGCACCCTAATGCACATTATATCTGTCATACACAGATACTGACTGGTGACCGGCTCATGCAGCTTTATGTGTACTACCCCATATGTGTTAGATGGCTGGACCATTGTACTTAAAGGGAATGTGTCGCAAATTCCAACATTTTTTTTTTAGTAAGTTACTTATTTTTATTCTTTTTTTTTAGTTTCTTTGGTGTATATTTTTTCTTCCACAGGGTGTGAAATATTAAAAATTAAATAATAATTTGACATGTTTTCGTATGTAGGCCACCAGAGGGAACACTTCCCAGAATTACAGCATGGTGAATCATGCAAAACAACCTGACTCACAGCTTCTGTAAATGTGGGAGGGAGACTCACCCCCCCTCCCTGTTTTTGGCTACAAGCCAAGAAGAGGTGTCTTCAAATTGCCAAGCATTGTCGAGCTCCCTTTTGGGAGTGATTCTACAATGGCAGCTGGTAGCAGCTATAGGACACACCAAAAGGCTAAGAATGATGAAAGTCAAGAGGGAAGACCCTGTGGTGAATGACTTTACAGTTTACAGGTTCACACGGTGTGTATTTTACACGTTTTTTGGATGCATTTTACGCGCAGAAAAATGCATAAAAAAACGCTTGTTTAAGCTTTCCATTTACAACAATGGGAATGTGCGCCATTAGTACATAAAACACGCTTTTTTTCGCAAGCATTTAAAAAAAATGTGTTTTGTAAAAAAAAGAAGCGTTGGGTTAATTGGTCCGATCGTCAATGGGAGTCCTAATTACGAGCCAAAACTGTGCAAAAAGCATGTGCAAAACATGTAAAAAAAACACGCGAAAATTCATAAAAAAACTATTATGCATCCCATATAAATCAATTGGAAAACGCGGCGTTAGTACATACAAAGCGCTTTTTTTGGGAGCGTTTTTTAAAAAGCACATTGCATAAAAAAAGCATCAGGAGTCTTAATTATGCGCCAAAAAACATGCGGAAAACAGGTAAAAAACACCTATATTTTAAAAAGCGCTTCACAAGAAATTATAGTGTATTTCCAGGAATACAGAGCAGAAGAGAAGCGGAGGCAGCAGGAACTCAGCTGGTAAGTTGTTGGGGTGTCTGGTGTGGTATTTTTACTGTATCTGGGAGAAATATTAACCTCTTGCCGACACAGGATGAGAATAATCGTCCTGAGCGGCGGATGCTTGCCGAATTAGGATGAGCATTCTCGTCCTGCAGTTAAACACGCTGTGACAGAGCAGCGACTTCAGCTGTCATAGACAGTTGATAGTCATATATGTTAGTGGCGGGACCGATCGCAGCTGTTCCCGCACGGAGATGGCTGTGATTGGAAAGTCCATCTAGACTGACCAATCACAGCCAAAATGTGAAAAAACCGCCTTCCCCAGCTCCGATCGCCTCAATCCTGTCACAGTTGTGAGGAGATCGGAGAGAACAGCTGTAATTTAGTGTGTCCCAGTGTGAAAATTAGAAATAAACCCCCTAGAGATCTCTATAATCCCCCTGAACTGTTCCTTGACCTTTGGGGAGCTGTTTAGGAGCTGTCAGTTTGTTTGTGTTGTTAAAAAAAATATATATATATAAAAAAAGAAAAATCTAAAAAATATATATAGTGTTAGTAACAGTAGTTAGGTGTAGTACAGTAGATTTAGGTTAGGTTAGTTTAGGTCTGCAAAGGCGTGTTCTCTTCCGCCGTGCGCTAAAGTTTCAGGCGCCGTTTTTGTTTTGTCATAAAAAGTAAAAAAAAAAATAATAACTTGTATTGCAAGTTGTATACATCTAGTATAATCATTTGGGTAGTTTTTTTTTGTCTGTTCCAGTATGGCTTAACAGATATACACCGTGGAGGAGGCTTACACCATGCTGTGTTCAGACACCGATACAGCCAGTGATGATGAGGAACATTTCCTAACAATGTCCTCATCAAGTGACAGTGAAGAACCCCCACAAAGGCGGATTAGGCAGTGTGACAGTCAGTCAAGTGACTCCAATTGGGTGCCCCCAAATATGTTTTCTCGCCAAATTCCAGAATTCATTTCTGCCCCGGGAATAAAAATTGTCACCACCGGGTACAGCGAACTGGATTTTTTTTTAAATCTTTTTCACAGAAGATTTAGTGAACTTGATGGTTACACAAACTAATCTACACGCATCACAATTTCTGGCAAGTCACCCCACCTCTTACTATGCAAGAAGCCAGATGTGGCATCCCACTGATACCGCAGAAATGCAAAAGTATTGGGGACTTTTTATGAATATGGGGCTTATTAAAAAAAAAACACCATATGGTCCTATTGGTCCACTGACGTATTATATGATACGCCAATGTACAGGGCTGTAATGATGAGAACACGGGTTGAAGCGCTGTTAAAATGTCTGCATTGCACCGATAACAGCTAGTGCCCTGCCCCTTGTGTCCCTACCCATGACAGACTATTCAAAATTAGGCCACTACTGACTCATTTTAATGAGAAATTTTCAGAGGCATACACCCCACAAAATATGCCATTGACGAGTCACTCGTGCTGTTCAAGGGGAGGTTGGGATTCCGGCAATATTTGCAAAGTAAACGTGCAAGATACGGAATCAAAATTTACAAGCTCTGTGAGAGTGAAAGTGGGTACACTCACAGATTTCGTATCTACGAGGGAAAACATTCCCAGATCTGTCCACCAGAATGCCCCACAATCCTCAACATTAGTGCCAAAATTGTCTGGGACCTTTTATACCCCCTGCTAGGTAAAGGGGATCACCTATACATAGACAATTTTTGTACCAGCATCCCTCTTTTCAAGTGTCTGTTTGAAAAAGGGACAGTGGCCTGTAGTACAGTAAGGAGGAATCAAAGAGGCCTCCCCAAAAATCTGGTGGATCACAAATTGAGACCTGGCGAAAGCAGGTCCCTGTGTAATGCAAACATTATGCTGACTAAGTTTAGGGACAAAAAAGACGTCTTCATCCTCACGTCTATAAATGCGGACTACAGCAACCCTGCTCCTGTAAGAGGCAGTAACACCACAGCCCTCAAGCCTGTGTGCATACAAGAGTACAACCAGCACATGGGAGGGCAACAGCCATACAACGCGATGCGGAAGTCAAAGTCTGGTATAAAAAGGTTGCAGTGCATTTAATTCAAACAGCACTGTGTAATTCCTTTATATTATACCACAAGACAGGAAAAAATGCCCGGTATCTTGAATATCAAGAACAGGTAATAAAACAATTACTGTTCGCAGACCGGGCAGAAGAGGGTGCAAGCACATCCCATGTGTAAAGGATCTACCAGGCACTACGTCTGTGGATACTCCCAGGATTAATCAGTCGACACCTGAGGCCAGACCTCTTAGACTGACACCGGCTCCCACCAATCAGGGTGGCAGGCTCAGGAGTGGGAGAGCCTATCGCGGCCTGGTCAGTCGGAGTTAGCTCCGCCCCCTGTCCATTTATACCTGCCGTTTTCTCTTCCTCATTGCTTGTGATTCTTCTTCGTTTCCTGGCCCCACTGCAGCCTTGCTCCAGCCTGCTTCTGCCGTGCTTCTGCCTTGCTTCAGTTCCCGCCTATCCTGCTTCGCTCTGCCCCTGGCTTGCTTCCTGCTCCGTGCTCTGCGTTTGTATACTCCATTACATCCTGATCCTGACTGGCTCGTTCACCACTCCGTTTCCTCACGGTGTTCCGTGGGCTACTGCCCCTTCCCTTGCTTGTTCCCTGTTTGTATCCCCTTGCACTTAGTCAGCGTAGGGACCGCCGCCAAGTTGTACCCCGTCGCCTAGGGCGGGTCGTTGCAAGTAGGCAGGGACAGGGCGGTGGGTAGATTAGGGCTCACTTGTTCCCTTCACCTCCTTCCTGCCATAACATAATCACAAGCCCATACCTAGTCTACCATTTCTCCTACGCTGACGCTATCATGGACCCCCTTGAGACCCTGACCCAGCAGATGCAGGGCCTCTCCCTACAGGTCCAGGCCCTGGCTCAGAGGGTCAACCAGTCTGACGCTGCCATAGTAGTACCCCTCACCTCACCTCTATAACCCAACTTCAAGTTACCTGACCGGTTCTCAGGGGACCGTAAGACTTTTCTCTCCTTCCGGGAGAGTTGCAGACTTTACTTCCGTCTAAGACCTCACTCCTCAGGTTCCGAGAACCAGCAGGTGGGTATCATTATATCCCGACTCCAGGAAGGGCCCCAAGAGTGGGCCTTCTCCTTGGCTCCTGACGCCCCTGAACTTTCCTCCGTTGATTGTTTTTTCTCTGCCCTCGGACTCATTTACGACGAGACTGACAGGACTGCCTTAGCCGAGAGTCAGCTGGTGACCTTACGTCAGGGTAGGAGACCTGTTGAGGAATACTGTTCTGATTTTAGAAAGTGGTGCGTAGCTTCTCGGTGGAATGACCCGGCCCTAAGGTGCCAGTTTAGGTTAGGATTATCTGACGCCCTGAAGGATCCTGCTTGTATTTTACCCCCTGGTATAATCGTTTCTGCCACTGATTCTGATTTAGCCTCTGACATTGCGGCTGATCAAGGTTCAGCTCCCGGGAACCTCCCTGGGGACAAGCTGTTTGTCCCCCTGCAATACCGGCTAAGGGTACTCAGGGAAAACCATGACTCCGCACTATCTGGTCATCCTGGCATCTTGGGTACCAAACACCTCGTTACCAGAAACTATTGGTGGCCTGGGTTGCCTAAAGACGTTAGGGCTTACGTCGCCGCTTGTGAGGTTTGTGCTAGGTCCAAGACCCCTAGGTCCCGACCTGCGGGCTTACTACGTTCTTTGCCCATTCCCCAGAGACCTTGGACCCATATCTCCATGGATTTTATCACCGATTTGCCTCCACCTCAGGGCAAGTCGGTGGTGTGGGTGGTAGTAGACCGCTTCAGCAAGATGTGCCACTTTGTGCCCCTTAAGAAACTACCTAACGCCAAGACGTTAGCTTCTTTGTTTGTTAAACACATTCTGCGTCTCCATGGGGCCCCAGTCAATATCGTTTCTGACAGAGGGGTACAATTTGTTTCCTTATTTTGGAGAGCTTTTTGTAAAAAGTTGGAGATTGATCTGTCCTTCTCCTCCGCCTTCCATCCCGAAACTAATGGCCAAACGGAAAGGACTAATCAATCCCTGGAACAATATTTAAGGTGTTTCATCTCTGACTGTCAATTTGATTGGGTTTCATCCCTTCCCCTCGCCGAATTTTCCCTGAATAACCGGGTCAGTAACTCGTCAGGGGTCTCCCCGTTTTTCTGTAATTTCGGGTTTAATCCAAGGTTCTCCTCCGTTTCTCCTGGTTGTTCCAATAATCCCGAGGTAGAGGACGTTCATCGGGAACTGTGCACAGTCTTGGCCCAGGTTCAGAAGAACCTAGAGGCGTCCCAGAGCGTACAAAAGATTCAGGCTGATAGAAGACGTTCTGCTAACCCCCGGTTTGTCGTCGGGGATCTGGTGTGGTTGTCGTCTAGGAACTTGCGCCTTAAGGTCCCGTCCAGGAAGTTTGCTCCCCGATTTATTGGGCCTTATAAGGTCATTGAAGTCCTCAACCCTGTATCCTTCCGTCTGGAGCTGCCCCCATCCTTTCGCATACACGACGTCTTTCATGCCTCCCTCCTTAAACGCTGCTCCCCGTCCTGGTCCCCCTCGAGGAAACCTCCTGTTCCCGTTCTCACCCCTGAGGGGGTGGAATTCGAGGTGGCCAAGATTGTGGACAGTAGGATGATCCAGGGCTCCCTCCAGTACCTGGTCCATTGGAGAGGATACGGGCCGGAGGAGAGGACTTGGGTACCTGCTCGAGATGTTCACGCTGGGGTATTGGTCAGGAGGTTCCACCTTCTCTTCCCCACTAAACCGGGTCCTCTTAGTAAGGGTCCGGTGGCCCCTCATAAAAGGGGGAGTACTGTAAAGGATCTGCCAGGCACTACTTCTGTGGATACTCCCAGGATTAATCAGTCGACACCTGAGGCCAGACCTCTTAGACTGACACCGGCTCCCACCAATCAGGGTGGCAGGCTCAAGAGTGGGAGAGCCTATCGCGGCCTGGTCAGTCGGAGTTAGCTCCGCCCCCTGTCCATTTATACCTGCCGTTTTCTCTTCCTCATTGCTTGTGATTCTTCTTGGTTTCCTGGCCCCACTGCTGCCTTGCTCCAGCCTGCTTCTGCCGTGCTTCTGCCTTGCTTCAGTTCCCGCCTATCCTGCTTCGCTCTGCCCCTGGCTTGCTTCCTGCTCCGTGCTCTGTGTTTGTATACTCCATTACATCCTGATCCTGACTGGCTTGTTCACCACTCCGTTTCCTCACGGTGTTCCGTGGGCTACTGCCCCTTCCCTTGCTTGTTCCCTGTTTGTATCCCCTTGCACTTAGTCAGCGTAGGGACCGCCGCCAAGTTGTACCCCGTCGCCTAGGGCGGGTCGTTGCAAGTAGGCAGGGACAGGGCGGTGGGTAGATTAGGGCTCACTTGTTCCCTTCACCTCCTTCCTGCCATAACACCATGGAAGTCAGGCCAGAAGAGTTGTACCCGGACAGTACTTCCCAGCCGAAATTCCACCCACTGAAAAAAAGAGACGGCCCTACAAAAAATGTTGTGTTTGTTACAAAAATGGACTTAAATCCTCTGTAAGTGGAAGCAATATTCTGAAAACTACAGGGTATGCCTTTGCTTTTGAGCCCCACCATGTTGACAAATATAAGGTTTAGGCCTAAGTGGGGTGGGGGTAATATTGAACAAGAGAAACAGTGAAATAAACATTGGGGTACATTTCCTTAGTTTCATGTACTGGATACGAAGAAAAATGTCCTATAAATGACGCATTTGTCTGAATAAAAAAAAATCTAAATTATATTTTTACACTGGCTATGCATTAATTTTTACAACAAAATGCAGTCTCAAACTACCACCTACATCCATGAATTTATTTCTTGAGGATGTATTTTCCAAAATGGGGTCACTTCTTTCAGGTTTCCACTGTACTGGTACATCAGGGTCTCTGCAAATGTGACATAGCACCAAACAACCATCTGTGCAAAATCCAAATGGCACTCCTCACATTCTAATCCCTGCAGTGGGTCCAAACAGCAATTTATTACCACATATGGGGTATTCCTGTAATCAGGAGAATTTGCTTTACATATATAGGGGTGCTTTTTCTCCTTTATTCCTAGTAAAAATTAAAAACTTCTATGTTTTTTCAGAAAAAAATTCTATTTTCATTTTCACGGCCTAATTCCAATAAATTCAGCATCAAACATTTGTGGTCAAAATGCTCACTATACCCCTAGAAAAATTCCTTGAGGGGTGTCGTTTCCAAAATGGGGTCAATTTTGGGTGGTTTCCACTGTCTTGGTCCCTCCAGGGTGTTGCAATAGGGACATGGCACCGAAAACCATTCCACTAAAATCTGAGCTCCATAATCCAAATGACGCTGCTGACATTCTGAGCCCTGCAGTGGGTCCAATAAGAAATGTATTACCACATATGGGGTATTCCTGTAATCGGGAGAATTTGCTTTACAAATCTAGGGGTGCTTTTTCTCCATTCTTCCTTGTAAAAATTAAAAACTTCTATGTTTTTTCAGAAAAAAATTTGATTTTAATTTTCACGGCCAAATTCCAATAAATTCAGCATAAAACCTGTGGGGTGAAAATGCTCACTATACCCCTAGAAAAAATCCTTGATGGGTGTAGTTTCCAAAATGAAGTCACTTTTAGGGAGTTTCTACTGTTTTGGTCCCTCCAGGGTGTTGCAAAAGCGACATGGCACCCAAAAACCATTCCACCAAAATCTGCGCTCCAAAATCCAAATGACGCTCCTGACCTTCTGAACCCTGCAGTGGGTCCAAACAGAAATTGATTACCACATATGCAGTATTCCTGTAATCGGGAGGATTTGCTTTACAAATGTTGGGGTGCTTTTACTCCTTTATTCCTTGTAAAAATTAAAAACTTCTATGTTTTTTGAGAAAAAGATTGATTTTTATTTTCATGGCCTAATTCCAATATATTCAGCATATATTGTAATAAAAAGGAGGCCCCAAAATCCACTAGATGCTCCTTTGCTTCTGAGGCCTGTAGTTCAGTCATGTAACTAGGACCACATGTGGGATATTTCTAAAAACTGCAAAATCTGGGCAATAAATATTGAGTTGCGCTTCAATGGTAAAACCTTCATTTATATTCAGAAAAATGCAAATTTTTGCACATTTTTCTTACATTTTGGTGTTTTTCACAAATAAATATTAAATTTATCGGCCACATTTTTTCATTAACATAAAGTACAATATGTCACGAGAAAACAATCTCAGAAGCGCTTGGATAGGTAAAAGCATTTCTAAGTTATTACCACATAAAGTGACACATGTCAGATTTGAAAAAATCGGCTGTGTCCTTAAGGGGTTAATTAAAAAAGTGTTTAGGGAACCAAATAAATAAAATAGTAATAATATTTAAATATATTGAAACAAATAAAATAATAATAAAAACATTTTTCATGACACCTTTCCTTTAACAAGCACTTTTTACATTTTGTGTCTCCCTTATTTCCTCATAGATTGTAAGCTCTTGCGAGCAGGGTCCTCTCTTCTCTTGTTTGAATTGTAAATCAGCTTTGTCACTATGTAATGTCTGATATTGTCTGTTTATGTTCCCTCTAAATTCTAAAGTGCTGCGGAATATGTTGGCGCTATATAAATAAAGATTACCATTCTCCAGAGGAAGCCTGCCAAGTTAAAATAAGCATTACAATAATAATAACAGTAATAATTTTAATTATTATTATTATTATTATTATTATTATTATTATTATTATTATTATTATTATTATTATTTGTACCATAATATTTAAAGGATGTGCCATTATGGTGATTTTAATTCCTGGTCATCTTTCTGAGTTGTTCTTTAATAGTTCTCATACATCTTGTTCTATCTGATTTTCTTTACTTTGGACTTTAAAACTGTATAAATGTATTTTCCTTTTTCCAAGTTCTGGACTTAATGTGGCCAAATAAGAATTAGACTAGTAATTTTAGCCGGGTTGTCCAGGTTAGAAAGCCCATTTCCATATACCCTATTAGAAAATTCTGTGTTAATACAGGATCCTTATCTTTTGGCCAGAGTGGTGAGAAGTAATAAAGAACATCTCTGACTATGGAGGACCTCTCCATCCTTCATTATACAAATAACCTATTGATTTGAATGTGCACTACATTACTATGTAATGCTTCCTTTTCCCTACCCAGAAATTAAACGCTTACTGCCGATAACAGCTGATGGCTGGTTGTTCCAGCGGGGTGAAAATTTGTGATATGCTAATTGTCTAGGGAGCACTATAACAAATATAGACTATCCAAAGCAGAGAACCCCTTTAGACGTAGGAGTACTTTGGTGCTGAGGCTTTGGTCATATAGAAGTGACCCATCTCTTTATCTGTTTACAGTTTATAAAGAACTTTAAGTCTTAGAAGATCTTTAGAGTGCACTGTGAGGAAGGATTTTTATATTTAATTATAAGTTTAACGCCTTCAGGACGCAGCCTGTTTTGGCCTTCAGGACACAGCCGATTTTTTTCAAATCTGACGTGTTATTTTATGTGGTAATAACTTCAGAATGCTTTTACCTATCCAAGCGATTATGAGATTGTTTTCTCGTGACATGTTGTACTTTATGTTAGTGAAAAAATGTGGTCGATAAATTTGTTATTTATTTCTGAAAAACACCAACATTTAGAGAAAATTTGCAAAAATTAGCATTTTTCTAAATTTAAACTTATCTGCTTGTAAAACAGATAATAATACCACACAAAAGAGTTACTAATTAACATTTCCCATATGTCTACTTTATGTTTGCATCATTTTTTGAACGTCCTTTTATTTTTCTAGGACGTTACAAGGCTTAGAACTTTAACAGCAATTTCTCATATTTTAAAGAAAATTTCAAAAGGCCATTTTTTCAGGAACCAATTCAGTTCTGAAGTGTCTTTGAGGGCCTTATATATTAGAAAATCCCCATAAATCTCCCCATTTTGAAAACTGCACCCCTCAAGGTATTCGAATCAGCATTCACAAAGTGTTTTAACCCTTTAGGCGTTTCACAGGAATTAAAGAAAAGTAGAGGTGAAATTTAATGTTTGGTTTTTTTTGCCCGAAATTCATTTCTAATACATTTTTTTTTTGTAACACAGAAGGTTTTACCAGAGAAATGCAACTCAATGTTTTATTGCCCAGATTCTGCAGTTTTTAGAAATATTCCACATGTGACCCTAGTGTCCTAATGGACTGAAGCACCAGCCTCAGAAGCAAAGGAGCACCTAGTGGATTTTGGGCCTCCTTTTTTTTTTAGAATATATTTTAGGCACCTTGTCAGGTTTGAAGAGGTCTTGTCATGCCAAAACAGTGGAAACACCCCAAAACTTACCCCATTTTGGAAACTACACCTCTCAAGGAATTTATCTAGGGGTTTAGTTAGCATTTTGACCACACAGGTTTTTTGCAGAATTTAGTGAAATTAGACCTTGAAAATGAAAATCGACTTTTTTTCTGAAAAAACATAGAAATTTTTAATTTTTACATGGAATAAAGGAAAAAAAGAACCAAAACATTTGTAAAGCATTTTCTCCTCATTATGGCAATACCCCATATGTGGTAATAAACTGCTGATTGGACCCATGGCAGCGCTCAGAAGGGTTAGAGCGCCATTTGGATTTTGGAGCACGGATTTTGCTGGTTTGGTTTTCGGTGCCATGTCGCGTTTGCAACGCCCCGAAGGGACCAAAACAGTGGAAACCCCCCAAAAGCGACCCCATTTTGGAAACACCCCTCAAGAAATTTTTATAGGGGAATAGTTAGCATTTAGACCCCACAGGTTTTTTGCAGAATTTATTAGAATTAGGCCGCGAAAATGAATGTCCAAATTTTTTCCACTAAAATGTTTAATTTTCTCATTTTCACAAGGGATAAAGGAGAAAAAAACAACCAATTTTTGTAAAGCAATTTTTCCCGAGAAATACCCCACATGTGGTCATACGTTTTTTGTCATTAGAAATGAATTAACCCTTTCAGGACTGATTCATTTTTTGCTTTCTTATTTTCCTTTTTCACTCTCCGCATTCCAAGAGCCATAACTTTTTTCTTTTTCCGTCAGTAGTGTGGTGTGAGGGCTTATTTCTTGCGGGAGGAGTTGTAGTTTCTATTGACACCATTTAAAGTACCATAAAATGTACTGGGAAACTGAAAAAAAGTTTTTTGCAGGCTGAAATTGGAAAAAAATCTGGTTCCAGTTTTTGCGGGTTTAGTTTTTACAGCTTTCGCCATGCGGTAAAAACGAAAACTTTACTTTATTCTGCGGCTCAATACAATTACGGTGATACCAAATTTATACAGTTTTTTTTATATTATACTACTTTTACAAAGAAAAATCTAATTGTTAAAATAAAAATTGTTTTGTTTCACCACATTCTGAGAGCCATAACTTTTTTATTTTTCGGTTGATTGAGCTGTGGGAGGTCTTATTTTTTGTGGAACAAGCTGTCGTTTTTATTGGTACCATTTTTTGGTACATAAAAAGTGATCAAGAAGTTGTATTACATTTTTTTTCTTAGAGCTAAGGTGACAAAAAAACCTGCGATTTTGGCGGTTTAAATTATTTCAGTTTTTTACGGTGTTCACCGTGCGAGTTAAATAATGGTGTATTTCAACAGTTCGGCCTTTTACGCACGTAGCGATACCAATTTTGTTTCTTTTTTTACATTACTTGTAAAATGGGAAAAGGTTTTTTTCTTAACTTTAAAAAATGTTTTCTCACTACTTAAAATGTTAATTCTTCTACACATATTATTAGTCCCCTTAGGGGACTTGAACCAGCGATCATTGGATCGCTGGAACAATATACTGCAATACTAATGTATTGCAGTATATTGTTATTTTTACAGGTTTCTGTAACAGCACGATGGCTGTTCCCGGAGGCGTAGCTAGGTTCTCCTGCACCCGGGGCAAAGATTCAGATTGGCGCCCCCCTAACTTATTTCCCGACATCTCCTTCCCCCTCGCCATGTTTGCTTTCCCTACCAATCAATGAGGTGTAATTTTTTTTCACCATTTTTTTAATGTAACTCGAGCATAAAAGCATTTCTACATTTTACAAGCGATATAGTTCTATAATGTAATTAACATAAAAATAAATTAAAAGAAAATAAATTAAAGTGGCCACACACAGCCCCCTGTAGATAGTGCCACACACAGCCCCCCTTGTAGATAGCGCACACACAGCCCCCCTTATAAATAGTGCCACACAGCCCCCCTTGTAGATAGTGCCACACACAGCCCGCTCCCCCTTAGTAGATAGCGGCACACCCACCCCCCCTTGTAGATAGTGCCACACACAGGCCGCTGCCCCTTTGTAAATAGCGCCACACTTCCCCCCTCTTGTAAATAGTGCCACATTCCCCCCCTTTTAAATAGCGCCACACACCCCCCCTCTTGTAAATAGCTCCACACTCACCCCCCCCCTTGTACTTAGCGCCACACTGTGAACAGACTGGTGAGTGGTAGCCTACCGCTACCACTCTCCGCTCTGCCTGGTGTGACTTACCGGAGTTTCTTCTGACTAGGGTTGGTGACATCCAGGGCCGGCCTTAGTTTGGATGGCACCCTGTGCGGGACGCTCTATTGCAGCCCCCTACACAAACCAAAAATTAACCACATATATGGACACGCTGGAACATATATACTGTACATACATAAAGACAGATATTTAGACATACAGGCAAATATACATACACACATCTGGAATATACACATACAGGTAAATATATAGTCGTACAGACACATATACACACACACACACACACAAACACACCGGCAGATAAATACACAGACAGGAACATATGCAAATACATAAAAGGCACATATATACAAGCACAAAGAAACATTCACAAACAGCCCCATATATACTCACACAGGCACATATGTACACATCACAGATAATGTAGTAGATGTTACCTGAAGTCCTATATAACAACACAGATAACACAGTGATAACTCTCTGAGTACAGATAATGTAGCAGATGTTACCTGCAGTCCTATGTAACACCACAGATAACACAGTGATAACTCTCTGAGTACAGATAATGTAGTAGTGTTGCCTGCAGTCCTATGTAAGACCACAGATGATGTAGATGTTACCTGCAGTCCTATGTAACACCACAGATAACACACAGTGATAACTCTCTGATTACAGATAATGTGGTAGATGTTACCTGCAGTCCTATGTAACACCACAGATAACACAGTGATAACTCTCTGAGTACAGATAATGTGGTACATGTTACCTGCAGTCCTATATAACACCACAGATAACACAGTGATAACTCTCTGAGTACAGATAATGTAGTAGTGTTACCTGCAGTCCTATGTAACACCACAGATAACATAGTGATAACTCTCAGAGTACAGATAATGTAGTAGTGTTGCCTGCAGTCCTATGTAAGACCACAGATAATGCAGATGTTACCTGCAGTCCTATGTAACACCACAGATAACACACAGTGATAACTCTCTGAGTACAGATAATATAGTAACTGTTGCCTGCAGTCCTATGTAACATCACAGATAACACAGTGATAACTCTCTGAGTACAGATAATGTAGTAGATGTAAGAGACAAACACATGCAGAGACACAGACAGACAGAGACACATACACACACTGTAACATATACACATACAAACACAGAAACACACACTGTATACACACTACACACACATACACACACACACACACACACACACAGACACTCACCATGTCTCCTTGTTGACAGCATCACAGGTCAGGACGGGCTGTGGGCGGAGCTTCCTCTCTGCTTCTCGGCGTGTGTAACAGCAGAACACAGATTAGAGGCAGAGCTGGAAGGCTGTCCCCTGTCCTGAGTCATCTGACCTCATGTCACTGACGTGAGGTCAGGTGACAGGTAAGGTGACTGGACTGGTCCACTCCCTGGTCGTCACAGACCCCAGTCAGAACGCCGTAATTTCCTGGCTCTTCCTAAAGCTGCTGCAGGTGTCCGACATACGGGGCGCCTATCAGCAGTGATCAGCTGCTCTTCGGCGCCCCCCCTACCACCTAGTTGCGCCCAGGGCACATGCCCCATCTGGCCCCCCCAGCTACGCCCCTGGCTGTTCCTGTCCGTTAGTCCCGGGTGTCAGTTGTAATACACAGATAACACCCGCAGCGTATGGAGCGGGCTCAGCACGTGAGCCCGCTCCATACATCAACCCCCGCACCATGACGTGCAATTAAGTCATAGTGCACAAAGGGGTTAATGCACAGCGGATGGTTCAAAGCAAATATTGCAATTTTCCACTGATATGCCATTTTAGTGCCCAGTTTGTGCCACTGAAGACAAATACCTCATAAAACGTTAAGCGGGTTCTCCCGGGTATGGCGATGCCATATATGTGCGTGCAAACTGCTATTTGGGCACGCTGAGGGAGGAAGCACCATTTTGCTTTTGGAGCGCAGGTTTTGCTTGGTAATAGTTCTGTTTGGGGTTTTACTGGCGTTTCAGTTTATAATGTGGGGGCATATGTAATCTGTGCGGAGTACATCAGTGCATAATAAGAGGGTATAATAATGCGGTAAATAAATAATAATTCATAGATATGTGGCCGGTGTCGCACTGATAAATGGCGCCCGATCTTATCCGATTTATGAACACTCTGCACATTTTGCATCTCCATATTCTGAGAGGCAGAACTTCTTTATTTTTTCTCCACCGGAGCTGTGTGAGGGCTTATTTGTTGCGGGACAATCTGTAGTTTTCATTGGTACCATTTTGGGGTATATGCGATTTTTTGATCACTTTTTATTCTCTATTTTGGGAGGGGTGGTGACCAAAAAATAGCGATTCTGGTGTAGTTTTTTGATTTTTTTTGGGGGGTGTACATCGTGCGGGAAAAATAACATTATAGTTTTATAGTTGGGGTCGTTATGAATGCGGTGATACCAGATATGTGTACTTTTTTTAACGTGTTAATTTTTTTCCTATAATGAAAGTCTTATTATAGGAAAAAATGAATTTTTGGTTTATATAATGTATAACTTTTATTTTTACACTTTTTTTTAAAACATTTTTATTACCTTTTTTTTACTTTTTTACTTATCCCGCTAGGGGACATTTAGACTTGCAGCTTTGATCGCTGCTAGAGTATATATATTACACTACCTACGTAGTATAATGTATTCTAACTGTCACTGTGACAGGAAGCCTAGGAGGACCGGCCAGAGACTGCTTCTCCAATGCTTCATTGTCTGGCCTCCGATTGCCATGACAAGCATCGGCAGCCCTCACAATCACTTTGTGGGGGCTGCCGATGTGCTTCAAACCCCTTAAATGCGGCGATCGCAATCGGGGTTAATTCCCAAAATCAGCGGCGATGGTCCGCTGACCGGCAAGACTGGAGTGTCAGCTGTCGGGGACAGCTGACCTCCCGGTTCCCGGACACTGTCCATTAAGACAGTGTGCGCCGGGAACCGCTCCGCAACTGTACATCCTGGTGCGGGAAGCAAACCTTCTCCAGGACGAGGAAAGAGGGAAGAGGTTAATAAGATGTTGACCTATACCCATTTTGTTCATTTATTTTCCATTACTAATATAGAGCTAACATTCCACAGGGCTGTACAGAGATTTTCACCATTCACATCAGTCCCTGTTCCCAATGTCATTTACAATCTAATTTTCCTATCTAGGTTCTTTACATCTGTGCCTTGGTTTCCACTTATAATGATAACCAGGACATAGTGCTGTATCATTATACATCAGATACTACCAGAACTTAAAGGACCCAATTGACTGGTACAGTGCCACCATTGTGCCTGTCATTTTGACGGGAAGAATAGTGCTTGTATGCAGTGCTATACTTTCCATCAAATCTGGCAGGATCTGCAATGGATACTCCGAACGGAGCCTCCAACACAGATGTGAACAAGACTATATATGATCAAAAGAGTCAAAGGCATCAAATGGATTCTCTGTTTGTTTGTTTTTTATAAATTAACAATATAAAAAATTTGTACTTAGGCCTTGTTTATCAAAATTGTCTAAAGAAAAACTGGCCTAGTTGCCCAGAGCAACTAATCACAGTGCAGCTTTCATTTTTCCAAAGCAATTTAAGAAATTAAACCTAAGTTCTGATTGGTTGCTATGTTCTGTTAGACAGTTTTGACAAATAAAGCTTAAACCTTTTAGTATACGCTGTTTACTAATTTAGTATTGAGGAGCAGGTCTTGGGGTCTATGGCATTGTGGCTTTTACTTATAACATGGTCATAGTAGTGGCAGTTTCCACAACAGACTCTTTTGGACCAAATTAGTTAACAGTGTATATTATAAACTAACATGTTATTATATAGATGCTTGTTTCTATAAGCTTCATTGACAAACATTGAAGAGCCCCATCAGCATAGTCACTGACAAACATGTTGACTATTTCATTTCTTTTAATTCATTTAAGCTTTCTTAATTCATTTATAGGCATTTTGTGTTTTAAATAAAATTTTACAGTACCCTACTTAGTGCGCCAAATTATTTTATCTAGCAAGAACTCTAGAGTTTAATAGATAATGAAAGCAGAGTTACAGCATACTTGTAGCTTAATATAGATTTTACTGTAAATCATCCAAGAAAGAAAACCCATTGCCGTGCCTTTTCCTTTAGTTGCAGATATCATAAATTTGGCAGTGCAAGCAATTGAAGTCTTTTTTTCCTTTATAATAATGATGGTTTATTGCTCACATTTTGTCATTAGAAATTAAGAAAATGCCTGAAGCCACATTTTTTCCCAAATGACTTCCAAAACCACATTCCTTAAAGTGACGCTGAACTAAAAAATAAGAGTAACTAATTAACCCAAATTTATTGTAGTTCAAAACACCTTTGCTCAGAGATCGAGAGCAGAATACAAAAAGTTTCACATCTTAAAATCATTAAGAGGCTTCGGCGATTCATTTCTAAACCAACAGCTCAGCGGAAAAGACATACGTACATTCCTACTTAGTACATTTAGTAGCAAAGTTTTCTGTGTAGCGCTTTATTGCAATCCTGCCATGTGAAATATGTTAATAGGTGTCAAACTAACAATTCTGCCCATGCTTATAAACCATAAACTTGATCATGTGTTTCAAAAGATAAAGTGGATGTAGTATATCCAATATTTTTTTGTTAGTCCTGTAATCATCTTCATTTAATATACCACTATTAGGCCTCATGCATGTGACCATTTTATGGATCTGTGTCAAACAGATTCTTAATACTGCTCCAATAGCAATCTATGGGCCCTTACTGAGTCATACTGAGACATACTGACGTTAGGATATGCCCTCACAAACTCGTGGGTGGCTTACAATAGCTCAGTACTGCTAAATCTCAAGTGACTCATTATAGCGCTGGTCCATTGTCATGGCCAACTAAACTTCTGCTACAGCCTAGTAGGGAACACTGGAGATCTCCAGAATGGCCCACTTCGGGTAAATTAAACTTTGAGGAAAGGAGAGCTCTATAAATCTGGCCAAAAGCTGAATTTTAGTCCTGAGTATATCAAGTCCCAGGTTATATACTGAGAGGCTTCCAACACTCATTCTTCTTTCTTCCCCTCCTCATAGAATCACAGCCAAACTAGTAAAGGCTGTGTTGGACTAAGCTTTGCTTCCTGCCTCCTTTAGGATATGTTCACACATGGCAGACTTTTTGCATAAATATCTGCGACTTTCCCATTCATCTGAAAATGGATTTCAGAAATGTACCTGCTGAAGACAAAACCTGATTCAGATGTATGGAATTGATTTTCAGCCACAGAAATTTCTACAACATTTCAGAAATAGCAGAAACGTCTGCTATGTGTGAACGTACCCTTAGTCTAGGTTGTGGACATTACTAATTATCTCTTCAACTGTGTTTCTTTTTTTTCTGGTGTTTTTTATTGTTCATATACTGTATGTATACATTAGCTACTGTATATTTACATGGAGAATGTTCTTATTGCCTATAGCAATCAATGAGTCAAAAATGTATTTTCCTAATACAGTTTACTTGCATTTTACTAAGTGACAGAAAAATTTAGACTTATGGAAGCAACATTCAGGCTTAAGCTATAGCCTAGTAGAAGATAACGGAAGATCTCCAGATTGGCCCTCATCAGTCAAATTAAACTTTGCGGAAAGTGGAGCTCCATCAGTCTGGCCAAAGCTGAATTTTCACTTTTTTCCTTGAGTTAGACTTTAATAAACAAAGCATATATTACAGTTATTGCTTTTCATCCAACTCTGGTGATATATGGAGAATACTGCACATATGTGATCTGTGTATGTAAACGCAAAACTAACTTTCTAATAGCCACCAATCTATTTAAAGACTACATTCAGTGACAAAACAAAATGTTACTTAAGTGACAAATACAGCATATCATGTAACATGATTCAGTTATTTGCCTGTGTAATACCGCCCTCTGCTCCGTATAATGTCCTACTTTTTGTATTTGTCAATTATAAGACATTACTTCATGTCCCAGTGACCACAGAGTCTAGTTTCCGAACTAACTAGTCAATGTTTTAAACCGGGGCCTGGGAGAGAACATGGAAGGAAGACTACACCCGTGAAGCCAGAAGCAGTTATGTGAGAGGAGTTCCAGGGGTGCACGAAGTTGGGAGAATGTGTGTTTGAGCTATGAGGTGGAACGGAGATAAGTAGAAAAAAGATGGTAATGTGCATAGAGCCAGGAGATTTGCTAGATTGGTAAAGGGGAATTTTGTGAACGAAATAGGCTTTATATTAAATGTAGCGTTCAGACATTGCTAATACAGAGTTCACTTTTGTACCAGAAGTGAAATATCTAATATCACATTCATGATTTGTTCATACTGTACATACTTTGGAGCTTCCCAGAGGAAAGCTTCCCCACACACCGGGATTTTTTTTTTCTTAAGTGCATGAACAAGATCTTAAAAGAGTAGTCTGGGATTCGAAAAAAAGGGTCTATGTCTGGTATTGTAGCTCAGACCCATTCACTTAAAAAGGGATAAGCTGAAAGTCATGGACAAGAGTGACCCTGTTTCTAGAAAACACCCTTTTTTCTATTCTCATGAAAACCCTTTAGATATAAATTACATTATAATGAAATAATCTGCATAGTTTATATTTTGCTATCTGGTGATCTATCTTGTACTTTGCATGTAGTTAATTTACTATAATTTGTAATTCACAAAATTGACTTTTTGTTTTCTTTCCTCGGCAATAATATTTATTATACTATTTCAGACAGCTGCAATATGGCTGCATCTTAGGGCCCATATTTCAGCCCACACTCATGCTGTTCTACTAAACTGAACTATGGCGATCTCAGTTTGGCTAAGTAGGACCATGAGGACCCTTGTGTAAAATACAATATCTGTGGAAGCCCTACTAGTAGAAGCTTTTACTTACCTCTTCCTTCTTTATGCATTTTATTTCTTTATTGCTGTAAAACTTCTAATGTTACATTGGGAGTATATATGTCTCATTTTACAATATGTTAGAACAGGTGACTGGCTGGTCATATAATGGTTCAGCACAAAAATAAGTAGAAACCATATGTAGTAGTATTTTTCACTTACAGAAAGGGACACCATATGTTGTCACTGCTTAGTGTACGTCACAATGAATGAAATGTTGGAAAAATTATTCCGTATAACGTCTTAAGGTATTACATAATTCTCATAAATTAGCATTATTTGTAGACGTTTTATTACTTTGGGTCACCTAAACCGTCTTTCAGATTGTGAAACTTTTGTAGCATTAAGTAATCTCATACTTAATACCCATAAATCAGAAGGTCTAATTACTTTGCTCCCAGATCGTTAACTCTGAAAATTCCAATCTGTTATCTGGCAATTTGACTACACAAAATATTTGGATATATTCATTCATTTTGCTCATTTGTTGAAGAGTTGAATTAGAAATGTACTGTAGTAACACTTTCTTGGTTTGGAAAATGAATTGCACTTGAATTGATGTACCCACTTGCTTTATTTATTCTAAACTATTTTGATAATGCTTCTCATGTAGTGATATACTCAATCACATACTTCTAACTAACCATTACCATGAAGTTGCTTTAGCAAGAAGCATTCTAGAGCTTTTCCAAATATCAGTTACGTACAATTAAAGATGTTTTTGTTTTTGTACAGTACCGAATGAAGGAACAAAAACTTGTGTTTGAAGACTGAAGTACTTTGACAAACATTGACCTGGACCCTTTATCCCTCTCTATGGCAAACCTCATGTCTCCAAAAGTCGTATTTTTAGAATAATTTTACTTGGACAAATTCATTTTTGCCAATTATGGATATTTTCCTACCTGTCCAATGCGAATGATGTATTACAAGGGGGATTTTGTGTCTATAAACATTAAAGGCTGGACTTTACAACCAAGGTTATTTGGCAATTGCCAATCTTTGGAACTTATTGCCCCCGCAAAAAATCTCCAAAGCATGTAGTATCGCTGTTTTATAGCTTGCTAAGAGAACGGGGGACTGAAACAAGCCAACCTCTATATGTATCTAAATTGGGAAATTATCTGGATGCTCTCATTTGGACCAGAAACAGATCATGTGCTTTAACGTGATACATACAACTTCTACGGCTAAATACAGAAAAACTATTATAAATTATTTTCAAACGATGTGAAAAATGCTGGAAAAGAAAACATTCTTTCTGCATAAGATGCAAATATTATTATTATTATTATTATTATTATTATTATTATTATTATTATTATTATTATTATTAATGAGTTTTAGAAGTTGATCAAATAACATACTGTTGTGAAGAAAACCCCATATAACATAACACAGCACAGGGTGTCATAAAGTTCCTTCTGGACTTCTACATTTGTGCAATGGCCCCCCTTACTATGCCTTCTTTCTTTTTTTTCTTTATTCTTTTATTTTTTATTTCTATACAAATTATATAACAGTTTTGGTTTTTCCAAAGCATTGGGGTCAGAAAAAGAATATGAGGGTTCCTCAGATTCTGCAAGAAAATTATACATGTAGAATGTTTATCATTACTTTTTTTTAAAATTTAAACTCATATTTCTAACTAAAATAATGCTAAACTGTATTATTTCCAATTGTGTTCTAGTTCTAAGGAAACAATAGTTTTTCAGTTTATGTTATTGTCATATACCCAAATATATATATCAGATTTTTTTAATAAAGAAAAACCCTTGATATTGAATCTACGTAAAGGGCACCTGTCACTAGATTTTGGGGGGAATAAACCACAAGCATGTTGTTATGCTGCGGGGAAATAGCATCCTAAACATGCCCCTCTCAAAACTATCCCTTTTATAATTTTATTTAAAAATAAGTTATTTTACAGCGTGACCTTTATGTAAATGACCAAAGGAGAATCTTGAGATGAGTCCAGGTGTACTGGCCTTAGCTTCATCTGAGAACTGAGCATGTGCAGAATGACGTTGGGCTCATCTCTGGATTCTTCACTGGGAATTTACAGTCAGCGCAAATGTATTATAATTTCAATTAAAACAAAATTATACAACTGACAGTTTTGATAGGGGCATGTTTAATACGCTAAACCCTAGCAGTATAACAACATGCTAGTGTATTCATGAGGGGAGCGCTTCACCCACTTTACCCCGCCACAGAGTTATTAATGGGCTGCAGTGTATGCAGATACACAGTTAATCTCCGCTTAGAGGAGTGAAGGAGTCGAGTGTTCTCTTTAAGAATACACCAGACTCAGAACTATAAGTACTCATAACACTTGTAATAGCATAATGATTTGTGCCGTTTTGACTAATAGGAGAGTGGACCTGTCCCCATACTATGCTGCGCTATATAGGGCAGCATAATCTGATGACAGATCCACTTTAACATACTTGATAAGACTATGGTGCTGTGTAAACAGTTGTATATTACTTTTTTGGACCTATATAAGAGCATACAGATTGGCCCCGTAGTAGCAGGAACAGACAGCTTATAATTTTACAACTATGTGTATCAGAGGGACAGATGATTGGTGGCTTTTCTACAGAATTGAAGCACCAAATATTTATCAGGTATAATAGGAAAATCTTTAAAAAATGTATGCTGTTCATTTCAAATAAAAATATCACAAATCAATATGTTTTCATATATTTATATTTGGAGTAGTTGTGCTTTGTGGCTAATGCTGTATATTCTGGTAATTCAGAAATTTTATAACCATATCATGAAATATTTGGGTAATTCAGCCATTTTGAAGCCATATCAAGCAACCTGTGCATTAGGCAGCATCACACATATATTTGGGGAATTTCATACATTTCAATTTGTCACAAAAATAAGAAAGAGAGAGAGGCATAAATGATAAGGCATTTTATTGGTTTCCTGTAGGCAAAGTGTGTTATTATCATAGTTAAATATATTTTTAATTGGACATTTAATTTTGCTTCCCAAATAACATTTGGGTTATGTAACAGGTGGGTTTTGGCCAGTCAGAAGCTCTTAACACCTTTACCAGTAAGGATCGACAAGGGGAGCTCTCAAAGTCACTAAAAGTGGAAAATTTATTCAGACAGATTTTCACATGCAAGGTTTGTACAAATTATCAGAGATTCACAGCATGACCAGAAAGATTTTTGAAGGGGGGGATAACCTGTTTTATTACCAATGACTGAACATCTGGGTCAGTATTGACAGAGGTCATATGTCACTCTGTTGCGTCAGCTGCCTCTCACACAATTCTTGGTTGTATGTTGTAGCATTTTATTGCATTAGCAGTTTGTTTGCAGATAAAGAATAACAACCAAAAATAAATCAACAATTGCTTATTGCTTAGTTCTTGGGATAATAAATTCTTTAGTATTTTAAGTACCTTGCAATATATTTTTTTTCTTTTCTTTCACCAATTCCATTACATTCTTCAGAGCAATAAATTACTTAAAACGGAAAAGAATACATTACATTCTGAAAAGAAACATATAATAATGTAGGACTTTAAAACAATTGAAACATTTAACATAAAATAGTATGAAAGTTCTCTCCTAGTTCTGTAGCCTAAATATAAATAAAAGTAATTTATATGTATTTAACTTTTTACACACATAACCAGGAGAGGGCTAATGATGCAAAATGCATATTAAACCGTAATTGAATAAGTAAAATATCTAGGAATGTGTATTTACAAAACAAACAAAAACATAAAAAACATATATTGGACCTTGTGATATGTGCCAGTTGTGTTGTTACTATTACTCTGCAGCGCTTGTTAATAAAATACAATTTTCTAATAGCCAATATGGCCTAAAAGGCAGAGGCAGGCGTTACTACTATACACTATAATGGAATATGCTTTGTAAACTACGGGTGCAGATATTTAACAAGCAAAGTACTTTAATCCATGTCAGTTTTGTAGAGAGTCCCATAAATGCAAGTGTAACATATTTTCTCTCATGGCATAAAAAAAGACACAAATTATAAAAAATAAAATTAAAAAAATACATGTTTGGAAAGCAAAGCAACAAGCGGAGAAGAGTCATTAATACAAAATATGTTCTCCCAACGGCACAGACACTCAACCCCACTTTTCTCTTTTATTCAAATCCTGATGTTGTTAATGTTCTGGTAATATTTGCAATATATCTAAAAACTAGGGAGAGTGTGTGATTTTTTTTTCCCTTTAGGGCAGCCAATTATCTGAAAAACAGCAATTTCTCTAACTGCCACCAATTAGAAAATCTCCCTAGGATTCAAAATACGAGAACAATCTAAGCTTAATAGCATCATTCCTCCACTAGTCACAGTGAAAATGGCAGCTATGAAATCTGTTAAGTTATGCCTTCGCCAAGAGAAAAATAGGGAAAAACGAATATAACAAAACTAATGGACAAACGTTTCTTTCATTCCGTCTTCAGTACTCGTGAATACACTGTAAATCATTAAATATGGAAGACCATTGTTTAGTATTTTAGCTGTCCCGAGAAATTAGGTAGTTTAAAAGTAGAATCATGCCTAACTAATCACTGGGAAAACGTGATGGACAAAAAAAAAAGTCCTTCTCGCTGTAAAAGGTGCAATATTTCCAACATGTATCCAAAGTTATTGAAACTACTAACAGTCACTGAGTCTCATTTAATCACTGTGTCATGCACATTCCTAACCAAATGTTCATGCATGTTTTCAGCCCATAGAATGCAAACGTGCTTTTCAAATAAATACGTTTTCGTTATATCAAAATAGAAGAGCCACTTTCATCTTGCTAACTAGAAATGAAAAATCGCACCTCTTTCATACTCATCCAATAAAAAAATAGAATTCAAAGAAATGGAACGTATCCTATCATACAAGGTTATTTATTATTCTAAGTAACAGATTTGCTAGCCCATAAATAGACTTTAGTGTCCATGTGTCGTGAACCCTGTATAACACACAACATTACATGGTAAAAAAAAAAAAAAATTGGTCAAAAATAATTGCACCTTTATTTGTGTTCAGTTGCCTGCTCACCCTTCATGTTGAATAAATGTATTACTTAGTAGTGTTTTTTGTTTATTAAATATAGATCTCGTAATTTGGGGGAAAATTTATGTGGGAGGGGAGCGGGTGATGCCCACAGTCATTACGGACCTTTTTATTAATGAAACCGTAAATGAGTTATATCATCTAACTCTATGGTGTTCTGTTCCAGAAGTAATCAACTCTCTAATTATTGTGTATGTAACAGTAGCATTCGCAATTCCAATAAGTATTAAACATTGTGTGTTTGCAGTCTCTGTTATCCTGCTGTGACTAATAGTAGCATGCTCTTTAATCTACTATTAGATCAGAGCCACATAAGCAAAGCTTTGGCCAGCAAAGAGCAGACATAACTTGGTAGTATACTGAAAACAAAATAATTCTTCTTACAAAAATTATATAAGTACTGTACTGTAGGGACAGTTAGTCTACAGTACCACAAGCAAACAATGAGGGATTGCTGTAACTCACGCTAATCACACATTCAGTCTACACTGTTAATGCAATGCACAACAAGCCATTAAAGAAAGAAAAAGAAAGAACAGAAATAAAACAGGGAAAAAAAAGATAGGGCAATTTTGCAAAAATACTGTGGGACAGCAATCACTGGGACATACAAAAACTGTTTTTAACATAACATAACATAAAGGCACCATTGATGTCTTTCTTATTTTGAAATACTGTAAAAAATTGCTACATATGGCACATAACACATTTGTACATATACTTAATTTATAAAACGTTTCCTGTTTTCTACTGCGGAACTGTTAAAATAAAATTGTTTAATTTAGGTGGAATACTTCATTTAATATAAAATAAAGTTTTACAGGTGAATCTATGTTTTATTAATTTTATACAGCAATAGGGTCTTGGTTAGCTATTACACTTGACAGCCTTGTTTGTAACTCTTCTTGCGTTGAGAATCGGCTAGTTGGGTTAGTCCTACTGTCTGCAAGCCGGTATGCACTTGCTGATTCTAAGCTGGTCGCCAGGGGGTTTTGTATACTCAGGAAAGGTGTATCCTCGCCTATTCTTTCATCTTCTGTTTCACTCTCAGATGTACTGCTCTCGGAGCTTGTGTCAGTGTCCAATTCTAATCTATTGGAAATGTGACCATTGGGTTTTGTTCTTTTTGCCCTCCGGCTGTTCACTAGTTTCTTTACAGGCTCCATTGACGGCTCATACTCTTGCGTGGTTTCATATTCCTCATCCTCCACTATTCTTAAAGGACTCGGTGGCAGGCTGCTGCTGTCATGGGCAGGATTGTGATGGTAGGAATTATACTGCTGGTTGTAGTGGTGATGATGGTAATATAAATCATATCTTTTATCTCGTAATCTTGGAGGTGACACCAAAAGCAATGGTCTTTCTTCTTCTATGAAAGGGCTCACAGCAACAGAAGGAACAGATACAGCTAAGCTAGATGCCGGTGGAGACATTTCCAAGCAAGGTGATTTAGGAGAAAGAGGAAACTGAAAATCTACAGGTGACATGCGAGCCGGTGTGGTCATTGCGGAAACATATCTATGCCATGCAGAACAAAAAGAATACAAAAATTAGATTTTACATAAAGATACACATTTTCATGAAAGAAGGATTACTTATTATCAAATACATTACTATAGTACATAAATAAATTCCAGAAAATGTAAAACAATGTATTCAAAAGTTATTTTCCTACATTTTCTGTTTATTTTACTGTATTTATGGGATGATGCCATGAATTTTTGATCAGTGGGTATCCGACCCACAGGACCCTTCTAGATTAGAAAAATGAAGGGGCTGCAACATTACATGTTGTAGTCCCTTCATTGTGTACATATGCGCAGCTGCTTATTCGTAGAGGCGCTTCTTTCTGAAACTGCAGCTCAGTCCCATTTGAGTGAATTGGACTGAGTAGCAGTACCAGGCACAGCCACACTAGTATTTATGGTACTGTGCCTGTGCCAATATAGGAATTGTTTTTTTTTCTATATGATTGGACCATTCATTCTAAAATGATAAAATATATATATATATATATATATATATATATATATATGTATATATATATATATATATATATATATATATATATATTTATTTATTTGCACTAACTGTGATCCTGCCTCACCTATTTTAATTAAAAATGGCTGCTAATAAATATTCACTAGGCATTCCACCCTTGTTCAGCCCTCTTAAAATATGTCCTGTAATCTATCACATCTAAGTAAAAAAGTATAACAAATTTGTAATACAAATTATTTCGAAAGTTGAACTAATCACACTGCCTGACCTTTTTATTTAAAAAAAAATTGCCTTTCAAAGGTTTACATAGCCTTTGAAGGTATACGATATGAGCTTTTAATAGCTTTTCATGACGTATACATTAAATGGATGCCATAATAGTGAAAGGGAGACAGATGCCTCTGACGGATGCCTAACAGTGGCATCTGTCAGCCATAGACTATTATGGGATATACATTATGATATACATTATGAAAAGGTTATGAGCGTTCATGATGTATACGTTCATTGTATTCCAAAATAGTCTATGGGTGACGAATGTGTTAGGCATCTGTCACAGCCTACGTTTAAGGTACACGGCAGAATCTTCTCTTGGTGTATACACTAAATATAGGCCAAAAAAAGTGATGTGAATAAAACCTACCTAACATATGAGTATGTAATTGCCAACCAACACATGTGTAAAAAAAATGATCATATACGACTGACACATATACGACTGACACATATCCTCTGGTGGGAAGAAAATGTGCCATGGGGATAAAATCTCTAAACTGCTGCAATGTACAAACGAAACTGTGAATCTATGTTATCTTTAAATTCACATTATAAATTAATTAAAAATAAATAATCACACAAAATTATACATGGCATACCTTTCACTGTGGGGTGAATCTCTGTATGAGTCTGGAGTGTCTCTTGCATGTCTGAGATAACTGCAATCCCTGTGACCTCCAATACCATTGAGTCGTCCTCTTGGTCCGGTTGGACTTGCGTGTCTACTGTTTTCTACTGATGACGTGACAATTACAGAGTGACTTTCTGAAATAATACTTTCAGACTGACCGTTGCTCCAGCTATTAAAAAAAGAGTCAAGTGTTACCTTGGAATACTTATTATCAGATTAAGTAGGAAACTAAGACATATATACAGTGACTATATATATATTTATATATATATATATATTTATATATATATATATATATATATATATATATATATATATATATAGACGAAAGTATTTGGAAACTCCTCTTAATCCTTGGATTCCAGTGTTTCATTCAGTTCCATTCCCACAGGTTTATAAAATCCAGCACCTAGCCATGCAGTCTGACCTTACAAACATTTGTGAAAGAGTGGGTCGTTCTAAACAGCTCAGTGAACTCAAGCGTGGCAAACCACTTGAGGTTCCAGAGCAGTTTCGGCGAGTGCTGAGGAGCATAGTGTATAAAAGTCGCCAACGCTCTGCTGACTCAATAACTGCAGAGTTCCAAACCTGCTCTGGAATTAACATCTGCACAGAAACTGTGCGCCGGGTGCTTCATAACATGGGTTTCCATGGTCAAGAAACTGAATGGAAACTGTACGTCACCAAGCACAATGCCGAGCATCAGATGGAGTAGTGTAATGCACGCATCCACTGGACTATAGAGTAGTGGAAACATGTTCTGTGGAGTGACAAATCACGCTTCTATCTGGCAGTCTGATGAACAATTCTAACTTTGGTGAATTCCAGGGTAACGTTTCCTGTGTGGCTGCATTATGCCAACTATAACATTTGGTGGAGGAGGAATAATGCTATGGAGTTGTTTTTTAGGGATTTGTCTTGGCCCCTTAGTTTAAATAAAGGTATATCTTAATGCTTCAGCATACCAAGACAGTTTGGACAATTGCATGCTTCCAACTTTGTGGGTACAGTTTGGGGAAGGCCCATTTCTGTTCTTGCATGACTGGGCCCAGTGCACAAAACAAGGTCCATAAAGGCATATATGGGTGAGTTTGGTGTGTTAGAACATGACTGGCTCGCACAGAGTCCTGAACTCAACCGAGTTAATGCCTTTGGGATGAACTAGAACATAGAATGCGAGCCAGACCTTCTCAATCAACACCAGTGTCTGATCTCACAAATGCTCTTCTGAATGAATGGGCAAAAACTCCCACAGACACACTCTAAAATCTTGCAAAAAGCCTTCATAGAAGAGTGGGAGCTGTTTTAGCTACAAAGGGGGAACCAACTCCATATTAATGGCTATGGATTTAGAATGGGATGTCATAAAATCTACTGTAGATGTAATGTATAGGTGTCCCATATTTTTGTCCATATAATGTGTGTGTATGTATATATATATATATACATATACAACGAAGAAAAACAGCAGCACTCACTTCAGGAAAGAATTGTATATGTGTCTGGGTGCCCAGCAAGTAGTCCCGATCCTTGGACTAAGTACAGATATGAATAAAGAAAGTCTTGCAGCACTCCAATAAGAAAAATTGTGAAGTTTATTCAGTCCACATGCTTGAGAAAGGTCCTATTGTAGGACAGAAACGTTGCACCTTTGCTTGATGTGGACTAAATAAACTCCACAATTTTTCTTATTGGAGTGCTGCAAGTCTTTCTTTATTCATATATATATATATATATATATATATATATATATATATATATATATACTGTGTGTGTGTATATATATATATATCTATATATATGTAGATATATATATATATATATATATAAATATATATATATATATATATTCATAGCCCTAAATTCACATTGTGCAGTTAAAGAGGCTTTGTCACCACATTATAAGTGCCCTATCTTGTACATGATGTGATCGGCGCTGTAATGTAGATTGCAGCAGTGTTTTTTATTTAGAAAAACGATCATTTTTGATTGCGTTATGACCTATTTTTGATTTATGCTAATGACTTTCTTAATGGACAACTGGGCGTGTTTTACTTTTTGACCAAGTGGGCGTTGTACAGAGGAGTGTATGACGCTGACCAATCAGCATCATACACTTCTCCCCATTCATTTACACGGCATATAGTGATCTTATTAGATCACTATGTGCAGCCACATACACACACACTAACGTTACTCAAGTGTCCTGAGACTTAATAGACATCACTACCAACCAGGACGTGATGGCTATTCAGAATCCTGACACTTCGCAAACGTTTGTGTGTCATTAACAACACAGCACATCGAGATCACGCTGGGCTGTCATTTACAGCGTAATCTCGCGAGATTACCCTTTCTGTGCTGTAAATGACACACAAACGCTAGTGAAGTGTCAGGATTCTGAATAGACATCACGTCGTGGTTGGCAGTGATGTCTAATAAGTCTCAGTACACTTGAGTAACGTTAATGTGTGTGTATGTGGCTGCACATAGTGATTAATTAGATCACTATATGCCGTGTAAATGTATGGGGAGAAGTGTATGACGCTGATTGGTCAGCGTCATACACTCCTCTGTACAACCCCCACTTGGTCAAAAAGTAAAACACGCCCATTTGTCCATTAAGAAAGTCATTAGCATAAATCAAAAATAGGTCATAACGCCGTCAAAAATTATCGTTTTTCTAAATAAAAAACACTGCTGTAATCTACATTACAGTGCTGATCACATCATGTACAAGATAGGGTACTTATGTGGTGACAGAGCCTCTTTAAAATATGACCTTCAATGTAAACAGCAGCAAACACGATATTGAACCCTAGTGCGAAGAAATAAAGCACGGTACTTCAAAACAAATAGGATGATAATAAAATGCTAAAGATTGTTACATTCGATAATGAGTGACAAGAAACATCTTGGAGCGTAAAAAGGCTCAGCGGTTCATTGTTGTATTAGATCCCTGGAGTCCTGGGTTCAAATAAAGGGACAGATTTACTAATGTGGTGTAATATTTAGAATGTGTAAACTTAGTCCAGACAGTCAGAAGATGTGCCAAATTTATCAATGTGGCTGCACTATTAAACTGGGGCATCTTGTTAGACACTTTTCTCTTCCTTATACCACCTCTCAGTTGGCTTTGTTTACACCAGTTTTTCTTTTTTTGCCGCCAAATCTTGGCATATGTCGGCTCATTTTAATGCCCGCTTCCTTTCCACTTCACCACACCTCATACCTTTGAGCCGCGGCCCAGTTGAAAACAACACTAAAAGTATTTAAATCAGTTAATAAATATGAAGTGCAAGCCTCCATTTGAGACACAATTCTGGCGCAATAGTAAATGTGCCCCAATAAATTTTCCCTGTGCTTGCACATGTATCCCCTAGGTACTCTGGCTTGCTTGCTCCTAGTATGTGTGTGTGATGGTGATTCAATTATAAGCTACACTTAAGGATTGCATTTTTGTTCTTAATACCACTGAATAATGCAAAACTGAAGAATCAGTCTATTAATCAAATGAACCTTTACAACTAGACCTTTACATATACAAAAATAGAGGGTTATTCCAGTATGGAGCACAAAGTATAAAGGTCTCTAAGTAGGACAAGAGAAGTTGACATTCACCAACATCAGATTACCAGGTCACTTTTAGTCATCTGTAGACATTAAAGGGTGGAAACAAAAATGGTGTGACATGGAATATTGAGTAGAGTGGGGTTGCGTGCAAAAAGACCGGTTTTTATAGAGTTCTGTGTTAGCTTGTATAGAAGTTAGTGGTATCTGCTCCAGGCTGGCCACATAATTAAAAGCCTTTACTGCCAAACTTCCGTTCCACACAAAGCAGTGTGATGTTCCACATGCAGCACACAGGCAAGGGAAAACAAAACCCCAGACAACCCCAATCCCAGAGTAGGGATCTAGGTATGCTAAGATGGGGTCCCTTATCTCTTTTCTTTAGTAAGACATTGCACAATAGTTCAATGATACCTCTTTATAATACTTTTCTACCAATATACTAAGCTGGTAAACATTGTATTACTGTTTACCATAATCATATAGGCCTGAGATGTATAAAAATATACTGTATCTTTTAATTAAAATATTTTCATTTCAAAATAGCAATACAAATGTAAACTACACGCAGTGAACATATTACAATACATCTTAGTTTTTATATGTCTTCTTATATATGTGTATTTTTTCCATGCATCCCTTTTAAACTGCAATAAGGGACATACACCTTTTAGACTAGCGTTTTTTCCATTTCTAAAGTACCCTCTATATTGTTAACAGTATGGAAAATTACAGAATAGTAAAGTAAATTACATACGATATGTATGAATAATGGTAATATCAGTTATCCCTTGACAATGATCAATGGGTTGGTGTAGCTGAATAAAATGTGGCAATTTTATGCATTTGTTAATTTGTCCATGAATTGGCTGTTGATAAATAATTATACTTTTGTTGCCTATTTAAATACATCGAGATTAAGTACACATACCTGTGGCTTGGTGTTTGGGTAACTGTTGTTGAGTGATGTGTTGTTGAAGTATAATGACTTGTTGAAAACGATGTTTCTGTCTCACGTTCAATAACGTGTTCACTGGCTATAACATTCTTTGAAACATATTGCTGTAAAATAAAATAAATTAAACTCTTTCATTGTAAATCAAGATCTTTGAAACATTAAAAAAGTCTATTTTCAGCATAGTAAGTAGCTCTTATTCAATCCTAAACACTATTGTTAACATTAGTTTTACAATAAAGGACGATAAGTAACATATTATGAAATAATTTCAGGGAAAAAACCCATTTAATTTATATGTGTATACTTTAAACATTGGTTACAACATGTTACAGATCGGGAATATACATATCATTTGCTATCCACACACAATAATAAACTGATAAAACTAGCACTATTAAGGCCTATAAAGATATATTTTTTTGAATATTTTAAACTGTGACTTTTACTAGCCAAATGTATTTTGAAAGTACAAACATTGGAAGGATTTGATGGATAAACAAGACAATAACCAGCTGTGGTTTTGTCAATGATCAGCTTTTCTTAAACAAAAACCAAAATACTTTTGCACTGTTTCCTGAAATCCACATTACACCAAGGAAATCATACTCTACTGTGACTAAGCCATTGTCTTTATCCATTTCAATAAAGTGGTGAATTCTCCAGATGAAATTTAAATTTGGCAAATTAAATCCCTGAACTAGTGATTGATTGGTCTATCTCAAGTAATAGCTAAAAATTAATGAATCACTTTATAGATGATACATCTTGAGCTTAAGTTTAAGAACAACCTACATTTACCAGCTGGACATTTTCCGGTGGTGGATTTGGATGATGTGGTCCATTTGCCATGTTGACCATATTGTTTCGTTCTGATCGAAGACTTTGTCTTAGGCGATCATGCAACTTTTTTCTCTGCTTCCTAAAGAAAAGTTTAGGATAAAATGTTTAGCATTTCACATGTTAACTTGTATTAATGTAAACATGATTTCTTCAATACAATTTAACAAATCCCTAAATACTATTAGAAATAATACATCTAAATTTTCATGAAATTATATTTTTGAAACATTTCCATATTTGCAATATCACTGTTGAAATGTCAAACTCATTACATTAAAAAATTATAATATTTCACTGCCTGATTGAAAAAAATTATTTTATTGTAATTATTTTTAGAAATAATGGGCTCACTAGCCAGTAAACTGAGCAGGCTCAAGCAGGGAGCTCAGGTAAGAGACTTAAAGAGGCTCTGTCACCAGATTTTCAAACCCCTATCTCCTATTGCAGCAGATCGGCGCTGCAATGTTGATAACAGTAACGTTTTGTTTTTTTCAAAAACGAGCATTTTTGGCCAAGTTATGACCATTTTTATATTTATGCAAATGAGCCTTTCTTAAGTACAACTGGGCGTGTTTAAAGTTATGTCCAACTGGGCGTGTATTGTGTGTGTACATCTGGGCGTTTTTACTTGTTTTACTAGCTGGGCGTTGTGAATAGAAGTGTATGATGCTGACGAATCAGCATCATCCACTTCTCTTCGTTACAACCCAGCTTCTGGCAGTTCAGACACACAGCGTGTCCTCGCTCATCCGACGCGATGAAGTTCCTGTGGGAGGAAGTGAGTGACGTCACAGCATGATCTCGCGAGGACACGCTGTGTGTCTGTGCACTGCCAGAAGCTGGGTGGTAACGAAGAGAAGTGGATGATGCTGATTCCTCAGCATCATACACTTCCATTCACAACGCCCAGCTAGTAAAACAAGTAAAAACGCCCAGATGTACACACACAATACACGCCCACTTGGACATAACTTTAAACACGCCCAGTTGTACTTAAGAAAGGCTCATTTGCATAAATATAAAAATGGTCATAACTTGGCCAAAAATTCTCGTTTTTGAAAAAAAAAAGTTACTGTTATCTACATTGCAGAGCCGATCTGCTGCAAAAGGAGATAGGGGTTTCAAAATCTGGTGACAGAGCCTCTTTAAGCTGTTTGGGTATAATGTAATCTATACCTCACTGTCCATACATAGACACCTAGTCTCTCTTACTTTATGATATAATATCCTAATCACCTGCATAAAATTAGTGTCCCTACACGTTTCAGCACCCCCTATGTGGTGGGATGCATCATCAGTGGTCACATATACATTTAAAGACCATTCAGCCGGTAAGCACCGTTTTCGTGCTTATTCGTTTTCCCGGCGTATATACGACACTGGTTTATTGGCCACACACGCATCGGAAACACACCAGATATATAAAAGCTAAGACCCTCCTATCATGTGGCGTCATAGAGGCAGAGCTCCAATTCACATATGGAATGTCTTAGTGAAGTCCTGGATCGTGTCTGACCTCCAATTTGATGGCCAATTCCTGTATGGTGACGATCAAGCAATCATAGTAACCTCGGGAACTCCAGGCGGTTTGTAAATAACACTGTCCGAGCATCAATAACAGTCATAGCGAGCGGTGACATCGATTCTCCGAACCCATGCTAGTAATGGTGTTTACATTAAATAAATAATGAAATAGTATCACAAAATGGAACTAAAGCAGCCATTCCACAGCACAGATATATATAGCCATTCATCATCTTTACATTGTATCTTAGGATTAAGCAAATCAGTCCTGTTACATCTTAGGGAATTTTGGTATGGGGGATATCCGTAGGGGTTATCCACAGGGGGTGCAGAAGATGGCATATCAAAATGTCCTAAAATGTAGCAGGATTGACTTGCTTAATCCTAAGAAACAATCTACAGATGATGAACAAATCCGGGTCATAAGGACCTATGATTCAGCAAATGAGGAGATCAGGGAGATCTTACAACTATACTGGGGGATCCTTAAAGCTGACCCTGATATAGGGGCATTAGTAGGAGATTCTCCTTCTACCACATACAGGAGGGGATGGAACAATAGGGATCCGTTGGTACATAGCCATTTGCAAGTACAAACAAGAACCACATGGTTAACTAGTGGGACTAGGGGCACATTCAGATGTAGCTCTTGCAAAGCATGCAAATCTATATGGTGCAGTAAAAGCTTCATGAGTAACATCACAGGTGAGATTTATAACAATTGATCATTTATTAACTGTAACACGCAGGGAGTCGTATATTTGATTACATCTGAATTGAGAAGGAAGATTAGGCACCAAATAGGAGAAAAGAAGATACTCTGGTCTAGTGTATGGCAATATCATCAGTGTGATGCGGCTATTCTTTGGTTCCAGGGGATTAAGCAGATATGACTGTCATTAAGAGGTGGTAACCTGGATAAGAAAATTTGGCAAAAAGAGGCCCAATGGATCTTCCGTATGTAGACCACCAAACTATCTGGTCTGAATAAACACATTTCTTATACGTGCTTCCTTTAGCTTTCTATTGTTATTCGTGGTGACAGAATCCGGTAAGATCTGGGGCGGGGTGGGGATGCTGTATCATATTTTATCAACATGGATATGTATGCAGCTCTGCAGATCACTTCTCCCTAATGGATTAATGGATGTCATGCCCTATAACTTGCTAGGGTTTTTGAGCAAGATGAGGAGTCAGATCCATTTGTGCTACCTATGGAGTTTGTACATAACTATATAGTGTGGTATATGTGGAGGTGGCTCCCCTAGTCTGTGGATTATCTGATGATGTTGGGGGATCTGGGATCATATGTTGCTTTGCTGGTCATTGTATATTTGTGCTGTGGAATGGCTGCTTTAGTTCCATTCTGTGATACTATTTCATTATTTATTTAATGTAAAGAACTTTACTAGCATGGGTTTCCGAGAATCGATGTCACCGCTCGCTATGACTGTTATTGATGCTCAGACAGTGTTATTTACAAACTGCCTGGAGTTCCCGAGGTTACTATGGTTGATTGGTTGTCACCATACAGGGATTGGCCATTGGATTGGAGGCCAGACGCGATCCAGGATGTCACTATGGTGTTTCTTATGTGGATTGGAACTCTGCCTCTGTGACATCACATCGATGGAAGGGTCTTAGCTTTTATATATCCGGCATGTCCCTGACGCGTGTGCGGCCATTGATTTTGTGGCAGGTGATTAGGATATTATATCATAAATTAAGAGAGACTACGTGTCTATGTGTGGACAGTGAGGTGTAGATTACATTATACCCTAACAGCTTAAGTCTCTTACCTGAGATAGCTGCTTGAGCCTGCTCTGTTTACTGGCTAGTGAGCCAGTTATTTTTAAAAATAATTACAATAAAATAATTTTTTAATCGTTCAATCAGGCAGTGAAATATTTCCATATTTGCCTTTCATATTTGATTAACTATTTTTTAAATAATTAATTGGTTTGTTCTATTAAATTTATATTGATTTTCTTTCATTACAATTGAATTTATATGTGAATTAATTCTGTATAATACATTTATAAAGACCTTGGCTTCAAAAGAAGCATCACTCATAATTTAATTGACTGCCATCTTATGTTAGAAGACCATATTTTGTTAATGTGATCAGAACACCATTGTTGAAATAACTTACATACACTGACCTAGTTAACACATAGACTTAGATTATGCTAAATCATTGCTATATTGAAGACAGATCTTTTTTTAATATTCAGTATTTCTATATAAAATATGAATAAAGATGTAAAGTCGATAAAAAATAAAAAAAAAGAATGTTTACTTGGTTTTGCAGTATGCCACAACACACATGATGCCAACTACAAGTAGAGCAATACAGATGCCAGTAATGGTCAGCACTCTTTTCTGGTACAATTCCTCGGCTTCTAGAAAAGTAAAAATAAAAAATAAAAAAAAAGATGCACTCAAACTCTAAATTCATGGTCTGTTACTGTTTACTCACAACATAAATATCCTAGTAAAATTCTATTTAAAATAACCAACAATATCTATAAGTATATAAATGTAATTAGATTATTTTTAAATCAATACATTCTGCTATTTATTATAAATAAAAAAAATAGAGGAGATATATAGAACACTTTCAATATTTATGCATGAAGCAATGAAACATATAATGTCTGATGTAAATCTTGTGAAGGTTCATTTCATATTGTTAAAAATGCTAAACCGAATAATAATAATAATGTATAAAGATGTATAAAACAAAATACCGAATGACGAAAAAAATAGAATTTGAACTAAGCATTACTTTTTCCAAAAGGAAAAAAAAAATGCAAGAATTGCTGGTTGGAAAAATGTTAAACATTATAAAGGGGTTTAATGAAATTAGACAAATATGGCTGATTTCTTCCATAAAAAGCGCCACTACTGTCCAAAGGCTTTGATTGGTATTACAGCTCAGTTCCATTATTTAAATGGGACTAAGTTGCAATAACCATACCAACCCATGGAAAAGATTGTTTGCGTTTCTGAAAGAAGATGTTTTCCCATCTCATAAATCTTTCTATAAAAAAACAAAAACAGTACTAAAAATGTGTGTATCGGTAGTTTTAATTGTAAATGTAATATACTAAATAAATATTTCTAAATCAATTTAATTAATTTTAATTAATATATCTTCACAAGATAACCTCAGAGAAAAATGCACACTTTAAAATTTGATATTGGCTTGCACATATTACATATCCAATAGGGTATATTAAACCATAAATTCAATCATGGCAAGTGAATCTTTTAAAGTAAAGACCTTTTTAATTTTGAAGTGCACTGTACCTTAATATAAAATACAAGTTTAGGATTAAACTCTTTGGAGGCTTATTACAAAATAATAGAAAAATTATTTGGTGTTGAATGTTGCAAATAAATTCATTGTAAAGACTGTAGTACAAGAGCCATGGAGCCGCCATTGCCAAAGGAATATGAATTTGCTCCCTCAACTGTTAGACAGCTTAATTCAATGACCTGAAACATGACTTTTCACTTAATATAAAACACACATTATATGTACATTTGTTCTTCTGGAAATGAAGTTATGCTGTACAGTATGATCAGCTGGGTTATATTCTGCTTAATTGTAATGCTTCGCTTCCCTTCTCTTTAACATGGTTTAGCTATAAGTGCCCTCCCTTTTCCCATTTCCTTAAATAATTTCAGTGTCTAGCGCAACTTAGTTAGACTATAGAAAAAGGTCAGACACTAAACCTGATAGCGTAACCTTGTGATGCCATTTATGAGCATAGTATGAAAACCCAATGATTTCCTAGAACTATAGTAAGCTAAGAAGCAAGATTTAGATGACTCAGAGAACATAATACGTTACATAATATATTACCTATTCTTGCAGTAAGCCCATATTTTTT
This sequence comes from Rhinoderma darwinii, assembly GCF_050947455.1. Classification (NCBI taxonomy): domain Eukaryota; kingdom Metazoa; phylum Chordata; class Amphibia; order Anura; family Rhinodermatidae; genus Rhinoderma; species Rhinoderma darwinii. The sequence goes on from NC_134687.1 coordinate 229,219,410, forward strand.
GCCTTTAAAAATGTAGCCTATGCAATGTGTTCCTTAGCAATTAGTCTATAAATTTGCTTTGTGTACAAGGAGACATGAAATATGAAAGTATTTATTTTTTCCATATAGCCTGCATTTCTCAAGCTATTTTTTTTTATCTAGTAGAAATCCTTCACTTTTGAAAATAACTAATGTCATCGAATATAATATAAATGGTTATTATTAACCGATTTATGGTTGATATGCTATACAAGTGCTCTTTCCACTTAGTACTAAACACCATGTCTAAAATTGGCAAGTCATGCCATCATGTGATACCAGTACCCACCATGTACCAAAAACCACCTTCATTCGGTTCATTTCTAGTGAGCTGAATGAGATATATTCTTACAAACATTAACTTATATCACTAATAATCTCATACTTTCATAACATTAATACTATATAATTTGAATATATAATTCTTAAAGAATTTGATTTCAGGAAAATGTTTTATAGAGTCCTGACTTTAGATCTACTAGGGTTTGAAATGAAGCAAAATATGCCACTGTAAATTGTGGCAATAGTTACAAATACAATGGACTCATGTCTAAGTAAGCTTGCTGACATTAGTTCTACATTTTCTGTCAAAGTCAAAAAATATTTATTCTATTACTTTTTTCATAATAAATTATTAGATTTACAAATAAAATAAATGATTAATGCTTTATACTTATTATTACTTAAGAAAATATTCTGTTTGTAAATATTATTTATAATTGGGGCATAATTGAATGTCAAAAGGGTCATAGTTGGCATTGGGTGTCCCTCAGCTTGCTTGCTGACAGTGGGAAGGAAAAGTGGAAAGCGGGGTGCATTATCAATGAGATCCAAGTGGCAGCAGGGACTTGAAACTGAGCTAAACTTACCTGAAAGGACAGTTCTCACCATTGAATATATCAAAAAGATACTATTGGTTTAACAAACTTTTAACGTAAATAATCCCTCCTAATTTAAGTAACTGGTGATGATGTTGTAAGTATATCCATATTTCAAATTAGATTTTGCAAGTAAAAGAAAGAGGAAAATGCATTTGCAATTAAATAAATCTTCAATGGTCCAGGTTTCCTAAATAGCCTGCAGGCATTAAAATACCTTTAAGGGCATGTATGAAAAAGTTAGCAAAAGCAGGAAAAATTATTATGTTATATAAAACTAATTCGGTTAAAAACTACCAATATCAGCTATTTTTTTTTCTTATTTAAACAGTATACATACGTGTACATGAAAGTATGCTTGTGATTGAGCTAAAATAACATTACTTGAATGATTTTTTTTTATAAATTAAGAATAAAAAAAAAAATAGTGCCCATACTTTGGGCGGGTTCACACATAGCGGAATTTCACTTAAATTCCGCTGCGGACACTCCGCAGCGTTAATCCGCAGCGGAGCCGTTTCTCCATTGACTTTCACTTTAATTTAGCAGTGTTCGTTTACACGATGCGTACAATTCCGCTGCGGAGCATAGGCTGCGGAGCGGAATTTGGTGTCCGCAGCATGCTCTGTCTGTTGCGGAGCAGTGGCGGACTGGTTGCGGACTCATGGCGGAATTTCTCCATTGACTTCAATGGAGAGTCAAAATTCCGCAATGAAGTCCGCAGATCTTATGTGTGCTGCGGAGCGTATTGTTTTTACTACCATGACATTTCTTCATTCTGGCTGGACCTATGTATTTCTAGGTCTACAGCCAGACTGAGGAAGTCAATGGGGCTCCCGTAATGACGGGAGCGTTGCTAGGAGACGTCTGTAAATAGTCACTGTCCAGGGTGCTGAAAGAGTTACGCGATCGGCAGTAACTGTTTCTGCACCCGGGACAGTGACTACCGATCTCAATATACATGTATCTGTAAAAAAACATATAAGTTCATACTTACCGAGAACTCCCTGCGTCTGTCTCCAGTCCGGCCTCCCAGGATGACGTTTCAGTGTAAGTGACGGCTGCAGCCAATCACAGGCCAAGCACAGGCTGCAGCGGTCACATGGACTGGAGCGTCATCCAGGGAGGTCGGGCCGGATGCCGAAAGAGGGACGCGTCACCAAGACAACGGGCGGTAAGTATGAATTTCTTTGACTTTCACTAGGGAAAGTGCTGTCCCTTCTCTCTATCCTGCACTGAATAGGGAGAAGAGAAGCACTTTTCCTGCAGTCCGCAGCGGCCAGTCCGCATCAATTTTCTGCACATTTTGTGCAGATCCGCTGCAGAATCTGCAACGCAGATTCTGTGCGGCATTGATGCGGACAGTTGCGGAGGAATTCCGCCATGTGTGGTCATGCCCTTTGTGAATATTTCTGCTGCAATTAAACTAACATGGATGGATGAACTAGTAACTTTACAATCAAATAATAAACTTTATACCAAAAGTAGTGAGTTACAATATCTGGTAAGTACCCCTCCTAATTGAGCGTTAATTTAAGATACAGTGCACTTCTTGCATGGGAATGAGGAACTTGCAAGCCAATGTCATGATCATGAAATATACAGTTAACAAGTTATGAACATAATCAAACAAAAATGAACAGCAAAGATTATTAATAAAGTGACAGAAGTAAGCTTTTACTAAGGGAAAGTCGCTTTGATTACGTAAAGAAAAACAAACATAATAAGACGGGATTTGAGAAAAAAAATAATGAAGGACAGGCAGAGTCAGAGTGGGATCTTATAGAGGAAAACGGGTTAAGGAACACAAATTTAGGAGTCAACTGTAGGCCTGGCACAGCATGCTTGATACTGGAAAAAAAGAGTGAGGAAATGCTTGAAAAAAAGGTTGAAGCAGAGTTTGAAGGGATTTCTCATACAGCATAACCCCTGAACTACCTGTAATGGGCATTTTTTTTTAATTATAGACTGTTATTTGGTATATGAGTAAATGATTCATACAATGGTAGAATTTAGAATTATTGCTCACACTCTAAACTTGGTATGTTTCCTGAACGGATAAAACCAATAGACAAATAATCACAAATATGAGGGCAGCATGCAATTGTATGTATATATATATATATATATATATATATATATAGGTCATTATAGTCATGGAATGAGGTGAGCTCCTCAAATTTCTTGTTTATTCTGTGGAATTAAATTCTCTGGTGAGGGTTTACCTAATACTTCTGTGCAAACAATCAACCAGTGGTCTATTGTCATTTGGTTCCTGAATAGCTATAACATACTAGCAAGGCACAACATCAAGATAGAGGATAGTAATTTACTGTTAAGCTTGTTAAGTGCTGAAATACACAAATCAAGCATGTAAACATTATTTTATGTCCGCAAATTCTTTATGAAATGCTTGGTGGCAACTAAAGATGAGCTGCTTGTGCGTTTGCTGTTTCGCCTATTGGTGAATCTTGCTTACTTCCTATCAAAAAAACATATTTTCACCATTTAAGACAATGGCGAATAAAACAGGAATTCGACTTTAAAACTCCATTGCCTTAAAAAAAAAAAAAAAAGGGAAAATAGAGCTTCAAAATGACCAACATATCAGAAAAATAGTGGCAACAGATATAGTATTTTATCGTCTGTTGCCAACACTACAATGAGGATTACATAGCTTTCCGAGCAATATTTCCCAGCATCAAAAAAAGCAACTAAAATCAATGACTTGAGAACAAATTAAAAATTAATGTTCAACTTGTTCAATGTTCACATCATTGGCCAAAAATTGTCCTGTCTTTTGGAGGTAACAGCTTTTAGACTGGTCAGATGAGAAACCCTGTAAATATCATGGTAGCCAACTTTGCAAGTAGTACATCATCATACGACTGTAACAAATGTACTCCGAAACGTTGCAATTTTTATACTCAAAAGCCTGATGAATTTAACATTCACACCACCTAGTATATATGTTGCAAATTTAATCTACTATTATTTACACTTTCCCATAATATTTAACTGGTTCCGCCAATTCCCTCATCATCTGTCATTGTGACACTTGATATTGTTAATGGAATGCTTAAAGTCACAAGTTTGTATGATATAGTAATAATGTGCATCATACCTTTCAATATAACACCATATACAATATATTAACAAAGCCTATATTGCAAGGGAATTAGTACCAAATCTGTATGTGAATATTTCACCTTTTTAAAGCACCAAATGTCTAAATGCAGAATGTATTTTATCTTGCATAAGGCTCAAACACAAATGCTAGATAAAAGAAGCATCTAAATAATTCATAATGTCCTAGATTTAAACTTGGCAGTTGTGCCCTATGATAAAAAATGCTACAAAATCTAAAACCGATTGTAGGAATAAAGGGAAAAACGGTGTCACGAATCATCAGCTTTGAGGAGCACAAGACATGACATAGTTGCTGATCAGTTGATTTTCTACAAAGATGAACTGATTAGATAAAATGAAATTTAAATCATGTTTTTACGGATCCAAATTTTATCAGCTGAACCAATGAATAGGTTTTTTGTTTTATTTAAATAATTGCAATATTCAGCTGTAGTATTTCAATTAATTTTGTTTACAGGTGAAATACTATATACAATCAAGAATATATATAATCTAAGTTGTGCCATAAATAATATTGTCATACATTATATGTTTATAAATATATACGTATATTTAGGTTTTAGAATGAAGTAAAACATCAGAGATTGTAAAGGATGGTTTCGAATGACTTTAAGGCATCAATATTATAGCAAATCCAAACAATTTCCCATCCTATGTGCAATTGTCTTGGTTCAGCATTATTTTTTTTATTTTTTTTTACATTAGCAAGTCAGTTATGACTCCTGGAAGTGGTAAAGGTGATGAAAACTGGAATGTACTGAGAAATATGAAAAGTGGGGCATGAAATTTAGAGGACAATGAATACTATTATGTAAAATGTAACGTATAAAAAGATTAGACTATGTAAACACTGCTGTTAGTTTAGGAATATCACATGAAACCATTTTCTTTTCAAAGGGGATTTAAAGGTGTTGTCCAAAATGATGAAAAAGGATCTGCCTTTTTTCAGGAACAGAACCACTCCTATCCATGGACTGTGTCTTAAATTGCAGTTCTATACACCACCCGTGGATAGGAGTAGCGATGTTTTTGAATAAAATGCCACTTCCTTTTTCTAATCCTGGACATCCTATTGTAACAACTGAAACATTATGTATCAGTCGTTAGCATCATTTTTTAAGTAGACGGGGTTGGACAGAATAGTGTAACATATTTAATTATTCTGTATGATTTTTCCATTAAAAATAAAAAAAATCCTGTCTTCTGTAAATTTGTACATTGTACAGTTGATGCCTCAGATTAGAAAAATGAGTTTCCTTTTTTCCCCATGAAACAATGTCCTCTTGTCCATAGGCTGTGTCTGGCATTAGCACTGTCCATGTGAATATTGCTGAACTGCAATACCAGATACATAGCCCATGGTCAACAGTGGCGCATAGCCGATAGTCAACAGTGGCGCTGTTTCTAGGAGTTTAAACTTTTTTACATTTCATACAACCCCTTTAAAGAGGACCTGTCACTTCTCCTGACATGTCTATTTTAGTAATTATTTGTATTCCCCATGAAATAACAATTCTGGAACATATTTTCTTAAAACTCTGCGTTGTGCCATTCTTTTGTTATTCCTCTTAGACATGTATGATTAAATTGACAACTGGGTATTACCATTCCCCTTGTCAAATAGGTGTGTACCTACACAGTCTCATTCTGTCAGCACTGATTGAACATCGTCAATTTGTATTTCATCCAGTTGTCAATGTATTCCCAAATTTCTGGGAAGAATAACAGAGGAACGGCACAACATAGAGTTTTAAGAAAAACTTCTCCAGAATTGCTATTTCATGGGAAATACAATTATTTACTCAAACAGACAAGTCAAGACAGATGACAGGTCCTCTTTAAAAAAATTATTATTTTTTTTTTTTTTAAATGAATGAACTATTCAAACCCTGTGGAATGGTTGTCTTATTTCAATGTCACTCTTTCCTTTTATTATGTTACTTCTATGCACAATGCTGATACTTCATTTTCTACAACCTGTTATATTTTTAGACTGCTTTAGGAGAATTGGGATGTAGATTTGTTGGTTTTCTAGGTTAAAAATAATTAGGATGGAAAATACTATAAAAAATTTCATAAAAACAAACACAAATAACTTTCTCACACTGAAAAGCATGGGGGGATATATTCACAATACCACATGTGTAAACCTAGCCTTGAAATAATAATATTCATTTAATTCTCATTATAATGTATCCATGAAAGCCTTAAATACAGCTGTTTATTGAACCCGCAATATAAAATTCCATCAATAAAACCTTCAGCGGTAAAATCTAGACTATGGAGCCAATGTCTTCACCTACATGACCTTTTCTGTGCTCTTAGAAGGTTCACATTTAATTTAATAATAGTTTCACCTTTCATTTTGTTTGACTTGGATCATTTTTAGAGACATATTTAGTAATTTGAATTTAAGATCTTGTCTATTAGTTTTGTGTTCCAAACATAACCTATACATTCCCAATAATTGGAAGTAACTAGCAGTTAAATCAGTTTAGTAAAAGTGCAAGCAAAATAAACCACAATTTCTCTTTTCTAGTGTTAAAGCTTATAAAATACAAATAACAGACTCTAAGAGGCTAAGATATGATTATGTTATAGCTGTATGATCCCTTCCAAAGCATAAGGAAATTGGTTAGAAATTGAAGGAAATATAAGAAGGTTTTAAGCTTTTAGGCTCTAATATCTGCAGGCTAAAAGGAATGATTGGTCCATACCCATAAATTCAATTCCAAGATGCTCTGCCAATGCAGAAAGTTGACAAAAAGAAAGAAAAGGGAAAAGTTTCAGAAAAGAGCAATACACTGTACTCCAAAAACAAATTATACATGAATACCATGGCTACTCTGTGTCTGCACATTGAAACAAGACATGAGATGGTAAATGGTCAACTCAAGTGTCCATGTCTTACTTATTTTAAAGTATAATTATTTTTAGTATAAACATAGACTTAATATATTAACATGAAACATAGGAAGAAATCTGAATGTATACATATATAGCTGCATAAATATTCAGTATTTTGTATTAACATTATAATTTGCTATCAATTAGAGTTTAATCTTATTAATAGTATCATGTAAAAATTAATTTTTTTTGCATACTTTGTTTGGCATGGGTAACGTTAAAGTATAAATGCATGTTACTTAGAGTTTGCATTTGTATCTATAACTAGTATAAAACTCCAACGATTTATGCTAAGCTGCATGAAAAGAAACTCAACTCATTTTTTTGTTTTTTATAATATAACTACGTCTACATTCTGGCTATATCATAAAGATATAAGATGGGAGTTAAAGCGTTAAAAAGTTGTAAACACTTCAATACTAGCATTTAGAATATAACAATAATAGATAAACATATATACTAACAATACCTAATAATGCAATAAAATATGTAATTATATGCTGTAACTAATAACTTAAACCAAATGTAACAACAACAAATAAAAAAGAAAGAAAATTGGATTATCAGGATTTTTGGACGTCAATCAGTAACACTACAAAGGAATATGTTAAATCAAATGGCATCCATCCAGATTTCTTCCAAAGACAGCCATTAATAAGAGCCTATATTGACACTGCCCATTAGACATTAGTTGCACACAAAGCTTGGTTAGTAGCATGCCCATGCATACATATTTTTGTATTTAAGGCAGGAAATTATGACTATTAAATTAATTTTCATAAGACGTAATTATGCAGCTTCCATTTGAAATAAATCAGAAATTGATCTGCATATCTAGAATGTGATTTGGCTGTGTTGCTTAACAAGATAACATGCTGAGAAAACATGCATTGTTCCTGAAATCCTCCACTAGGGAAGCATTTAATGGTTCATTTTTATTCACAGCTACACTTCTATTATGGTGGACTAGGGACATTGTGTTTGGTTCATTACCTGTGCAGTTAAATTGCTAATATGTATTACATTTGTAATGTGAGAATCCTGTATGCTAGTGTATTGTGCTTACCTAAGGAATTTTATACATGCTGTTCCCAGTGTAAAATCTATCTATCTATCTATCTATCTATCTATCTATCTATCTATCTATCTATCTATCTATCTATCTATCTATCTATCTATCTATCTATCTGTCTGTCTGTCTGTCTGTCTGTCTCTCTCTCTCTCTCTCTCTCTCTCTATCTATCTAGCTATCTCATATCTATCTATCTATCTGTCTGTCTGTCTGTCTGTCTGTCTGTCTATCTATCTGTCTGTCTGTCTGTCTGTCTGTCTGTCTGTCTCTCTCTCTATCTATCTATCTCATATCTATCTATCTATCTATCTATCTATCTATCTATCTATCTATCTATCTATCTATCTATCTATCTCATATCTTTCTATCTTTCTATCTATCTATCTATCTATCTATCTATCTATCTATCTATCTATCTATCTATCTATCTATCTATCTATCTATCTATCTATCTATCTATTTATCTCATTAATATTTATATGTGTGTGTGAAAATGTGTCATTTTTATTAAAGAACTTACAGATATTACAAAAGTATTATAGGTCAAAGCAACCACATTTCAGAAAATGTTAGGCGCTAAATAATCTACTAGTGTGTCTACAGTGGCATGAGTTTAGACTAGGGTTTCCCTGCATGGCTCATAAGGGGTAGTCTAATCTGGTTAGTCTCCTGAATGGAGGGGACAGGCAGAAGCATGTAAAGTCAGTCTGCCTTCTGCAGTGTGCAGCTTTGGAACAAAGATTTCGCAGGGATCCAGCGCTTACTAAAAAGTATTCATTTTTTTTGTTATTATTATTCACAGTCTACATTATGTTCTGGATAATTCAGCATTCAAAAGTTGATTTTCAATAGGGAGCCGTTAAATAATTTTTCTAAGAGGTTGAGAGAAGATAAATATGGAAACAGAGCTCTTTTAAGAATATACAAATCACTTTTGGAGATAAAAATGGGGAAAGTTAAATTCAACAGTGTTGGAAAATAGGAGAAGGATCTGTTTGGACTAGGAGAGATTAATTGGGAAACAATATATAAAAATATTCGAAAAGTATCTTGTATTATACACCAGCTTTTCTTGGAAAGATATATAAAAATAAAATAACATGCTGCCATAGATGTGGGGAAGTCACAGCTGATTATTTGCATGTTCTTTGGAATTGCACTAAAATTGTTGATTTTTGGGAAGCTGTATTTAAAGCTATTTTGGAGAGATTAGAGTTGGACATTTTGTTCCAACCATGATTGGTAATATTGGGGGATGATTTTGAGCTGAATATCTCAGGGGAAAAAAAACAAGGACTATTAAAGTTATGGTTTATCGCTAAACTTTTAATAGTTAATAAATGTATATCTAGTTCACCCACAGATATTAACAAATGGACACAATATGTTAAAAAAAATAATAAAATATGAGCAATTATATTATAGTAATTATGATCAGATGCAGTCTAAAACTTACTGGGGAAAACAAAACTGACTGATTGTTTTTTAGAAATATGTAATTTGTTTAAATCCTGACCGGTCTAAGGTAGGTGGTATGGGAGGGTAGAAGGGGGGGGGGGTTGTAAATATAAATGTTATGTTAAGATTGCATTTGTATGTAATTATTTTTTATATGAAATCAAATAAAATTATTTAAAAAAATAGATTTTTAGTCTATGGGACTGGAAGAGGCCTTATGTTAGGGTCAGATACAATGTGAACATATCACAGATATGAGAGCCTTATTGTCCTTGACATATGTAATATTTATGTAGAACAGGTCTGTTTGGTGTCTCTATGATGTTTCAATTACTGGTTATGTAGAAGGGACAGTCAACAATTTATTTTTATTTTTTTCGTTTTAGTGGTTATACTGTATTGGATATATAGGATATAGAATTTACTGTTTCTACTTGTAATGTGTAATTTGTGATAAGTGTTTGGGCAACAAATTAAGATTTCTAAAGATATTGGTTTTGAACATGGGGAAAAGAGTTATACTCATATTATCTTCCTAAACTCATTACAGTTCATATGTGGACAACACAGCAACATGGTAACCTACTGTAAACTTCACTTTAGTTTTGCGAAACACAGAAATGTCTTCTTAAAATAGACAGTATTTCCATCACATATCCACAATGGGGAAAATCCTCATTTAAGGATAGTGGGTTAATGTAGCACTACAGTTAAGGACTTTTTTGCCAATCCTAACCTCATGGGTTATCGTTTGATAGATAATCCCAAAGTGATTAAGGTGTTTCTAAATTGAGTTTATCAGAACCGCAGGAGGTCTAGTTATTCCAGCTGTAATGTGAACGTTAAAATGCAGCCCCATAATTGCCATATGAAACTGGCCTTAAGGTGGTTACCCTTCAATTTTATACACATTTGGGTTTGGCTGCATAATTAGCTATCAGAGTATAAATAAAATATTTAAACGGTTCCATAAAATAATCGACATTTTTTGGGGTATATAATGGAAGCGAAATAAAATGTCTTGGATTGCAACAATAGAACTAATCATTAAATATTTTTTCCCCCAAAGTTAAATATAAGTCTATCTAAAGAACAACCTCATAAAATAAGTTTCCTTTATTGTTTATTCATGCTTCATGCATTTGTAAGTACAAAACTAAATAACTAAATTCCATAGCTTGAACATTTTGATGACAGGAAATATAACAGAAGAGGACAGTTGACTCATATCAAATGTGATATTTGGACACTTCTTAATTTTATATTAATTATTCACTATTTTTCATTTTATAAAGCCTCTATTTTACTAGTTTTTCCCTTGACCTACCTTTTTCATACATATGAACAGGTATTAATGTTCAAGAGTAACTGTCCTACTACTGACCAACTTTTACATTATAATTCCCAATAATTCTGTAAACATGATATCTTTTAAGGGGTTTTCTCGCTTGCTTGGATGTTTCGATTACCCCTGTAGACTTCAATGAATAGAGCCACACACATGTTTGCACTTCACTAGACACTTTTAAAAAGTCGTCCGAAAAGTGCCATGGCTTAGTGAAGAAGGGGTTTGACTTACAGGAAAGTGGGTGTGGCTTAAAATGAGTTAGTGTGCACTTTAAATGGGCCAAAATACTGGCATAAAATTCTAGCCCTTCATAAGCCAAATAAAATGTAGTATTAGGAAGAGAAAGGTGTTTAATAGGCCCTGCCAAATGCACCAAAATTATCATACAGCATGTGCCACTGTAATAAATTTTTCTCATTTTGTGACTGCCTTGTCTAAGTATAAGCTGTCTAACTATTAGACAACATTAGTAAATGTGGGCCAAGATGTATCTATACATGCCTGTGAAAGCATTTTATTTTTATTTTTTAGTGAATTTTGACATGTAATGTGTTTACAAATGATTATGATATGAGCATATGGATCTAAAACTGGTAAAAATGTTTTCAGATATGGGGCTATCCTTGTTACTGTGTGTGTAAACATACTTTATTATCGGTATGACCAGGTAACATAAATTATAATAAAATATAAAATTCAACCAAGCTACTTTCGTTTTATTTTCCCATAAATATATCTATATATATATATATATATATATATATATATATATATATAAATATCTCCAGTCCTAGTTTTACTTAAAGTACATAAAAGCGATCTCAAATATGAGATGTTGCACTAGTTACTGTATGTCAGACAGCTTGACTATGGATAATGGTACTTGAACATTAGGGTTAATGTGTAGATGTTTGTGATAAATTTGTAAATTAACATGTGGAAATATTTCAGTCAAAAAAAATAAAAAAAATATCCATGAAATGTCTGCAGATTGGTCCAGAACCTGGAATCTCAATAGCTATCTTGATATCTAAATATACGCATAAAAGGCTAGGCAAACTGTTGAGGAAGTGTAGATGTATTTTTTTATATAACTGCCGATGAGTTACTAGTTTAGCAAATTAGCAATAAGATATATATTTTTTTTAATCCTAGGAATACTCATGGCTTAAGCGTGAAAGTTTTTGTGTCATTTTGATATAAATATGTCATTTAATTTATATTTATATTCTCCTTTTCTCATAAGATATAAATTATTTGTTTTGGCCAAAATACAAATATAAACTAGTAGGCCTAAATGAGGAAGCCCTTTACATGTTATTCTCATCTTACCTTTACAGTAGCTAATACACTCTTTAATATAATAAAACATGCATGCCCATAAACATTGGTGCATCAAAAGATATTGCAGTAATAATAATAATAATAATAATCCATTATTATTATTTTATGTCATGCTACAGGCAGAGCAAACAGTACTGAGCCTAGTAGAGAATAGTACATCAAGTACTAGGTGAGATCTGAAGAGAGATTCAGCAACGAGAAAGCAGCACCAATTGAGCATGCTCCTATTCAGGCAGAGACAGAAAGGAAGTGGACGTACTGTAGAAGCTGGCCATTACGTAGTTTTGGCAGCGATCACCAGTAAATTCATTTGGGCACCTGAGAGGAAAGACAAAAAAGGGTGGAGAAAACAGAGAAAAGAGAAGAGTTGAATATATGCCAAGAAAGAAGATCCTTCAAGTGTAAACTGATTGTTCTTGGAGGTCCATCATCAAAGATTGGGTCTTGCTTTTTTTGTACCGGCATGACTTTATGTTTGCTTTGCACTGATATAAAAACTCAGTTAGTAACACTTGCCCCAGTCTACATACAGCCCATTTACAATTGTTTGTTAGGCTGTCCAAAAATGACAACACCAAATGATAATTTGCCTCATTGAATTGCTGATATTTTTTTCCATTGCAGTTAATTGATTTGTTGATTCACTCACTAATGCTTTTAAAGTCATGTGCGGTACAAAAGGAAGCTGTTATCTCTGATAAAATACCTCGCCAAGTATGTCTGATTCATTTTTTATTTGTTGCTGCATTTGGGGAATGAAGAAATCAAATATCAGATGATTGGGACATACTTTCTGGTCTTATGACTCTCACAGGGTCAGTCGCAGTACATCTTGCTCCAGTGAATCCAGGTTTGCACCTAAAGGGTAAAAATGTGATGAGCAAAATAAAATAAAATAAAAAAAAGGAAAATGGTATCCATCTGAATGTGTTCTCCTGTAGGACATGGTGGGGGAAAAAAAAGCTTCACTTTTCAAAAGAGTAACATGCAAGATGAAAAGTGATGCTTAACTTATAACCAAAATGTAAAGGTGGCGGTAAATATTACGTGCATGAATGAAGAAGGACAATTTACAAAACACAGTACTATATCAAGATTTACTTTTAAAAAAAATTGGTAAAAATATATAATCTACATAACCAATAATACAAGTGAGGCACTATGAACATAGCATTCTTTCAATGTGTGAAAATCCCCAAACCCTGGGTAGTCTTTCCTTATGAACCTTAAAAGTGTTCACATTATCTTGTAAAAATTATATAAGCATGACAATGAATAAAAGTTGACATCAAAAATCCAAATCCAAAATGTTTTCCTTTTTAAGCAACTTTATAAAAACTGTTAAATTACAAAATTTCAGATGTACCGTATGTGTTAGAATTTGCACAATTATCAATTGTCTTACACCTAGGAAAAGGTGTTTCCGTTGTTACTTAGATATTAACTGTGCTGACATCATAGGTGGGTATGCATTCACAAATAATTCAGTGGATATAATAAGAGGGTCATTTAATACATCACACAGATTACACCAAAAATTTAAATTGGAAAGTCTTTGACAATTTAGGTCAAAGATGACAGGTTATGCTAAAAGAAATGGCTTCATTTACTATGAAGGTGGTAAGTTATCATAGATATAGGTGACATAATTATGACATCACAGGATTTGACATGTGTTAGACATATGGTGTAGTGGGTCCAATTTGCAATAAATAAGAGATTTAGAAAGTTACTATACATTATAGGGAACATTTCATAGGGTGAACCAATTACATTAGAGTATTAATGGAAACAACCAAGAAGAACATTATTTTCTTCTATTTTTGGCCATTCTCACCTAGATAAGGCTTGAGAGGTTTTTAAAAATTGATGCAAAGAAAAAAAGGAGTAGCTAGCCATAGCAGCCAATCATATCCCAGCTCTAATATTTCAGAGAGCCCCACTATTTATTTTCATCAGTTTTGATCATTTTCCTCCAAATTTGAAACTATATTGAAATTCAACAATCCATACATATTACAAATAATCAATTATTCACATTTTCGGTCATAAAAAGTTTTGTTCCATCATTAAAAGATTAAAATAATTTAAGGTAACATTCAGAGCCATTAAGTACTGTGTGGAAACTTAAAATTAGATTTCACTATGTAATTGTATGAAGCAACTCAACATTTATGTTTAAAATTTGATGATAAGGTCACTAATGATTCAGTTTTCCATTAGATGATATAAGGACTTGATACCTTTACATAGATAGAATGATCAAAAGTAAAAAATAAAATGGTGATTTTTTTGTGATCTGATTTCTTGTTTTTTTGTACAGTAGGTGGCATTTTTCAGATATCACATTGTTGATAATGGTTGAATTCACGTAGCTCATGAAATGTTTCAGTTATTGTTTGTGTCTTTTGAACGTCTTTCTCATCTAATGGAAAATGATAACATGTACAGCCATGAAGGAAAATATCTTGGTGTAATGTGTTGGTGGCATAGTACTGGATCATTAATTGTATAAGAATCAGGAGCTGGATTGAGCATAGCACCTAAGATTTCAGCAACAGAATACTCAAGGCTGAATATTAACTTGTAGATAAATGTATTATAAGAAAAAGTATATTGTAAGTGGTCTTACTTGCACATGTATTTTCTCGCAGGACTGCTTGTTATTCCATTGATCACATAGCATTCACCTCCATTAACACAGTATGTCTTCTCTTTCTCTGAACATTTTGATAGATGCCCTACCGGAGAGACTGTAAACAAAAAAAAAGATTAAATTGATTTATTCATTCTATAAGAATGGGTTGATTTTAATGTATTGACGTGTGTATGCCAACCCAAACTGTTTACAATAGACATGGTTTTTGACCTTTTTAATGTAAGGGTATGTTCACACGTAGTCAACAAAAACGTCTGAAAATCCAGAGCTGTTTTCAAGGGAAAACAGACCCTGCTTTTCAGACGTTTTTTGACCAACTCGCATTTTTCGCGGCGTTTTTCGCGGCGTTTTCGCGGCGTTTTTTACGTCCGTTTTTGGAGCTGTTTTCAGTGGAGTCTATGAGAAAACAGCTCCAAAAACGTCCAAAGAAGTGTCCTGCACTTCTTTTGATGAGGCTGTATTTTTACGGGTCGTCGTTTGACAGCTGTCAAACGACGACGCGTAAATAACAGGTCGTCTGCACAGTACATTGGCAAACCCATTCAAATGAATGGGCAGATGTTTGCCGACGTATTTGAGACGTATTTCCAGACGTAAAACGAGGCAAAATACGCCTCGTATACGTCTGAAATTTGGCCGTGTGAACATACCCTAAAAATTCAGCAAAAAATATCTCTGGATACATGTCAGATGATCACATCAATATAGTGTATGAGTTTACAATACTACCGATTTCCAAAATAAAGGGCTGAACCCCTTGGCATTTCAGTTATTGGATATTCTTGACATAACATCTTAAGTAAAGCACACTCTATTTGAAAAACTCTTGCTTTTGAATGTTGTTCCAGAGTTTTCTAGGGATGGAAATTTGTGAGCAGAGAAAAAGGGGATTTGGTGCTCCATAGCTTTGGAAATCAGTGGAGTGAGATCAAAGGCTCCACTGTAGTTATATTCAGACAGGTATCTAAAACATGTCAGAATATAACTTTGAGTTTTATTCCCCTTTAAAGAATGAGTACTCATGACTTGCTATCACATTGTAGATCTAAAGATAGTCACACATTAGGGATTAAAGACGGCCATTTTCTGAATGACCTGTTCATGGTTGGCCTGTGTAGGTTGACATTCTAAATGACAACACCAGAAGTTAAAAAAAAAAAATAGACGATCGATCTCTGCCTTGATATGTGACCTGGTCTGGGTTTCTTTTGATGGGATGCAGATCTGTCGTTTGTCATGATTGACTTTAAAGGATTGCACCCAACAACAACTGTAAAAATATAACATGGCAGATCAACTTGTCCACGAATATTTGTCTGGTCTAAATTGGCCCTTTTTGGCTATCCAAAACCTCTAATTTATGGTCAGCTTAAGTTGTTTATTTTCATTAAACTGGGCAATTGAACAACATAAAATGGATTACCAGCACCAAAGTTAGCAGAGATCTGATATAAGACAAGTTTAGCCCTCACTGTTACTTGCATTTTAAAATAGAAACTTACAGATCAAGAACTGATTGCTGACCAATTTCAAAGCAGGAATCACCAGGGCTCTTGGTCTATATTAGAGAGTGAGCGGTGATGGACTACAGCTGTTTTTCCATGGTGCCATGGATGAGAACATGTTGTGGATGTCATACACTACTGTGATATATCCATGTGACATGTGATATATGCTTTGGCCTGGCACAGTGTAAGTCGATAGATTTACATTAATGCACAAAAAAAGAAAAATCTTAATCTCAGAAAGAACAAAGACATCAGGTACTTTCTAAATATACAACAGATGAAAAAAACATCAAACTGGAATAATTTCAGAGATATAATAAATGAAATTGTGAATATGTACTATATATATTTACACATACTAGTTCATACATAGAAGAAATCACAGCGCTCCAGGAATAGTGAATAGAAGTGTTTATTCACCCATTTCAATGCAACGCTTGAAAAAAGCCTTGTGGCTTAAACGTTGCAGTGATAAAGGTGAATAAACACTTCTATTCACTATTCCTGGAGTGCTGCGATTTCTCTTATGTATATGTGTTGAGACCCTGGATGAAGGTCAAGTTTGCTGGCACCTTGTGCTGTTTCCATTTGCTAAAGTTCTGCTTCTTCACATTTGAATATATATATATATATATATATATATATATATATATATATATATATATATATATATTAAAAAAAATATATATATATATATATATATATGTATATATATAAAAAAATGTATTCAAACATGTTCAAGTAAAAACAAAATAGCTAAGTAAAACTTGAGCAGTTATGTGGTAAAATATTTAGCATAATACCCTACTGTACACTAAACTTCCAGGGAAAAAGGTTAATAAAATTCTGTGGTAACGTTCAACGAACCACCATTAAAAAAATTATTAGTGCTGTAGAAAGAAAGACCGATCAATAAAAAATGTATTGATGCACAAAATCTCTCTGCTTTTGCTCATTTGAAATGTTAAAATGTTGCAAAATACATAAAACAAACATACAAAGCTCATAACAAACAACATTGGTGGACGTAGAATATGCCATATCGAATCTAGATCCCTCTCTATGCCTATCCTGTAATCTCTGTCTATTACATTGCTTGAGAAAGGTCCCGATGAGCGAACTGAAACATTGCACTTAATATGGCTTCTTTTCGTTTTTTCACTGGAACCTTGGTGTGCTGCAATTTCTTGTGAAGATAACGTACATTATCAAAAGATCTGTGCATACTTGGATAAAAGTTAATTCTTAAAGGCTTTTCCCGGACGTGTCTTTTACGCACTAGAGAAGTTTGGCCATTCTAAAAAATATGTCATTACATATTAAAACTGGTGAGTGAATTTAGTTTCTAAAGATCCCCTTTAAGGCCCAAATTCCTTAGTGAAATGATATCCTAATGTACAGTAGCTAAATGTTTCACTGTTTCTTTTGTGCACCTGGATAAATGTATAAGTTACAGGTCTATAAATTTATGAGCTCGGTAGGTTTATGGCTTCAGTCTTGTAGAAAACCACAGATAACATATTATGATATCACCATGATGTGTGCCAAATGACAAGATCAGCTCTTTTCCATTAATTGTGTTTGCTCCATGAATGAGCAAACAATAAGCCACAACACCAAAGTAGAGCACTGCAGCTAAATATTCTTAAACATGGTAAAATGAACCAAAATAATGAAACCTTTTTTTCACATTTATCATAAGAAGTTTTTTTCACATCTCCAAACTGCTAACCACATTTATGAAGGTATTACCAAACAATTCTTCTTCAACAATCACACTTTTAGATGACTATAGCTATGTGTTATATGTGAATATTTACTCCTAAAGTGTATTCTGCTTGGAACTATTCTTTCTAGCTTCCCCAGGGATTACGCATAGCGCAAGTCTCAGATAGTGTATCTGCAGGACAAACACTGAGGAGATAATATTGGACAATGTATTTCCTGGAAGCACGTCCAAAAGAAAAAAACACAGTCTTTATTGTATTTAGCGATAATAGCATACCAAATATTTCTAAGTATGTTTTTCTGTTAAAATAACATGAATGGTCATTTGAAATAGTGTACTATAAGGTTAAGATCAAGCGTATAATCCTTACCTGAAATAGTTCCATACATCCTGGCTCCGTAGAACCTCTGCTCAACCATTGATCAAAATCAACTGCCTACTGGAGGACGGAGGTTATATCTTATAGGGGTATCATTTTTATGGTATATAGCACATATTGTGCCAAGTAATGACTAGATGTATAGAATATCAGCTTCTGGGTGTTGTGTAAGCAGCTTCTAAATACAGTCAATAAATAGGGTGATAGATTTCTATTATTTAGTGCTGGGAACGTCACCAGAAATGTTACACGGTTATTAGAGTGTTAGGTACAATTATTCATCATAAAGACTGTAACGAAATATGATACATTTACTCCTTGAGGATATGAATTTTCAGGTGTTCAAGTCACGGGGAAAGTCATGACGCAGGCCATTCATTGCACAATATTGCCATTATTTATTAAAGAGATAGTCAGTGAATCAGAGTTTCGTTTCGTAAACCTACTGTATAAAGGGGTTGTCTCAACATTAAACTGAAGATAGGACGATAAGTTATTCACTGAAGGCCTGGCTTCAGAAACCTAAGGATGGCCATATTGTGTTCTATTACATGGAGGTCACTCAAATATAATGGATGACCATGTAATACAAGGTCATGCCAGGTCTGCCTGAGCAAGAGCCATTCTATTTTAGTGGCTCAGCACTCTGACTAATTGAGGGGGGTCCTGAGCAGGGGAACCCCTGTATGACATCCACATGCCCAAATAGGGTGTATGGAAAAAGGTTGTCTTCCTAATTCAACCCCTTAAATTGTAACTATTACAAAATCAGTTATTATTATTATTATTATTATTATTATTAATAAATAAATAATGAGCAGGTTACAAATAGTTTTGGGAAGGAACAAATCACTTTGCAGGAACTCTCTCCCTGTAATACATGGCTATGTATGGAAACACATAAAATAAAATATTAATGTAACTCTATGTGTTTAACATTGCTTATGGCTAAATCCAATCTGATCTCATTGTCACAAGACGAAAAAGAACGGCACATATAAAATAGGAGGTTTTAGAGAAAAAAGACTTCTACTGGATTTTGAGACTGGTTGGACAGGTTTGACATCTGCTGGAACTTCTGTGAGTATAGATTAGCCAAATCTTTATCTCAGGATTTCCTGAGCAAATTGTAACGCTCAAGCAGTCCTTCTAGAGATACAGCATTGTTATCATAAAAGCTCATGCATTCCTTGGCAGGTTCAGCTTGGCAGGTATGAGTGAGCTTTACAAGAATATATAAATTGCAGAATTAGGAAACCACATCATTTCCTGGCATATACAGATTAGGTAATGTGATGTTTATCATTATTTTCTCTGACAAAACAGGTACATAGAAATGAAGAACTGACAAAAATGGACTTCTGACATAGTCCTTAAAAATGACTTAAAATACTAAAATGCTATAATTCATTCCTGATGGATGAATAATCTATAATGAAAATTGAGTTTGTCCTTTTCTACTATTTCCAAATTGAAACAAAAAAAAAATGAAGAGTTCTACTCTCCCTCTAGATGGCGCTGAATGCTGATACAATTTGATATGGATGAGACTAAACATGGAGTGAAAGTGCTAATCCAAGGTAGACATATATCAATTAATTCTGACAGCATTTTGTGACTGTCAAGCTTGTGCTTAAATTTCAGTGATAATGACCAATGTAATGAAAGCAAGATCAGTAAACAAAGTTTTACAGATTAAAGTCATTATTTTTGTTTCTTTGAAAGCATGCCGGTTTTGAATGGGTTAAATAGCTATGGTCTGTATCTCCAACCAAATCCAGATTTAACAGGAACATTCAAGGTAAAGCGGTAAATTCTCAGCGTCAGTAATGTGTAGTTGCTGGTTCATGTTACAATGTATGTTCTTAAAGGGGACTTGTCCCCACTTTTCCCCTATTAAATAACCACAAAGGAGAATACATGTCATTTAACAATGCTAGGGGTTACCACTTTTTATTTTATA